>NC_133332.1:108694447-109311947 GCF_042186555.1 Aquarana catesbeiana | reverse complement strand
CTGTGGCATCACGGCCTAGCATCTTAACCTTATCCAACATTTATATATAACACTTTGTGTTCACTGAGAAAAAAGCAAAGTGTTCTCTAAATGGCGCCTATCCAAAGCACATGGTCCCCTGTGGTTACTATGCAGAAGAGCAGCACGGGATTCAGACTGAAGTAGCAATGGCTACTACTGTAATTCTCTGCTTCCACAAGAATCAGGCATGCATGGAATATGTATATCTACATTGGTCCAAGCTGAGAAAATAATATGCATACCTCTAATTCAGCTTTACTTCTACAGTGTGGGCCGGCTGCGCAAATTCACTTAAATATACGCAATACTGCTCTTAAAGGAAGGGGGCACGTGCGCGCCAGCCAGGCTGTGCTGTGATTCACAGCACATGCAGATCCACCAGATGCCAGCCAATAATTGACCACCGGCACTCGTGATTGGCTCTGATCTTCTCTGCTAAGCAAGTAATGAAAACAACTAGATCCCCAGTAAAAGTAGCACACAGTACACACAGACACTTGTTAGGCACATATTTAACCCTTTGATGACCCTAGATGTTAACTCCTTCCTGCACAGTGTCATTAGTACAGTGGCAGTGCATATTATTAGCACTGATCACTGTAATAATAGCACTGGTGATGTCATTGGCAGTTAGTTTCCCCCAGCGTCAGCTGGTGTTATTGCCCACCACAATATCGCAGTCCTTTTATAAGTCACTGATCGCTGTCATTACTAGTATAATATAGTTTATAAACGCTATAACTTTCACACAAACCAATCCTTATACACTTATTGGGACTTTTTTTTTTTTTAACCAAAGACATGTAGCAGAATACACTTTGGCCAAAATGTATTAAGAGATTTTTTTTTCCAAGTAAAAAAATTTTTTTTTTTCAAAATTGTTTTTTTTTTTTTGGTTATATTAAAAAAAAAACCCCAGAGGTGATCAAATACCACAAAAATATATTTGTGTTAAACAAAATGATATAAATTTTGTTTGGGTACAGCATTGCATGACCACACAATTGTCAGTTAAAATAGCACAGTGCCCAAAAAAATGGCCTGGACATGAAGGAGCTAAAACCATCCGGAGCTAAGGGTTGGGTTATAGGTGAATAGGACACTGGTACGCTCAAAGACAGGAAGTCCCCATCTATATAACCCCTCCCATACAGGGAGCACCTCAGTTTTTTCGCCAGTGTCTTAGGTGTTGGTCACGGTTATGTTGTGCTAAAATAAGCTCCGTTAAAAAGATTCCTGACAGAATCACAGGGCTATGCCTTGCTATCGGATCCATTCAAAGTGCTATATAAAAAAGCCAAAGTGAATGGTACCTGAGCCTCAAGAAAGAAGACGAGGTTTTGCCTGTAACGCTCCTTTTTGAGGGCTGGACCCTGGGTTCGGGCACCTTGGTTACATTTATCATACCGGTAGGTTGTCTGGCAGGGTGCGATACAGGTCCAAGGGAGAGGAACCCCATATAGAAGGGACCCAGTCCTTGAAGGTCTACTATGACATGCTCGCCGTGATGGGTGAAGATTGGGTCTGTCTGTATTCCAGCAGTATCCTTCGGCGGGGAATGGTAAGTGAGAAGATCCTAAAGTATTACACTTATGGACTTCTCTACTGAGTAGATTGTGCTGACCTGTTGTCTCCACTAGAGGGTGTGAAAGAACATGCTAAGTTTTACATTACTATGCTTCCAGCTCCTGTTCAACATTAGTGCCAGATTGTAAGCCTGCTCTGAGCCATCAGGAAAGGGTTGGGGGTCTCTTGCCTGCAGGCATTGGGTCCCCCTGGAAGAACACCCCCCCCCCGCCATCCGATCGGACCACGCCATCTGATCAGACCACGTTTAATGTGCGTGCGCAGGAATCAGGCTTCTTTTGTAAATTAGGAGGGGGAGGCGATTCTAGGACGTCGGGGGGCAGGGGCTAAGCGGCCGACGTGCACGAAGAATGCTGTGCACAGTGCACAGCGCAGGTGAAGAGCTCATTTCCCTATAAAGTTGTTTTCTCTGAAACAAACTGGTGGCTGGTGAAATAAGGACACAGAGCCTATCTGGGGCACGTAAGCTGTATGGCCAGTGTACACAGGCATTTTTAAAGGCATATCTACTCAGCATCAGGCTGAGCAAATTATTAGCGGCATAATACTAATTGCTGGACTAGTGCTCAGCAGTAGATGCATGGTGTTAGTACCTCTGCTTTGTGCTCAGGACTATGTCTTCCCATAATACAAGAGGGATTCTTCAGGGAGAAGTGCAAGGGTCTGAGGATCCTAGTCACGCATCCACATGAACATCTTCCCCTGAAAGACCTGAAGCGACAAACCAAGCTGAGCCATTTAGGCCTTCTAGTGTTGCAACTGCTTCCAACTTTTCAGCCTCTGCATACGTCACTAAGGACTATTTGGCCTCAGCATTAGCTGGATTGGAAGGAAAAATAGCTGAAATAATCGCATCTTCTTCCCAGTCTGGGAGAAAAAGTGATAGATCCCATTCCCCTGCCAACCTTCTGGTTTTGGAACAGGAATGGGCAGAAGATATTGTGTTACCTTTGGAGGATCAGGAAGAGAGACAGACAGATGTCTCCTCCTCTGAGGACTCAGACTCAGAAGAGCCTGTTTCAGCCTCACAATCCCAAAGTTTATTGGTCCAGTCTCTTACAGAATTGGTTCGCTCTGGGTACAAGATGCCCCCAGCAGAGACGGCTGAGGCTTCTTTTTCATCCCTGGGCTCTCTGAAACCCCCACAGAATCCTCATGCTTTTCCTGTACATCCCTTACTCAAAAAGCTAATGTATGCAAACTGGGATCACCCAGACTCACATTTTCTGCCTCCTAAAAGATTTTCTATTCTTTATCCTATGGAAGAAAAATTCACAAAAAAGTGGAATTTGCCGTCAGTTGATGCAGCTATCTCCTCTGTTAATAAAAGTCTGACCTGCCCGGTGGACAATGTTCAGGTGTTTAAGGATCCAGCTGACAAGAGGATGGAAACTTTACTTAAAGCCTCCTATTCCATGGCTGGGGCAGTGGCACAACCTGCAATAGCAGCAATAGATATTTACCAGGCTCTGAAAGATGAGGTTAAGCAGGTCATTAAAGATGTGCCTGCTTGAGAGGAAGGGGCTCAGGATCTAGCTGAGCTGCCAAGGGCCTTGTGTTTCCCAGTTGATGCTATCAAAGACTCTATTCATCAGGCATCCCACCTGGCCCTCCTATTGGTGCACATGAATTCTACGGCTAAAACACTGGTCAGCTGAATCACCATGTAAAAGCTATTGGCTGGTTTTCCCTTTCATGGGGAACAATTGTTTAGGGAAGATTTGGATAAATACATCCAAAAAATGTCAAGTGGTAAAAGTACCCTTCTACCGATTAAAAGGAAGAATAAGCGTTCTTCATACAAAAGAGCTTCCTCTCCAGTGCCAGGACCTCCAGCTTCCAGGCAGTTGCGACGGCCTGCACCTTCAGGGTCAAAGGGTAGGCCTCAAGGCCAAGTACAGGGCCCAAAGAAATCCTGGGGGCAAAAACCTACAAAGCAGAATCCCAAAGCCTCCTTGTGAAGGGGTGCCCCCGCTCGATCGAGTGGGGGGGAAGACGTCTGAGGTTTTTAGGGGCTTGGCAGGAAGAAATTCGAGACAGATGGGTCATCTCTGTAGTAGCCCTAGGATACAAACCAGAATTTCAGAAGTTCCCTCCGGATCACTTTTTGAGTTCCAATGTTCCAAGAGATCCAGAGAAAAGAAGGTCTTTGTTTCTAGCACTAGACCAATTGATGTCTCAGGGAGTAATCATACAGACCCCGTCAGAGTAACAGGGAATGGGGTTCTATTCAAATCTCTTCACAGTACCAAAACTGAATGGAGATGTCAGACCCATTCTAGACCTCAAAAAAGTGAATCAGGTCCCCCCAGCAGTGTCAGAGGGGGAAAGGGACATTCCTCCATGCATACTGTTCAGCACAGCTAGAGGAAATGAGTGATTTTCTCACGTTCCGCCTGTGGGAGATAAAACTAAGCATGTATGGCTGGCCCTACATTGCAACGATCCTTATACCATAAACAGTTGAATTCCAGAAGAATTCCAGGCATGGTATATTATTACATAGTTACACTGGTCCAACTTGGAACAATTTAAAGTGGAATTAAAGGTTCAGCTTTAAAAAAAAAAAAAAACACATATTATACTTACCTGCTCTGTGCTGTGGTTTGCGCAGAGCAGCCTCGGATCCTCTTCTTGGGTCTCCTGCTGGCTCTCCTGGCTCCTCCCCCTTGACCAATGCCCCCAATAGCAAGCAGCTTGCTATGGGGGCGCTGGTACGTGCTCGCTCCTGAGCCTTGCTCTATGCATCCATAAGTCACATAGGGGCTGATTTACTAAAGGCACAGATACTGTTTCAGTTTGAAAAGAATACTTAATCACATGCAAGGAAAATAAAAGCAATTTTTGTTTGCACATGATTGGATAATAGAAACCACTAGAGCTTACTCTCATTTCAGAGCCTCCCTCAGATCTAGAGCAACTGCACTTAAGGTGCACTTGTAGTGCACAGTATATTTGCCTTTAGTAAATCAATCTCATAAAGCCGGCCCCGCTCCCTCCTCATTGGCTCACTGGCTGTGACTGAAAGCAGTGAGAGCCAATGGCTGCGCTGCTGTCTCAGCCAATGAGGAGAGGGAGTCAAAAAAAACCTTCATAGCGATTACAACCACTTTAAGGCCCCGGTCACACCGCTGCGACTTGTCAGGCAATTTGATAGTTTCAAATCGCCTAAAAAGTCGCACCATATTGTCCGCAATGGAAAATGGACAGTTTTTAAAGTAGTTCTTACACTACTTTTTGCAAGTTCAGGTGCGATTTGCATAGACATCTGTGCATAAAGTCGCACAGATGTCTTCCAAGTTGCACCTGAACTCGCACTGACATGCGACTTAGAAATTGTGCAACTTCACTTAAATATATATATATCTATCTAGATATATATCTATATATGTACACTCACCGGCCACTTCATTAGGTAAACCTGTTCAATTGCTTGGTATCACAAATTGCTAATCAGCCAATCACATGGCAGCAACTCAATGTATTTAGGCACCTAGATGTGATGAAGACGACTTGCTGAAGTTCATAAAGAGCATCAGAATGGGGAAGAAATGGAATTTAAGTGACTTTGAGCATAGTGTGGTTGTTGGTGCCAGACGGGGTGGTTTGAGTATTTCAAAAACTGCTGATCTACTGGGATTTTCATGCACAACCATCTCTAGGGTTTACAAAGAATGGTCTGAAAAAGAGAAAATATCTGGTGAGTGGCAGTTGTGTGGATGAAAATGCCTTGCTGAGGTCAGAGGAGAATAGGCAGACTGGTTCAAGATGATAGAAAGACAACAGTAACTCAAATAACCACTCGTTACAACCAAGGTATGCAGAATACCATCTCTGAATGCACAGCACATCGCACCTTGAAGCAGATGGGCTACAGCAGCAGAAGACCGCTCTGGGTGTTACTCCTGTCAGATAAGAACTGGAAACTGAGGCTACAATTTGCACAGGCTCACCAAAATTGCACAATAGAAGATTGGAAAAACCTTGCCTGGTCTGATGAGTCTCGATTTCAGCTGCGACATTCAGATGGTAGGGTCACAATTTGGCATAAACAACATGAAAGCATGGATCCATCCTGCCTTGTATCAACGGTTCAGGCTGGTGGTGTAATGGTGTGAGGGATATGGTGTGGCACACTTTGGGCACCTTAGTACCAACTGAGTATTGTTGCTGACCATGTCCATCCCTTTATGACTACAGTAGAGTGTACACATCTTCTGATGGCTCCTTCCAGCAGGATAATGCACCATGTCACAAAGCTCAAATCATCTCACCACTGGTTTCTTGAACATGAAAATGAGGTGACTGTACTCCAATGGCCCCCACAGTCACCAGATCTCTATCCAATAGAGCACCTTTGGGATGTGGTGGAACGGGAGATACGCATCATGGATGACAAATCTGCAGCAACTGCGTGATGTTATCATGTCACTATGGACCAAAATCTCTGAGGAATGTTTCCAACACCTTGTTGAATCTATGCCACGAAGAATCAAGGCAAAAAGGGGTCTAACCCGGTACTAGCAAGGTGTACCTAATAAAGAGGCTGGTGAGTATATTAATACAAATTTATATATATATATATATACACACACAGATGTATACAATATTAGTATACAATATATACTGTATCTTAATGTATATATATATATATATATGTGTGTGTGTTTTTTTTAATTTTTTATTACTGTGTGCTCGCTTTCTTTATTGCTTGTGGTTTCCTGCATTTCCCCATGATATGATATAAAAGGCAACAAATAAAACAAAAATGTCATAAAACGCAGTAAAGTGCAGCAAAAAGTGCATTATAGACATATTCATGTTGTAAAGCGCTGCGCAAACTGTATAGAAAGTTTTTATGCAATGCAGTTTTTATTCCTGATCTTCACTAAAGACCACTTACCGGCTCTTTCAGCCATCAGAAGCACAATTTCCCCATTCATGCTCAGATGCTGATTGCGATGAATGTGGGAGAACGTCATGGCAGGCTGAGTGGGTAACACATTTCAGGACATCCAGTTGTCATTCTCAGTGAGACATTTGCCCACCTATCACTTATCTAGATATGAACATTAGAATGATCTCCTGTACTTACCACCCTGTGTCTGATTGGCAGTCCCTTTGGGCTGGAGGTCATTGGTATTGTGGCTGTAGGGCCTCCTGTAGAGTAGAGTTCTGCTCCCTGGCTGCACAGCACAGACATTTCTCAGCAGAGAAGACACAGAGGCCAGGCTGAGTCTGGACATTGTTGTGTACAGAGGAGATGAAGGGCAGCCAAATGTACACAGAGGAGTCCTGGGGTGTCAGTCTGCTGAATTCTCCTCTGACAATCTTCCGCCCTGTCAGTGTGCAGTGAAGGAGAAGACAGGAAGTCTGATCTCTGTCATCTCATTGGTTGGCTGTTCTGAGTCATGATAACTCAGTCTGGACAGGATCAGGGGAGGGGCACCCAGCACATACATTACACAGTACATACACAGCACATACATTACACAGTACATACACAGCACATATATTACACAGTACATACACAGCACATATATTACACAGTACATACACAGCACATACATTACACAGTACATACACAGCACATACACAGCACATACATTACACAGTACATACACAGCACATACACAGCACATACATTACACAGTACATACACAGCACATACACAGCACATATATAGCACATACATTACACAGTACATACATTACACAGTACATACACAGCACATACATTACACAGTACATACATTACATTGCACATACAGTACACAGTACATACATTACATTGCACATACAGTACACAGCACATACATTACATTACACATACAGTACATACACAGCACATACATTACATTACAATACACATACAGTACACAGCACATACATTACATTACACATACAGTACATACACAGCACATACATTACATTACATTACACATACAGTACATACACAGCACTTACGTTACATTACACATACATTACACAGTACATACATTACACATACATTACACAGTACATACATTACATTACACATACAGTACACAGTACATACACATCACATACATTACATTACACATACATTACACAGTACATACATTACATTACACATACAGTACACAGTACATACACATCACATACATTACATTACACATACAGTACACAGTACATACACAGCACATACATTACATTACACATACATTACACAGCACATACATTACACAGCACATACATTACACAGCACATACATCACACAGTACATACACGGCACATACATTACACAGTACATACATTACACATACATTACACAGCACATACATTACACAGTACATACATTACACATACATTACACAGCACATACATTACACATACATTACACAGCACATACACAGCACATACATTACACAGTACACACATTACACAGTACACACATTACACAGTACATACATCACACAGCACATACATTACACAGCACATACACAGCACATATATAACACAGCACATACATTACACAGTACATACACAGCACATACATTACACAGTACATACATTACACAGTACATACACAGCACATACACAGCACATACATTACACAGTACATACACAGCACATACACAGCACATATATAGCACATACATTACACAGTACATACATTACACAGTACATACACAGCACATACATTACACAGTACATACATTACATTGCACATACAGTACACAGTACATACATTACATTGCACATACAGTACACAGCACATACATTACATTACACATACAGTACATACACAGCACATACATTACATTACAATACACATACAGTACACAGCACATACATTACATTACACATACAGTACATACACAGCACATACATTACATTACATTACACATACAGTACATACACAGCACTTACGTTACATTACACATACATTACACAGTACATACATTACACATACATTACACAGTACATACATTACATTACACATACAGTACACAGTACATACACATCACATACATTACATTACACATACATTACACAGTACATACATTACATTACACATACATTACACAGTACATACATTACATTACACATACAGTACACAGTACATACACATCACATACATTACATTACACATACAGTACACAGTACATACACAGCACATACATTACATTACACATACATTACACAGCACATACATTACACAGCACATACATTACACAGCACATACATCACACAGTACATACACGGCACATACATTACACAGTACATACATTACACATACATTACACAGCACATACATTACACAGTACATACATTACACATACATTACACAGCACATACATTACACATACATTACACAGCACATACACAGCACATACATTACACAGTACACACATTACACAGTACACACATTACACAGTACATACATCACACAGCACATACATTACACAGCACATACACAGCACATATATAACACAGCACATACATTACACAGTACATACACAGCACATACATTACACAGTACATACATTACACAGTACATACACAGCACATACATTACACAGTACATACATTACACAGTACATACACAGCACATACATTACACAGTACATACATTACACAGTACATACACAGCACATACATCACACAGTACATACACAGCACATACATTACACAGTACATACATTACACAGTACATACACAGCACATACATTACACAGTACATACACAGCACATACATTACACAGTACATACACAGCACATACATTACACAGTACATACACAGCACATACATTACACAGTACATACACAGCACATACATTACACAGCTCATTATTGAATACAGGCAACTTTCTTATTGTTCTCCAAAATACATGTGTGAGCTACTTTTGCAACAAAGTAACCAGTATTCCGCTAGCAATAATATTATTGTAACAAGAGACAAAAACCTGGAATTGTTTTGGAGAAACTTTTGTGTCCACAAGTCAGTTCAAATAATGGTGATCGTACACACAATCTTATCACCCTACTAATGTGTCATTAACTCAACATGATCAAACTGGAGACTGACTGAATTGCCATACCCCCCCCCCCCCGATCGATTTATGGTGGCCATACATACTTCAATTTTATCATCTTATCAATGTACCATGCAATCAAAATGATTGAATCAGGAGCCAATTGAATATCTATAACTTCCCTCTGGATCGATTTTTTGGCGGCCATGTGCGCTTTAATTTTGTTATCCAATCAATGAGTGATTCGATCAAAACAATCAAATCAGAATGCAGGGTCCTGGGTTTAGTAACACGTCATCATATCTAGTGTGCCTCTACCAACTCTACGTTTTAACTATATTAATAATAATTAATATATTATTTAATAATATTATAATCTATTAATATTGGCATGCGTCTTCATTACCAAGAAATTGTGGCAAAAATCAGATCACATTGGGGGTGTCTACTGTCCTGCCATTCATTCAATGTTTTAACATTTTTAAAATATTTTGAATGAAGTGTCACTTTTGTGCACTTCAAATAAAGTTCATACAAAAAAAAAAAAAAAAAGGGAGCTGTGTAATGCACTGAAATGCGCACAACACCGCTCCTTACTGCTGGCTCAGTGCATCTGGAATGGACAGCTGCCATACAGTAAGGCTCCATTCAAACTTCTGCAACTTGTCAAGCAAATTTGGACATCAAACTTGCATGACAAGTCGTTCCCCGTGTTTTCCAAAAATACCCATTCATATATGTGCGACTTAAAGTTGCAGTTACTTCAAAGTAGTTCATGCACAACTTTGGGCCGACTTTCATGCAACTTGAGCACCATCAATGTTAATCATCAGAAGTTGCACAAAAGTCGTACCTGAATATTATACAATGCAACTTGTGTGCGACAGTTGTCCATTATCACTGGTCAACATCAAAGTCGTATCCAACATGCACCCATTCTAAGTTGCATCAACGTTGGCGCAACTTTTGAGTCATACAAGTGTGAATAGAGCTTTAACCGTTCCAGTTTATTGTGCAGCAGCTGTCAGTTCCTATGTGAATGAACACTAATAGAATGTTAAAATGAATGGGCGTGCTCAATACATGCCAGCGTAACAGTCATATAGTTAACAAACCAGCTCTGCCCACACTGCATGGGTTAACTGCTCGTTTTGTCTAGGGATGCAAGGAAAAGATGTACTTACCTGGTCCTTTGATCCTCCAGGAAAACAGTGGGGGACTGTTCCTGCCGTCCTCACATCCAGAGCCGATATTTCATCAGATTAGGCGATCTGTCAGATTTTGTAACGGAAGTGACGTTCCCTCGCTGCCATCTTGCTACACTCAGCACTCGTCCACAGTAAGGATAGAGTGAGAAGGCGGCAAGCGGACATCTTCTTACACCCACCGGAGTCTTGCATCTCACACTTATTTTTTAACAGTAAACTCAGCTTTATATAATGAAATTCAGAATTTGAAATCCGTAAGGCCCCTTTCACACGTACGGACCGTATGTCCGTATTTCATCCATCTGTTTTCGGATGAAATATGGACATACATGCATCCCTATGGAATAGCGGGTGTCAGCAGATGAACATCCGCTGACACCCGATATCATCCGTCCCGCTCTCGTCCGATTCTGCAGACGGAGGAAAATCCTATTTTTCTATCCGTCTGCAGAGCGGATCGGATGAACACGAACAGACGGTCCGTGTTCATCCGATCCCCCATAGGGGAGAGCGGAGATCTGACAGGGCGGTCCACTGTGCAGGGACCGCCCTGTCATCTGCCGGCTCAGCGGGGATCAACGGAGCAATCCCCGCTGAGCAAGCGGATGTTCACGGAGCAGATCATCACGGATCCGTCCCGTGTGAAAAGGGCCTTAGACTGTTTTGAAGTGGAATTTTCAAAGCAGCGGTCTTCTGTCAGATCAGCAAACCTGTGAGATCAGCAGGCTCGCCGCTGCTTTTAAAATTCAACATCTAATCAGTCAGACGGATTTTTAAATCCTGTATTTCACTATATAAGCTAAGTTTACTGTTAAAGTGGGGTTCCACCCAAATTTTGAACATTATCTCTATGCATTCTCTTCCTTGCCTAGATGCTGACATGCTGTGTAAAAAAATTTAAATCGCCGTAATTACCTTTTTTTTTCTAATCTTCTTAGCACTTCCTGGTTTTCCTCCCATGGGAGTAGGCGTGTTTCTAGCCTCTCCCAGACCTCCCACGGTCCCCTGGGAGCTAGTCTCAGGCTTCCCAGCATGCATTGTGCAACAGCGTCATCACAACATCTCGGTGAATGCTGGGAGCACAGCATTCACTGCATCCAGGAAATACATGCTTGTGGGCTTCAAATGCCCACAATGAAGATGGAAACTGCCTTCAGTGAATTTTATAAGTTATTCTTTACAACGAAATCGGAAACAGGCGGACTTATTACACAGAACATGTGAGTAGATAATCATGAGAAGAAAAGTTTGTGAATGAACTCCAAAAAAAAAAACGATAGATAGGTGGACCCCCCGCTTTAAATATAAGTGTGAAATGCATGACACTGGTGGGTGTAACAAGATGCCCGCTTGCCGCCTTCTCAGTGTATCCTTACTGTGGACGAGTGCGAGGTGAAGCAAGATGGCGATGACGGATCATCACTTCCATTACAAAATCTGACGGGTTGCCAAATCTGACGAAACACCTGTATATGGGCGTGATGATGTCAGGAACAGTCCATTCACAAGACTAGTAGCATGCGGGTGGGACAGGAGTGGCAGGGACCAGCCTTCCGCTCTGCGGATTAGGTAAGTATATCTCCACTTCGCAATCCCCTAGACAAAAACAAGCTTTTTTTTTTTTTAATCAAATCCTTTTTATTATTTTATATGAAAACAACATTGACACGATACAGGCAAAACCACAAAAATAGAAATCACACCAAGCCAAAACCTCCAAAAAAGAAAAAAAAAACCCAGACCACCCCCTTCAACAAACCCCACCATCTCACCACCCCCCGCTCACTCATTTAAGCATTTAACCCATGCAGTGCGGGCACAGCCCCACTGCATGGG
Source organism: Aquarana catesbeiana (assembly GCF_042186555.1). Classification (NCBI taxonomy): domain Eukaryota; kingdom Metazoa; phylum Chordata; class Amphibia; order Anura; family Ranidae; genus Aquarana; species Aquarana catesbeiana. Next base: position 109,299,278 of record NC_133332.1, on the reverse strand, counting down.
AAAATACATTTTTTCCCAGAGTTCTTCTTTAACTAATTTCCATCCCTCCTGGCATTTTAACTGGGTCTTAAAGTGGAGTTCCACCCACTTTTACAACTCTTCAGCATCCCTCACTAAACTGTGCACTGTAAACGAATTTGGTTTTTAAAAAAAAATTTTCTCAGCACCTACTGTATATCTGCTGTATTCATTTTTCACTTCCTCCTCCCTGGCCGTGGCCCATTGCATCATTTCCTGTTTGCAATGCCTTCTGGGAAGGGGAGGAAACTTCCTCTGACGCTGCCATTGCTGTGGAAACCTGACCTGAAACCTATTACACCGCTTGTGATGTACTGAGCATGTGCGAGATCTGCAAGGATGAGATCCAGGAAGAAATACAGTCTGCCTTCAGATGCCCAGACTTAAGATGGCCACGGCCTGCTGTAAGTTTATAAAATAACAAACTACTGCTATAAACTAACAAAACAGACCTTAGTTTACAGACTTTACTAGAATACATTAAGCTTGTGTATTATAGGTGTATTTTTACTTAAAAAGTATAATTTCGGCCGGAACACCACTTTAATGCTGGGAGGCAGAATGGCTGTCACAGCAGTCACATGATCAGGAGCATGTCCCGCCAGCCTCCGATTATAAACAGACATAGGTAACTACCTGTGATAGTTCAGTCCATGTGCTGGGAGCATAATTATCTACTCGGTTACCAGGTAGGATTACCTACCTAAAAAACATTATGTAATCAGTGGCATTAGAAGCACTAATACGTGTGAGAAGTTGGTGTTCTTTTTTAGAGAAATAAAACATTTTAGCCAGTTTTACATTATGTGGAGCTTTTTATTTATTGGGAATGGCATTGAATGAGAAGAACCAAAGAAGAGAAGATCAGATTACGGGTTAAGTTATAAATGAGCGCTGAAAGACTTGTTTTTATAAAGAGGTGAATTTGATCCGGTGAGTCTTCAGTGTGCACATAGGTGACATGCATTGAAATGCTGGTTGGAGTGCATGGTGATAATGGTGACTCACTGATAAGTATGGCACGGAAGTGGATTTATTTGCTGGGGTGATCATATAACCTTTCACATGCAATAAAATGTGAAAGTATCAGCTGAAAGTTTTAAAGTATGCTCATAACGTAAAAGAGACTTTTGTAACATTTTTTTTTATTTGGACAATTTTGAAGAAATCATCCACTGTTCCACTGTATGTTTTATGTTTGAGGAGTCTATCAGGGATCACTGTAGAAGGAGTGCGCTGCATTCCTGTATTTATAAATAAGGGGAACCTGTGTTACCAAGTCGTGAATACCCAATCATGTGTAATGGAAATTAAAAAAAAAAAAACTTTATTTACCAACTTTTTTTTTTTTTAGGATTGTGCACGTAAAAAAACTTAATTTTAGGGTCATTACAACAGGAAACATCTAGAACAACATATGCCCAGTTCATCCACAGTACACATTTCATCTAGACATATTTAAACTAACACTGGCCATACTAGAAAATACATACTTTTTTGTAAACTTTTTTCTTGCTTTGGACATCAAATTTAAAAATATTTTTTGACAATATTGACCAAACAACGTTGGGTTTTTTTTTTTTTGTCTCTGAAAAACAGAATGTGCTTCACCTACTAAATGAATATAGACTGTTCCCTTTTTTAAAGTGAATGTTAACAGATTTTAGTAAATAACATGAAGCTGTGTTCACTATTATCAAATAATCACATACAAAAATCCATTTATTCTATTTTTGTTCCCTAATTCCTACTACAAAAGCAAAAATACATTGTTATTATGTATTTAGAAATGAAGTCTACAATTCAGTGCTCACAAGCTACCATCACTCCTAATACACAGTCTGGGCCCAAGGGGGCTTGAGGCCGGGTTCACACCTATGCAAATTGGATGTGACTTTCTCCGCATCCAATTCGCATGACAGGAGATTGTGACCGGTTCTCTCTATGGATCCGGTTCACATATCTCCATTGTGGCTGCAGAGCAGCTTGCCAAGGAGTGCTGTGCATCTTTGACTCCGTTGCATGGCCGAATTTAGGCAAAAATTCTGCCCTGATTTGTCCCTGAAATGGAGATCAGAGACAAACCGGACCCCTGCAGCGAGCCGCTTCCATCAGTGGTGTGAACCCAGCCTGAAACAACACTGGACACATTGAGGGGGGATTTACTAAAACTGGTCCACACAGAATCTGGTGCAGCTGCAAATAGTAACCAAACAGCTTCTTACTTCAGCTTATTCAGTTAAACCATTTGTTACCCCAACACTCCATATTGCTGATATGTGCTTGTTATACCATGTACTTGAAAAAGAAAGTACAGTAAAACCTTGGTTTGAGAGCGTTTTTCAAGACAAGCAAAATTTTTAAATACATTTTGACTTGATACAGTATACAAGTGATGTCTTGATATACAAGTAGCGTCATGTCACAACTGAGTATAAAACAGAAGAGAGGCGCCTCTAAGTGTAGTAATATTGTTACATTTAATGAAGGTACAACATTTACCAACTCACATGGTTGATGATTAAAACAGGCACATCTATGTATGCAGGCATCCGGGGTAAAGTTGTCCACATAGACCGTCCTCCGCACTGCCATCGACTTTATCCCTTCCACTTTGTGCTCCACGAGCGCTTCAAGCCTCGTTTTCAGATCGCAGGGTAGTCTTCCCGGTCACAATTGCAGACTGACAGAGGGGAGAGCCGGTGGTGCTGAGGAACGGTCTATGTGGACAGCTTTAACTCAGATGCCGGCATACTTAGATGTGCCTGTTTTAATTATCAACCATGTGAGTTGCTAAATGTTGTACCTTCATTAAATGTAACCATATTGCTACACTTAGAGGCGCCTCTCTTCTCTTTTATACTCTGTAGCTCCTGCGGGATTTTGCTTCTAATCCCCTTGTGGAGGCTTCCATTTGTGGATGGACATTTTATGGTTACATAACCTGGTCACATTGCTATAATCTTTTTATATGGACTATAAACTCAAGGACCTATGAATAGATGGTTGTGGAACAAATCATTTGAGTTTCCATTTTTTCTTATGGGGAAATTTGCTTTGATATACAAGTGCTTTGGATTGCATGTTTCTGGAACGAATTATGCTCGCAATCCAAGGTTTTACTGTATCCTGTTCCCTTTGTATTGCTTCCTTTATGTGAAATCCCTAGTGTTCCTGCTAGTCCCCTTGCTTTCCTATTAAAAACTGACCACACTAAGCAGGAGAGCACACTGTGATCTCTAGGTATGCTGGGAACTCAGTGTACTCTCCTCCAATAATCAGACTTGTCCTGACACCCCCCCCCCCCCCACTGCACAGCCATTCACTGGGAAGCTCAGTGTGCTGCTGTTTCTCCTACCCCTAGCTCTTATCCAGCTGAGAACAGAGGGAATGTGATCACTTATAAAAACGAGGAAAAAAAAGGTATTTATAATATATATATTTTTTTATATATCTATACAAAAATGTTTCGCCTTTCATTTCTATTTTAAACTGAATGGGTTGTTTTACAAGTTGATCATTTACAATCACTTTAAGCTTTGACAATAAGGCACCGTTCATACTAGTGCGACTTGTCATGCAACTTTGGACACATACATTTCATTGATTTCAATGGCACCAGTTCCAATCTATGCAAATTAAAGTTTCAACGACTTTGAAAAGGTTCCTGCACTACTTTGATGCGACTTTCTTGCGACTTGGGTGGCAAAGAATGTAAAGTCACATCAAAGTTGCACTCGAAATCGTGCGACTTTGGAGTCGCACTAGTGTGAGCAGAGCCTAGAAGCTGATTGGTTGCTATGCACAGCTGCACCAGATTTTGTGTGCACCAGTTTTAGTAAATGTCACCCTTTGCGTTGTGTTGGATACGCTCTGGGTAATTACAGTGAGCAAAATTATAAATGCAACACTTTTGTCTTTGCCCCTATTTTTCATGAGCTGAACTCAAAGATTTTTGACTTTTTCTATATACACAAAAGGCCTATTTCTCTCAAATACTGTTCACAAATCTGTCTAAATCTGTGTTAGTGAGCAATTCTCCTTTGCCGAGATAATCTATCCACCTCACAGGTGTGGCATATCAAGATGCTGATTAGACAGCATGATTATTGCACGGGTGTGCCTTAGCTGGCCACAATAAAAGGGCACTCTAAAATGTGCAGTTTTATCACACAGCACAAGTGTCGCAAGTTTTGAGGGAGCGTGCAATTGGGCAATTGAGCGTGGAATTGGCATGCTGACTGCAGGAATGTCCACCAGGAATGTCCATCTTTAGAAGAGACTTCCTTCTGGGATGACAGCCATGCAGACCAATTTGATGCAGTATGTGGAGTATGGTCTGAGCACTGACAGGCTGACCCTCCACCCTTTCAACCTCTGCAGCAATGCTGGCAGCATTCATATGTCTATTTCCCAAAGACAACCACTGGATATGACGTTGAGCATGTGCACTCAACTTCTTTGGTTGACCATGACGAGGCCTGTTCTGAGTGGAACCTGTCCTATTAAACTGCTGTATGGTCTTGGCCACCGTGCTGCAGCTTAGTTTCAGGGTATTGGCAATCTTCTTATAGCCTAGACCATCTTTATGTAGAGCAACAATTCTTTTTTTCAGATCCTCAGAGTTCTTTGCCATGAGGTACCAAGTTGAACTTCCAGTGACCAGTATGAGAAAGTTAGAGCGATAACACCAAATTTAACACACCTGCTTCTCATTAATACCTGAGACCTTGTAACACTAATGAGTCACATGACACCGGGGAGGGAGAATGGCTAATTGGGCCCAGTTTGGACATTTTCACTTAGGGGTCTACTCACCTTTGTGTTGAGTTATTTTGAGGGGAAGGCAAATTTACGCTGTTATAAAAGCTGTACACTCACTACTTTACATTGTAGCAAAGTGTCATTTCTTCAGTGTTGTCACATGAAAAGATATAATAAAATATTTACAAAAATGTGAGGGGTGTACTCACTTTTGTGAGATACTGTATGCGTGTGTGTGTGTCTGCATACATGTGTGTGTGTGTGTGTGTGTGTGTGTGTGTGTGTGTGTGTGTGTGTGTGTGTGTGTACGTGTGTATGTGTCATATATACACATGTGAGGGGGGCTGAGACTGTACAGGTGTGAGGGGGGCTGAGACTGTACAGGTGTGAGGGGGGCTGAGAGCATACAGGTGTGAGGGGAGGGCTTAAAGCTTACAGGTGTGAGGGGGTCTGTGAGCGTACAGGTGTGAGGGGGGCTGAGAGCGTACAGGTGTGAGGGGGACTGAGAGCGTACAGGTGTGAGGGGGGCTGAGAGCGTACAGGTGTGAGGGGGGCTGAGAGCGTACAGGTGTGAGGGGGCTGCAAGCGTACATGTGTAAAGGGTTGCTGAGAACGTACAGGTATGAGGGGGCTGAGAGTGTACATGTGTAAAGGGGTGCTGAGAGCGTACAGGTATGAGGGGGCTGAGAGTGTACATGTGTAAAGGGGTGTTGAGAGCGTACAGGTATGAGGGGGCTGAGAGTGTACATGTGTAAAGGGGTGCTGAGAGCGTACAGGTCTGAGGGGGCTCAGAGTGTACATGTGTAAAGGGGTGTTGAGAGCGTACAGGTATGAGGGGGCTGAGAGTGTACATGTGTAAAGGGGTGCTGAGAACGTACAGGTATGAGGGGGCTGAGAGTGTACATGTGTAAAGGGGTGCTGAGAGCGTACAGGTCTGAGGGGGCTGAGACAGTACATGTGTAAAGGGGTGCTGAGAACGTACAGGTTTGAGGGGGCTGAGAGAGTACATGTGTGAGGGGGCTGAGAGAGTACATGTGTGAGGGGGCTGAGAGAGTACAGGTATGAGGGGGCTGAGAACGTACAGGTTTGAGGGTGCTGTGAGTGTACAGGTGTGAGGGGGCTGAGAGAGTACAGGTATGAGGGGGCTGAGAACGTACAGGTTTGAGGGTGCTGTGAGTGTACAGGTGTCAGGGGGCTGAGAGAGTACAGGTATGAGGGGGCTGAGAACGTACAGGTTTGAGGGTGCTGTGAGTGTACAGGTGTGAGGGGGCTGAGAGAGTACAGGTGCTGGTTTGGGATGTCTCTTTTGGGTAAAATCCTGTGACGTGTCATGAGGATAAACATTGCAGTTTTGGTTACTGACCCCCCGTTTCCCTCATGAAGACTGAGGAGAAGAATACATTCAAAACCTTCACCATCTCATCATCCTTTGTAGTATAGTGAAAACAGCCTAACTGTTCCAGGTCAGTAAATCACAAAGTATTAGACCTGATGCACACAGAGCTTAGAAAACATTGCTTATACAGGTGTTGAGGGTTTTTTCAGCCTGTTAGAACACCTCTAGGTAAGCCTATGTGTTCATGCACATATAGGTATTTATGGGCATATTAGAAGAGGAGGGTTTACAGGAAGGAAAAAAACACCAAAGGTACATTCGGGAGAGGAGCTGAAGAGCTTAAAGAGCGTGGAGCGTGCAAACATGCACATAAACGCTAGACAAGTCTAGAGTTGGAGCATTAATGCATTACAATGGCCAGAATAAATGATGATTCTGGCCAAAAGCATGCATTAAAGCAGAACTCCAGCCAAATATTTTTTTTTCCATGTCCTTGTTGCTGATCTCCTACCTTCACCAACTTGGCCATCCATGTTCTTCTGAGCTCTGTAATTCTTTTGTGATAGGCTGCTGACTTCCTGTTTGTAAGACCGCTGACTTCTATCCTTCTCCTAAGCTCAGCCAGCGGTCAGACACGCCCCGTTGTAGTCCTCTGAAAACGAGCAGGGAGGAAGCAGACATGTTGTGGGTGGAAGGGGTCTCACAGCCCCCAGTCTGTGCCGCCAATGGAGGAGGTGTCCTCCTTCTCCTCCCTCCTCCTCCTCTGCTCCTGCCAGCAATCCCCCCTTCCACTCCACCCCCCCCGCCCCTGCCGCACCTCCCCTGCTGTTTCCGTGCTGCAGAGTGGGGATTACAATCAGTAATTACTTGTATGACACAGCAGGGATCTCCCACTGTGTCAGGTATTGTTATATGAGAACACTGATCGCTGATCCCCCGCCATTATAGGAACAGTGTGCTGTCACTCTTAATAATGGTGGGGGGCGGGGCATCAGCGATTGGTGTTCTCACATACAATACTTGACACAGTGGGCGATCCCCACTGTGTCATACAAGTGATTTCTGATAATAATCACCGCTCTTCACTGATGGTCCCTGATATTGTGGTCCCTGACATTGTGGTCCCTGACATAATGGTCCCTGACATGGTGATCCCATGGTGGTCCACTGCATGGTGGTCCCTGACAAGTGGCACTGGTGGTCCCTAACATGGTGATCCCTGACAAGCAGCACTGGTGGTCCCTGACATGGTGGTCCCTGACAAGCGACACTGGTGGTCCCTGACATGGTGGTCCCTAACATTTGGCACTGGTGGTCCCTGACATGGTGGTCCCTGACAAATGACACTGGTGGTCCCTGACATGGTGGTCCCTGACATTTGGCACTGGTAGTCCCTAGCATAGTGGTCCCTGACATTCGGCACTGGTGGTCACTGACATGGTGGTCCCTGACATGGTGGTCCCTGACATTCGGCATTGGTGGACACTGATAAGCTGCACTGGTTTGCATTTCTATTAAATGCATTACATTTATTAATTTAATTTAAATGTATTTATTAAATTAATATGATATTAATATGCATTTATATTAAAATGCTTTGCATATATAAGGCTGTAACCTATCATACCCTGTGTCATGTATGGCTTGCTGGCTGCAGAATGAGGGGTGTGATGTATGGTAAAGTGGGCGAGTTCACATTTACATGTACAAGCCTAATGTACCCTCCCACATTTACTCCCATCCCAAGGATTCATGGGAAATGTAGGCTTATGAAATCTCTGTTCTAAGAGATCCTCACAGCCAGAAAAGATGATGCAATTTTTGAATCACAGAGCTGACTTCCTAAAAATTCAATCAGTCATATCTCTTAAATGGTAATAAATGTCACAAATGTAATAACTGTTTAGTGTTTTGTGTGGGGGGTGTACTAATGGTGGATTTTTTTGAAAATCCCAGAGTTCTGCTTTAATGCTCAAACAATAAATGCACCTAAACTTGCAGTACTCAGCTTTTTGCATTTTTCTGCCAGGAGTTCTGGTGTTCAGGGGGGGCTTTTACAGATGCCCTATGTGCATGAGGTCATAAAGCCAAGGGACAGCCAGGCATATAGCATTTTCAGAAGTACGTCATCAACGGCAGCTCACTCGTTTCTCTTTTTAAATGTTTTTATTTTAGATATATCTACAGAGGTCTCTCTGCTTCTCTTTTAAGATCACAGCACAGATAATCCTGAAACAATTAGAATACAAGTAATAAAGAAAATGAAATGATTCTGGGAGATCAGTAACACGGATTGTGCGTAAGGTAGGAAGATGCGAGGCGATGATATATGGGAGACAGATGGTAATGTCTGCATCTCATCAGATACCCAAAGCCCATCTCCCGAGGGCAAATCAGACCTCTTTGAGCACATGCAGCAGTTATTTTTTGTCTGAGCACCAATTTAATGACATTATAGAGAAACTTGCTGCTAATAATGACTTTGTTCTTTGCCTCCCACAAGAAATATACATAATGAGAGGAAACATAATGCATCAAATGTTCAACCTAATTTGCTGGTAATCCAATAAAATAAATGAAGCCTGTTTTGAGACTCAAATTTACTCGAAGATGCAAAATAAAGTTCTTTTTTTTCAGGTACTCCAGACACTCATCAGCATATCATTGATGTAACTGCTAGAGAGTTGCTAACACTCCCAAATACAATATCAATTCAACGCAATTAAATTGAAAGAACTCTACTAAGAGCTTTCATATTATCTTCTGCATGAAATAAATCATAATAATTCTTGAAATTCTGCAAACTACTGTATAAAATATATGCCATCCCTAGCATCTCGTAAGAAAGGTTGGCAATAGACGATAAAGGGTGGCCTAAACATATAGGCACAATTCACATGGCCTCTCATTTATGTCAGAACCAGGGGGTCCATAAACATGCACACTCAGCTTGGTCATATTTATTCCATGGAGAGGGAATGATTGTGTTGCTACAAAGACAGGGAGAGCAATTGCCAAATATCTTCAATGCTGGCTTATCAAGTAGAAAATAGATAGATCCCATTACAACCCTATAAAGCCGTACTCTTGGGGTAAAGCAGAAACACCAAATTGCTACTAGTATCAAAGTTTATCATGTTACCATAGCTTTCTTTACTCTCTCTCTCTCTCTCCCTTCTCCTTCTCTCTCCCCCTTCTCCCTCTCTACCCTTTATTTTTCTCTCTGTCTCTTTCCCTTCTTTCTCCCCTTTCTTTTCTCTCTCTTCCTCCCTCACTTCTCCCTCCCCCTTTCTATCTCTCATTATTCTCTATCTCACCCCATTTTCTCTCTCCCTGTCTGACCCCCTTCTCCTCCTGCCTCTTTTCTCTCTCACCACCTTCTCCCTCTCCCCTTTTCTTTCCCCTCCTTCTCTCATTCTCTCTCTGTCACTCCCCTTTCTCTTTCTCTCCCCTATTTATTCTCTCACTAAGCCTTCTCTGTCTCTCCTCCTTTTCTATCTCTCTGTCTGTATCTTCCCATTCTCTCCCTCTCCCCTATTCTCCTGCTGTCCCTCCTCCCTTCTCTCTCTTCTGTCTCTCTCCCCTTTCCACTTCTCCCTCCCCTTCTCTCACACCCCTTTCTTTCTAATTCTTCTCGCTCTTTTGCTTTCTATTTCCCACCTTCTCTCTCAACCCTCCCCTCTCTCCCTCTCTTCCTCTCTCCCTCCCTCCCTCTCTTCCTCTCTCCCTCTCTTCTCTCTTCCTCTCTCCCTCCCTCCCTCTCTTCCTCTCTCCCTCTCTTCCTCTCTTCCCCTCTCCCTCTCTTCCTCTCTCCCTCTCATCCTATCTCCCTCTCATCCTATCTCCCTCTCTCCCTCTCTCCCCCTCTCCCCCTCTCTTCCTCTTTCCCTCTCTTCCTCTCTCCCTCTCTTGCCATCTCCCTCTCTTCCTATCTCCCTCTCTTCCTCCCTCCCTCTCTCCTTCTCTTCCTCTCTCCCTCTCTCCCTCTATTCCTCTCTCCCTCTCTTCCTCTATTCCTCTCTCCCTCTATTCCTGTCTCCCTATCTTCCTATCTCTCCCTATTCCTCTCTCCCTCTCTCTCCCTCACTCCCTCTATTCCTCTCTCCCTCTATTCCTCTATTCCTCTCTCCCTCTCTCACTCTATTCCTCTATTCCTCTCTCCCTCTATTCCTCTATTCCTCTATTCCTCTCTCCCTCTCTCTCTCTATTCCTCTCTCCCTCTATTCCTCTATTCCTCTCTCCCTCTCTCCCTCTATTCCTCTCTCCCTATCTCCCTCTATTCCTCTCTCCCTCTCTCTCTCTATTCCTCTCTCCCTATCTCCCTCTCTCCCCTCTTCCTATATCCCTCTTTGAAAGCGTTAACTTTTTTTTTTTTTTAATAACAAACATGTCATACTTTCCTTCTCTGGTTTTGCACAGAGCAGCCCCAGTCCTCCTCTTCTGGGGTTCCCCAGCTGATGCTTCTGGCTCCTCCCCCTTCCTCATACCCCACTATCAAGTCACTTGCTAAAGGAGATACTCGTGGGGGCTCACTCCTGAGCTTTGCTGTCTGCATCTCTAGACACAGACAGCAGTGCTTTGCCCCACAGCCTTCTCTCTCATCATAGGATTTGACTGATAGCAGCAGCATCAGGATCTAATGGTTCCTGCTGCTATCAATCTGCCCTATGAGGAGGGAGAGAGCCACTGGTCTCATGGACAATTCTGGATTTAGATCGGGCTCAGGTAAGTATAATGGGAGGCTGGGGGGGATCCTGGGCACAGAAAGGTTTTTTACTTTAACACAGAGATTGCATTTTGCTGCAGCTTAAGATTGCAAGCTATTGCTCAGTCTGCCTTCTACTAGGACCCCCAGATCTTTCTCCATCCTTGATTTCCACAGAGTTTCTCCCTATAGTGAGTTGCTTGTGTTTATGTTTTTAACCCCCAAGTGCATCACCTTACATTTCTATACATTAAACCTCATCTGCCATGTGGTTGCCCATTCCATTATTTTGTTCAGGGCTTTCTGTAAAATTTCTACATCCTGGTGTGAAGTTATTGCCCTGCCTATTTTTGTGTCGTCTGCAAAAGCTGAGATTGAGCTATTTATTCCATACTCTATATCATTTATGAATGAATTAAACAGAATGGTCCCAAGACAGAGCCTTGGGGTAACCCGCTTACCACTCCAGATCAGTCTGAGTACACGTTATTTATTGCCACCCTTTGGACCCGGCACTGCAACCGGTTTTCTATCCAAGAACAAACCTTATGGTCCAAGCCTGCAGACCAAAGCTTGTAGATTAAACATTTATGGGAACTATATCGAATGCTTTTGCAAAATTCAGATATACCACATCCACAGGCCTCCCCCTATCTAGATGGCAGCTCACTTCCTTGTAGAATGGTAACAGATTGGTCTGGCAGGAAGGACCTTTTGGTAATCCCATGCTGATTGCTACTAATGATCAGTGGCGGCTGGTGTTTTCTTCTTTTAGGGGGGCAGAAAACAGCCACCCCCTGCCCTCACCTGGCTGGCCAGCGGCAACCCCCCAGAGGAGAGTCGAGACAACAAAGCAAAGCAAAGCCCCGCACTTACCCCATCTAAGAAGCGGGCGGGCAGCGTGTCCGGCAGCTTTTTACCTCCTCCTGTGGTGTGGATCACAGCGGCTTCCACCATGCATCCCCCTCCTAGGCATCCAATAGGATTGCCTGACCTTTCAGCCAATCGGGAAACAAGTATCAGACCGGCGCTTCCTGATTGGCGGAGAGGCGATTCATTTGCTTTTCTAACACACCTGGGTGGGCTCCGAGCGCAATGCTCTGCACCACGAGTCCCCCCTATTTTGAAGCCTATTAGAGCCTATGGCTCTAATCAGATGCCTCAAAAAACACCCCCGCCGCTGTAATTTATGCGTCCGGTATCCTGAAAGGGGCTGGATGCATGAATTTAATCATATAGGGGGTGGCATGGATAAAGGGGGCATGCCCGTGCGCCCTTAATAGACGGGCCGCCCCTGCTAATGATACTGTTTTTGTTGCAAATTTTGGGATATAGTCCCTTATCATCCCCTCCAATAATTTACCTACTATTGCTGTTAGGCTGACAAGCCTGTAGTTTCCAGGAATATGTCTCTGCCCTTTTTTGAATATTGGTACCCCAATGGCATTTCTCCAATCAGCTGGTCATCATGATGCCCACCACCTGCCAACTTGCTGAAAAAAAAAATCCGGACCAACCTGGAACACATAAAAATCCCAATGGTACTCATAGCTGAATGACATCCCCCAAAGGGGCAGGGATAGTGGTGACATCATAATATTACCATGACCATATTGTCAATAAATATATAAATATGGCCAAATGATTGTTAAGTCAAAAATAAGTAATGTGCATAATTTGTAGGCATTCTAAAACAGAAAGTGTGTTTCTGGCTGGATCACCTGGGGGGAAAAAAAGGCAAAAAATGGCAAGCTGCAAAATATTACATTGTTGCTTTTGGGTTTAATTAAGTGCTAAATGCTAAATTTAAATATTAGAGTTTTATGTTATGGGCTTAAATGCAACTATAGCGTAGCAGAGTTTTTCCTATTTACAAACATGTCCAGTAATTACAGATGATAGTAAAGTGTAATGTCTCCTTCTGCTGAGTTGCAACTCTGATTGACAGTTCTTTGCATAAACAATGGAATGTCCCACATGCTGTGTCATACTGAATCACAAGATGTTCTTTCACTCAAGTCAACATACCTACATTGTGAGAAAGTCATCACCCCATTTAGTCTTGTCATCTTGGAATAGCCACCTTCTGAAAATGCTGACTGCCTGGCTTTTCTGCCTAAACTGTGGTTGCAATTCTTTCCTACTCACCGGCTTCCAATATTGACTTCCTATAGTGCTCTGGGATGCCATGTGACTGAATACTAAGACCCCTTTCACACTGAGGCGCTTTTCAGGCGCTTTCACGCTAAAAAAAAGCACCTGAAAAGCTCACAAAAAAAAAACATTTCCATTAAAATCAAATAATGCTTTCACATTGGGGCAGTGCACTGGCAAGGTGGTGAAAAAAACGCCCCTCTCCATTGAAATGAATGGAAAGCTCTTCAAAAGTGCCTGAAAAGCTCTTCAAAAGTGCTCAGTGTTTTACTGGCAGTTTAGAAGCGCCTCAGTGTGAAAGGGGCCTTAGGCTGGATTCACACCTATGCAGTTTTAGTGCTTTTTGCATTTTGCAGATTTGCTCTACGGTCCATTTAACATGGTTTCCTATGGAACACGTTCTGTAGTACAAATCTGCAAAATGCAAAAAGCACTAAAAATGCATAGGTGTGAATCCAGCCTAAGATGTGATGGCTGCATTCGTTTTAGCCTTTCTTTCTTTCTTTTCATCTGGGTAAGTCTGTTGTTTTTCAACAGAACAAGCGGTCCTGAAAAGGTATCCTAGTGTTGAGACAAGCCATTCACCACTGACAGGGGTGCTTAAAATGCTCAGCTTTTATTCATTTATATAAAACCTTAATCCCAAAAGAAAATAAACTGCTGCTGTGGCTGCAGTGTAAGCTAGAGTTTGGCTTCAATTTGTTAGTATATCTAAATCTGCTAGTATATCTAACACTCCCCTCCCCCAAGATAGTAGTACTGCTGTCCAAAGGTGCCCCTGTGCTCTTTCATCCAGAGTGAGGGCACTCTAAGATAGGAAGTGTGTTAATGGCCAGATCACTAGGTGAAAACAGGGAAAAAGCCTAAGAAAGAAAACTAATGCAGCCATCACATCTAATGACTGGCAAGCTGCAATATATTACATTTTTGTTTTTTGGTTTAATACCACTTTAAATGATCACTTGGTTGTGTTTTCCCCAGGCCAAAGGTTCCCAGTTATTCTCAAGATACAATACTTTTTTATATTTTTTGGATTTTGTTTTCACAGCTATTTCTATAATGTGATCATTTCTACATACATCGAATATGGACACCCCCACCATTATAATACATCAGATTACTGGTGACTTGGGGTCCTGTCCTATCTCTTGTCGGCCTCACAACCTTTTACAGTCAGGAAGGTGAACATGAGTAAACTGTCTCATGTTGGTTTCTTGGAATCCTTGTGACAGTAATAAAAATATAAATTAATAAAAGTAACTAAATATAGTAAAAAAACCATGAACCCCCCACCCACACACTCAAACACACACACTAAAAACAAACGCACCACACAGTGTGCACATAGATGTGGTTAGGATGCACAGATATACAGAAAACCCCTATTGCACTACACAGATTAGGTGAACATTTGAGACTTAAAGTGGTTGTAAACCTTAGACATGAAATAGGAACAATGCATATCCTTCTATAGTGTGTACTTGTCTCAATCCAGAGCACTAACTTTCATCTCTGTTGTTCTTCTGTTATCAGCATGAGTCACTTCTGACAAGGTTTCCTGACACCAAAAGAAAAAAGGTGACAAGGGAGGGATCTCCAGCTGATTGATAGCATTAGCTCTGTTCCTGTGTGGTGTGTGAAAGGGGGTGTGTCCATTCCCTCCAATCAGCTCTCAGAACTCTCCTCACTGAGCTTTGCAGAGAGTAACTTCAGCTCTCAGCCCCCTGTTTTAAACTCTCAGACAAACTTTATAAATTTGGCACTTTGGATGGCTGTAGAAAGAGAAGACAGATAAACAGGTACAACCTATGTAGGAGGATTTGTTTCACCTCTGTGTATCACCTGAGGCCAATCACTTCAGTGGGTATATGTAATGCCACGTACACACGAGCGGACTTTCCGGCATACTTGGTCCGGCGGACCAGAGTCCGCCGGACAATCCGACCGTGTGTAGGCTCCGGCGGACTTTTCCGGCGGACTTTTTCCCAAAAGTCCGCCGGACCTAGATTTGAAACATGTTTTAAATCTTTCCGTCGGACTCAGTTTCTAACGGAAAGTCCACTCGTCTGTGTGCTGGTCCGACGGAAAGCCAGCTCGTCTGTATGATGGTCCAATGGACCAGATACGACGCAAGGGCAGGGTATTGCATTTCGTGCTCGCTGCAATAGGAAAAACAAATTTTCCTATTGCGGCGAGCGCGGGGCATACCAGGCCTTTAGGTCTGGTATGGATTTTAAAGGGAAGCCCCTACGCCGAAAAAACGGCGTGGGGTCCCCCCTAAAATCCATACCAGATCCCGATCCGAGCACGCAGCCCGGCCGGTCAGGAAAGGGGGCGGGGACGAGCGACCCCCCCCCCTGAACCGTACTAGGCCGCATGCTCTCAACATGGGGGGTGTGTGCTTTGGGGGAGGGGGCACCCTGCGGGGCCCCCCCACCCCAAAGCACCTTGTCCCCATGTTGATGAGGACAAGGGCCTCTTCCCGACAACCCTGGCCATTGGTTGTCGGGGTCTGCGGGCGGGGGGCTTATCGGAATCCGGGAGCCCTCTATAATAAGAGGGCCCCCAGATCCTGGCCCCCCACCCTATGTGAATGAGTATGGGGTACATGGTACCCCTACCCATTCACCTAGGGAAAAAGTGTCAATAATAAAACACACTACACAGGTTTTTAAAATAATTTATTAAACAGCTCCGGGGGGAGGTCTTCCTCCGGCTTCGGGGGTCTTCCTCCGGCTTCGCGGGTCTTCTTCCGGCTTCGGGGGTCTTCTTCCGGCTTTGGGGGTCCCTCCGGTTCCTCTTCTCCCGGTGTCCGGTTGGTTCTTCTCCGCTCTCTCTGGCCTCTTCTCCCGGTGTTCCAGTTCTTCTGCCGGCTCCTCCGCTGTCTTCATGCCGCTCTGTTGCCAGCAGAGGTCCGGACTTCTGGGCTTCTTGTCTTCTTCCCTCTTCTCTTATCCAGATGTTGACATGACGCTCTCTCCGGCTGGACTGCTCTCTGAGAGCTCCGTTGTGACTTATATAGGCGGAGACCCCGCCCCCTTATGCCGTCACAGTCCTTGGGCATGCTGGGACTGTGACGTTTTAGGGGGCGTGGTCAACATCACCCGGTGACCACGCCCCCTAAAACGTCACAGTCCCAGCATGCCCAGGGACTGTGACGTCATAAGGGGGCGGGGTCTCCTCCTATATAAGTCACAGCGGAGCGCTCAGAGAGCAGTCCAGCCGGAGAGAGCGTCGTGTCAACATCTGGAGAAGAGAAGAGGGAAGAAGACAAGAAGCCCAGAAGTCCGGACCTCCGCTGGCAAAAGAGTGGCATGAAGACAGCGGAGGAGCCGGCAGAAGAACTGGAACACCAGGAGAAGAGGCCAGAGAGAGCGGAGAAGAACCAACCGGACGCCGGGAGAAGAGGAACCGGAGGGACCCCCGAAGCTGGAAGAAGACCCCCGAAGCTGGAAGAAGACCCCCGAAGCCGGAGGAAGACCCCCCCCGGAGCTGTTTAATAAATTATTTTAAAAACCTGTGTAGTGTGTTTTATTATTGACACTTTTTCCCTAGGTGAATGGGTAGGGGTACCATGTACCCCATACTCATTCACATAGGGTGGGGGGCTGGGATCTGGGGGCCCTCTTATTATAGGGGGCTCCCGGATAAGCCCCCCGCCCGCAGACCCCGACAACCAACGGCCAGGGTTGTCGGGAAGAGGCCCTTGTCCTCATCAACATGGGGACAGGGTGCTCTGGGGTGGGGGGGCCCCCGCAGGGCGCCCCCTCCCCCAAAGCACCCACCCCCATATTGAGGGCATGCGGCCTGGTAAGGTTCAGGAGGTAGGACCGCTCGCTCGTCCCTACCCCCTTTCCTGACCGGCTGGGCTGCGTGCTCAGATCGGGGTCTGGTATGGATTGTAGGGGGGACCCCACGCCGTTTTTTTGGCGTAGGGGCTTCCCTTTATAATCCATACCAGACCTAAGGGCCTAGTATGACCCGCGACAGGGCTCGCAAGGTGTCAATCTCGCAAGGTGTCAATCTCGCCGATAAAAGCGGCAAGATTGACTTCCTTTTCTAGTCCCGTCGTACCTGAGTCATGTTCAAAATGAACGGACTTGTCCGTGTGTGGGCAAGTCCGTTCATTCTGAAAGTCTGCCGTAACTCCGGCGAAAGTCCGTCGGAAAGACAGGCGGACCTAGCCCGCCGGAAAGTCCAGTCGTGTGTGGGCAAGTCCGTCCGTTTTTAAGTCCGGCGCATCTGGCAGACAAAGTCCGTCGGAAAGTCTGTCGGACCAAGTATGCCAGAAAGTCCAATCGTGTGTACGCGGCATAAGAGTTTACAACCACTTTAAGCACTTGAGGCCTACTCATATGGGTGGCTAGACTGCAGGGTTCAGATATGGCTAAGCTGCGTCCAGTTTGTGTGCAATCAGAACCATTGCCCTAGGATTCAAACTGTCTGCATCCAGGGATGGCCAAAGGGCAATTGGCGGCTGGTGCTCATTATTTTTTTTTTGGGGGGGGCAGCAAACAAACCTGGCCCCCTCCCCCCCCATCACTCAATCAATCGCCCGCTCGATCGCCGCTTTGCTCACCCACCAGGCTGCCCGCTAGCCCCTCACTTACCTCATCTAGGTCGCGACTTCGTCGGTTTCTCCCCTGCATCTCCTCCCGAGTCCCGGCGGTCGCTTCTCCTTCTTGCCAATCGGGTCTTAGGACTCTCAGCCCATAGGGTATTAGGACTCCCAGCCAATCAGGTCTCAGGACCCACTTACTGATTGGTTGGGAGGAGAAGCAGGAAGACTTTAGTGAATATTAATTCAGTAATGTCACATAAGTGGGTGGGCTTGGGATGCAGAGCCCACTCTTTTGAAGCCAATTAGAGCCTCAGGCTTAAATCATGTGCTTAAAAAAAAAACCCCATTGAAATCCATGCGTCCAGCACCCTGCATGGAGATTAGGGGCCGGGCACATGGATTAGGGGGGTGACGTCCCTGCGCCCCTTATGAGCGGCCCGCCACTACCAAAGGTCCTAATCTCATGTAACCGCTAATATGATGTATGGTAAAAACCCCATACAGGATTTGGTATCAGTCAGTAGCCACTAGTCCCATAAAGCATCAACCACCAATCCACCAATGTCCACAAAAACATATGTAGCAATAACTCTCGGTGGAGCTGCTGGTTTAAAGCGGGCTTGTTACTTTCACTCTCGATACCTCTGTTTCACCGGCACTGGGTCTAGGGTTCCGTTGAGTTTACCTCTGGACGATATAAGCACCAAACACTTGGGTAGATTTTCCAATGCTTTAATGAACAAATAAAGGAAGTAGCAGGAAAGAGACAGAAGGAAAACTGCAGGGAAGCTCAAATACCTTTGATTAGTTTTCTTCAGAACATTCTTCGTAATCGAATACTTGTAGTTGAATGCGCTCCCCTTGTGGGATTCAATCTTTGCCCGCCTGGATAGACCTCTCTCACTTGTCTAGCAGCCAGTACGTAGCACGAACAAAAGTCTCTGCCACAGACTTGTTTGAAACAAAACCCTTACGGTCCTCTGCCACAGGATGTATTGGTTTACAATGAATGTCAGACACAGTACTTGAACCTTTAAGCCAACCCGGTAGTACTATGCAGTAAGACTACTTCAGGATACGTCCTCCAACCGAGTCACCAGGCCCCTCTCCAGACCAGCACTCTGCATGATCCTTCCATGATGGGTCCTCCCCTGGGATCTTCTCGGTTGTCCAGCTTCTTCACTCAGGATAGACATCTCAGGACCGTTCCTCTGCTGCTGTGGTAGGCCCCAGACAGACCTCTGGGCCCACCCACACGCCGCAGTGACGTGGGCCTCCGGACCGGAGGACCACGAGGTGGTACTCTTAACACATACCTGTCGGCCAAGAGGGCCAGCAGGTGGCTGAAAACGAACCCCTAAACATGGTGTCTGTCCCATAAATACCCTCTCCCAGAATGCAACTCTGAGGACCACCTCCACCGAGTTGTCTCCGGGACAGAGGAGCACTCATACGCTTCAACATGTTGCTTTTCCAACACAAGCCGATGGTGACAACGACACCCACCGGCACAGTGTGGAACCACATGCAACTCAGCCAAGCTGGAACAGAGGCAAATCCAACTTCCTATAACAAGTGACCCACTAGATTTACCTATCAGCGGTAGATAAAAATCTACCAGCGCTACACATATCAAAGAGATGCTCCAATAGTGCAGATCATCCAAATATAATTTATTAATATCAGCACAAGGTCTATAGCATTTTAAACTTGTACTGCCAAAGAGTAAAAGGCGAAGACGCCTCATAAGTGTTCACCAGTACCGCCTGCCAGTGCCACGAATCAGTGCCCACAGTGCCACGAATCAGTGCCCACCAGTACATAAGTGCCAGCAATCAGTGCCACCTATTAATGCCCACGAGTGCCACCTATCAATGCCCACCAGTGGTGCCAATCAGTGCCACCTAGCAGTGCTGCCTATCAGTGTCACCTGTGTCGATCAGTGCCCATCACTGCCACCCATCAGTGCCCATTACTGCCACCCATCAGTGCCCATCAGTGGCAGCTATCAGTGCCACCTATCAGTGCCATTCAGTCAATCAATGCCCTTCAGTGCCGCCCATCAGTGCCCACCAATGCCGCCTATCAGTGCACACCAGTGCTGCCTATTAGTGCCCACCAGTGTTGCCTTATCAGTGCCCATCAGTGCCGCCTTATCAGTGCCCATCAGTGCCGCCTTATCAGTACCCATCAATGCAGCCTATCGAGGTCATCAGTGCAGCCTATCAGTGCCCATCAGTGTAGCCTCAAAATTGCTAAATTTATTAACAAAATATAAAACAGTTTTGTATTTTTTTTTTAAATTTGGTCTTTTTAAAAAAATTTTTACAAAAAATAAAAAACCCATAGGTGATCAAATACCACAAAAAAGAAAGCTCTATTTGTGGGGAAAAAATGATAAAAACTTCATTTGGGTACAGTGTTGTATGACCACGCAATTGTCGTTCAAAGAGTGACAGCGCTAAAAGCTGAAAATTGGTCTGGGCAGGAGGAGGGTTTAGGCACCCAGTATGCAAGTGGCTAGAGAGTATACCCTTCTCTGTACTCATCCCACCAAAAGGCTGGGGAACTGCAGCACTCTTATCCAGTACCCACCTACCTTATAAGTGGTCCCTGACCCACCTGATAGACAGTGGACCGCTTCCCCCCATTGATTTTTTGCAGTAGTTTCTGCACATTGAGCTTGTGTTTCTTTTGTTCCAGGGCTCTCCCTTTTTATAACAAAGACTCCCCACCTAAAACCAGCACCAGCTAACCTTCAACCACCCCCAAACAAATTGCTCCCTGGTTTCTTCTGCATTGGATGAGAGACAATCCAAATAGCCCACACTACATGGGCTAACAAACTGCTATCCTACACCTTACATCTACCGCTCTCCCTGGGGACAATCTATCCTATCTCTCCTCCCTCAAAATGTCCTTCAAAATTGTCTCATAAAATGCCAGGGGCTTAAACTCTCCACATAAAAGCACTTGCACTTCTCAAAGAAGCCAACAGTCTAAAAGCTGATGCCCTCCTAGTGCAAGGAATCAATTTTGCATCAGTTAAGACCCCCAGGTTCACCCTGAAAAACTTCAACCAGGTCTTCTTGGCCTCAGGCCTGAAAAAGAAAAACGGAGTCCTCACTGCTATACGAGACTCTTTACAATTCAAGCTACACCAATCTATTACAGACCCTTAAGACCGCTACCTATCCTCATAAGCGACATTAACCAGATCACCTACACACTGGTCAACATATATGGCCCAAACAAGCAACTACGATTCTGTAAAAGATTGTACAAGAAGGTAGAACAAATCCAAAAAGGAAGACTTCTTTTTGGAGGTGACTTCAACATAAGTGGAGACCCAAATATGCATACTACATCCACAGCCAGACACCATTGACCGGTCCTAAATCCTTTTCTTCAAGCAAATGATCTCTTAGATCATGGAGATGCAAGACTTTTTCTACTTCTCCTCCTTTTATACTCCCGTATTGACTTCTTCCTCCTTGACAAAATTACCCTTAAGGATGTGACAGACTCAGAGATCGGATCCATTACATGGTCAGACCACGCACCTGTCTCCATAACTGTGGGGAACTGTAGACCAAGACTATATTGTTTATGGAGACTTGACGCTTCTCTCATTGCAGATCCTAGTAACATTCAAAAACTCACCACTGAACACCACACCTTTTTTGAATTTAATGACCAACCACATACCGATAGGTTTGTACTTTGGTTGGCATTTAAAGCCTACATGCGTAAGGATCCTAATTAAACTCCACAGTAATGCTAAGAACCAGAGGTCTAGGCAAGTTGAAGAGGTCCTTTCCCAGATTGCCTATTTAGAGAACCAAAACAAACAGGCTCCCTCTCGCAAACTAGCCAGCGAGCTCCTTGACCAGAAACATAAACTCTGCTCACTCTACCAATTTGAAAACAACCTTAAATTAACTAAAGCCAAATACTATGCCTTAGGTAATAATTCTGGAGCCCTATTAGCCCGACAAGTCAAAGCTCAACGCGATAGATGTAAAATCACCTCCCTCCACCACCCTACCACCAAACAACTCCTCACTAATCCACAGGACATAGCTAATGCGTTTAGCGATTACTATTCCTCTCTCTACAACCTCACTAGTGATTTTTGCCAACCTTGTTACCCCCCCACCTCACGGCACTCAACTCTGCTGCCACCTCTAGGGAGCACATATAATAGGGAGCGCAAAAAGGTCCAGGATTTCATGAGATCTGGAGCAGCAGCTGATGAACTTTATGTCCCCAGGCTCTGATACTATGACAGACTGTAGTTTTTGTCAGACCAGAGTGAACCCAGGCGATCACTCTCAACCCTTCCGTCCACTCTTCCTTCCACTCTTCCTTCCACCTCAGATGAGGCTTCAGACATACAACCTGGGCCTTCCACCCAGGAAGATGTGGAGAAGCCCAGCTTGAGCCAGGTATAGCATTGTTCAACATATTTCTTGTCAAAAATGTAATTATGTTAACTAGATGCTATTATTGATCACTAATTTCTGATTTAACAAAGTGGTTTACATATCAATAGACAGTAGTAGCCAAAAATGATTGGGGCAAGAATGAAAAATACTGGGGTCAGCCTGATACTCTTTTCTATTTGTTAACATTCAATTTGCAACAGTAATGAGCTCAAAATTGTGTGTGATTGATGACCAAAAAACTAAAACTATGTCCCATTTTCATACACAGAAAAGTCTCAGCCAGGAGAAGGTCGTAGAAAGTGGCAGCCAGGAGGTGGCCATGGAAAGTGGCAGCGAGGAGGTGGCCATGGAAAGTGGCAGCCAGGAGGTGGCCGTGGAAAGTGGCAGCCAGGAGGTGGCCATGGAAAGTGGCAGCCAGGAGGTGGCCATGCCCAGTAGCCTGACCGAATCCAGGTACCTCCCCTACACCTTCCAACAAAAAGACCCAGGAAGGGGAGGAACGTGGAGGAGTCAGTGCTTGGTTTGATTCGGCAGGCTACTGTGGTCCTCACCAACACCCCTAATATCCAGGAGGCCTTTGGTTGTATGACGGCCAGTAGGATGCAAGAAATGGAGGTGGGCCAAGGCCTCATCTGTGTGGAGGTCATCTTTCAGGCCCTAAAAAAGGGGGTGAGGGGCCAACTCACAAACAAAAGTCATGTACGTGAGTTGGACCATACTCCTCCTCCACCTCCTGCCACAACTCCAACACCACAGCCACAGCCTGGAAGGAAGCGTGCAAGGAAGTCTTGAGAGTGATGGCCTGGGTTCAGTCTGGTCGGGCAAAAAACGCAAGCTGTTGTAAGACCACGGCCTGGGGACATATATGTCATCTGCTGCTGCTGCTCCCGATCTCTCCGAGTCCTGGACTATATTGTGCTCCCTATTAAATGGACTCCTCAGGTTAATTTTGCCTGTAAAATAATTGATGTCTGCCCTGGGGTACAAAGGCTTTGCCAATTTCAACAGTTTATCCAGCATTGCATTCCTCTTTATTTTGTTATGACCCCTAATAAATTACTTTTTTTAACAAATACTTGGCTATGTGTTTTAGTTCAAAAAGGACAGTTTGTTTGTGAGTAGGCAGGTACATTTCAAAAATACAATGCCAAATTAACAAGGGACACCAACACCAACCAACCTCTTTGAGGTTAAAAAAAACAAGATAATAATGGTGTTGTGGTAACTTGACACACAAAACGACAAAAAATATTGTGGAGATCACTATAAAAAAAAATAAAAAATAAAAAAAAATTAAGGAGATCTTGATAAAAAAAAAAAAAAAGTAGATCATTCTAAAAAAAAATAAAAAAAATAAACATTATTCTGGACATCTGGCAAAAAAAAAAAAAAAAAAAAGATTATTCAGGAGATCACGAGAAATAATAAAGAAATCAGTTTGTCAGAACTGTGTGTGAATATCAGCAGCAAAGCAACTTCATTATTCTAGCATTATAAAGAAGAAGAGAATGCGCTGCATTGAAATATTAAAAAATTTGCAGCATGATGAATGTGCTATCTCCATTACGAACGCTAGTTTTACCATACCGAGTGCTTCCGTCTTGTACTTGATTCTGAGCATGTGTGGAATTTTGTGCCTCAGACTTGAGCACACACGCTCGAAATTTCCGACAACAAAGTTTTTTGTCGGAAAATTTGAGAACCTGCTCTCAAACAGTTGTTGTCAGAAATTCCGACAGCAAATGTCCGATGGAGCATACAGACGGTCGGAATTTCCGACAACAAGCTCCCATCGAACATTTCCCGTCGGAATATCCGATCGTGTGTATGGCCCATAAGGCTTAATGTACACAGGACGTTTTTACAACTTCTCCTGAACGATTTACCTTAACAGATAGTAACCCACGTTTAAAATGTCCATCTTGCTGCGTTTTGCTGTGTTGCGTTTAGAAGCGTTTGCGAAAAAATGTTTCTTTTTTCAAAATAGCCAATAATGAAAAACACCTATAAACGAAACACGGCTAAACGCAAGTTTCCACGTTTAGCCGTGTTTAGAAGCGTTTGGCGCTTGAAATGCCTCTAAACTCAGTGTCTGAACTCATTTTTTTGCTTTCCAAAAAAGGCCTCTAAACTCAACTGCCTAAAAACGACATTAAACGAACCTGTGTACATGTACACATAAGATAACATTGGATGACTTCAGGGGCAGCTGAAAAAAGCATCCAACTGGCTCTGAACGTCCGTTTACCAGGAGCAGTGTACATGAGGCCTAAAGAACTCTGGTCTATAGGGAAAAAGCATATAAACGTAACAATTTTCTTAAATTGGTACATTGTTTCTCTTGCTACAAAGACCTATATATTTTCTGTGCTCCATCTAGTTTTTGTACAGTTCACACAGATGCCCATGCAGATTCGCTGTACAAATGGCTATGCAGATTATATATGTATATATATCTCTTAAAATGATTGTCAAGCAAAAAACGTTTTTTGTTAAGATCGAGTAGGGAAGGAATGGAACCCCTGTCTGTTTGTACTATTATTTTGGGCCTACATAGAGGAAGAGGGCTTTTTTCCCTCATTTCTGTCCAGGGTACAAGAGAGGAAGTGAGGGGAAATTTGCAATATGGACACAGGCTATCTAGCTCTCCCCTACTTTGGTTAAAATAAATAAACAAATCTTATCATCATGACAGGAAGTAAGAAAAAACATCTCTAATGAAACCTGTATGGCAGAGAAAACCCATTAGGGGTTCTAACCCTGCGCACACTATCCAAACTTAAAGAGGAACTGCAGTCTGCTCACATAATTTGTAATAAAAACATCTTTACCATTCTGAAGCTTCCCTCCAATCACTTTGCATATTATTTTATATATACTGTGATTCTGTACTTGCCAAATATGCTGCAGAAATCTCCCTCCACTGAGTCTGTCTGCAACCATTTTAACTGTTGGGCAGCTGAAGCTGCTGCCTGTTCACTTCCTGGATTTACACAGACGATTAGAGGTTCACTTCCAGCTCTGCAGCTCTCATTGGCGCTCTTATGACTCATCCCCCATCCCTTCCTGGCAAACTTTCACGAGAGTAAGAGAGGGAGCTGCACATGATGTCATGAGCCTAGGTTTTTTACCACACAGGAAGTGGGCTGTATAAGGTATTTACTGGCAGAATTTTTTTTTCTATCCAAAGTTAAAACAACAAGGGCTGAAGATTTAACAGATGGAAAGTTGAAAAAATGAAGGTCCTTTTTAAAGTGTTATTAAGCCTAAAAACATGGACCAGAAGGATTTGCCCCTTAATGACCAGGCCATGTTTTGCGATATGGCACTGTGTCGCTTTAACTGACAATTGCGCGGTCGTGTGAAGTTGTACCCAAACAAAATTATGTCATTTTTTTCCCACAAATAGAGCTTTCTTTTGGTGATATTTGATCACCTCTGCGGTTTTTATTTTTTGCACTATAAACAAAAAAAGAGTGATAATTTTGAAAAAATAACAATATGTTGTATTTTTTGCAATAATAAATATCCCCCCAATTTAAAAAAAAAAAAAACAAATTTCTTCATCAGTTTAGGCCAATATGTATTCTTCTACAGTAAGCATATATTGATTGGTTTGCGCAAAAGTTATAGCGTCTACAAAAAAGGTGATACATTTATGTCATTTTTATTATTTATTTATTTTTTTTTATTAGTAATGCTGGCGATCTGTGATTTTTATCAGGACTGCAACATTTCGGTGGACAGATCAGACACTTTTAACACTTTTTTTGGGACCAGTAACATTTATACAGCGATCAGAGCTTAAAAAATAGTCACTAATTACTGTATGAATGTCACTGGCAGGGAAGGGGTTAACACTAGGGGGCGATCAAGGGCTTAAGTGTTCCCTAGGGAGGTGTTTCTAACTGTGGAGGCAGTGTACTGACTAAAGGAGGTGAGAGATCGCTGTTCCTGATCATTAAGAACAGCAGATCACCCTCTACTCCCCTGTCAGAATGCTGATCTGTCTGTTTAGATTGGCAGATCCTCATTCTGGCTCTCTGAGGAGCATTCGCGGGTGGCCGGCGGACATTGGCTCCGGTCCCCTATCACTCTTAAAGCGGCCGATGTACACCTATGGCGATTCGCGCAGCCATGCCAACCTGCTGCAGTATAATGACGGCGGCTGGTCGGCAAGCAATTAAACTCCCCTCTATTATCTTATGTGGCCATATACACATGGACATTTTTTGATGTTTATCAGCAGAGGAGTTTATGGGCTGTTGTCAGAACGCCCTAAAATCACATTCAAGAGCAGTTCTTCTGACCAATAAAAAACGCCTAACACTGAAAAATGATGAAAAATTGTGAAAAACCCTAGAATACAATGCTTTCTCTGATTGGCTGAGCGCCGCTGTGACATACTCTATTGTGTTCCAGGTATGAGACAGGAAGAACCCGGAGCACAGTGCAGTATACTGTATGTAGATGCAGGTGCATACAGTTTATACAGCGCATCCAGCAGCTTCACATGTTAGTGAGGGACATAGTTTTTTGGGTTAAGCTGGCCCAAACAAACTATGTAAAGTGTAAGAAAAGCTGGAGTTTAGCTTTAAAGGCCGTTCACAGCCAGGAAAAGACATACTTCTCTGTGCCAGCTATAGACCCATCTCCTTACTTAATTGCGACCTCAAATTGTTGACAAAAATCTTAGCGGAGAGACTGGGTACTCTTCTCCAGCGTATCATTCCCCTTGATCAAGTTGGTTTTATGCGTAACAGAGAGGTCCGTGATAACACAATTAGAACTATTATGCCCTGTTTACATGATAGGATTTTCCAACAACAAACGTTCAATGGGAGCTTGTTGGAAATTCCGACCACGTGTAGGCTCCATCAGACATTTTCGGATGGAGCCAATCTTCCCTTTGTAGCAAATATCAGGAGACCTCTTACAAAATATTAATGCATTGGTATCGGACCCCTTTTGTGTTAGTGGCCCTCTTCCCTGGACACAGCCCATTATGTTGGCGTTGTGGCATCCAGACTGGCACGTTATTTCACATTTTCTGGGACTGTCCAAAGATTTTCTGGGACTGGCATCAGGTACTACAAATCGTACACAAACTCATGGAGCACTCTATTTTCGACAACCCTGCTGCAGTGCTGCTTAATTTGACTCCTATGTCGAGTAAGAGATACCTTAAACTCCTTTTGAAGCATCTGCTGAATGCTGCAAGGGCATGTATTCCCAGTATGTGGAAACAAGCGCCAACCCTTATATCACAGTGGTTTGTCAGGGTGAACGATATCCAGCAGATGGAACCTCACTGCAGTTCTCAGGGACAAGACAGAGGAACACAATACGCGTTGGCTATATTGGGACATGTTTCTTTACTCAGATGAATACTTAACATATCCTTAACTAATGGAGGGTATTCAGCCTCTTGGTTCACTATGCTGTCCTGTACTCCAGCCCCCTACCATCCATCTTTTCCTCCTCTCTTTTTAGGCACCTAGCGTTTTTTTTGGTTTGTTTTTTTTTTTTAGCTGAGCAGGTTACCCCCTTTATGAAGAGTATCTTCACTTGCTTTTTCATTGCCAATGATGTGTGCCTGTAAGTGATCTGATCCTCTCAGCATGTACATATGAGTTATGTTTCTATATTTACTTTGTTACCTATGGTTATATAAATTGACATGAGGTATATGGATTGGTTAATAATAATGAACCTATTTTATTTTCATTTCTGTCATATCACTGCTGTATACCTTTAAATAAAGAATAAAAAAAAAAATGGCCCATTCATGCCAGAAACTGCACATAATTGCACGTTTTTGACTGTATGTTTACATGAATTTGAAGCACACTTGAAGCACGCTTGATGTTTTCTTGACACGCTCTTGAATGCGTTTTGCATGCATTTTGCGCTGCGTTTAGCACTGCGTTTGCAGTGCATTTTTCTATACGTTTTTAGGCTTGACTTTCTTGGCTTAAAGGGGCATGGTGTGATGTGGGTGCTGTGTTTTGTAGCGCATTATGAAACGCGCTTGTAGCACATTCCCTGCATTTGTGGTGAGGAAAAATGCAGCATGCTCTACTTTTTTTAACTGTGCTGAACCACACTTCAATGATGTGAACCATAGGCGTGCGCAGGGGGTGTGCCGGGTGTGCCTGGGCACACCCTAATCACCCCGTGTGGCGCAGATTTCCCCTACTGATAGTTCACCAAAGCCCCTAAACAGGGCTCCTAAAAAGAATTGGAAAAAAAAAAATGTTTTAAAAACCTACTGACACCATCCACTGCCCTACTGAAACCAACCTCTGCCCTACTGACAAGTCCCCTGCTCTACTAACACTGTCCATGTTTTATTACATTTGAGGTGCACACCCTAATGCAATAGGCTGCGCACACCTATGATGTGAACTATGTTCATAGGATTACCTTGATTTGGGCTGTCTATGCAGTTGTAGTGCAGTTCAAAATGCATCCAACTGCAGCCAACTGCGTTCAGTGTGAAAGGGCCCTAAACTAACAACCCCAGTGCTTCCAGGCAGAAGTGCTAACTACTTAGCCACTGCGCTGCTTTTATATTTGCCTATATTTCACCTCCAAGGCGACCTTGCATTTAGACCCCTTTCACACCGAGGGCGTTTTGCGGGCGCTATAGTGTTAAAAATAGCGCCTGCAATCCGCCCTCAAACAGCTGCAGCATTGTCTCCAGTGTGAAAGCCCGAGGGCTTTCACACCAGAGCGCTGCGCTGGCAGGACATCAGGAAAAGTCCTGCCAGCAGCTTCTTTGGAGCGGTGAAGGAGCAGTGTGTTTACCGCTCCTCCACCGCTGCTCCCCATTGAAATCAACGGGGCAGTGCTAGGATACCGTCGGCAAAACGCCGCTATTGCGGGCGGTTTTAACCCTTTCTCGGCCGCTAGTGGGGGTAAAAGTGCACCGCTAGCGGCCGAAATGTGCCGCTAATCCAACGGTAAAATGCCGCTAAAATAGCAGTGTTTTACCGCAGACGCTATGGAGCGGTGAAGGAGCGGTGTGTTTACCGCTCCTCCACCGCTGCTCCCCATTGAAATCAACGGGGCAGTGCTAGGATACCGTCGGCAAAACGCCGCTATTGCGGGCGGTTTTAACCCTTTCTCGGCCGCTAGTGGGGGTAAAAGTGCACCGCTAGCGGCCGAAATGTGCCGCTAATCCAACGGTAAAATGCCGCTAAAAATAGCAGTGTTTTACCGCAGACGCTATGGGCGGCTCGGTGTGAAAGGGCTCTTAAAGGCAAGGTTTACTTATCTAGCAGCCCCCCACCTTGGCAATAAAAAAGAAGAAAATACAAACATTAGAACAAACAAGTGAAAGTTATTTACTTTACACCCCTTCTTTCGGCCACTTTGCACAGTGCAGGAGGGTCTTCTTGCGAGGTTTGCGATCTTAAGCTTTCTCAGGGTCCCTTGTAAGTGTTAAATGCTCAGTTTGCGTAGTGGAGTTTTATGATATGAGCCTAAATATAACTATTGCATAGCAGAGGTTTTCCATTTATGAAAATGTCATGTTGCAACCCTGATTTACAGTTCTTTACATAAACAACGGAATGTTTGAAATGCTGCGTCATACTCAATCACAAGATGTTCTTTCACTTATATGACATACCTACATTGTAAAAAGTCATCACCTTATTTAGACTTATCATCTTGAAGGCTGCCATTGCAAAATGGCCACCCTCTGAAAATGCTAATTGCCTGGCTTCCTACTTACTGACTGGGCACAAATATACAAAAATTGAAGTCAGTAAAAAGTCAGATCTCCTGATCTGTTAGCTTATTGCATTCAACCCCTTGACTAATCAGGAGGCTTCCGGCATTGACTTCCTATAGTTCTCTGAGATGCCATATAACTAAATACCAAGAGCTTCAAATGAAGCGGATGCTGGTAGATGTGAAAAGGTATGTCATAATAAACTATGTTCTTTAGGAGAAGAAACATTGTAAAGGTACTATTTGAATCCACAAACAAAGGTAATATAAAAACAATAATGTTTTATTTGTACAAAAGTTATAAACCATAAACATATACGTAAATTACATATGTCAAGAATTTGGACCATGTCATGCTATATTGTGTTTGATTTCAGACACACTCTTACCTTCTACATGTTTCACCAAAATAAGCACGGATAACATAACTAAGTAAAGAAATAATCGTTATTAGTAAAAATACATACACAGATCAGTCTGTGTGACATATTGAGTTCACATCACATACCAAAGCTCCCAAAGGCTGCACCTAGATGGAATCGACGGTCAAAGATGGAGAGGAAACAATCCAAAAGAGTTAGGGAGCACAACGAAACACCTAAAGGTCCAAAGACATGGCTCCAAAAATCCCCGCTCACACATACTCACTCTCTGGGTCAGTCGTAGAAGGGGCACAAACGACACAAGACAAAATTGAGTGTAGGACATAAATAATATTAAAGCCGAGTTCCAGTCATTTTTGAGCTTATTAAAAGTCAGCAGCTACAAAAAGTGTAGCTGCTGACTTTTAATAAATACACTCACCTGTCCCAGGATCCAGCGATGTGGCCACACGAACAATGGATTCTCTCCGTCACCTCTCCCCGGTATCCTTTTGGGTGGAGCTCCGCTTTAAGATTGAATCTATCCTATAGGCCAAGGCTCACTCAAATAAAATACAGGACAGAATATCCATATACTCTGGAAAGATGAAACACCCCAAACTTGATGCGGTCAGAATCATCCACTAATATGGAAGTCCACATAGGATCTATAAATCATGTAAATAAAACAGAGAGGAGTGGAGGATCTACAGCAAAGGTTCTATGTATCATAGGGAGCAAGAGGGAAGGCCAGTTAGATCCTATTCCTAAATAGTAGATTCTGCCAACATCTCTAAACATTACCTTGAGAACAAAATGATAAACCTCAGTTGGGACTATTTTTAATGCCAGAAAGAGAAAGTAATATGCAGAGGAAGAACGATATATTAAAATGTACAAAAGCTTTATTAATTATACAATGGTAAAAAAAATTCATGTTAAAAGAAACACCACAAGAAACATGATGACATGATAATACATATTGTTCATGTTAGTGGAACCCTAAAACTCAGATTGGAAAACATGAGGTGTATGGCCAAATACCTATGGGTGTTCACTGGGTAGCCAACGCATTTTGTAAATATGTTTTTTCCTTCTTCAGGGAAAGAAAAGGGTGCAAAATTATGTTGTCATCACAGAAACAAAATATGCACAAGCGTTGTCCATCAAGATGTGTTATGCCACCTATCTCAATGGCCAGCACAAGGGGAAGAATGGAACAGGGAAAGACGCAGCCATGCGGCAGCGATCAGCACATGCAGGGACCGCTTAAAATAGAAAGATTACATGATGGCAGGTGGCCAGGGCGGATACCTCCATCAACCACCACACACACACACTACTTGATTCCTGTGATGCAATCTTATCCATCATGTAATCTTTCAATCTTAAGAGGTCTCTGCATGTGCTGATCTCTGCGGCATGGCTGCACCTTTCCCTGTTTGCATACAATCTGTGGATGTAATTAGTTTCTCTGCCACTAAGAGTCATAGATGAACTAGTTAAGGTTTTTAGAGTAAGCTGATTTACAATTTGGCATAGCTTATTTTTTTTATTTAACAAAAACACAAACCAGAGAATAAACTAAGCTTTCTACTTTATTATAATGGTACAAGAAACTGTCAGAATTGGAGTGTACAAACAAATGGTCACTGCCCTCACCTATAACTAGCCTTTACAGCAAGGATCACATGGAAGGGAAATGCATGCAAAACCAAACCAAAGAAATTCCCAGCTCAACTTGCCGACCAGCCTGCAACCAACCAAATTATCCTGTCTAACAGTATGCGTTAAAAAAAGGGGTTTAGTTTGCACACATTTGAAAATACATGCGTAAGCTACAGAGTCCCATCAAGGCACCCCAGTATTTTCTGTAGTCCTAACTTAAAATTTTGAGAGCCTCCACAGTGGAAGCACATGCATTATAATGGATCAGCAGAGATCAGGTGAGCTTGGAGGAAGCAAGCCCCTCCTTAACCACTTAAGGACCGGGCCTATTTTTTAGACTCGGTGTTTACAAGTTAAAATCTATTTTTTGCTAGAAAATTACTTAGAACCCCCAAACATTATATATATTTTTTCTAACACCCTAGAGAATAAAATGGCGGTAGTTGCAATACTTTATGCTTTATGTCACACTGTATTTGCACAGTGGTCTTACAAGTGCACTTTTTTTTGGTTAAAAAATACACTTTTTTTAGTAAAAAAATAAGACAACAATAAATTTAGCCCAATTTTTTTTATATATTGAAAGATAATGCTACGCTGAGTAAATTGATACCCAACAAGTCATGCTTCAAAATTGCGCCCGCTTGTAGAATGGCGACAAACTTTTACCCTTACAAATCTTCATAGGCGACGTTTAAAAATTTCTACAGGTTACATGTTTTGAGATACAGAGGAGGTCTAGGGCTAGAATTATTGCTCTCACTCTAATGATCGCAGCAATACCTCACATGTGTGGTTTAAACACCGTTTTCATATGTGGGCGCTACTCACGTATGCGTTCGCTTCTGTGCGCGAACTCTGCCAGATGGCACGCTTTAATTTTTTTAATGTTATTTATTTTACTTTTTATTTTTTATTTTGACATTGTCCTTTTAAAAAACATTTTTTGGATCACTTTTATTCCTATTACAAGGAATGTAAACATCCTTTGTAATAGAAAAAAGGACCTTTGTAATAGAAAGACAGGACCTCTTAACTATGAGATCTGGGGTCAAAAAGACCTGGTACCCAGCATATAGCACCATGGAAGCAAAGGTGTCCAGTGCGTCCCTTCACCAATATTTCAACAATACAAACAAATGGCCACTGCCCTCACCAATAACTGGTCTTCGCAGCAAGGAGCACATGGAAGGGCAATGCATGGAAAACAAAACCAAAGAAATTTCCAGCTCAACTTACCGACCAGCCCGCAACCAACCAAATGATCCTGTCTAACAATATGCGTTAAAAAAAGGGTTTTTTACCAGGGGTTTCCAACAGAATTGAAGTGTGCCAAAATAACAGAGCAGGTAAACATTTTTCAGGTCTATCTGTGGCACCTGCATCAGTTTCTATTTCAGAATAAAATAGAAACTAGCACAGGTCTGCACCTTTGGGAGGGAGGAGGATGGTCGTAAACTCTGCTGGTGTAGTGTAATCACTGCATAAGCAGAGGGAGGGAGACCAATCATATGACAGGTCACAACTGGTAGGAATCTGGGGCAGTTTCCTATGTGCAAAACAGCCACATTTACTCTGTTAATTAGGTGCAGACCTGTAATAGTTTCTATTTCACTTTGAAATAAAAACTGTTACGGGTAGTGCAGATAGACCTGAAACGGATCTAACTGCTTGGCTAATGTGGCACATGCCACTCCTGACAGTTTCCTGCACCATTATATGGGCACAGAAAGATTAGCAATTCTCTGGAATGCTTGCACAACTCCTAAGGTGCTCCCATCTCTCAAGGAGGGGAACTTGTAAGGTACCTGGTAGTGGAGCTTAAAGCGTTGAGGAAGCCCTCTCTTACAACCCTGGCTCTAGAGTCCCTGGTAAGGTGACAGGAAACACCGGAGCTCAGAGTGGCACGAGTGCCTAGAAAGTCTCTCGCTGGCAGATGGTGGTTTGTGTCTGAAACGCAGAAATAACAGGCCCGGACATGCTGGCGGAGGAACAGGAGCCAATGAAGGATGCAGATAGGCTGTTGTGGATGCAGGATAGGCACAAGACAGAGTCAGACAGTCCGGGTCAGCAACTAGCAAGCAGATCAGGTTCAGACGGCAGGCTGGAGAATACTCAGGAGACAGGCCAGGGTTGGTAACAGCAGAGCAGATGAGCAGAAGGAGCAGGCAGAAATGTATTCCAGGGGCAAGCCAGGGGTCGGTACAAGCGGCATTCAGGCAGAGTCAGAGGCAGGATCATGTCAGCAATAGAAGAACAACAGGGACTGGTAACAGGAACACAAGAACATAATAGACCAAATGGCACTGACACACTGTACTAGTACAGTTTAACCTCCCTAGCGGTAATCCCGAGTGTGGCTCGGGGTGAATTTTCACTAACAAAAGTGGTAACCCCCGAGCCACACTCGGGATCACATCGCAGGATCCAGGCAAAGTTACTTACCCTGTCCCCTGGATCCTGAGATGTCTTCCCGCTCTGTGTCTGCGAGCCGTGTCCTCCGCTCGATCTATCACAGTGCCGGGCTCCGTTCCCTGCGAGCGTTGCGACGCACGGGGACCGAGCCTGGCACCAAATTCAAAAAGTGAAAAACACATAATAACACATACAGTACACTGTAATCTTACAAATTACATTACTGTATCACATTATTTCACACCCCTTTTGTCCCTAGTGCTTTGTCCAATGCCTTGCATGCAGTTTTATATTATATATACTGTTCTTTCTGCCTGGAAACTTGAGATTGTCCATAGCAACCAAAAAGTGTCCCTTTACGTCAAAAGCAGTTTTAGACCAGCTAGAAAACAGCGATATTAAATTAGAATCACTTGCAGAATTGAACAATAGTGATTAGTGGGAATCAAACACTGAAAGTAATGACAGTGACAATTCTGCAACTGAGCAAATTTCAGTGTTTTTGATTTGATTATATTATTTAATACATTTTATTATTATTATATTATTATTTGTTATAATTATTTATAGTTATTTATTATATTATAATTTATGATTTTGTGTTTCAAAGTTTATCATACCTGGGATGTCTACTAGACTCTTGATTGGACAGATTTAAGTGAGTTATTCCTAAGAATTACAGGCCTACAATATAAAACGCTAAATTTCCATGCAAAACAATGTATCGCTTTCAGTATCAAAAATCTGACATAATCATACCGCCAGGGAGGTTAAATAGCCCTTCTGGTGCCAATGCATGCTCTCGCATGTGCACGCACACCAGTTCACGCACCTGCTAACCAGCCAAGGGCAGAATTTCTTAGGCTTGTGTGTCTGTGCACATGAATGTTCCTTTCCTGACAGAACTACTCAGCCAAACTTTCCACTAAACTAAAGGGGTCTGGTTGGTATGTACCTCCTCAGGAGAAGAACTACCAGGCCCAGTAATCCCAATTGTAGTCACCAGGATCTTGAAGGACAGCAGTAATCACAAGGCCAGGGGAGCAGTGCCCATTAAGCTTTCTCCAGGTGCCTTCCTGTGAGACTATGCAGACTAGATCCATAGGTGAAGTCTCAGGGTGTCTGATACCTGTCTGCCCCTTGGCTCTGCCACAGCCGGGACCTCAAAAAACAACAACTTGAAACAGCAACAGTACCCCCCCCTACCCCCACCCAAGCAGGTGGAACTGGAAGACATTGCTATTCTACAGTTTGAACTATTTATATGCTCCTGAGCCACCTCCTGGGGACACCTCCAGGGGGTTTGGCTGCAGCACCATAAATATTTATACTTCCCATTTGCTTTGCTCCACTCCTATGTTCCAGAACTTTCTGGAAGGTAGATGAGAGCAATCATATTTACAGCTTGTGAAGTCCAGGGCAGACCAAAGAAATAAACAACTGCTCTAATGATTACAGAGGAACCTATACATTTACCAAAAATCCTAACAGCCTAACTAGGAGGATGCTACTCAAAAACAATTATAAATGTGTGATCTCGCAGCAACAATTTTAGAACTGGATTTTAGTTGAATAGTATTAGTATAATTCACTCAATTGCATTTCCACAAAACTGCCACCAGATGCCATTGTTGTCACAGAAAATAAACTGCAGTATGTCGGTGCTGCAGAGTACATAATTGTTTTCATTTCTCCTGAATCTGGCTTTAAAGTAAAATAGCGTAGTTAAACTGATGAATAGCGATGAACCAAAAGTGCTTGGATTTGGTTCAAGGTGGATTCTCCAAACCATTGAACCCCAAAGAAGCCAATAAAAGCTGAATGTTAAAATAACCATTAATGGCCATTTTTACAAAATATATTTGACCACTTCAATACCGGGCACTTTTACCCCATTCCTGTCCAGGCCAATTTTCAGGTTTCAGCATTTTCAGCCACATTTTGAATTACAATTGCGTGGCCATGCAACACTGTACCCATATGAAATTTCTATAATTTTTTTCACACAAATAGAGCTTTCCTTTGGTGGAATTTAATCATCACTGGGTTTTTTATTTTTTGCTAAATAAACAAAAAAGGCCAAAAATGTTTTAAAAAATTCGTTTTTCTTCGTTTCTGTTATAAAATTTTGCAAATAAATAATCTTTCTTCATAAATTTAGGCCATATTGTATTCTGCTACATTTCTTTGGTGAAAATAACTCATTTAGTTTGTAGGAAAGTTATAGAGTCTACTGTAAAAACAATGGTAACTATCTGAAAACTGATCAATCTTGATGTACTATACCTCAAGATCTCATTTCTTGAGACCCCGAAACACCAGGGCAGTACAAATACCCCACAAATGCCCTATTTAGAAAGTAGACAGTCTAAGGTATTTTGTAAGAGGCATGGTGCATTTTTTTGAAGTTGTAATTTTTTGTCACTTTTTGGGGAAAACACATTTTTTTTTCAATATTTTTTTTTGTTTCTACATACTTTCACCTGTGCAGTACAGCGTCATCATATAACTGGTGTGGCTTTAACCAGGTACACTGACTGTGACAGTATGTGAAAAAAAAAGGAAAAAAATGATATTTAAAAAAAAAAATAATAATTTTTTCTTTTTCTTTTTTTCTTTTTTACATTTTTTTTTTTACATACTTACCATATTAACACTGTACCACTCTGGGGAGTTGGTCAGGATTTTATAGCAATGAATTTCACTGCTGTAAGCAAATATTTTTACTGAATGACAGTGCGTAGACACTGTCTATTGTTGTGATTAGCTGTGATTGATCACAGCTAATCACATGGTACAAATGGGTTGTGATTGACCCTGTCTGTACCATGTGATCACTGTGACCAATCACAGCTAGCTCGTTCGCAATGAATGGCATGAAAGGAAGCAATTTATTGTTTACAGTTGTCATGTGATCCACTGTAATTGGTCACAGCGATCACATGACACTGGCAGCGTATAGTGATTAGTCATCTGCTGTGTCCAGTGGACGCAAAGGGTGACAGACCACACCAGAGAACAGGCGACCTGTTCTCTGGAGGACGTCATTTGACAATCTTCCAGAACAATAAGGTTCCCTATTTTACAATGTTGAGGACGGGCAGAAGTTAAATAACATGTTGGGGGATGTCCGTAGACTCCTAAGACACCTGACACCTGAGCGTAGCAATTTACTAGTTGTCCTGCTTGTCAATAAATGACAGCTCCCGGCTGTTTGAGGGTACCTTGCCAGAGGACGCCCCATGGCAAATCACTTTGTCCCCATGTTGATGAGGACAAGAGCCTCTTCCTCAAAACCTTGTCCCAGTAGGTAAGGTTAGCTTATCGGAATTTTAAAGCTCAGGAAAATAAGGAGACCCCCAGATTCTGCCATCCTAACTACAGAGAACCCCTACTTATTCACAATACGAAAACTTAAATAGTAAATAAAGGCACACATTTTTTGACAAGGCCTTTATAAAAAAAAAAAAAATACTAAAAAAAATCTTACAATGTAAATCCAGCCTCAATCATGTTGTCCAGTGATGTAGATCCTCGTCAATCACAATAAATTACTCCAACAGACATACCAAGAAAAAACCTGCCGACTCATCCGATCCCATCTCTCCTATTTTTCATTTTTTTTTTTAAATAAAGGTCTTATCTAAAAGTGCATGTCTTTGTTTACTATTTAAATTTGTATTTTGTGAATGATTAGGGGTACTATGTACTTCTTACTCATTCACATAGGGAAGGGGACCAATATCAGACCCCCACAACCATCTGGCCAGGGTTGTGAGGAAGAGGCCCTTGTCCCCATCATTATAGGCACATGGTGCTTTGCCAGGGGAATTCCCCCCTGGTGAGGTACCCTTTCCATGTTGAGGGCATGTGGCTTTGTGTGGTTCAGGAAGGGTGGGGTACATCTCCATCCCTCTATTTCCTGACCTGCCAGGCTGTATGCTTGGATTTTTGGGGGATCTTATTTCCCTCAAAATTTCATCCCAGATACAAAGGATCTATCTAAAATGTAATTTGGGGGGGGGGGACCCAACACCTTTTTGTGAGGTCCCCAATAAATTCTATACCAGGTCTGAAATGTCTGGTATTAATTTTGCGAGGGGGGCACACATTTTTATTTTTTTTTATGCCACCTCTTTGTTTACATTCACCTGTTAGCCAGGAATCACTGGTTAACTGCTAAACTGGAGCTTCAGGATCACATGACCGGAGCAGATTAAAAACAGCTATGTATACAGATCTTTTTTCTCTATTTTAATTCAAAATCTAAGTATCTGTGGTGGTCTGCTCTGCTTAAGAAAAAAGGAGCAAAATTGCCACTGTAATCCCAAGTTGGAAAAAAGTACTCACATGTATATAAACTTTTTAAGGTTTATTGTAACAATTGAAAAAAGTCATAAAAACATATTTTTAAAAAATTGTGCATTCTACATAGATGTGACAATCTCCCATGTATCAAATATCAAATTGTACAGAGAAACCTATTCAAGTGGCCCCTGAGTCGGTACCTTATCAAATGGAAAAATAAGTATACAATAGTCTTTTGGTGAAAGGGCCAAATGGCGGAATCACTGTACCAACACCCATATATACCAACATATACCAACCCCTATAGTTAAACCTATGCAGATCCTGGCTGCAATAGACCTAATTGCAGGGGGTGAGAGAGACGTGGGTGGATGTCTCTCTCACCCCTGCCTTCTATTCTGGCCATGTACCAATAGGATCCTCTGAAGAAGCTGTTGGCAAAACACGTAGCGATCCATTGGTGTTGGTACAGTGATTCAGTCATTTGGCCATGCACACGGAAGGCTATTGTATACTTATTTTTCCGCTTAATAAGTTACTGACTCTTGAATAGGTTTCTCTGCCCAATTTGATATTTGATGCATGGGAGATTGTCATATCCATGTAGAATGCACAATTCTTTTCAATATGTTTTTATGACTTTTTGCAATTGTTACAATAAACCTTAAAACTTTTATACACATGTGGGTACTTTTTTCAACTTGGCATTACAGTGGCAACCATTAAAGTCCTACACCAATTTTGCTCCTTTTTTCTTGTAATTATTTGGATGTGGTGCCACACATAACGGGTTACGTCTCTGTACTCCTTTACTGCTCTGCTTAAGCGTGATAGAAAATTAGGCTGTATGTGTCAGATCCACCATCAGACATGTCTCTTAATTACACAGGGTCACTGACTGACTCACAGCCATTGCCACTCTGACGTAGAAAAGAAGAATTCATCTCAATAAGGAAGCATACAGGTGCCAACTGTGGCTTTTCAGATTTCACAAGACTCATCTACAGGTGATGTAACCTGCTTTTCTTACAGCACTCATGGAGGAGATGGCATGCGGATATACAAACACCTGGCACTGTACATATCTCAGGTCATTAAGGGCAAGGACTTCGCTATAATGGAAAACAGTAGGGGCATGTACAATATTTAATGAAAGTAAGGGAAGGGCTGAATTACTGGAACTATCATTGCTGACTTGTTTTTGAAGGTGCATGTTTTGGGGCTTGCATTTTTTCATTGCTGCTAGTTGACTAGGAAATGAAAAGAAGATAAATACCAACCAGAAACAATCAAGTTTCACAAGATATAAGCTGCTTATATACAAAAATGTGTTGACCCAAAGAACCTTTTGTATGGTGAAAAGTAAACATGGTACAGCAAAGGTGAGTGTTGGATTCCAATCTTATAACAGAACAAAATGGACAAATGGCTTATTCAGATAGACTTTCTATGATCCTTGTAATCTAGCCATAGGTAAGGTTACTAAGATCAAATAAAACATCTTTAATAAAAGAAGTTGATTTTTTTTTGTTTGAGAAATCATACTCACCTAGGTGGATGCAAAATTTGTCCCCCGTCTGCTCTAAGGCTAAGAACCAAGCGATCAAACACTGCTAATCGCTCAGTTCTCAGTGCTCTGTGAGAGAATGCTGGTGACTGTCAGTCACCAGCTCTCTGCTCTGCCGCACTGTGCTCACTGGATTGCTGGGCTGTGGAAGGGGTGGAAGTGGCAGGCTCTCAGTGGCTCACTGAGAGGCTGAGCTGTGTGTCGGTCCAGGCTTCTGGGTGGATCCCGACCATGGAGTCACGATCTTGGACCGTCTCTGTGATATCAAAAGACAGCACTCAGAACGTCAGAACGAATTGCACTTATGTGATCCATAAGAGAAGTCCTGCCAAATGAGCTTAGACTGTACTTCTCCTTTAAATAAGAACCAATAACCCACATTTTCTTTACTGCTAGTTGACTCTCTGACCCATAACAAGCATGCAGCCAGTGATGTTTTAGAACACCTGATGCTTATTCTTCAGCTGTCCTGGACTTTTAAAAATAAATCAGCAAAAGCTGCCCCAGGCAGATGTTAAGGACACAAACTGCATTCATCAATACATATAGTGGGGCAAAAAAGTATTTAGTCAGCCACTAATTGTGTAAGTTCTCCCACTTAAAAAGATGAGAGAGGCCTGTAATTGTCATCATAGGTATACCTCAACTATGAGAGACAAAATGTGGAAACAAATCCAGACAATCACATTGTCTGATTTGGAAAGAATTTATTTGCAAATTATGGTGGAAAATAAGTATTTGGTCACTTACAAACAAGCAAGATTTCTGGCTCTCGCAGGCCTGTAAGGCTGGGTTCACACTGGTGCGACACGACAGCCGTCCTACTTTGGATCCGACTTTGCCCTGCGACATGAAGCCGGCATGTGTCCGACTTTCAATGAACGGGGATCCGACTTGGATCCCCGCCAATGCCGGCACTGTGTTTGGTATGAATCTTTAGGGGGGAACTCCGCGCCAAATTTTAAATAAAAAACCGGCATGGGTTCCCCCTCCAGAGGCATACCAGGCCCTTGGGTCTGGTATGGACCTTGAGGGGAACCCCCTACGCCGAAAAAACAGCGTGGGGGGTCGCCCCCAATCCATACCAGACCCTTATCCGAGCACGCAGCCCGGCCGGACAGGAATGGGGGTGGGGACGAGCGAGCGCCCCCCCCCCCTCCTGAACCGTACCAGGCCGCATGCCCTCAACATGGGGGGTGGTGCCTTGGGGGAGGGGGGCGCGCTGCGGCCCCCCCACCCCAAAGCACCTTGTCCCCATGTTGATGAGGACAAGGGCCTCTTCCCGACAACCCTGGCCGTTGGTTGTCGGGGTCTGCGGGCGGGGGCTTATCGGAATCCGGGAGCCCCCTTTAATAAGGGAGCCCCCAGATCCCGGCCCCCCACCCTTTGTGAATGAGTATGGGGTACAGCGTACCCCTACCCATTCACCTAGGAAAAAAGTGTCAATGTAAAAAAAAACACTACACAGATTTTTAAAGCATTTTATTAGACAGCTCCGGGGGTCTTCTTCCGACTTCGGGGGTCTCTCCGGTTCTTCTCCACGCTCTCCGGATCTTCTGCCGGGCTCCTCCGCTCTCTTCTGCTCTTTTGCCACTCTTTTGCTAAAGCGGAGGAGCCTGGTCTTCAATCTTCTGCCTTCTGCCTTCTGCCTTCTGCCTTCTGCCTTCTGCCTTCTGCCTTCTGCCTTCTTCTCCTGATGTTGACACGACGCTCTCCCCGGCTGGAATGCTCTCTGTGCGCTCTGCTCTGACTTATATAGGGGGTGAACCCGCCCCCTTATGCCGTCACACTCCCTGGGCATGCTGGGGCTGTGACGTTTTAGGGGGCGTGGTCATCACCCGATGACCACGCCCCCTTATGCCGTCACAGTCCCAGCATGCCCAGGGACTGTGACGGCATAAGGGGGCGGGGTCACCGCCTATATAAGTCAGAGCAGAGCGCACAGAGAGCATTCCAGCCGGGGAGAGCGTCGTGTCAACATCAGGAGAAGAAGGCAGAAGGCAGAAGGCAGAAGGCAGAAGGCAGAAGGCAGAAGATTGAAGACCAGGCTCCTCCGCTTTAGCAAAAGAGCGGCAAAAGAGCAGAAGAGAGCGGAGGAGCCCGGCAGAAGATCCGGAGAGCGTGGAGAAGAACCGGAGAGACCCCCGAAGTCGGAAGAAGACCCCCGGAGCTGTCTAATAAAATGCTTTAAAAATCTGTGTAGTGTTTTTTTTTAAATTGACACTTTTCCTAGGTGAATGGGTAGGGGTACGCTGTACCCCATACTCATTCACATAGGGTGGGGGGCCGGGATCTGGGGGCTCCCTTATTAAAGGGGGCTCCCGGATTCCGATAAGCCCCCGCCCGCAGACCCCGACAACCAACGGCCAGGGTTGTCGGGAAGAGGCCCTTGTCCTCATCAACATGGGGACAAGGTGCTTTGGGGTGGGGGGCCGCAGCGCGCCCCCTCCCCCAAAGCACCAACCCCCCATGTTGAGGGCATGCGGCCTGGTACGGTTCAGGAGGGGGGGGGCGCTCGCTCGTCCCCACCCCCATTCCTGTCCGGCCGGGCTGCTTGCTCGGATAAGGGTCTGGTATGGATTGGGGGGGGGACCCCCACGCCGCCCTTATCGGCGTAGGGGGTTCCCCTCAAGATCCATACCAGACCCAAGGGCCTGGTATGCTCTTGGAGGAGGAACCCATGCCGGTTTTTTATTTAAAATTTGGCGCGGAGTTCCCCCTCAAGAACATCTGAGCACAAGTTGCGTGCCAAAGTCGGATCATGCAAGACGGCAATCCGACTTTGATCCGACTTCAATGATAGTCAATAGGCTGAAGTAGGATCAAAGTCGGACCAAAGTAGTACAGGGAGCATTTCTAAAGTCGGAACGACTTGTGTCGGACCAGTTAGGACGGCTCCCATAGGGAAACATTAAATTTCACACGTCATGCGACATGAGCTCCCAATGTCGGAGCGTTTGTCGGACCAGTGTGAACCCAGCCTAAGAGGCTCCTCTGTCCTCCACTCATTACCTGTATTAATGGCACCTGTTTGAACTTGTTATCAGTATAAAAGACACCTGTCCGTAACCTCAAACAATGACACTCCAAACACCACTATGGTGAAGACCAAAGAGCTGTCGAAGGACACCAGAAACAAAATTGTAGACCTGCATCAGGCTGGGAAGACTGAATCTGCAATAGGCAAGCAGCTTGGTGTGAAGAAATCAACTGTGGGAGCAATAATTAGAAAATGGAAGACATACAAGACCACTGATAATCTCCCTCGATCTGGGGCTCCACGCAAGATCTCACCCCGTGGGGTCAAAATGATCACAAGAACGGTGAGCAAAAATCCCAGAACCACACGGAGGGACCTAGTGAATGACCTACAGAGAACTGGGACCAACGTAACAAAGGCTACCATCAGTAACACACTACACCGCCAGGGACTCAGATCCTGCAGTGCCAGACGTGACCCCCTGCTTAAGCCAGTACATGTCCGGGCCCGTCTGAGGTTTGCTAGAGAGCATTTAGATGATCCAGAAGAGGATTGGGAGAATGTCATATGGTCAGATGAAACCAAAGTAGAACTGTTTGGTAGAAACACAACTCATCATGTTTGGAGGAGAGAGAATGCTGAGTTGCAACCAAAGAACACCATACCTACTGTGAAGTATGGGGGTGGCAACATCAGGCTTTGGGGCTGTTTCTCTGCAAAAGGAACAGGATGACTGATCCATGTACATGAAAGAATGAATGGGGCCTTGTATCGTGAGATTTTGAGTGCAAACCTCCTCCCATCAGCAAGGGCATTGAAGATGAAACGTGGCTGGGTCTTTCAGCATGACAATGATCGCAAACACACTGCCCGGGCAACGAAGGAGTGGCTTCGTAAGAAGCATTTCAAGGTCCTGGAGTGGCCTAGCCAGTCTCCAGATCTCAACCCCATAGAAAACCTTTGGAGGGAGTTGAAAGTCCGTGTTGCCCAACGACAGCCCCAAAACATCACTGCTCTAGAGGAGATCTGCATGGAGGAATGGGCCAACATACCAGCAACAGTGTGTGACAACCTTGTGAAGACTTACAGAAAACGTTTGACCTCTGTCATTGCCAGCAAAGGATATATAACAAAGTATTGAGATGAACTTTTAATATTGACAAAATACTTATTTTCCACCATAACTTGCAAATAAATTCTTTCCAAATCAGACAATGTGATTGTCTGGATTTGTTTCCACATTTTGTCTCTCATAGTTGAGGTATACCTATGATGACAATTACAGGCCTCTCTCATCTTTTTAAGTGGGAGAACTTGCACAATTGCTGGCTGACTAAATACTTTTTTGCCCCACTGTAATTAAATTCTTTAATAGATGCAAGCATTGTAAATACCTGAATTTGACCTA
The DNA here is from genome assembly GCF_042186555.1 of Aquarana catesbeiana. Taxonomy (NCBI): domain Eukaryota; kingdom Metazoa; phylum Chordata; class Amphibia; order Anura; family Ranidae; genus Aquarana; species Aquarana catesbeiana. The sequence goes on along the minus strand of NC_133332.1, from coordinate 109,254,844 downwards.
GTATTAGCCTCTTACAATCCCTTGTACAGTAAAGCTCAGACTGGGAGAAGGAGGAGAAGTCAGTGCTCATTTACTGCCAGGAAACATGCTGATGAGAGGAGAGAGCAGAGTGACAGAGATCATTCTGCTGCTTCTCCGTCACTGTCCAGGCTAGGAAAGGGAAAATACTTGTAAGCGTAATTTAACTTGAATACAAATCCTTTGGCAGGGAAAGGAGCTCCCATATATGTGTTTAATCTGTTTATTTAGCTGTTTGCTCAGAATTCAGCTTTAAAGTGGGCCAAGGTAAGCTTGTATGTTGGGGTTACATGAAACTACAGTATGTGGTGATGTATACCTTCATTTATAAATCCCGGGAGTGCACACATGAGCTTGTATGTAAATATGCAGCACATACAAAAAGTTTACCCCAAAGAACCATTTCCAAATGTGTATTTCCAAAATGTATACTACAGTGGTAAACTTCCACACTGCTTGTGTGCAGGTGCAGTCTACTTTCTCCACTGCAGGTGGCGCTCTTCCACAGCAGCAATGCAGTTGGAGAGGAAGTCAAGAGGAACGCAATTCCTCCATGGTTTCCTGAGTCACTAGGGAAGCATCCAATTGGATGCTGCTGAATCATGTGATTTGGCAGCTATGTTGGCTCAGGCAGAGCCTATTTAATGCCCTGGTTTCAAGGTTTGGCGCGTATTTGCGATTTGGTAGAGTATGGACAGGTACCCTGCCTGGTAGGGACATAACTAGTGGCAGGGAAAGGTTCCTGATGAGAAGGGGAAAGTTTAGGACTAGCAACTTCTCTGGACACAAGAAGGCCAGGCCACATTCTTCCCCTCTCTACAGATGCTGACAGTTCGGCTGCATTCTGCTCCCCATATGCTGTTGGAACAGTGAGTGTTTCCGGTTGGGCTGCCTTCCTATCGGGTTATTTGTGACTGTTTCTGCATTATTTCAGTACATGTTTTTTATTGCACTGGGACTGAGTGTGTTAATCCACTGCACCCCACCTACATGCTGATAAAGGCTCATGCTCTAAAATAGAGTTGGGTGGATGCCATTGAAGAGGACACGTTTTTCCACAATATGTTTACTATAGAATATTATATTTAAATTACCCAGCCTATGGCTAGATTCACATGGTGGCACTGGCTAAAGAAGCGATCTGGGGGGGATTACTTTTTGAAGGTTGTTAAAACAGCGGTTGTTAGTTCAGGAAGCAATACTGCCACCTCCTGAAATCCTGTTTCTTTTTTTTTTTCCTCTGTTTTTGTTTAAACATTTCTTGACCATGCTACAGCATGGTCATCCAGTTCTCTGTGGGCCTCTATTGACATCCTCCCACACAGCGTGCTCTGTGATCAGGGTAAAGGGCCAATCACAGTAGCCCTTTACCATGTAATCAGCTGTGTCCAATCACAGCTGATCACAATGTAAATACATTTGTCGCTTACTGGCATTCCTTTTCTCACACGCTGTCACAGCATGAGGAGAGGCAAGCCAGTAACTGGCAAGTGTGACAGGAGACATCTACACTGATAATCAGGGCACTGATCATCAGTGTCCTAATTATCAGTGCAGCCCCAACAGTGCCAATCAGTGCCCATCAGTGCTGCCTATCAGTGCCCATCAGTGCCTCTTCATCAGTGCTGCCTATCAGTGCCCATCAGTGCCTCTTCATCAGTGCTCATCAGTGCCACCTCATCAGAGCCAATCAGTGCAGCCTATCAGTGAAGCCTATCAGTGCCCATCAGTGAAGGAGAAAAGTTACTTATTTGCAAAATTTATAACAGATACTAAGAAAAAGGTTTTTTTTTCAAAATTTTCTGTCTTTTTGCATTTTTTAAGCAAAAAAATAAAAAAACCCAGTGGTGATTAAATACCACCAAAAGAAAGCTCTATTTGTGTGAAAAAAAATTATAAAAATGTTATTTGAGTACAATGTTGCATGACCACGCAATTGTCATTCAAAGTGCGACAGCACTGAAAGCTGAAGAATGGTCTGGACAGGAAGGAGGTGAAAGTGCCCAGTAGGCAAGTGGTTGGTGGTGACATTGAATGGATCTAACATGTCACAACCACGACACAGGTAAGTTTGGTAGACATTGCCGTCTGTCAACTCGGCAATCTGAGTTTAATTTGCTGTGGCTGGGAAGCAGTGTACAACCCCCCCATCTTGCATTTTAGGCTTTTGACAGGAAGTCAAACGCCAGTAAAAGCACATAAAAAAAATTAAGAAAAAATCTGCACTTTTCTTTTCACAGGTTCTCCAAAAAAAACAAAAACTCAAAATTGTGAATAGTAGCATCCACTATATCCTGATACAAGACATATAAACATCAAACCTCCAATTGGTATCAATATGGTATAACCTAATAGCAAATATTTAAAAATACAAATATGAAATCAAAATACACATACAAATAATTACATCAAAAGAAATATAGAATATAAAAAAAAGTGCAAATATCGTGCAAAGCAAAGACCCTGTATAAAAATGTCCATATATAAATTTCATCTGAGTGCCCACACACAGACCAAGTGATGCAATCTCGTGAACAATTTCCCATTGACAGTGTTTAGTGAAAGAGACTTTTCACAGAGTGCTACATACCTCACACTGTGATCAAAAAGGCTTACTGGATAGTTATGACCCTCAAACTAAAAGTGATCATTGAAGCTTTAACAGGTAAGCATATCCTGGGACTAAACAGCAACATAGGACTACTTCAGAGGTTTGTTGGTATAGATAAACAAAATCCACACTGGAGAGGGAATAATGTAAAAAGGGATATTTCAAAAGCAGAGACCAAGTGGATCTAAAAACTAAAAACGTTTACACCGTATGGGAGGAAGAGATTTAACCTCCACATATGGAAAGGCTTCTTCACAAGAAGAGCTGTGAAAATGTGGAATTGACTTCCTCAAAAACTAGTTCTGGCCAGCTCAGTAAATTGTTTAAAAAATGAACTGGATGTAAAAACAAATACATTGTAAATTTAATATAGGATAGGTCAGTTAAGCCATGTATTCCACCAATGAATGATTTAGAGTAGCAAGGTACCCCTATACATATAGGTTAACGGTTATAGACCATTGACAGTTGCCAGAAGAAATTAAAGAGGACAGCTCCCCACCCCCCACTCCCTTGTCGCGGCTTTTTTATGTGGTAAATCTTTATCTTATTGGGGTAAATTTGTTTTGCTTATTCAGAAGATAGATTATTATTCGGCCTTAGCCGTAGTGGCTAGGTTGTTATACTTCTAAGTGATGTTATATAAAGAATTTTACTATGGATTTAGTAAATGTTTATAGATTATAAAATGTAAAATTTTTATTAAACCAATAAAATAGCCACGGCCTAAAATATTTATCCAATAAAATATTATTACAAATTATAAATTGGTTGTCTGGACTGAATTTTTATATATATATATATAAGTAGAAATGCCTGCTGTCTTCTATCCCAAAGTCTGAAGCAGGAGCGGATCCAGAGTCTAGTCTTGGGAGGGGCACTGGCAGAAAATAAGGTGTTGCTTACAGAACTGTACGCCATTTTGTGCAATAGCCAGCGAAGGCTCGCGAGCTGATTGGCCATAGGGGAAGCCAATCAGCGGGTCTTGCGTAAGCGATGTCCGATGTAAAAAAGGCAGACCGCCGTTCTGTTAGAGATGAACAGAGTGATCTTGTGTTCCTGCTTACCAGGAACACAGATCACTCTGCTCATCTAATGAAACCATCCCCCACACAATTAACAAGCACCCCCTAGGGATACAGTTAACCCTTTGATTGCCCCTGATGTTAACTCCTTCCCAGCCAATGTCATTAGTACAGTGACAGTACATATGTTTAGCACTGATCACTGTATTAGTGTCACTGGTCCGAAAAAAAGTGTCAAAAGTGTCAGTTAGGTGTTCGATCCGTCCGCTGCAATGTTGCGGTCCTGCTAAAAATCACTGTTTGCCACCATTACTAGTAAAAAATAAAAAATAAACAAAAATGCCATAAATCTATCTCCTATTTTGTAGACGCTATAACTTTTGTGCAAACCAATCAATATACGCTTATTGGGATTTTTTTGTTACCAAAAATATGTAGCAGAATACATATTGGTCTAAACTGATGAAGACATTTTTTATAGCAAAAAGTAAAAACTATTGCTTTTTTTTTCAAAATTGACGCTCTTTTTTTGTTTATATCGCATATAGTAAAAACGGCAAATACCACCAAAAGAAAGCTCTATTTGTGGGGAAAAAAGGACATAAATTTTACTTGGGTACAGCGTCGCATGACTGCTCAATTGCCAGTCAGTTAAAGTAGTGCATCGCAGTATCGCAAAAAATGGCCTGGTCATGAAGGGGGGTAAAACTTTCCGGGACTGAAGGGGTTAAGAATGAACAAGACTAAAAGGGCATTTTTTTTTCATAGATAATGGCACACATGTATTTTGCGATTTGAAACATGACATTTATTCATTCTTTTACTCACTTTTAGTAAAATATTTTGGTGCTCTGGTGGGGGGAGGGGCTCCCATGCATGAGCAATGGAGATGGATTCAGTAATTGTACTGTCTGCAGCCGCAGGCAGCATTACATGACTGCTTTTTCCTGTGTTCACGCCACTCTGCAGTGTAGAGAAGATGGAGGGAAGAGGTGGGTGGAGCCAACACTCACTCAGGGGCGGAGGCCTGCAGTGTGGAGAAGATGGAGAGAGGGGGTGCCGGTGGGTGGGGCCAACACTCTCAGGAAGGAAGAATGCTGGCGCTCTCGATCTCCTCATTGTGACTAACTGACGTGACTCACTGACGTTACTGGTTGCTAGACCCCAGGTGGCCAAGGCGCTAGCAACCAGTGCAGGGAAAGAACAAGCCAGCGGCGCAGCTCCATTCACCTCCTCCTGGTCCAGGCATCCAGCGTGGCTTAATTATTACACTAATACAGTCTCTCTCTCTGCGCCGCTGATCAGCTAATGTGAGACAGAGAGAGACTCGGGAGTCAGGCCTGCAGTCAGTGTCAGTCTAGTCAGTGATATTTTTTGCGGGAGGCAATTGCTCCGTTGCCCCCCCTGGATACGCCCCATGTCTATAGTCTTTTGCAGACTGTAACAGGTTTTCTTCTAAGATTGCCCTGTATTTGGCTCCATCCATCTTCCCATCAACTCTGACCAGCTTCCCTGTCCATGCTGAAGAAAAGCATCCCCACAACATGATGCTGCCACCACCATGTTTCATGGCGGGGATAGTGTGTTCAGGCTGATGTGCAGTGTTTGTTTTCTGCCACACATAGCGTTTGGCTTTTAGACCAAAAAGCTAAATTTTGGTCTCATCTAACCAGAGCACCTTCTTCCACGTGTTCACGGTTTACTTCTTCCACATGCAAACTGCAAATGGGACTTCTTATGGCTTTCTTTCAGCAATGGCTTTCTTCTTGCCACTCTTCCATAAAGGTCAGATTTGTGACCGACCGACCGAGTGCACGACTAATGCCGCGTACACACGGTCGGACTTTTCGTCTACAAAAGTCCGACAGCCTGTCCGACATACTTCCGACGTACCTTCGGCGGACTTGCGGCAGACTTTCTTACGAACGGACTTGCCTACACACGACCACACAAAAGTACGACAGCCTAGTACGCGGTGACGTACACCAAGTCCAACGAGACTATAAAACGGAAGTTCAATAGCCCGTACGACACCCTTTGGGCTCCTTCTGCTAATCTCGTGTTTATCTCGTGTTAGTAGAAGTTTGGTGAGAGACGATTCGCGCTTGTGAGACTCGTATTTTTCAGTTCGTTTTAACTGTTGTTCAGTCTGTGCTTGTGAGGTTTGTATCTGCTTTTCAGTGCGTTTGGTCAGTTGGCATTGAGAAATCTTTGTTTTATTGGCCGCTCGTTCCTGATTTTCAGGTCGTTCTTCACAGGCCTTGCTGTTCTTCAGTGCGTTCTGTTTAGTGCGTTCTGACCAGCCGACCGTTTTGAAACCATGTTACCTGTACGTACTCGTCGTAGAGCTCGTGCATTGTATGTGCTTGGTGCTGTAGTTTATTCTTCAGCCCAAGACCAGTCCATGAACAGGGCGAGGAGGAGTTCATGGACCAAGAATTGGTTGCTTCAGCGTGACCAGTTCTGTCACATGCCTTTGCTCCGTGAGATCCGTGAGAATAATCCTGAGGATTTCAGGAACTTTCTCCGGATGACGGACCCCGTTTTTGACCGTTTGTTGGCTTTGCTGACCCCCTATATCAGCAGGCAGGATACCTGCATGAGGCAAGCCATCACTCCGGAGCAGAGGCTGGTCGCTACCTTGCGGTATTTGGCCACAGGGAGAAGCCTGCAGGACCTTAAGTTCTCGACAAGCATCTCCCCCCAGGCTCTGGGGATCATTATCCCAGAGACCTGTTCTGCCATCATCCAGGTCCTGCAGAAGGACTATATTAAGGTAAGATATTTTTCTTTTATTAGCATCACATGTTCTTTTATGTAATCTTTGATAATGTAATGTATTTCTTGCTTCAAACACTACTTACCATCATTGCAATATAGTGTGAATGTCCCCTTTTTATCCTCACACATGCTGGATTTTATTCCTGTTATTTTTTGGCATGCATGTATATTTTCCTTCAATAACCTTCCCAGCATGAAGTGATGGGAACATATCCACCTAGTCTACTCATTTTGAATGTATTTTGTTTGAGTGTATTTAGTGTGCTTATAATTAGCAATTAGCTAGATTTCCCAACCCCCCCACCCACCCCCACCTAAACTCACTCCAAATAGTGTGCTGCTAATTAGCAATTATCTAGATTTCCCAACCCCCCCCACCCACCCCCACCTAAACTCACTCCAAATAGTGTGCTGCTAATTAGCAATTATCTAGATTTCCCAACCCCCCCACCCACCCCCACCTAAACTCACTCCAAATAGTGTGCTGCTAATTAGCAATTATCTAGATTTCACAACCCCCCCCCCACCCTCGTAAAAATTTGCTTGAATGTTCTGTGGTGTTGATTTGTCTAAAGCAAATATATGTTGCAGTTTGCAAAATGCATGTGCACTCTACAAGTGCATTTGTTCCAGTGCTTTAGTAAATGAGCAGAAGCTCTGCTGATTTCCATCATCAAATCATATGCAAGCCTCAAAGTGTTTTCATTAATTGCCCTTGCCTGTGATTGTGTACTCCTTGCAACATGAATGCCTTTTTACATTACCTCATTTACTGTAAGCTGGTTAGCAACTGCACCTGCAGAGTGCGACAACTGCAGTCTTGTAGCCTTTTTAGTCCCTAAATTCCTGCGTGTCCTAAAAGTAATCTTTTTTAGGGATTTCACAACCCCCTAAAATGTAATCAATGTTCCATCAGAGGGGGTGAGCAATCTGATAAGTGTGCCTTTCCATATTAGTTATTCCAGAAGAATTAAATTATTTAATGTTATACTGATGCTGGGGAATAATGTTTTTAATTGTCTAATTTTCTTGCAATGTTAGCTTCCAAATTAATTGATTTTGGTTTTCTTGTTTGATTCCCCAGTTTCCTTCAACGCCACAGGAATGGCAGACTGTGGCATCCCATTTTGCCAGCCGTTGGGACTTTCCCAATTGTGGAGGGGCTATAGCTGGGAAACATGTCCACATTGTGCCACCACCCCATTCGGGGTCATACTATTTTAATTATAAGGGGTTCCACAGTATTGTTTTAATGGCGGTGGTGTCGGCACACTATGATTTTTTATATGTGGACGTGGGGAAGAATGGCCGGATGTCGGATGGAGGAGTATTTGCCCAGACGGAGTTCTGCCAGCGTCTCCAGAGTGGTGGCCTGGGATTGCCACCTGATGCGGATAACGTGGAAGGACTCCCCTTTGTCTTCATTGCCGATGAAGCCTTCGCTCTCAGCAAGCACCTCATGAGGCCATTCCCCCAAAGAACCCTCACCCCGGAGAGGAGGGTTTTTAATTACCGGCTGGCCAGAGCTAGAAGAGTGGTTGAGAATGCGTTTGGAATTCTGGCCAGCCGGTTCCGCCTGTTTCAAACAGCCATTAATTTGGCGGAATACAAACTTAATTTTATCATTTTATCGTGCTGCATTCTGCACAACTTTTTAAACAAACATTCTCCGAATTATATAGGCACAGTTGGGCCTGAGGCCGGACAAATAGATGCCAACCTTACGGGCCTGGATACTGTCCGTACTGGCTTGGCCCCCCAAAGTGCCCGTCAAGTTAGACAGCAATATGTTAATTATTTTATGGGTAGGGGGGCCATTGCAATGGGCCAGGATATATAATTTTTTACAATAAAAAAAATATTGAGGAAATCTTGCATTATATTTATTGCTTGCCTTTCTTTTGGGCTGTCTCCTAGGTTATGGTCGAGCAGTTGTAGTGCCAACTGTATTTTAATTTTAAATGTCTAAATAAGCTCCATTGCCACTGTAAACAACTTTTTTACAATTATAACCAAACTGATACTGAGCCTTGAAATAACAAACCACACATTTATTTAATTCCTATAAGGAGATGTTTTTATTAATGGTTGTTATGCATTCAGTTCTGCATTTAGTATAAAATGTTCATAGACAAAAATATAATGATATCTTAATAATGTAGAAAAATATAATTATATTTAAATATTTCTACCTAATCCACAAAAAAATATTTTTGGCTTTTTGATTTTCGCAAACAGGCTTTTTTTGTTTTTTTTTGAAAATCAAGTTTTGTTATTTTTTTTTTTTTTTTAAATCAAGTTTTATTTTTTTTGTTTTTTTAAAATCAAATTTTTTTTTTTTTATTGGTTTTTTAAAATCAAGTTTTTTTTTTTTTTGTTTTTTTTTGAAAATCAAGTTTTGTTATTTTTTTGCTTTTTTAAAATCAAGTTTTATTTTTTTTGTTTTTTTAAAATCAAGTTTTTTTTTTTTTTTTGGTTTTTTAAAATCAAGTTTTTTTTTTTTTGTTTTTTTTTGAAAATCAAGTTTTGTTATTTTTTTGTTTTTTTAAAATCAAGTTTTATTTTTTTTGTTTTTTTAAAATCAAGTTTTTTTTTTTTGTTTTTTTAAAATCAAGTTTTTTTTTTTTTTGTTTTTTTTTGAAAATCAAGTTTTGTTATTTTTTTTGTTTTTTTAAAATCAAGTTTTATTTTTTTTGTTTTTTTAAAATCAAGTTTTTGTTTTTTTTTTGGTTTTTTAAAATCAAGTTTTTTTTTTTTTTGTTTTTTTTTGAAAATCAAGTTTTGTTATTTTTTTTGGTTTTTTAAAATCAATTTTTTTTTATTTTTTTTGGTTTTTTGAAAATCAAGTTTTGTTATTTTTTTTGGTTTTTTAAAATCAATTTTTTTTTATTTTTTTTGGGTTTTTGAGAAAATCAAGTTTTATTTTTTTGTGGATTTTTTAGGTATTTACGAGAAACAGCCCTCCTTTTTTAAATTAGGTTAAACAGCCATTTATGTTCAGCCAAAAAAAGAAAGAGAAGGCCCAGAATGGGGTCAGCAAAACAGGAAATGAAGGACATGATTGATGTTTTGGGGTTTAAAAAAGGGCATTTAGATTCGACCCAAAACATCAATCATGTCCTTCATTTCCTGCTGCATACGATCCAGCCGATTACGCATTTCATCGATGTCTTTATTCCAGGCCATTATTTGACCAATTAGCCGTTGGGCACTTTCAGAGGTGAAATAGTCACTTCTTGTTGTACCTAAAGTGGAATGAAACCAAAAAATGTCTTTAGAAATATGCACACATACATAGTTTACCTTACCATAATAAAGCTGTTGTCTCAGACACTGACCTGGTGGGGTGCCCATGTAGCATAATTCCTCCACATCCTCGGGGGTGGTGCTGTTGCTTGAATCAAGCACAACCAGATCCCCTAAAATAGAGTAGACAAATTACATTAAACAAAAGGCAGCCATGCATAGATTACCGTAAGCTGGTGTGTCAGACACTCACCTGGTGGGGTGCCCATGTCGCCCACCTCTCCTTCCTCCACATCCTCAGTGGGACTTGGGCTGATTTCCCAATCATGTTTGGCTTGGGGTGGACTGTCTTCTTGTTGGCTGAGTGATTTTTCCCCTATGTGAAACAAAAAATTATTAATCTACTTAGCACACAGATATTTTAGTACATAGTAATTTTCCAACATTTGTAGTGAAGTGGTTTGTGTAGAGTTCCTATTTTACCTCAATATTTAAAATTATAAAGACATATCGGATAGATAGATATCAATATCTCAAAATATAGTTAATAATCTTTTGATCTCTCTCTCTCTCTATATCTGGAACAAAATCTCTAAATATCTAACTAAATGTAAAGAAAAAAAATAAAGATAACTTAAAATATTCAAAAAGAATGTTTTACATTTCTATATCTATCTATCTACCTATCTCTATATTTCTCTCTCTCTCTATATATTTCTCTCTCTCTCTCTCTCTCTCTCTCTCTCTATATCTATATATATATCTATATCTATATATATATATCTATATATCTATATATATATCTATATATCTATATGTATATCTATATATCTATATATAGATATCTATAGATAGATATCTATATATCTATATATATTTCTATATATCTATCTATAGATATCTATAGATAGATCTATATATATATATATATCTATATATATATATATATCTCTATCTATATCTATCTATATATATATAGATATATATATATATATCTATATATATATATATATCTATATATATATATAGATCTATCTATAGATATGTAACGAGGTTTATTAAAAGATCGTTTAAAACGATGAACAAAAAATCGTATAGGAAGGAAAAGCACATGGAGCAGTATACAAGGTAATAAACACACGAGAAAAACACGACAAGTACTTACTTTTTTTAAGAACTTTCCGGATACGTCGGTATTGATCCGGCTCCCTGAGTTTCAGGTCAGACCATCTTTTTCTCAGTTGATCTCTGGAGCGCTGGACCCCAAAAGATGCCTGCAAAGTGTCCACGACCTTCGCCATTATTTTGGCCTTGCGCAAATTTGGCCGTGCGTACGGCCCATACTTCCCATCATAGTCAACTTTGTGAAGAATGGCCACCATCTCCACCATCTCTTTAAAACTCATATTAGAGGCCTTAAATCTAGGCCTCATAGATTTGGTTGACGTTCCAGCCTCCGGGCTGTCTCCACTACCTGAGGTCGTCAACATTTCAGGTGTCTCCGCCATTATTTAACTCCACTACGCGCCGTAACAAAAAATGGGCGGAGAACATGAGTTAAAATCGAACGTCAGGGGCGGGCGACGCAGGCGGAGTTTCACACATGCGTAGTGTATAAAGAGGGGCCTTGCGCACGTGTCGTACGTACGTTCTGTGCGTCGAATTAGGGGGCGGAGAACATGAGTTAATTTCGAACGTCAGGGGCGGGCGACGCAGGCGGAGTTTCACACATGCGTAGTGTATAAAGAGGGGCCTTGCGCACGTGTCATACGTACGTTCTGTGCGTCGAATTAGGGGGCGGAGAACATGAGTTAATTTCGAACGTCAGGGGCGGGCGACGCAGGCGGAGTTTCACACATGCGTAGTGTGTAAAGAGGGCCCTTGCGCACGTGTCGTACGTACGTTCTGTGGTAGGTGATAGTGGACCAGGACGTTACAAAACGAAGGTAATTTTAGATATATATTTTTTGGGTTTTATGGTCATGACTTTGTAGCAAGTGGCCTATATGGCTTGATAGATTGATGAGGCCTACATAGGGAGAAGATGATGAGGGGTTAGCAGAAACCTATAATAAAAGTGTTTTTTGTCTTGTGACTTCATCTTTTCCAGATATAATGAATCCCCTATTTAAGGATCCAGAGTTCCTTACAGCTTTTATTTCGAAATATCGAGAGATGAGGAATTTGTGGGAGGTGAAACACCCTCAGTATTATGCAAAGCATGTGAGGAAGTCAACGCTGGAGAGACTTCTGTCCTTTGTCCAGGCGACCATCCCGGAAGCAACAATGGAGACATTGCTCAAGAAAATTGGGGTCTTGAGGAACATGTATAAGAGGGAGCATAAGAAGATCCAGGAATCAAGGAGATCAGGAGCATCAGCAGATGATGTTTATGTACCCAGGCTGTGGTACTACAATCAACTCCGTTTTCTGGATGACCAGAATGAAGCCAGGCCATCACTTTCAACCCTTCCCTCCACCCTTCCCTCCACCCTTCCCTCCACCCCAGCAGAGGCTGATGAGGAGCAAGCTGGGTCTTCCATCCTGGATGAACCAGATATGACCATCTGGAGTCAGGTAAATTATTTTAACAAATATTTACTGTACTAATATTAATGATGTTAACTGGATGTTATAATTGTCTAAAATAATTTGTCACTCAAAATTGTGTATACATATCAATTGACAGTAGTGGCTAAATATGTTTGGCACCTGCTCGAAATAATTAGGGTGTCTGATTAGACTCTTTTATTAAAGAGATGTATTCACATTGAATTTGCTATTCATGAGAAGCAAACTGTGTGTCATTGATTAACCCAAAAAAATATACTCAAACTATTGTCCTTTTTTTATACACAGGATGAGTCCATCCAGGAGGAATGTGGGGAAAGTGGCAGGCAGGAGGAGACCGGGCCCATGGACAGCCTGGAGGAGGCCGGATTCACCATCATCCTGGAGGAGGCTGGGCCCAGTGTCAGGCAGGAGGTGGCTGCTCCCAGTGAGGTGGCTGCTCCCAGTGAGGTGGCTGGGCCAAGTGAGGTGGCTGGGCCCCGTAGGAGCCTGACCGAATCCCAAGTGCCTCCCCTCCACCTTCCCAAAAAAAGGGCCAGGAAGGGGATGGTCACACAGGACGCATCCCTGCGCCTCATGCAAGAGGCCACCCGTTTTTTAAGGAGCCCCCCCGAAGCGGAAGAATCCTATGGCTGCTACTTAGCCAGCAGGCTTCTTCAGATGGATTGGGAGCAGCGCCTCATTTGTGAGCGCCTATTTGGGGAAACAATCCATAAGGGGCTGCAGGGCACGCTAACACAAAACACCCAACTACATGAGGCAGCCCCCCCTCCTCCTCCTCCTCCTCCTCCTCCTCCTCCTGCCACAACTGAAACACCAGAGCCACAGCCTCAAAAGAAGGCTACAGGGAAGGCTGCAGGGCAGCGTGGAGGAAAGGCTGCAGGGAAGAGAAGAAAGTGATGACCTGGGTTCAGTCTGGTCTGACAGAAGACGCAGGCTGTTGTAGGACCACAGTCTGGGGACATCTAGATCATCTGCTGGTGCTGTTGATCTCTGGGATTCTTGGACCAGATTGTGCTCCCTCTTATATGGACTCCGCAAGATCCCAATTTTCTTGTACACCGACTTTTTCCAGCGTTGACTTCCTCTTTATTTTATTTTGACCATGAATAAATGGATCTTTTTTGAGTTTAGCAAAAGACTTTATGTGTTTTCTTTGAAATCATTGATTTTACACACAATGTTAAATTAACAAGGGACAACAATCTCATTGAGTTTGGAAAAAACACACCAAAAATACATTACTAATGTTAATAATGTTCAAGTGGTAAGTCTTGAAAATAAAAAAATTTACATAACCAAAAACGGTGCTTTGGGTTAACTTTATCTAAAAACTAAAAAATAATCACTATAAAAAAAAAAAAGAATAATGGGTTCTTTGTGGTAACTTTACAAACCTAAAAAAAAAAAAAAAAAAAAAGGGGAAAAAGTATTATTAGTATGGAAACATTGTTTTTAAAATGCATACTATATCATTCATGAGATCAAAGAGAAAAAGAATCCAGAAATCAGTTTGGGAGAACTCTGATTATGAACAGCAAAACACCTTCGTTCTTTAGAGCATTCGTAAAGAAGAAATAAAATGCGCTGCATTCAACGATCACAGATTTTGCAGCGTGATGAATGTGCTACCTACAATACGAACACTAGTTTTACTAGACCGAGTGCTTCCGTTTAGTTTTTGCTTATGAGCATGCGTCGTTTTTTTGTCCGTCGGACTAGCATACAGACGAGCGGACTTCGGGGTCCGTCGTAGTTACGACGTAAAGATTTGATGCATGTTTCAAATCTAAAGTCCGTCGGATTTGAGGCTAAAAAAGTACGTTGAAAGTCCGGAGAAGCCCACACACGATCGGATTACCAGCCAGCTTTAGTCCGTCAGCGTCCGTTGGACTTTTGTAGACGAAAAGTCCGACCGTGTGTACGCGGCATAATAGTTGTCCTGTGGACAGATTCTCCTACCTGAGCTGTGGATCTCTGCAGCTCCTTCAGAGTTAACATGGTCCTCTTGGCTGCTTCTCTGATTACTGCTCTTCTTGCCTGGCCTGTCAGTTTAGAAGCACAGCCATATCTTGTTAGGTTTGCAGTTGTGCCATACTCTTTCCATTTTCGGATGATGGATTGAACAGCTTTGTGAGATGTTTCAATGCTTGGGATTTTTTTTTACAACCTAACTCTGCTTTAAACTTCTCCACAACTTTATCCCTGACCTGTCTGGTGTGCTTCTTGGCCTTCATGATGCTGTTTTTTCACTAAGGTTCTCTAACAAACCTTTGAGGGCTTCACAGAACAGCTGTATTTATACTGAGATTACATTACACACAGGACTCTATTTACTAATTAAGTGACTTCTGAAGGCAATTGGCTCCACTAGATTTTAGTTAGGGGTATCAGAGTAAAGGGGGCTGAATACAAGTGCATGTCACATTTTTCACGTACCGCATTTATTGGCGTATAACACGCACAGGTGTATAACACGCACCTTCATTTTAAGAGGGAAGCTTCAGGAAAAAAACAACAATTTTAAATAAAGTACTTTGAAGCAAACTAAGGGTCACAGTCCATCGATGCAGCCTGATCAGTGCCCATCTGCAGCCTCACCAGTGCCCATCAATACAGCTTGCACAGTGCCCATCAGCAGCCTCACCATTACAAATTAATGCAGCCTGCATAGTGTCCATTAGCAGCCTCTCCATTGCCCATTAATGCAGCCCATTAATGCAGCCTCACCATTTCAGATTATTGCAGCCTGCTCATCTGCAGGATTACACAGTGCCGCAATCTCCTGTGTAACCGGCATTCAGTCACACATAGTCCCGCCTCCTGGCCCGCCTCCTGTGATAAACAGAACAGTGGTCCAATCCTGGGCCAGAAGGCAGGACTGTGTGTGAGTAAGTGCGGGGTACACAGGAGATCGCTGCCATGTGTAATCCAGCGGTGCCAGCCCCCTTCTTCCACTCAGATACAGCAGAAATCCACGTATAACACGCACACACAATTTCCCCCTGATTTTTAGGGGGAAAAATTGTGTGTTATACACTGATAAATACGGTATTTATTTGTAAAAAAAAATTTGAAAAACATTTATAATTTTCCTTTCACTTCACAATTATGTGCCACTTTGTGTTTGTCTGTCACATAAAATCTCAATAAAATACATTTACATCTTTGGTTGTAACATGACAAAATGTAGAAAATGTCAAGGGGTATGAATACTTTTTCAAGGCACTCTATCTATCTATCTATCTATCTATCTAT
This sequence comes from Aquarana catesbeiana, assembly GCF_042186555.1. Taxonomy (NCBI): domain Eukaryota; kingdom Metazoa; phylum Chordata; class Amphibia; order Anura; family Ranidae; genus Aquarana; species Aquarana catesbeiana. The sequence goes on along the minus strand of NC_133332.1, from coordinate 109,239,334 downwards.
CTATCTATCTATCTATCTATCTATCTATCTATCTATCTATCTATCTATCTATCTATCTATATATCTATCTATCTATCTATCTCACTTATAAATACTGTATAAACAAACATTTTAAACTGTATTAAAATGTGGACGGTGTCGGTAGTGCAGTGGATGATGTCAGGTGGACAGTGTCAGTAGTTTTTAATTTTTTTTTTTTTTTTTTACAGTATTTTTTATTTACAATTTTTTCAGGAGCCCTACCTGGGGACTTTGGTGAAATATCAAGGGTCTAAACAGACCCCTGATGTCTCATTTTTGCATCAGAGAAAGGGGCTGAGGACAGAGATACCCTAGCCCCATTCTCTGCAGCGCCAGCTGCACTAGACAGTGAGTGAATGGAAAATACTCTGTACTGAGCAGCTTCCTGTTCATTCACAAACTGAAGCCTAGTAAACACAGTATATTAGGCTTCAGTTATGAATAAACACAGTGAGTGATCTGTATCACTCACAGTGCTAATTCAGAAAAATAAATCACATGAATTTGAGCCTGTTCTTGGACCCATACAATTTTTCCATATTTTGTCTAACAGGTATAACATCAGTTGTATAACCTCATTTAGTAAAATACAACATTATGGCCATTAGAAGGTTCTGATGATCATAGAAAATAAACTTATTAGACAAAATACAAGGAAATTTTGTTATGGCTGGGTAAATGTTTGTGACTAGGGATGAGCTTCGTGTTCGAGTTGAACCCATGTTCGACTCGAACATCGTGTGTTCGGTCGTTCGCCGGATTGCGAACATTATGGGCCGTTCGCGCCAAATTTGAGTGGCGCGTCATGGCCCATAATTCACTGCGGCATCGCAGTGCATTGCTAGCTAATGATTGGCCAAGCATGCACTATGACCTGCATGCTTGGCCAATCACAGCGCTGTCTGTACAAAAAGCCGTAATTGGCCAAAGCCAGGGTGGCTTTGGCCAATTATGGCTCAGGGGTTTAGTACACGCCCCACACTATATAAGGCCGCCTGCACGGTGGCTCGGTGTAGTGTGTTCCGGCGTTGAGAGAGAGATAGACAGAGAGGAAGTGTCATTTGATCTAAGTTAGATAGAGTAGGCAGGTCGAGTCAGTTAGCTGCACTTACAGTGTATTGTGTATATATATATGTATATATATATATATATATATATATATATATATATATATATATATATATATATATATATATACATCCCAGGTGTTGTGTGTATATATATATATATATATATATATATACATACACTGTATTCAGTTTAGCTAGAGCCTGTTCTTCTCTTCCTAATTCCTAATATACTGACAGGGAGACAGGTGTTTATACAGTATTTCTAGTTACTGTACTGTGTACCCTGCACAGTTGCACCTACAGTATAGCTACCTGATGCCAGGTGCTTGTGTAGGCTCTTGACGTATTTCCAGTTAATGTACTGTGTACCCTGCACAGTTGCACCTACAGTATAGCTACCTGAAGCTAGGTGCTTGTGTAGGCTCTTGACGTAATTTCCAGTTAATGTACTGTGTACCCTGCACAGTTGCACCTACAGTATAGCTACCTGAAGCCAGGTGCTTGTGTAGGCTCTTGACGTATTTCCAGTTACTGTACTGTGTACCCTGCACAGTTGCACCTACAGTATAGCTACCTAAAAGCCAGGTGCTTGTGTAGGCTCTTGACATATTTCCAGTTAGTGTACTGTGTACCCTGCACAGTTGCACCTACAGTATAGCTACCTGAAGCCAGGTGATTGTGTAGGCACTTGACGTATTTACAGTTACTGTACTGTGTACCCTGCACAGTTGCACCTACAGTATAGCTACCCGAAGCCAGGTGCTTGTGTAAGCTCTTGACGTATTTCCAGTTACTGTACGGTGTACCCTGCACAGTTGCACCTACAGTATAGCTACCCGAAGCCAGGTGCTTGTGTAGGCTCTTGACGTATTTCCAGTTAGTGTACTGTGTACCCTGCACAGTTGCACCTACAGTATAGCTACCTGAAGCCAGGTGCTTGTGTAGGCTCTTGAAGTATTTCCAGTTAGTGTACTGTGTATCCTGCACAGTTGCACCTACAATATAGCTACCTGAAGCCAGGTGCTTGTGTAGGCTCTTGATGTATTTCCAGTTACTGTACTGTGTACCCAGCACAGTTGCACCTACATTATAGCTACCTGAAGCCAGGTGCTTGTGTAGGCTCTTGACGTATTTCCAGTTACTGTACTGTGTAACCTGCACAGTTGCACCTACAGTATAGCTACCTGAAGCCATGTGCTTGTGTAGGCTCTTGAAGTATTTCCAGTTAGTGTACTGTGTACCCTGCACAGTTGCACCTACAGTATAGCTACCTAAAAGCCAGGTGCTTGTGTAGGCTCTTGACGTATTTCCAGTTAGTGTACTGTGTACCCTGCACAGTTGCACCTACAGTATAGCTACCTGAAGACAAGTGCAGGTGTTCTCATACTAATTATACAGGCAGTTGATTCTGCTAGCTGCAGTATAGTTGGTATATATATATATACATCCCAGTTTTGTGCAGCTACATCTCACTGCAGGCCAATAGTATGTCTGGAAGGCCAACAAGGAGAGGCAGACAGTCACAAGCCAATAAAAGAGGGCAAGCAGGCTTTGTGTCTAGAGGCAACAGTGCTGGTCGTAGACACGGTGCATCCTCATCAGCACGTGGCCATGGGACACGCTGGGCCCTTTTTTCGGCAGCTGGACGTGTTGAGCCACAACATGTGGAAGACTTGGTCGAGTGGATGACCAAGCCGTCCTCATCCTCCTCATCCTCTCTCACCCAGGCTCAGGGTACTTTGCCTGGCAAAGCAGCTGCGAATGCGGCCTCTTCCCTCGGCTCAATGGCATCAGTGACTCCTTCCGTAGCCCCCCCATGTCCTCCTGGGGAGTCCCCCGAACTGCTTGACCACAGTGTTTGGTACATGCTCCAGGATGATGCCCGGCGTTTTGAAGGCTCCGATGATATACTCAGCTAGAAAAAGGCAGTAACGTTAGCCCAGAAAGAGGGGGTGCCCAAGAAGGACAGCAATCTGGCAGTCATGTTCCCCCAGCTGCACCATATTGCCAGGTTTGCTCCAGTGATGAGGAGGGAGGGGATGATGAGGTCACTGACTCCACGTGGGTGCCTGATAGGAGAGAGGAGGAGGAGGAGGCACATCTCCAACGTGGCAGGATGCCCTCCAGGGGCCAACCTAAGGGCAGCACACTGACTGCATCACACCGCAGAGCTCCGCATATGCAGGGCGCTGCTGTCTCTGCACGTTATTCCAAAAGTTTTTTGGTGTGGGCCTTTTTTGAGACGAGGGCATCAGATCGCACTGCTGCTATTTGCAACATATGTCTCAAACGTATCTTGCATGGCCAAAACATCTCCCGCTTGGGCACCACATGCTTGCCCAGACATATGTTGACCTGCCATGCAGTTCGTTGGCAAGCGTACCTAAAAGACCCACACCAAAGAACAAAGAGAACCTCTCCTTGCTCCTCATCTGCTAGGATCTCCAACCCCACTATACCTTCAGTCCTCTCTGAGACCTGCACTGAGAGGAATGAAGGTGTAGAATTAGGTGTGTCACAGCCAAGTACTTGCGGGCAATCTGCTATCGGTACACCGACGTCAGATTGTACCAGGCAAATTTCCCTGCCCCAGCTGCTGCACTGCAGAAAGAAATCCCCAGCCATCCACATGCCCAGCGGTTGAATGCTAGCTTGGCAAAATTCTTCAGTTGGTAGACTCTGCCCCCTTCCGTGAGTTTGTGGAATGTGTGGTTCCTTAGTGGCAGGTTCCCAAACGCCACTTTTTCTCATGGAAGGCGATTCCGGCTCTCTACCGGCATGTGGAAGGCAATGTCTTGGCCTCGCTGGACAAGGCGGTCAGCGGTAAGGTGCATATTACCGCTGACTCATGGTCCAGCAGGCATGGACAGGGACGTTACCTAAGTTTCACTGCGCATTGGGTGACTCTGCTGGCAGCTGGGAAGGATGCAGGACAAGGTGTAGTAGTGTTGGAGGTTGTTCCACCACCACGCCTCTAAAATGCCACTACTGGTGATTCTGACACACCTCTCTCCTCCACCCCCTCCTCTTCCTCCATGGCCTCTTCCTGTGCTTTGTCCTCGGAACCAGCGGTGCTCTGTAGGCGTTCAAGGGGCTACGCAAGTACGCAGGACAAAAGATGCCATGTGGTGCTTGAGCTGGTGTGCTTAGGGGACACGAGCCACACTGGGGCATAGATTCTGTCAGCTGTGCAGGGGCAGCTTCAGAGGTGGTTGACGCCACGCCAACTTAGGGCAGGAATGGTGGTTTGCGACAATGGCACCAACCTCCTCTCCGCCCTCCGACAGGGACAACTGACCCATATGCCCTGTTTGGCTCACATCCTTAACTTAGTGGTGCAGCGGTTCTTGGGCAGGTACCCGGGCTTACAGGATGTCCTGAGGCAGGCCAGGAAAGTCTGTGTGCATTTCCGCCGGTCATATAATGCCAGTGCTCGGCTGGCAGACCTCCAAAAGAAATTTAACCTGCCCAAGAACCGCCTAATCTGTGACATGCCCACCAGGTGGAACTCAACGTTGGCCATGCTGCAGCAGCTGCACACGCAGCAGAGGGCCATCAATGAGTACCTGTGCGACTACGGCACCAGGACAGGGTTAGGGGAGCTTGTTTTTTTTCCCCACGCCAGTGGGCCATGATCAGGGATGCATGCACTGTCCTGTCACCATTTGAGGAGGCCATGAGGATGGTGAGCAGTGACAGTTCATGCACCAGTGACACTGTCCCCCTTGTCCACCTGTTGGAGCACACGCTGCGTGGAATAATGGACAGGGCACTTGAGGCAGAACAGAGGCAGGAAGAGGAGGACTTCCTTAGCTCTCAAGGCCCCCTTTATCCAGACAGTGTTCCTGCATGCCCTTACATCACACAGGAAGAGGACGAGGAGGAGGAGGATTGTGTCAGCATGGAGGTGGAGCCTGGCACTCAGCATCAGCAGCAGTCTTTAAGAGATCATTTACAGTCCCAAGAAACCCATGGACTTGTACGTGGCTGGGAGGAGGTGGCTGTGGTTCATGTCCTTAGTGACCCAGAGGACTCCGGACCGAATGCCTCAGCAAACCTACGCTGCATGGCCTCCCTGATCCTGCAAAGCCTGCAGAAGGATCCTCGTATTCGTGGTATCAAGGAGGGAGATCGTTACTAGCTGGCAACCCTTCTTGATCAACGTTACAAAGGTAAGGTTGCATAACTTATCTTGCTGTCGCAGAGGGAGCAGAGGATGAAACATCTTTGGGAGGCCTTGCAGAAAGGTAAGTGCAACGCGTTCCCAGAGACTGGGAGGCTACAAACTCTTGTTCCTGGACAACATGTTGCTGAGGCTTCGGTCAGTCAAAGAAGGAGTGGTGGAGAAGGTGGCCGGCTGACTGATGCGTTCACACAATTTTTTAGTCCGCAGCCCCAAGGTATGATCGGTTCTAGCAACCATTGCCAGCGTCTGTTTTACATGGTGCAGGAATACCTAGGGGCAAGATCTGACTTGGACACCTTTCCCACAGAAAATCCTCTGGGTTACTGGGTCTTGAGGATGGATCACTGGCCAGAGCTTGCACAGTAGGCAATTGAGCTACTGGCCTGTCCTGCATCCAGCGTTCTTGCGAAACGTATATTCAGTGCTGCTGGAGGCTTTGTAACCGATCACAGGGTGCGCCTGTCCACCGACTCGGTCGATCGAATGACCTTCATAAAAATTAATCAGTCTTGGATCACCACCAGATACCAAGCACCTGATGCTGATGTAACCGAATACATTTTTTTGAAATGTCAGATCCCTTCAAGACTGCCTATGCTGATGCTGAGTGACTATCCTGTTATGCTGAGTGACTATCCACTTCCTCCTCAATGATCATGCTGATAGCTTGTAAGAATATTTTTTTTTCTGGGCTCCCCACCAGTGGCAAAGGCCCAATTTTTTAGCCCCTGTTTAACAGGGACGTGTAATTACAATTTTTGATGCAATACTTTGCAGCAGGGCTCGTTCCTGCGCTCCAACTAGAGTATCTGTGAGGGGTTGCAGTGTTGTGGCACCAGCACCAGTGCCTAAGGCCAATTTTTCAGCCCCTGTTGAACAGGGGCATGTAATTACAATTTTTGATGCAATTCTTTGCAGCAGGGCTCGTTCCTGCGCTCCAACTAGAGTATCTGTGAGGGGTTAGAGTGTTGTGGCACCAGCACCAGTGCCTAAGGCCCAATTTTTCTGTCCCTGTTCAACAGGGACATGTAATTGCAATTCTTGATCTGATATTTCACAGTAGGGCCCATTCCAGCGCCCACCAAGAGTAACTGCGACGACTTACAGTGTTGTGGCACCAGCACCACCACCGCCAAAGGCCCAATTTTTCTTCCCCTGTTCAACAGGTGCATGTAATTAAAATTCTTGATCTAATATTTCACAGCAAGGCCTTTTTCCTGCGCCCACCAAGAGTAACTGTGAGGACGTACAGTGTTGTGGCACCCGCACCACCACCATCTTCAAAGGCCCAATTTTTCTGCCTCTGTTCAACAGGGGCATGTAATTACAATTCTTGATCTAATATTTCACAGCAGGGCCCTGTGAGGGCTTACAGTGTTGTGGCAACACCAACACCTAAGGCCACAATTTATGCAGAGTATATAGGGCAGGCCCCTACTTTCAAACATCCAACTTGCAAACGACTCCTACTTGCAAACGGAAGGAGACAACAGGAAGTGAGATGAAATCTACCCCTAGGAAGGGAAATTCTCTCCTGTAAGAGTTAATATGGGAAAAACATTTCTCCTTTCCACTGATGCTTTATCACCAATCCTTGTTTCACTAAAAACCCCAAATTTTCTAAAAACATTTGTCATTGGGACAGAAAGTGAGGTGAAATCTTTTGAAGAGGAGCACAGACAGCAAAACAAATGTCACAGGGGTGATAACCCTTCCCTATGTTTTCCAAAAAGCTTAAAATAGATTTTTTGGCTGGAGGTAAACACGTTAAAAATGTTCCAGTTCAAAATTACAAACAGATTCTACTTGACAACAAACCTACACTCCCTGTCTTGTTTGCACCGCCTGTATACTGCTGTTCAGATGACCTGGGGTCCCACACCTTTCTTTTTTTTAATTTGGGTGCGGGGTTCCCCTTAATATCCATACAAGACCCAAAGGGCCTAGTAATGGACTGGGGGGGGGTACCCATACCGTTAGTCTCACTGAATTTCATCCATATTTCCGGGACCGGACATTACATTAAAGCCGTACGCAGTTTTAAATGACTTTTGTTACTTTAAAAATGTCATTTTGTGCAGGGACTGTTCTAAGCACAGGAAACAGGAGCCACTTTACAGGCATACTATAGACACCCCCCAGGTACAATATTTAAAGGAATATTTCACTTTTTCTTTTTCACTTTAAGCATCATTAAATCACTGCTCCCAAAAAAACGGCCATTTTAAAAACTCTTTTTTGCATTGATACATGTCCCCTGGGGCAGGATCCAGGACCCCAAACCCTTTTTAGGACAATACCATGCAAATTAGCCTTTAAAATTAGCACTTTTGATTTCGAACGTTCGAGTCCCATAGACTTCAATGGGGTTCTAACGTTCGTGCAAATTTTCGGTCCGTTCGCAGGTTCTGGTGCGAACCAAACCGGGGGGTGTTCGGCTCATCCCTATTTGTGACATTCATCCAGCGATTTTTGTAAAAATAGACTCCTAAGTGTTACTTTTTTTGGCTAATCGAAGTTATTAAGAGTGTGAGCTTTCGGGATTATTTAGATCCCTTCCCCAAGCTTTATATGATGTACACACACTTTTTTTTTTAGATATTTCTTTAAACCTATAAATAGCCTAGCCTGAATCTCATATCTTATCTGAGTGGAGTAGCAGAAAACAAAAAAAATAAAAATAGCCTAAAATGCAATAATAGCACCCTGGCCAAAATGTTTTGAAATAAGGTTTGATACTGAAGGCTTATTAAAGCTCATTGTTAGCAAATACCAGGATTATCTGCTTATTTGTGCATGGTTTTGTCATTGATAACAGAAAACATAAAATACATTTCAAGAAAAGAGTGTTCGGAATGTCAATCGGAATGTTATCCAAAGTAGTTTTTGATAAATGTTAATATTTACACTTTATAAAAGTTTTCTCTTCCTTTTCCCAAATAATCTGGAATTAGGGAGTAAAGAGCCATCTGTATGCAAGAAGGTTAGAACTTCAAACTTTCTCAACATTCTCATTCCATAAAGGTTATCTACTATTGGCCAACAATAGCTGAAGTAGCTGAAAAATGTTCCAGCTTGCATCAGGAACCAGTCATTAAAATTTGGTTAGTGTGGATAATTATTTTCTTTCCTTGCTTTAGTAGAAAATGGCAAATAATTTTAAAGATGTCTTTAAAGTGATAAGCAATATCCTTATTCTTCAAAAATAAACACATTCACTACTTACGTGAATATAAAATATTATTATTATTATTATTATTATACAGGATTTATATAGCGCCGACAGTTTACGCAGCGCTTTACAACATTAGGGCAGACAATACAAGTACAATACAATTCAATACAGGAGGAATCAGAGGGCCCTGCTCGTTAGAGCTTACAATCTAGGAGGGAGGGTCAAGTTATACAAAAGGGTAATAGCTGTGGGGGTTGAGCTAATGGAGAAAATAGTGCAGTTATTAGATGGAGGCAGGATAGGCTTCTCTGAAGAGGGATCACCTAAAAGTGGATAAATTTGGAGACAGTCTGACAGATTGGGGTAGGGAATTCCAGAGGATGGGCGAGGCTCGGGAGAAGTCCTGGAGGCGGATATGGGAGGGGGTGATGAGGGAGCTAGAGAGCAGGAGGTCTTGGGAGGAACGGAGATGGCGATTAGGTTGGTATTTTGAGACTAGGTTAGTGATGTAGCTGGGGGCAGAGTTGTGGATGGCTTTGTAACTTATTGTTAGTATTTTGAATTTAATTCGTTGGGCGAGTGGCAGCCAATGGAGGGATTGGCAGAGAGGGGTAGCAGACACTGAGCGGTTTGTAAGGTGGATGAGTCTGGCAGCAGCATTCATGATGGACTGCAGGGGGGATAGTCTGTTTAAAGGTAAGCCAATGAGGAGTGAGTTGCAGCAGTCAAGGCGAGAGATAACCAGGGAGTGAATCAGGAGCTTTGTGGTTTCATTGGTTAGAAAGGGACGTAGTTTAGAGATGTTGCGGAGGTTGAGGCGGCAAGCTTTGGAAAGTGATTGGATGTGGGGCTGAAAGGAGAGTTCAGAATCCAGGATAACACCTAGCACCCTGACATGTGGGGACGGGTGGATGGTTGTGCCATTGCTCTTGACAGAGAAGTCAAGGGAAGAGGCACGTGGGGGAGGAAATATTATAAGCTCGGTTTTGGACAAGTTGAGTTTGAGGAAGTGGTGTGACATCCATACGGATATGTCGGTTAGTAAGTTAGTGATGCGTGAAGAGACTGATGGAGTGAGTTGAGGGGTGGAGAGATAGATTTGCGTGTCATCAGCATAGAAATGATATTGATATCAGCTGACCCAGGGAAGAGGTGTAGATTGAAAATAAAAGAGGTCCAAGAACAGAACCTTGGGGGACCCCGACAGAAAAGGGAAGAGGAGTGGAGGAAGTAGAATTGTAAGTGACACTGAAGGTGCGTTGGGATAGGTAGGATGAGAGCCATTGAAGAGCACAGTCACGGAGACTGAGGGAGTAAAGTTTTTTGAGGAGGAGGGGGTGGTCAACCGTGTCAAAGGCAGCTGAAAGATCCAGAAGTAGGAGTACAGAATAGTGTCCATTGGTTTTTGCAGTTAGTAGGTCATTTGTGAGTTTTAAAAGAGCAGTTTCTGTGGAGTGTTGAGGGCGAAATCCAGATTGAAGGGGATCAAGAAGGTTGTTTTTAATGAGGTGGTCACTCAGTTGGTTGTAAACCAGGCGTTCAAGGAGTTTAGAGGAAAAGGGGAGCAAGGAGATAGGGCGTAGGTTGTTAAGATTGGTAGGGTCCAAGGACGGCTTTTTGAGTATGGGGGTGACCAGTGCATGTTTTAGAGCGTCGGGGAAGATGCCAGAGGTGAGGGAGAGATTGAAGATGTGGGTTAGAGAGTGTAGGATGGGGTCAGAGGGTGACCGTAGCATTTGAGAGGGAATAGGGTCCAGGGGACAGGTGGTTAGGAGGGCGATAGAAAGGAGTTTAGCAACTTCATCTGTAGTAGCAGATTTGAATAGGGGGAGTGTCAGTTGTACCTGTTGACATGGGGTCTTAGCTGGGGGAGATACCTGTAGAATGTCGATAATGGTCCAGGGGGCCGGTAAATCACAGCAATTCTTAGGGAAGTAGGAGAGAATAGATGTATACAGTGGGCTTCGAATGATGAGAGGGAAAAAGAGGGAGGAGGGTGAATAACCTGGAAGGTGCTCTGAGGGGATAGGAGGAATCCCACTCCACCTCCCTTGCGTCCATTAGGCCTAGGGGAGTGAGTCCAATGAAGGCCACCCTGGGAGAGGGAAGCAAGAGAAGGGGTGTCATATTCGTGGAGCCAGGTTTCGGTGAGAGCAAGTAGATTGAAGGAATTAGTGACAAAGAGGTCATGAACAGCAGTGAGTTTGTTGCAGACAGAGCGGGCGTTCCAGAGGGCGCAGGAGAAAGGGAGGCTGGTGTTGGGAAGAAGAGGAATGGAGACTAAATTGTGTAGATTGCGACTACTGCCAGAGGGTGTAGGGTGATGGTGATGGGTGTGTTGGGCACAGTTAAATAAATGGGCCCAGGGTTTGGGGAAATATCTCCAGCGATTAGGAGAAGCAGAAGAGTGAGGGAGGTAATATGAGAATATGATTTGTATGAGGGGACATGCTTCAGTATCCTGGGGGGTATGTTAGCAAGTGGGCTTAGAGTTAGAAAGAGGTGATGAGTGCAGTAATAGGGGGAGGGGAGAAGTGAGGGTGATATGTACAGATTGTGTGGTGGAGCAGAGGGATGTAGAAAAGAGAGCTTGAGGAGAGAGGCTGCAATTGTGAAGAGGAGGAGAGGTAAAGAGTGCATGTTTCAGAGATGGTGAGATAATATGAAAATGAGGTCACCTGCAGTCGTTTATAGTTAGCTTTGTGCAAATCGCTGAAGTGCAAGAGCAGAAGTGCCACTTATTTAAAGAACGCCACTTCTTTGGAAGAACCCCCTGTATGTGCTCCCCCGTAAAGAAAGCCTTGTTATATACTGTGTTGGCTGTGGATGGAATCTGGCAATTAATCAATTAGGAGGGCATATTAGGAACACAGCAAGCAGGGCATTACTTTCACACCACAATCAAACATATATAAAATATAAATAAAATATATAGATAAAATATATAAAACTCATAATTTGTAATCTATTTATCATGAAATTGATCCTTAGTATGTCTTCTGCCTCTTTATAATGTCCTCAATGAGCTCCCAAACCTCTCCTTATCTCCTCTTACTTCCATTTGTTTTGAAATGAGCAGTGCATATTAGTTGTGGTCGTTGTGCTCTATGCATGCTAGAAATCCCATAGTCCTTAGTCCATTTTAGAAGCGAGCGAGAGAGGGTGGCTACATTCCTACACACAGTGGAATCATAGAAAATGAATGTAGCCATCCTCTAACAGGAAGTCATATCACAGAAAAAGGAATTTGGAGATGTAGAGTAGGCTGAGAGCAATAAAAGTTACTTTTTGGAGTTTAAGCAGACCTTCAGTCATTTTTTCAACTTCCCATCCATTAAATCTTTTGCCCTTGTTGTTTTAATTTTGGATAGTAAAACATTTTTTTTCTGCCAGTAAATACCTTATACAGCCCACTTCTTGTTTCTTGTCTGGTCATTAGCCTTTATGACATCATGCACAGCTCTCTCTCTCTCACTCTCGTAAGGGTCTGCCAGGAAGGGAGTGGGGATGAGTCATAAGAGGGCCAATGAAAGCTGCAGGGGTGCAGAGCTAGAGGTGTGCCTCTGTGTGTCTGTGTATACCCAGGAAGTGAACAGGCAGCAGCTGAGCTCACAGTTAAAATGGTTGCAGCCAGACTCAGTGGTTGGCGATTTCTGCAGCATATTTGCCAAGTACAGAATCACAGTATATATAAAATAATATGCAAAGTGGTTGGAGGAAAGCTTCAGAATGGCAAAGATGTTTTTATTACAAATTATGTGAGCATACTGCAGTCCCTCTTTAACCACTTACCAACCGGCCCATAGCCGAATGACGGCTGCAGGGCGGTTGGATAACTCTGGGACGTCCTCCCAGAATTCCCCTCTCGCGCGCCCCCTGGGGCGCGCACCCGAACACATCCGTGACCGCTGGGTCCAGAGGACCCGGAGCATCACGGATCCCGGTAAATGGCCGCTGATCGCGGCCGTTTACCATGTGATCACGCCGTCAAATGACAGCGCGATCACATGTAAACAGACCGGCGTCATCTGATGACGCCGGTTCCTCTCCTCCCCTCCTGTGTACCGATCGGTACACTGTGGAGGAGAGGGAGATGGATGGATGGCTGCAGCGCTGTGGGCTGTATGTGTAGTGCCCACAGCGCTGCACAGAGACATCCAGCCATCCATCCATCCATGCTCAGCCATCCCTACTACTATGCAATGCTGTGCAATACTCTGCAATACCCCCACAATACTCTGCAATGCTGTGCAATACTCTGCAATGCCCCCACAATACTCTGCAATGCTGTGCAATACTCTGCAATGCCCCCACAATACTCTGCAATGCTGTGCAATACTCTGCAATGCCCCCACAATACTCTGCAATGCTGTGCAATACTCTGCAATGCTGTGCAATACTCTGCAATGCTGTGCAATACTCTGCAATACCCCCACAATACTCTGCAATGCTGTGCAATACTCTGCAATGCCCCCACAATACTCTGCAATGCTGTGCAATACTCTGCAATGCCCCCACAATACTCTGCAATGCTGTGCAATACTCTGCAATGCCCCCACAATACTCTGCAATGCCCCCACAATACTCTGCAATGCTGTGCAATACTCTGCAATGCCCCCACAATACCCTGCAATGCCCCCGCCATACTCTGCCATGCCCCCGCCATACTCTGCCATGCCCCCTCCATACTCTGCCATGCCCCCGCCATACTCCGCAATACCCCGCCATACTCCGCCATACTCCGCCATACCCCGCCATACCCCGCCATACTCCGCCATACTCCGCTATACCCCTCCATACTCTGCAATACCCCGCCATACTCCGCAATACTCCGCCATACTCCGCAATACCCCGCCATACCCTGCCATGCTGAGCCATGCTCGGCTGTACTCGGCCTCTGTATGTGGCCAGGCTGTGGAAGTCTCACACATGTGGTATCGCCGTACTCAGGAGGAGCAGGAGAATCTATTTTGGGGTGTCATTTTTGGTATGTACATGTTATGTGGTAGAAATATTGTATAAATGGACAACTTTGTGTTAAAAAAAAAAAAAGCGTTTTAACCACTTCCCGCCCGCCGGCCGTCATACAACGTCCTTGACTTTGTGCGGGGATATCTGAATGATGGTTGCAGCTACAGGCATCATTCAGATATCAGCTTTTTCAGCCGGCGATTCCCTACACCATGAGAATGATCATAGCAGTTGTTCCACTGCTTGATCGTTCTTACGGGAGGCGAGAGGGGATGTCCCCCCCTTCCGCGCTTCTACCGACTCACCGCTACGATCGAAGCCAGGATCGTTTTTTTTTTTTTTTTTATTTCAGGCTTCCCAGCCTAGAGGTGAGATGTGGGGTCTTATTGACCCCATATCTCACTGTAAAGAGGACCTGTCATGCCATATTCCTATTACAAGGATGTTTATATTCCTTGTAATAGGAATAAAAGTGGTCCAAAATTTTTTTTTTGGGAAAAAAGCATCAAACTAAAATAAATAAAGTAAAATGAACAATAAAAAAAAAAAAAATTTTTAAAGCGCCCCTGTCCCTGTGTGCTCGCATGCAGAAGCGAACGCATATGTAAGTCCCGCCCACATATGAAAACGGTGTTCAAACCACACATGTGAGATATCGCTGCGATCGGTAGAGCGAGAGCAATAATTTTGGCCCTAGACCTTCTCTGTAACTCAAAACATGTAACCAGTAAAAAATGTTAAAGCATCGCCTATGGGGATTTTTGAGTAGCAAAGTTTGGCGCCATTCCACAAGCGCGTGCAATTTTGAAATGTGATATGTTGGGTATCTATTTACTCGGTGTAACTTCATCTTTCACATTATGCAAAAACATTAGGCTAACTTTACTGTTTTGGTTTTTGTAAAGCACAAAACAGTTTTTTTTCCAAAAAAAACGCGTTAAAAAAATTGCTGCGCAAATACCGTGCGAGATAAAAAGTTGCAACAACCGCCATTGTATTCTCTAGGATCTTTGCTAAAAAAACATATATAATGTTTTGGGGTTCTATGTAATTTTCTAGCTAATAAATGATGATTTTTACATGTAGGAGAGAAATGTCAGAATTGGCCTGGGTGCTCCAGAACGCCTGAAGGTGCTCCCCTGCATGTTGGGCCTCTGTACGTGGCCACGCTGTGTAAAAGTCTCACACATGTGGTATCGCCATACTCGGGAGTAATAGCAGAATGTGTTTTGGGGTGTAATTTGTGGTATGCATATGCTGTGTGTGAGAAATAACCTGCTAATATGACAATTTTGTGGGAAAAAAAAAAAGTAAAAAAAAAACCTTGATTTTGCAAAGAATTGTGGGAAAAAAATGACAACTTCAAAAAACTCACCATACATCTTTCTAAATACCTTGGAATGTCTTCTTTCCAAAAAGGGGTCATTTGGGGGGTATTTGTACTTTTCTGGAATGTTAGGGTCTCAAGAATTTAGATAGGCCGTCAGTACTTCAGGTGTGATCAATTTTCAGATATTCGCACCATAGCTTTTGGACTCTATAACTTTCACAAAGACCAAATAATATACACCGATTTGGGTTAATTTTACCAAAGATATGTAGCGGTATAAATTTTGGCCAAAATATATGAAGAAAAATTACTAATTTGCAAAATATTATAACAGAAATGAAGAAAAATGTATTTTTTTACAGATTTTTCGGTCTTTTTTCTTTTACGGCGCAAAAAATAAAGAACCCAGCGGTGATTAAATACCACCAAAAGAAAGCTCAATTTGTGTGAAAAAAAGGACAAAAATTTCATATAGATACAGTGTTGCATGACTGAGTAATTGTCATTCAAAATGTGAGAGCACCAAAAGCTGAAAATTGGTCTGGTTAGGAAGGGGGTTTAAGTGCCCAGTTGTCAAGTGGTTAAGAATACATACGTGAACATATTTGTTTTTAAACCAGAGCTTAGTGTAATTTTGAAGTGGTTCTAAAGGCTCAAGGTTTTTTACCTTAATGCATTCTATGCACTAAGGTCAAAAACCTTCTGGGTGAAACCCCTCAGCTCCCCCTTATACCTACCTGAGCCCCATTTAAATCCAGCAATGTACACAAGAGCAGAGAATTTTTCTTGAGGATCTGGGCTGCTCTGCGCAAAACCATTGCACAGAGCAGGTAAGTATACCATGTTTGCTACTACCACCTCAATACCGGGCCTATTCTGACACTTCTCTCCTACACCCTAGGGAATAAAATGGCACTCATTGCAACTTTTTATCTCGCACGGTATTTGCACAATAATTTTTCAAACGCCTTTTTTTGGGGAAAAAAAAATGGTTTCATGAATTAAAAAATAACAAAACAGTAAAGTTAGCCCAATTTTTCTGTATAATGTGAAAGATGATGTTATGCTGAGTAAATAGATACCTAACATGTCACGCTTTAAAATTGCGCACGATCATGGAATGGCTCCAAACTTCATAACTTAAAAATCTCCATAGGCGACGCTTTAAAATTTTTTACAGGTTACCAGTTTAGCGTTACAGAGGAGGTCTAGTGCTAGAATTGTTGCACACGCTCTAATGCACGCGGCGACACCTCACATGTGTGGTTTGAGCGGCGTTTACATATGTGGGCGGGACTTACGTTTGCGTTCGCTTTATTTTTTATTTTATTTAAATTTTTTTATTTTTACACTTTTTTTTACATTTTTTTTTAAACATCCCTTGTAATAGGAATCTATGTGACAGGTCCTCTTTATGGAGAGATGCGGGGATATAAGACACCACATCTCTCCTCCAGGCTGGAAAGCATGAGATCGGGGAAATTTTTTTTTACCGATCTCATGCTGACAGCCGCGATTGTGGCTTTGTTTATTTCTGGGTACCCGGGCGTGACGTCATAACATCGCCCAGACCTCCGACGGTCAGAGATGACTGGTAGAAATTATTATTATTATTATTATTATACAATATTTATATAGCGCCAACAGTTTACGTAGCGCTTTACAACTTGAGGGTAGACAGTACAAATACAATACAATTTGATACAGTAGGAATCAGAGGGCCCTGCTCACTTAGAGCTTACAATCTAAGAGGGAAGGTTAAGAGATACAAGAGGTAATAGCTGTGGGTGATGTGCTGATTGAGAAGATAAATGTACAGTTGTTAGGTGGGGGCCAGATAGGCTTCTCTGAAGAGATGAGTTTTCAGGGATCGTCTGAAAGTGGATAAGGTAGGAGAAAATCGGACGGATTGGGGAAGAGCATTCCAGAGGATGGGGGAGGCTCTGGAGAAGTCCTGAAGGCGAGCATGGGATGAGGTGACAAGGGAGTTTGAGAGCAGGAGGTCTTGGGAGGAGCGAAGAGAACGATTAGGTTGGTATTTTGTGACTAGGTTAGAGATGTAGCTAGGGGCCAGGTTGTGGATGGCTTTGTAAGTTATAGTTAGTATCTTGAATTTAATTCGGTGACTGAGTGGCAGCCAATGGAGGGATTGGCAGAGGGGTGTAGCAGACGCTGAGCGGTTTGTGTGGTGGATGAGCCTGGCCGCAGCGTTCATGATGGACTGAAGTGGGGATAGCCTATTTAGAGGTAAACCAATGAGGAGGGAGTTGCAGTAGTCAAGGCGGGAGATGACCAGGGAGTGGATTAGAAGCTTTGTGGTGTCATTGGTTAGGAAGGGGCGTATCTTGGAGATGTTGCGAAGACAGAGGCGGCAAGCTTTGGATAGTGATAGAATGTGGGGTCGAAAGGTTAGTTCAGAGTCCAGGATTACACCTAGGACCTTGGCGTGGGGAGATGGGTTGATAGTTGAGCCGTTGATCTTGACAGGGAGATCAGGGGAAGTGGCACCTGAGGGAGGAAATATCATGAGCTCGGTTTTGGATAGGTTGAGTTTGAGAAAGTGATGTGACATCCAGGCTGATATGTCTGCTAATAAGTTGGTAATGCGTGAGGAGACAGATGGAGAGAGCTGGGGGGTGGAGAGATAGATTTGGGTGTCATCAGCGTAGAGATGATATTTAAAGCCGTGGGAGGCAATCAATTGACCCAGGGAGGTGGTGTAGATTGAGAAAAGGAGAGGTCCGAGAACAGAACCTTGGGGGACCCCGACGGAAAAAGGAAGAGGAGAAGAGGAAGTAGAGTTGTAAGTGACACTGAAGGAGCGGTGGGATAGGTAGGATGAGAACCAGCGAAGAGTACAGTCACGGAGACCAAAGGAGTGGAGTTTTTTGAGGAGGAGGGGGTGGTCCACTGTGTCAAAGGCAGCAGAGAGGTCCAGGAGAAGTAGTACAGAATAGTGTCCATTGGCTTTAGCCATTAGTAGGTCATTTGAGAGTTTAAGGAGAGCAGTTTCCGTGGAGTGTTGAGGGCGAAAACCGGACTGAAGGGGATCAAGAAGTTTATTCATGGTCAGATGGTCGCTTAATCGGTTGTAGACCAGTCTTTCAAGAAGTTTGGAAATCTCTATCGTCCTCATCTGGCGCCGGCCGATTCATTCTCCAGGCTCCCGATGGCACGGGAGAGCCCGGAGGAGCACCGGATGGCGCGGGGGGGGGCGTCCCCTCCCATCACCTATAAGAATGATCAAGCGGTGGAACTGCCGCTATGAGCATTCTTATTGTGCACAGAATCGCTGGCTGAAAAGAATTATATCTGAATTATGTCTGTAGCTACAGGCATCATTCAGATATCACCCCACAAACACAAGGACATTTATATACAGTGGCCGGTTTTGAAGTGTTTAAAAAAAAAATTACATGGAAAATATATATATTTTTTTGTAAAAAGATTTATGGATGTATCTGTGGTCACACGGACAAGAGTCCATCTGTGAATTGTGAAAGGGTTAAATAGCATCAAGATTTTAGGGGAAAGCTGCAGATATTATACAAAATGAATAGAACTGTGCAGTCAAAGATACCTACAGTATATCCTATGGAAGGTGACCTGGTAGTGATGGCTTGTAATAGGTTTTTTACCTTAATGCATTTTATGCTGTAAAAAAACTTTTCCAGGTCAAAACCATTGCACAGGGCAGATAAGAATATAATCTTTGTAATTTTGAAAAAAATTCCTTTAAGCTGGCCATTAATGTATTAAAATTTGGTCAGTTCAGCAGGGACTGACTGAATTTCAATCCACCTGTGTCCACTCCAATTGACCAGAAGTTGATCTACCTGTAAACTGAGTGCAGTGTGGTGCAGCAATAATAATTCACACAGTCAGGTGCAGTGAAGAACTTGTATTGAAATACTACAACAGTTCACAATAAACCTGAGGGAAAGGCTGCCCAACAGGGTGCACGCATGGTTTCCAATAATGTGAAGAGAGCAGGTATCAACCAGGCTAATGGGGTCTGTTAAGAGAGCAGTATGCGGCCTGGCAGTCTTGTGCCCATATGGTGTGAAGCCCAAAGGAGATGCATCCCTACGCTTTCCGTCCCTGTCAGGAACCTTTCCCTTACAGATAGTCCTGTCCCAAACAGGCCGGGTACCTATCCCTACTAATTTGCAGAAAGCGTGAAGGGCCTGGAACCTTGGTTCTGCCTGACCCAAGATCCCTGCTAGGGTCACATGGGGTGACAGTGTCCAATAAGATAGCTTCCCCAGTGACCCAGAAAACCACAGAGAAACCCTGTTCCTCTTGACTTCCTCTCCAACAACAGTGTCCCTGCAGAAGAGCGCCACCTGCAGTGAAGTAAGAAAGTAGACTGCATCTGCTTACATACCGATTGACTTCTGTTTAACCGCCCTGTTGGATAAAAGCAGCTCAGTCAGCTCAATGGCTGCAGCACTGATCTGTGTATTCTGACAGTGGACATTCTGACAGAAGGAGGATTCCCCCATCGGCATCGATTGTGTGGATGGGGTAATCTGTTTCGTTTTTTCCTTCAACTGCTGCCTGAATGAAAAACTGAACAATATATGGCCAGCTTAAAGATTCAAACAAATAAAATCTGGTCTTACCTAGTGAAACTACAGTATGTTTTTGAAATCAGTCTCTGATACCAGCATGTCTCCAACAGCTACCCTAAGTAAATTTTTCATAACATCCTACATGTTACACCAATATTCAGGGTGCGATATGTAACATGTTAAGAAAAGGACCAGCCCCTGCTCCCCCACTTTGACAGCTAGCAGGGGATCCGTTAGCTCTCACAATTTAAAAAAAACGCAGCCCCACAGGCCTCCGCCCATGTTACTAATTTTCAGTGTTCTGTGAATGGAAAAGTACAATTTAAAAAAAAAAGGACGAGTGAGTGCCCCCCCTCCTGATCCATACCAGGCCGCATGCCCTCAACATTGGGGGGTGTTTTGGGGCGGGGGGCTCTGTGCCCCCCCACCCCAAAGCACCTTGCCCTCATGTTGAAGAGGACAAGGGCCTCTTCTCGACAACCCTAGCTGGTGGTTGTCGGGGTCTGCGGGCGGGGGGACTTATCAGAATCTGGAAGCCCCCCTTTAAGAAGGGGGCCCCCAGATCCTGCCCCCCCATGTGAATGGGCATCCATTCACTAAAAAAGCAGTGAAATTTAATAAGAACATAAGAGCTGGTTTTTGACAATTCCTTTATTAATTCTTCTCTAGCCGTCTCTTTCCGTCCTCTTTTACCTTCTGCCGTCTCCTCTTTGAGCTGCCTCTTCCCGCCATCTTCTCTTTGAGCTATCCCTTCCAGCCGCCACCGTAGCTTTTTCTTTTTTTTTTTAGAACAAGAGTGGCTTTTTTTTTTAGCCGGTAACCGGTGGCGAGGAAGAAGACAGCAACGGGAAGAGATGGCAGCGGCGGCGGAAAGAGACAGCTCGAGGATAAGACAGTGGGAGGAAACAGCGGGAAGGAGAATACAGCAGGAAGAGACAGCTCGAGGAGGAGACGGCGGAAGGAGAAGACGACGAGAAGAGACGGCTAGAGAAGACAGAGCCATTAATAAAGGAATTGTCAAAAACCGGCTCTTCTGTTTTTATTACAATTCACTGCTTTTTTGGTGAATGGGTAACGGTACGATGTACCCGATACCCATTCACATAGGGGGGAGGGGCCTGGATCTGGGGGTCCCTTCTTAAAGGGGGGCTTCCAGATTCTGATAAGCCCCCCGCCCGCAGACCCTGACGTCCACTGGCTAGGGTTGTCGGCAAAAGGCCCTTGTCCTCTTCAACATGGGGGCAAGGTGCTTTGGAGTGGGGGGCGCAGAGCCCTTCCTGCCCCAAAGTGCCCACCCCTCCATGTTGAGAGCATGCGGCCTCGTATGGTACAGGGGGGGGGGGGCGCTCGTTCGTTCCCTCCCTTTCCTGACCTGCCGGGCGGCATGCTCGGATAAGGGCCTGGTATGGACTTGAGGGGGAACCCCACACCGTTTTTATTGCAATTGTTTTGCTGGCAAATTATATATATTTTTTCACATTCAGCTTTCAGCGGGGAACCCCGCTGACAGCTGATGACTCATTGGTTGCTAAGGACGCGGTGTCGGCTTCACAGGGGCCCCTCCTTAGCAACCACATATATACAGTGTATTTTATGGTGCTTTTTAAGAGAAAACAAAAAACATAAAATGCAAAATGCAAGAAAACTGCATGCAAAAATGCATAAAAAATGCTGGTCTAACCACTTGCTGCCCGCCATATAGCAGAATGACGGCAGCAAAGTGATTTAAATTTCCTGACTGGGCGATATATGACGTCTGCAGGATATTATGCCGCTGCATGCCCCCGGGAGCGCACATCGCGGCGATCGTTTTTGTGGGGTGTCAGTCTGACACCCCGCAACACTGATCTAGGTAGAGAGTCTCTGACGGAGACTCTTTACCACGTGATCAGCCGTGTCCAATCACGGCTGATCACGATGTAAATAGGAAGAGCCGGTGATCGGCTTTTCCTCACTCGCGTCTGACAGATGCGAGTAGAGGAGTGCCGATCGGCTGCTCTCCTGACAGGACCCCCTCGGATCCCACCCAGGACAACCAGGGAAGCCGCCCAGGACCACCAGGGAAGCCGCCCAGGACCACCAGGGAAGCCATCCACACTGGACTACCAGGTATGCCCAATAGACCCCCAGGGAAATACTAATCTGTGCCCAGGCAGCTGCCAATCAATGCCCAGGCAGCTGCCAATCAGTGCCCACTCACAATGCCTACCACTGCCAGTGCCACCAGGGATGCCTATCAGTGCCACCTATCAGTGCCCATCAGTGCCACATATCAGTGCCCATCAGTGGATAGCAGTGCCGCCTATCAGTGCCCATCAGGGCTGCCTATCAGTGCCCATCAGTGCCACCCATAAGAACCCATCTTTGCAGCCTTTCAGTGCCCATCAGTGTCGTCTATCAGTGCCCATCAGTGCCACCTAGTGCCACCCATGAGTGCCCATCAGTGCGCCTATCAATGCCTATCAGTGCTCCATAGCAGTGGCACCCAGCAGTGCTGCATATCAGTGCCCATCGTCAGTGCCCATCAGTGCCCGTACATTGGTGCCACCTCATCGGTGCCGCCTTATCAGTGACTGACAGTGCCGCCTTACCAGTGCCCATCACCACCAAAAGAAAGCTCTATTTGTGGGAACAAAATGATAAGTATTTAGTTTGGGTACAGTGTTGGATGACCGCGCAATTGTCATTCAAACTGCAACAGCGCTGAAAGCTGAAAATAGGTCTGGGCAGGAAGGTGTATAAGTGCCCTCTATTGAAGTGGTTAATAATGCAAAATGCACTGAAAAATGCATCAAGCGCAGCCACATAAATGTGAACCTAGACTCAAAGAGCTGGAGGAAATGTCAATAAATGTCAATAGACTACAAATGTGGTAATTGCCGCACTTGCCACACCCCCTACTAGAGTGCTAGTATTTTTGTTAGTGTAGGAAAATTGTCAGGCTTGGCTGGCAGCCAAGCCTGTGTTATTGTTGATCTGGGTCAGGTGAGTGACTCAGGGAGGCTCGTATGACTCATAGGCAGCATCTCTAAGACTTTCCCCTACCTATAGAAACATGCAGAAGATTCTAGAAGGATGGGAGTGGAGGAGAGGAGGAGTTGCCTGGACCATGACCAATTCCCAACAGATGGGTTGGCATGGAGCAGGCCCCGTCAAATACTCAGGGTCAGCCCAGCTGGGGAGGTGGAGTTCTGGTGGAAGATTGAGATGGAGTGTTATGCCCCGTACACACGGTCGGACTTTGTTCGGACATTCCGACAACAAAATCCTAGGATTTTTTCCGACGGATGTTGGCTCAAACTTGTTTTGCCTACACACGGTCGCACAAAGTTGTCGGAATTTCCGATCGCCAAGAACGCGGTGACGTACACCACGTACGACGAGACTAGAAAAGGCCGGTTCAGAACCAAGCGCGGCACCCTTTGGGCTCCTTTTTGCTAATCTCGTGTTAGTAAAAGTTTGGTGAGAGACGATTCGCGCTTTTTCAGACTCGTGGCTTTCAGATCGTTTTCTGCCGTTCAGTTTGTGCTTGTGGGTTTGTATCTGCTCTTCAGTGCGTGCAGTCAGTTCGTATCAGAGTTTTCTGTGTGATCTTGCCTGCTCGTTGCTGTTTTTCAGGTCGCTCTTCACAGGCCTTGCTGTTCTTCAGTGCGTTCTGTTACTTTGTTCTGAGCAGCCGACCGTTTTCTAGCCATGTTTCGTATGCGTACTCCTCGTAGAGTTCGTGCTGTGCGGGGGCTTGGTGTTGGGGTCCTGACCTTGACACAAGTCCAGTCCATGAACAGGGTGGGGAGGAGTTCATGGACCAAGAATTGGTTGCTTCAGCGTGACCAGTTCTCTCATATGCCTTTGCTCTGTGAGATCCGTGAGAATAATCCTGATGATTTCAGGAACTTTCTCAGGATGACGGACCCCGTATTTCACCGTCTGTTGGCTTCGCTGACCCCCTATATTAGCAGGCAGGATACCTGCATGAGGCAAGCCATCACTCCGGAGCAGAGGTTGGTCGCTACCTTGCGATATTTGGCCACAGGGAGAAGCCTGCAGGACCTCAAGTTCTCGACAGGCATCTCCCCCCAGGCTCTGGGGATCATTATCCCAGAGACCTGTTCTGCCATCATACAGGTCCTGCAGAAGGAGTATATGAAGGTAAGATTTTTATCCTTTTATATCACATTTTATTGTATTGAATGTTTGCTAATATATTGTATTTCTTCCCTCGTTCCCTAATTACCATGCTTGTAATATGCTGTGAATGTCCCCTTTGTCCTCATGCATGCTGGATTTTTATGCAATTATTATTTTATGTCCTTCATACATATTTGCCCTTCAATAACCTCCCCAGCATGGTGTCTCCTGGCCTATATTCACCTCATGTAGTCACTTAACAATGTATTTTATCTGCTCCATAGTAGTGCTTTACCCCAAACACCCCCTAAAATGTTTTGAAATGTTATTTTTTATTTAAATTCAGGCAGAGTGCCAGAGGGTTTTTTTTGTGGTGTCCCCAAATAATTTTTAGTAATCCTCCCTCCTCCAACTGCTAAGTCAGCTGATCCCAATTCTCTATCCTCAATCATCTATCTGCTGACTTTGCCAAACCCATACACACTATACCCACCTCTTTACTGGTCAGATTTATGGATGAATTCCCCAAAGCATGTAGTGCAAGGGCCTGCCTGTATACTTTCCAATGGTACTGTTTAAAGTTTTTGTATTCTATTATTATCTTGATAGGTAATAGCAGAATGTCCAAATGTCCTCAAATGTGTACAGTGTGTATTTATATCTTTGTATTATGACACTTCTTACCTGTCCAGTGGTCTGCCAATAGTGTAACTAAGGAGGGGCTGTTCCAAGTAATACCCTGTATTTAGGCATTCATCTCTCAATGAAGTGAAGAGGGTTACCTGTCCAAGAGTCCCCCCCCCCCTATAATGTTAGAAATGGCCCATGAGAGGGGGGGAGGGGGAATATGATAGGTGTACCTTATACTTTGTTGTTGTTAAATTCCCCTTAGTAAATACTATCTGGAGGTTGCCCCATAATGTTTGTGTATAATCTGCTTGCCATGTATCTTTGAAAAAATAGTAATGTTTATTGTTTTTTCCTCAACAGTTTCCTTCAACGCCACAGGAATGGCAGACTGTGGCCTCCCACTTTGCCCAGCGGTGGGACTTTCCTAACTGTGGAGGGGCAATTGATGGGAAACACGTCCACATCGTCCCACCACCCAACTCGGGGTCGTACTATTATAATTACAAGGGGTTTAATAGTATAGTGATGTTGGCGGTGGTGTCGGCTAATTACGAGTTCTTGTATGTGGACGTGGGGAAGAATGGCCGGATGTCCGATGGTGGAGTGATCGCCCAGAAGGAGTTCTACAGGCGTCTCCAGAATGGCAGCTTGGACTTGCCACCTCCAGAGGACAATGTTGAAGGTCTCCCATTTGTGTTCGTTGCTGATGAAGCATTTGCGCTGGGGGACCACCTGATGCGGCCATTCCCGATGAGGACCCTCACCCCGGAACAGAGGGTTTTTAATTACCGGCTGGCCAGAGCCTGAAGAGTGGTGGAGAACACATTTGGAATCCTGGCCAGCCGGTTCAGATTATTTCTGACACCCATCCATATGGCGGAGTATAAACTGAACCATATAATACTTGCCTGCTGTGTTTTCCATAATTTTTTAAGAAAACATTCAGCCAACTATGCTGGCTCAGTTGGGCCTGAGGCCGGAATCCCAAATCCATCAACACTGACGGCGCTTGAGAGTGGCCGTCCTGGCTTGCCCTCCCTGAATGCCCGTGATGTCCGGTTACGCTACCTGGAGTTCTTTGCGGGTAGGGGGGCTATCAATATGCCAGACAATCTGTGACACCTTTTTCAAATAAAAAACAACCAAAAGAAATTCTTTGTGGACATTTACTGCTTGTGTTTGTTTTAGCTGACCCTGACAGAAATGTGTTAAGTGCAGAAAATGTCGTGATTGGGTAATCTTATAAAAAACACTGTTGGCTGGTACTTCCTAAATGCAAAAACACATTTCACTACAAGTGCACTTGCAACTGCACTGAACCTGCACTTGTAGTGCAAAGTGTATTTGCCCTTAGGAAATAACCCCCATTTTTGCATAAAACAGCAATTACATCACCCCAAAAGTGTTGTAGTGTTGAGACAATAATCCACACATTCTTGAGTAAGGCACTTTTTTATACCTGCACAATCACATGTGCATTTACCAAAGGTTTTTAAAACAAACCAACATGTTTGTTGTATAACAATGTTTGCAGTAGCATTATCAAAAATCTAAATATCCATTTCAGATAAAACAGGCCTGTGTAAAACCAACAAGAAAGCCAAAAAACTTGAACTTACAAAGTTCACATATGGTAAAACCTGAAGGCTATATCAGACATCAGTATTTAGGAACTGGGTATTATATAGTGTTCAGATGGGGGGAAATCACCCCTGGAAAAGCCAAATTTGGAAGATGCACACCAATTTACGAATGTCAACATGTGCTAGCTGCCATCAGGGGGGATCAAGGGACGTGTTTTGGGGAAACAAGCCCTTCCTCAACGCTACTTTATAATTGAGGAAGGGGTTGCACCCCCAAAACGCGTCCATTGATCTCCCGTGATGGCAGATAGCACATGTTGGCACACTGTGTGCATCCTCCAAATTTGGCTTTTCTAAACATTGAAAAAATTTTGGTAAGATTGGACCGCTATAAAACAGGTGATTTTATGGGGTTTAAATTTGCCCCAAAACATCAATGATGTTATTATTTTTTTTAATAACATCACTGATTTGTTGCTGGATGTTTTGCAATTGGAGATTACACCCCATGATCTCCCCGATGAGGATCTGGGCACTTTCAGATGTAAAGCGTTCTGGATCACGATCACCTAAAAAGAGATAAAGAACAAAAAAAAAGGTCTCAAAAATCTGCCACCATCCATCTCTTTTACCTGAGCCTGTGGTCGCAGACACTCACCTGTTGTGGTGCCAATCTCCACCACATCTTCTTCTTCCTCCTGCTCAGCTTCTTGGGTTGATATTTCCCCTTCTTCCAGAGGGGGAGGGTCTCTGGTCTCCTGCGATGAGGGGTGTCCGAGTCTTTTCTCCCCTATGTAAAACAAAAATGGTATAATTAGCACACAGATATTTGATGGCAGAGCTATAAATAGGAAACATTGCTTGGAAGTGGGGTACAATTGTCTATTTTAGCCGAGTTCCAAGATGTATTTTTTTTATTGCCCTTTGTCAAGCTGCAATACTTTACCTGTTTAGTACAAGCTTCACAGATGTAGCCCCCCCTATAGTATACACTGGAGCATCAGTGTGCCCCCCCTAATAAAAATGGTGTTCTTGTGTCCCACACTAGTGCTCCAGTGTCCAGATGTGAAAACAGCTGCTCAGTGTCCTCTCCTTACACACAATCTAGTTTGCATTTCATTCTAGTAACAAACCCATCTACACAAACAAATATTTGGCATCCAAGTAGGCCCCCAAAAATGTGTGAAAATGCATATGGCCTAAACAATGGTGTTCTAGAGACCGAAAGAAAAATGTTTGATATGAACGAATAATGGGCCCATGAACATTAAAGTTGACCTTTTTAAACGTTACAATTAATAAAAGCATATGGAGCAGAACGAACGTAATAAAGACAGAAAGAATAGGAACACAGCACAACTACTTACTTTTTTGCAGCACTCTCCGGATCTTTCGGTACTGCTCTGGCTCTCTCAACTTCAGGTCCGACCACCGCTTCCTGAGCTGATCTTTAGATTTTCGTACCCCGAAATTCCTCTCAAGACTCCTGACCACTTTCGCCATGATTTTGGCCTTTCGGATGTTGGGGTTGGGGTAAGGCCCATATTTTCCATCATAGTCGGACTTCCTCATGATGTCGACCATCTCCAACATCTCCCCAAACGACATATTTGTGGCCTTAAAACGTCTCCTTCTGGATCGGGATGTGCCTGGATCCGGGCTTTCCTCCTCCTCGTTGCTAGAATTAGCACACACCTGTTGTAACTCCGCCATCATGCTCTGCCCCCACTGCGCCGAATGAAAAGGGGCGGGGAATAGACTAGAAAGAACGTCAGGGGCGGGCGGAGTTACACGCATGCGCAGTGTGTATAAAGCGTAACAAGCGTGCGTATTACGTACGATCTGTGAGCGGAGGAAGGAGCATTGGACGCGCCGATCGTAAGAACGAAGGTAAGAGACAAACTTGTGCCTATACTGCTTCTAGATTGAGGCCTATATTGTAACAAGATTAGGAGAGTTTTGTCTGACATTAGGCTTTGTCTTGTGTTGTGTCTTGCAGTGAACATGGATATCTTAATGAAAGACAATGACTTCATGTCAGTATTCATAGAGATGCTAAGTGAGCTGCCCTGTCTGTGGGAGATTACACACTCCCATTTCAAGAACCAAGCAAAGAGGAAGGCAGCACTGGAGCAATTGTGTGAAATTGTGAAGCAGGTGATCCCCACGGCAGACATCACTTATTTAAAGATTTTCATTGGTGGCCTGAGGAGCACATATCTGAGGGAGCGCAAGAAAGTCCTGGATTCACAGAGATCCGGAGCAGCAGATGACATCTATGTCCCCAGGATGTTGTACTACTACAGGCTGCACTTTCTGGCAGGCCAGACTGAACCCAGGCCATCCCTCTCCAGTCTTCCTTCCACGCTTCCTTCCCCCCTGGCTGAGGCTTCTGACGCCCAACCTGGGCCTTCCAGGCCACATGTGGAGGAGCCCAGATTGAGCCAGGTATAGCATTCCTCTAAATATTTCTGCTTGTCCAATCAATGATGTTAACTAGATGTTAGTTGGGAGTACTAATTTAGGATTGTGATTGATGATGCAAAAACTAAAACTATGTCCCTTTTTCATACACAGGGAAGTCTCAGCCAGGAGGTGGCCGGGCCGAGCCGGCTGGCTGATATCAAGGTCCCTCCACCCCCCCTGAAAAGAGAAAGTGGCAGTAGGAGGAGTACCAGGAGTACCCTAGAGGAGGCTGCTATAGGATTCTTTTGGAGGGCTACAGAGGTCCTGGGAGCACCCCACACCATGCAGGAGAACATTGCTGCCTTCATAGCCTATAAAATGCAGAGGATGGAGGAGGGCCAAAAAGCCTTGTGTGAGGCCCTCATATCGGAGGCTCTGGAGAAAGGTATGAGGGGCCAAATTACACCTCACACACATCTTTGGGATGGTCCTCCTCCTCCTCCTCCAGGTCCTATTCCTCCTCCAGGTCCTACTCCTCCTCCTGCCACATCTCCAACTGCACAGCCACAGCCGTGAAGGAAGCGTGGAAGGAAGACCAGACAGTGATTGCCCTGGGTTCAGTCTGGTCGGCAAAAAGATGCAGCCTCTTGTGGTACCACAGCCTGGGGACACAGATGTCATCTGCTGCTATCCGGATCTCTGCGAATTCTGGACCAGACTGCCCTCCCTTACATATGGACTCCTCAGGCCACCAATTTTGATGTTGAAGAATTGATGTCTGCCGTGGGGGTGCCAGGCTTCGCTAATTTCTCCTGTTGATCCAGTGTTGCCTTCCTCTTTGTTTGGTTCTGATCCCTTAATAAAGGATTTTTGTTTTGAATTATACTCTCCTATGTGTTTTACTTCAAAAAGGACCGTTTGTTTGTGAGGATTCAGGTACATTTCAAATATACAATGTGAAATTAACAAGGGACACCAACACCAAACAATCTCCTGGAGATTAAATAATAAAAGATATCAATGGTGTTGGGGTAACTTGACACACAAAACACACACAACAATATTCTGGAGTAAAAATAAAAATAACATTGAACAAAGATCAGCCTTGGAAAAAATCCAAACATTAAAGAAAAAAAAAGGCTTAAAATCCAAAAAAAAAAAAAATTAAAAAATATAAAACTGTCAGATGTGACAACTAATAACAATATATTCAGGGAATCCCACTAAAAAACACAAATAAAAGTTTGTGAGAAGTGTGTGTGAATATGAGCAGCAAAACGACTTAATTCTTGTCACATTATAAAGAAGAAGAGAGTGCGCTGTATTAAACCATTTTGAACATTGCAGCGTGACGAAAGTGCTGTATCCATTGCGAACGCTAAGTTTACCAGAACGAGCTGTCCCGTGTCGGAATTTCTTCTGAGCATGCGTGGCACTTTGTGCGTCGGAACAGGCCACACACGGTCGGAATTGACGTGATCGGATTTTGTTGTCGGAAAATTTTATCTCCTGCTGTCCAACTTTGTATGTCGGAAAATCCGATGGAAAATGTCCGATGGAGCCCACACACGGTCGGAATTTCCGACAACACGCTCCGATCGGACAATGTCCATCGGAAAATCCGACCGTGTGTACGGGGCATTAGGCTATCGGAGGCCTTTGAGTGTAACCCCCTAGTCTGGCGGGGGGTGGGGGCTTGAAGAGGGACCCCTCTTCAAGTCACACAGGGGCATCCTGACCAGGAGGCACTGGAGCAAGGAGTGGACAGCAGGAGAACTCTGCCGGACAAATCTCCAGTGAGGAAGACAGCCAGGAGTGTTACAGTCAGCAGACTGAGAGGCAAGCCTGAAGGAACTGGGTGTAAGCAGTCTGGGATGGATGCAGAGTCAGTCTGGGCGGACTGTGGAGAAGTAGCCAGGAGGGCTAGTGAAAAGGGCAGCTGCAGCCAGGTGGGCTGGCAGTGCCTGAAGAGGTGGTACTGGGATCAGTAGCCACAGGAATAGGAAAGCTAAGCCCTAAGACCTGTTTTCTGCTACACTACCAATAGGGCCCGTAGTCCCTACCTGCAAGGGGCACATGCTCTGGATCTGAGTCTGAGTTGGATCATCTTAACAGTGCTAGCTTGTCCTGGGAGATGTAATTCTACAAGCAAGATTGTGCTGGAGGTAGAAGAGGAGAAGTGTATATGCTGTGTGTATATAGTTGTGTCCCTGAAGAATTCTTTCTGTGCTGCTCGAATGGGCATCCCAACATTGGTGGCCCATCCATACGGAGCTCAGGGATGCCGCCCCCTAATCCATGCAGCCGGCCCCTAATCTACATGCAGGGTCCTGGACGCATGGATTTCAATGGGTTTTTTTTTTTTTTGAAGCATGTGATTAGAGCCTGAGGCTCTAATTGACTTCAAAAAAGTGTGGGCTCGGGGGGGGGGGGGGGGGGCAGAGCACTGCGCCCTGAGCCCACCCTGTTGCGTGACAATAGCAAATTAATATTCGCTATTGTCTTCCTGATTCTCCTCCCGGCCAATCAGGAAGTGGGTCCTGAGACCCGATTGGCCAGGGAGTCTTAGAACTCCCTTACATTTCTGCCACCCACCAGTGATACTAGAATGCCCTGTATCTATTGTCTTTATTTATATGGCTTGAATAAATCAGCAAAATACATTTTTTTGTTTGTTTGTTTTCTGAGAATATCAGGGGAATATGGGGAATAGTTGAAAAGGGATATAATGAAACTTACCAGAGACTTTCCTATAGACTTTTCCTTTGAATAAGTAAACAGCCTCGAGCAATGAAACCCAACATCAATGTTGAGACTACAGTAATATTACTGCACACATTGTCTCTGCAGTACTTTTATCCGAATATATAAAGAAATAACCACAATTACTAATGACTTTGTCATACTAAACAATACTGACATTGCTTGGATTCCCTTTACAGAGGAATTCTGTAACAGCTGTAAATGTTTCTGGTATCAACCATTCTGGTTTCAGTTGTGAAATAAAAGCAAAGCCTGACTGATTATTTTGGACATCCTCTGTAGTTTCTCTTTTCTCTGGGCTTAGGGCCGGTTCACACTGGTCCGACAAGTGTTCTGACTTCGAGAGCACAAGTCGCATGACATCTCAAAATCAATGGTTCTCTATGAGAGCCGTCTTAATTGATCCGATTTGTGTCGGTTCAACTTTTGAAAAAGTTCCTGCACTACTTTGGTCCAGTTTGGATCCGATTTCAGCATGAAAGTTGGATCAGCATCTTAACCGATCCGACTTGTGACACGCGACTTGTGCTCAGATGAATGTTAGAAATGCAAAATGTATTGGCATGGGGTCTGGTATGGATTTTGAGGGGAAATCTCACACCATAATGGAAAAAAAAAAAAACAATGTGGCCGCCCCTCAAAATTAATACCAGACCCTTATCCGAGCATGCAGCCTGGCAGACCAGGAGAAGGGGGGGACAAGCGAGCACCCCCCCCCAAACCATACCAGGCCTCATGCCCTCAATATGGGGGCGTGGGTGCTTTGCCCCCGCACACAAAAGCACCTTGTCCCCATGTGGGACAAGGGTCTCTTCCCCACAACCCTGAGAGAGGAAGAGAGAGCCTGAGTGTAGCATTTAAGTTAAAAGCATCAAGTTTTTTCAATTATATTCAACTCACATTTGAGTAAAAGTATGCAGGCATGTGTATATTACAAAGTCTGCGGGGATCGGAAGTGAAATGCTACACTCAGAGGGGCGCCGCTCTATCCTCCTCTCTCACTGCATACAGAGTATTCTTCTGCTCTAACAGCTGGCTGCCGACACTAATGCCCCGTACACACGGTCGGATTTTCCGACGGAAAATGTGTGATAGGACCGTGTCGGAAATTGCGACCGTGTGTAGGCTCCATCACACATTTTCCATCGGATTTTCCGACACACAAAGTTTGAGAGCAGGCTATAAAATTTTCCGACAACAAAATCCGTTGTCGGAATTTCCGATCGTGTGTACACAAATCCGACGCACAAAGTGCCACGCATGCTCAGAATAAATAAAGAGATGAAAGCTATTGGCTACTGCCCCGTTTAGAGTCCCAACATACGTGTTTTACATCATCGCGTTCAGAACGATTGGATTTTCCGACAACTTTGTGTGACCGTGTGTATGCAAGACAAGTTTGAGCCAACATCCGTCGGAAAAAATCCTAGGATTTTGCTGTCGGAATGTCCGATCAATGTCCGACCGTGTGTACGGGGCATTATACTGGTCAGAACCTATATCATAGGTCTGGCTTTAGTAGCATATGGACTTTGCTCCTTAGGACACTTGTTGCACTATTGGACCCTTTAAATTACATTTACACTTCACTAGCTGCCTACATAGTGCTCCATATTTACCTTATCCCCACAACCCTGGGCTGTGGTTGTGGGGGTCTGTGGGCAGGGGACTTATCGGAATCTGGAAGCCCCCTTTAAGAAAGGGGGCCCCCCAATCATGCCCCCCCCCATGTGAATGAGTATGGGGCACATAGTACCCTACCCATTCATTCCCAAAAAAAACATTGTAGTGTAACAAAAAACATGAGGCAGTTTTTGACAAGTTCCTCTTTCAAAACTACTAATGTCCCTTGATGTATGTCCAACGTCATCATGTCTTGTTAAAGGGGGCTTCCAGATTCCAATAAGCCCCCGCCCGCAGAACCCCAAAACCACAGCCCAGGGTTGTGGGGAAGAGGCCCTTGTCCCCATCAACATGGGGACAAGATGCTTTGGGGTTGGGAGGGGAAAAGCCCCCCCTGGCTCAAAGCACCGCCCCATGTTGAGAAACCATGTGGCCTGGCATGGTTCAGGAGAGGTGGAGGCTGCCCGCTCACTCGTGCCCCCCACCCCCTTTCCTGGCCTGCCAGGCTGCATGCTTGGATAAGGGTCTGGTATAGATTTTGGGGGGACCCTATGTGTTTTTTTTATTTTGGCATGGGGTTCCCCTTAAAATCAATACCAGATATGGATTGGGGGGGCGCCATTTAACATTTCTCTATCCCTGGCAATGTTTTTTTTTTTTTCATTCAGCTGTCAGCTGTCAACCCCCCCCCCCGCATGTTCGGATAAGGGTCTGGTGTGGACCTTGGGGGGGAACGCCACGCAATTTTTTATTTTGGCATGGGGTTTCTTCCGTAAATCCATACCAGAGTGGAGGGTCTGGTATGGTCTTGGGGGGACCCCACGCAGTTTTTTTTTTAATTTTGGTGTGGGGTTCCCCCTTAAGATTCATACCAGACTTAAAGGGCCTGGTATGAATTTGGGGTGGGACCCCACGCCGTTTTTTTTTTGTGTATAAATTTGGCCAAAAATTGGACAAGTTGCAATCATTTCAAAGTCGAATCAAAATCGGAATCTGTTCATCTCATTGAAGTCACATGGAAGTCGGACCTAAAGTCTGAGGGCAAAGTACGGCTATCGTGTCTGATCAATGTGAACATGGCCTAAAAGCGATATTAAATGCGGTGGCTGCATTCCTTTTTAGGTTTTCTGTTTTTCCTTTATTTTACCTGGTGATCCAGCCAGTAATACACTTTCTCTCTTATGCCATGTACACACGGGCGGACTTTTCGACCAGACTGGTCCAACGGAACGAATCCGTCTGACAAGCCGACCGTGTGTGGTCTTCATTGGACCTGCAGCTGACTTCTTCAGTCGAAAATCAGACCGACTTTAGATTTGGAACATGTTTCAAATCTTTCCGCCGGAACTCCGCTAGACCCAGTTCCTATCGAGAAATCCGCTCGTCTGTATGCTAGTCCGACGGATGAAAACCGACGCTAGGGCAGCTATTATATCTGCTACCAACGGGTTCACACTTCAGACATTAAGGTACATATCACATTACTTCCCAAACCAGAAAAGGATTTAAGGCTCTGTTCTAGTTATCGGCATATATCTGAGGTCCTGAGCACTCTAAAGAAGGTTTTCGTTCAGGATATCCCTGTACTTGGCCGCATTCATCTTTCCCTCGATTGCAACCAGTCGTCCTGTCCCTGCAGCTGAAAAACACCCCCACAGCATGATGCTGCCACCACCATGCTTTGAAGTCCTTCAGGTGTTTTTTTAGCAAACTCCATGCGGGCTTTCATGTGTCTTGCACTGAGGAGAGGCTTCCGTTGGGCCACTCTGCCATAATGCCCTGACTGGTGGAGGGCTGCAGTGATGGTTGACTTTCTACAACTTTCTCCCATCTCCCGACTGCATCTCTGGAGCTCAGCCACAGTGATCTTTGAGTTCTTCTTTACCTCTCTCACCAAGGCTCTTCTCCCCCAATAGCTCAGTTTGGTCAGATGGCCAGCTCTAGGAAGGGTTTTGGTCATCCCAAATGTCTTCCATTTAGGGATTATGGAGGCCACTGTGCTCTTAGGAACCTTAAGTGCAACAGAAATGTTTTTATAACCTTGGTTAGATCTGTGCCTTGCCACAATTCTGACTCTGAGCTCTTCAGGCAGTTCCTTTGACCTCATGATTCTCATTTGCTCTGACATGCACTGTGAGCTGTAAGGTCTTATATAGACAGGTTTGTGGCTTTCCTAATCAAGTCCAATCAGTATAATCAAACACAGCTGGACTCAAATGAAGGTGTAGAACCATCTCAGGCTGGGTTCACACTGGTCCGGCATGCTGGGACTGTGACATTTTAGGGGGCGTGGTCATCACCCGATGACCACGCCCCCTTATGCCGTCACAGTCCCAGCATGCCCAGGGACTGTGACGGCATAAGGGGGAGGGGTCACCGCCTATATAAGCCATAGCAGAGCGCACAGAGAGCATTCCAGCCGGAAAGAGCGTCGTGTCAACATTGGAAGAAAAGAAGAAGGAAGAAGGCAGAAGTCCGGGCCACCGCTAGCAATAGAGCTGTAGAAGATAGTGGAGGAGCCGGCAAAAGATCAGGGCAATGGAAGGAGACGCCGGAGAGACTCCGAAGTCGGAAGAAGACCCCGGAGCTGTCTAATAAATTACTTTAAAAACCTGTGTACTGTGTTTTTTTATTGACACTTTTTTCCCTAGGTGAATGGGTAGGGGTACGATGTACCCCATACTCATTCACAAAGGGTGGGGGGCCGGGATTTGGGGGCCTCCTTATTAAAGGGGGCTATCGGATTCCGATAAGCCCCCCGCCTGCAGACCCCGACAACCAACGGCCAGGGTTGTTGGGAAGAGGC
Organism: Aquarana catesbeiana; assembly: GCF_042186555.1. NCBI lineage: Eukaryota > Metazoa > Chordata > Amphibia > Anura > Ranidae > Aquarana > Aquarana catesbeiana. Next base: position 109,204,068 of record NC_133332.1, on the reverse strand, counting down.
CCTTGTCCTCATCAACATGGGGACAAGGTGCTTTGGGGTGGGGCCCGCAGCGCGCCCCCTCCCCCAAGGCACCAACCCCCCCATGTTGAGGGCATGCGGCCTGGTACGGTTCAGGAGGGGGGGGCGCTCGCTCGAACCCACCCCCATTCCTGACCGGCCGGGCTGCGTGCTCGGATAAGGGTCTGGTATGGATTGGGGGGGACCCCCACGACGTTTTTTTAGCGTAGGGGGTTCCCCTCAAGGTCCATACGAGACCTAAGGGCCTGGTATGCTCCTGGGGGGGGGAACCCATGCCGTTTTTTTATTTAAAATTTGGCGCGGAGTTCCCCCTCAAGATTCACACCAAGACATCCGACATTGCGTTATTGCCTGCCCCCTGCTGTAGCCCCTCCCATTGTGTGTTAGTTTTAATTGGTCAAAGGACAAGTATACTATCTGAAAAGTCGGATCAAAGTAGTATCCTGTTCATGAAAGTCGGATGGATGTAGGACCAATGTAGGATCAATGTAGGACCAATGTAGGACTGATGTCGCAGAGCAAAGTAGGATGAAAGTCGTACTACTGTCGTGTAGTATAGTGTGAGCCCAGCCGCAAGGATGATCAGAAGAAATGGACAGCACTTGAGTTAAATATATGAGTGTCACAGCAAAGGGTCTGAATACTTAGGAACATGTGATATTTCAGTTTTTCTTTTTTAATAAATCTGCAAAAATGTCAACAATTCTGTGTTTTTCTGTCAATATGGGGTGCTGTGTGTACATTAATGAGGAAAAAAATTAACTTAAATGATTTTCGCAAATGGCTGCAATATAACAAAGAGTGAAAAATGTAAGGGGGTCTGAATACTTTCTGTCCCCACTGTATATCCAAATCAGAAATTCTTGACGTCTCTTCTACCACATCATTTCCAGATTCTGGGGAATAATTTCCCATTAAAAACTTGCTCCGAAATGCTCAAATATCTGGGTATTAGAATTCTCACAGATCTTACTAAGCTGTTTAGGGAAAATTATGACTCTCTTATGCAGCATACAATACAAGATCTCAAGAAGTACGATCAAGCTCAACACTCATGGTTTGGGAGGATCAACATCTTAAAAATGGAAATAGTACCGCACTCCTTTTATCCCTTTCAAACTATACCTATTGTTATCTCGCATTCTTTTTTTGTTATTTTACAATCTGCTTTTACAAAGTTCATTTGGGGAGACAATAAACTTAGCGTGCAAAGGCAAACTCTATCCCCAAAACAAAGGGTGGCGTAGGGGCACCAGACCTACATCATTACCACGCTGCAGCAGTCTTAACTAGGCTAGTGAATTGATTCCATCATTCCTATCTTAAGCAATGGGTTCAAGTAGAACAGTCATTTGCCCATTTCGATCTCCAGGCGCTTCCCTGGCTAGACACTTCTGCCCGTGGCCCACTCTCCTCCTTATCCTTCCTTACAGCACATTTAGTGCATGTTTGGGATAAAATGCAAACCCAGTTGGGACTTTCCCCCAAAATAGGACCAATGACTCCCTTATTCGGCAACCCTCGGTTTCCTCCTATGGAGTCGTTTCCTGTCATGGAGCAAGGAGACAAACTGTCGGATATCTCAAATTCTTTACCAGGGAACTCTCCCACTGCTGTCAAGTCTGGTTCCTATACAGCAACAATTGATTACACGTTGGCTGGAATATCAGCAATTATCTTCTTTTTTATCAACATTTTCTTCAAGGGATGTAATTATTAGAGAATTGGATACCTTTGAATCTCTTCTTTTACAGGACACTATAACAGATCTTATGCCCCGTACACACGGTCGGACTTTGTTCAGACATTCCGACAACAAAATCCTAGGATTTTTTCCGACGGATGTTGGCTCAAACTTGTCTTGCATACACACGGTCACACAAAGTTGTCGGAAAATCCGATCGTTTTAAACGCGGTGACGTAAAACATGTACGTCGGGACTATAAACGGGGCAGTGGCCAATAGCTTTCATCTCTTTATTTATTCTGAGCATGCGTGGCACTTTGTCCGTCGGATTTGTGTACACACGATCGGAATTTCCGACAACGGATTTTGTTGTCGGAAAATTTTATCTCCTGCTCTCCAACTTTGTGTGTCGGAAAATCCGATGGAAAATGTCCGATGGAGCCCACACACGGTCGGAATTTCCGACAACACGCTCCGATCGGACATTTTCCATCGGAAAATCCGACCGTGTGTACGGGGCAATATTCTTTCTGTATATAGGATTCGTATTTTGAAACTCCATCCGCTTCTCCCAGAATTTACAGATAGGTGGAATTTAGATTTGAAGGTTCAAATTAAACAAGAAGAATGGGAGAAAGCGTTTACTTTCAGTCACAGAATGTTATTAGCAACTAGGGCACAGGAGACAAATTTTAAGCTTCTTTCTCGGTGGTATAGATGTCCGACGTTGCTTCAGCGGATATATCCAAATGTCTCAGCTTTATGTTGGCATTGTCATTCTGCTAAGGGTTCGCTATTGCATATCTGGTGGAAATATCCACCTATCTATAATTTCTGGGGGCGATTTTACAGCTCCATACCTGTGCAACTGGGGTGACTGTCCTACCACAAATTACTCTGCTATCTATTTTACCTGGCTTGTATAAAAGCATTAAAAAAGGCCTGAAGATGGGGAATAGTAAACCACAGACCACAATTTTGTTGGGGTGAGAAAGATTGGTTAGAGTTATTCTCAAGGGGTCCAACAATCTAAGTAACTGTGTATTATTTTATTGCTTACTTATAATATATAAGCTTCTACATTGATAGACATTACCCAACGGTACTCTAATTAGCTCACACCATTTATTGGATAAGGGTTTTTGTTGTTTAGGGTGTCTGTATATGTCTATGTGTAACATGTTCTTATGTTATGTATAATTTTTATAATATTCTTGTTTTGATTGTTTGTGGTATGTGATATCTTTTGTTGTATATATTTTTGTCTGAAAACTTTACTAAAAATTAGATTGAAAAAAAAAAAAGATTGTGTCAGTGACTGGATTGTCTGCTGAGGGCAATGTGGTTCCAGGACCTGAAGGATGTCGTTCCAGCATCCCCAGCATATCCTAGTAGTTAGTCTTCACCTGATGCTGGCTGCTAGGAGCGTATTTAGTCCCTCCTCTACCTAGCCATATTGCCTCAGTGTTCTGTTTGTGTTTCCCATGTACCTTGTGACCCTGATCCTTCTACTGCCTGATTGTACCAATCTCCAATGTACCTTCTCCCTAACTGGGCTTATTCCTTGTTCCTCAGCCTGAATCTGCATGGCCTGTTTAACCTGCCCACTGTACACAGTTTAATTTAGTTAGTTAGTTTAGATGGGGTTTGCTTTATTGTGCTCACTATTAGGTTCACTTTGTTTTGGTTCACTGGGTTTAGTATTCGTTTCTGTATTGGATGTTTGTATGTATGGCTGTTTTTATTACTTGTGCTGTCTTCTTAAAAAAAATCATATTATTTTTATGCAGTTGTAGCAAGGTCCCCAGACTCCTTCAGTCTAATGAGAACCTCCAGGGCCAGAGATAGCTGACATCCTTCTGTATATGGTGGGTTGTATGGCATAGTGGGTGTAATTCAAGGTAGATTGATTGAGCGCCAGACACTTCTTGAATGCAAAAGAGATTTTATTTCTTTTAACAAACTTTTTTGGGGAGAGAGGGTTTAGGGCCAGGACACCCTTAGGTAGTTGCAATTCAATTGGCAGACTCCCAGACTTCAGGAGGACAGTCATGCAGGGAAAGGCATCCAGCAAGACACCATATCTGCATGTGCAGGAATGCTGTCTCCTATGGCAACAGTCTTTAACAGTTCCTAACACAAAGCGTAACAGTTCCTTCACTTCCACTACAATCACTTCTTGTAGTTCTTCAGCCCACTGAGCTACCAGTCTCTCACTAGACTAGATGATTCACTGTTACTGAATCCCTTGAGCTCCTCCAATCTTCATGGTAGTATCTTCCTCAAGCATCACCCCCGCTTCTCTGCTGGGTCCCTAGCTTGGCACACAAGACACCTCTCAAGCTTCACCCCACTGGCCTGCTCAGTCCTTGGCTTGACACACAAGGCTGCTCTCCAAGTGTCACCTCCACTGGCTGGGTCCCTGGCTTGATTCCCATTGAAGTGTTGTGATTCTTCACCATCCCCGGTTGGTGAGAATACTGCTCCAGCACTTGCTTCAGTTACTCACTGTGATCCCTTGTAATAAGGCAGATGGTCCCTTACTGGCAATAGCTTCCCCTCAACCTCCGACCATGACAGATTTGGAGAATTTGGAGGCTAAATCAACACTTTATACTCATTGTTATGTTCCTCAAACCATTCTTTAACTATTTTTGCAGTGCGGCAGGGCACATTATTTTGCTGAATGAGGTCATTGCCCTCAAGGAATACTGTTTCCAATGAGCGGTGTACTTGGTCAGTAACATCGTTTAGGTAAGTGGTAACTGTCAAGTAACATCCACAATGTGAGGACCCAAGGTTTCCCAACAGATCACTGCTTAAAGCATTACACTACCTCCGCCTTCTTCCCATGCTGAAACCTGGTGCCGAATTTTCCCCAGCTAAGCGACGCACATGCACCCAGCCATCTACATAATGTGATTCATCTGACCAGGGCATCTGCTTGCATTGCTCCGTGATCCAGTTCTGATCCTCACGTGCCCCTTTTAGGTGCTTTTGGCTGTGGACACAGGTCAGCATGGACACCCTGACTGGTCTGCGGCTAGGCAGCCCCATACACAACAAACTGAAATGCTCATTTTTCTGATTTGAACACATCAAGGTACAACATGTTTACTTGCTGCTTATTGCTTAATACTGTATATCCCATTGACTAAATTAAAAAGAAACCTACGCACCACTCCTATAATGTGATAATGAAAAGCTTAAAAAGATGCTGACACTAATCACAATCCTACATGTGTATCAATAACATTTAAACAATCAACTGTGCAGTGCTTAAAACTAAACACACTAAAGTGCATACACGGTGAAAATATATACCGTATTTTTTGCACCATAAGGCCCCTTTCACACGATCAGACCGTTCAGGTCCATCTGTCAGTTTTGACGGCGGACCTGAACGGGCGCTCCATGTTAGCCTATTTAGCGACGGATGTCAGCGGAGACATGTCCGCTGACATCCGACCCGGTCCGATCCGCAAAAAGCAGATGGATGGCCCTACGTCCAGATCCGTCGCTGGCGGATCAGATCGGGTGAGATCTGATGAAAACGGACATGATGTCCATTTTCATCCGATCCCTCCATAGGCAGCAGCGGCGCCTGACAAGCCCCTCCCTGCTCAGTGAGCAGAGAGGGACCTGTCATCCGCCGGCTCAGCGGAGATCAACAGACAGATCTCCCGCTGAGCCGGCAGACCGAGGCGGGCTCCGTGGAAACAGAGTCCGCCTCGTGTGAATGAGGGCTAAGACACACTTTCCCTCCCCAAAAATGGGGGGAAATGCCTGTGCGTCTTATGAAGCGAATATAGACCAGCGACCCCCCCCTGGCCGCTCGGCTTCTCAGCTATGGCTTGCCTGCTTCTCCCTGTCAGGTCGGAGCATCTGTGAGTCTGTGACAGGGAGTGAGGCAGAGCATGCTCTCTGTGTTCCCCCCTTCTCCGGGCAGAGCAGGCTCTCTGTGTTCCCCCTTCTCCGGGCAGAGCATGCTCTCTGTGTTCCCCCCCTTCTCCGGGCAGAGCAGGCTCTCTGTGTTCCCCCCTTCTCTGGGGAGAGCGGGCTCTCTGTGTTCCCCCCTCTTCTCCAGACAGAGCGGGCTCTCTGTGTTCCCCCCCTTCTGCAGGCAGAGCAGGCTCTCTGTGTTCCCCCCTTCTCCGGGCATAGCGGGCTCTCTTTCCCCCACCCCCACCCCCACTTCTCCAGGCAGCAGCACAAGCCGAGCACAGATATCAAAGACACATAGAGCGGGCTGTGAGTACATTCTATTACCTCACCCTTCTTCTGTCAGGAGAAGGGGTGGGGATTAATAAAGCAGCAGCAGGACTGAGCAGATTGCAGAGGGGGACACTGAGTTGCAGGCAATTAGTGTGCAGTAACCTCTAGCAACTGAATGGTAAGTGGCAATGTGTAGAAACCTCTAGCAACCAATCAGCGAGCAGTAATGTGCAGTAACCTCTAGCAACCTAATTGTGAGTGGCAATGTGTAGTAACCTCTAACAACCAATCAGCGGGCAGTATTGTGTAGTAACCTCTAGCAACCAAATGGTGAATGGTAATGTGTACTAACCTCCTGAGAATATTTTTTTTTCTTGTTTTTCTCCTCTAAAACCTAGGTGTGACTTATGGTCAGGTGCGTCTTATGGAGCAAAAAACACGGTAAGTATTCTGATGATACCCCAAATATCACTTCATATGTGAAACCAATACTAATCATGCAGTGCATAAACACTTAAAAACTTAAGTGAATATAGAAAAAAAATTTCCATAAAGCCCCCACAATGTAAGTGCTTCATAATAAGTGCTCAAAATGAATCCACTCCTCTGTGCTCAAAAAAGATCCAGGATGTGTATCACCACAGGTCGTCCCCCCCCCCCCCCCGCAGGAGTATTTTCACTTGGATCAGTGTGATCACTACAGCTAAGTAGGATCAGAAACAGCTTTCTAGCCTCACCATGGGCATGACAACTCCAGAGCTCCTCTCCACTCCTTGCTCCCAGGTGGCCAGTGATTGCCAATGATAAATAGTAGATAAAAAAACAGATAGTGCTTATATTAAGAAAAAAAATATTAAAAAGTATTTCTTTGCATACAAAGCGATGACAAGGTACTTACATTTTCCTGGTGCTGCAAATGCGCCAGTCTGTAAACAGCAAAAATAAAATCCGTGTTTGGGAATCACCTCTCCAATTCACACAAGCCCCGCTGGCACTACTCATGGAAATAACCAGCTCCACGCTAGTTCCTGGTACTGCAATCGGCCATGCCCCTTCCCAACGCGTATCGATACAGGGTCACGTATCTTCCTCCTGACCCTGTATCGACACGCGTTGGGGAGTGGCATGGACAATTGTGGTACCAGGAACTAGCATGGAGCTAGTTATTTCCATGAGAAATGCCCGGAGGGGCTTGTGTGCCTTCAAGGCAACAGACAACAACAACTGGGATCCTGGAGAAAGTGTTAAAAATGTACTGCTGATACATATTCTAGAACAGGGGTAGGCAACCTTAGAGAGGTGAAGATCTACCTGAACAACATGGGACAAGTCAAAGATCACCAGGCACAGTGTCCTGTTGTAATGGGCCAATTCACAGCATGGGAAAGGCGCATTCCATATGTGTTTCCTTCACTGCAAAGTGCACTGCCTTTGCAAAATGTTCTAAGTGCCAATACATTGTTAATGGCATCCCAAACACAGATCCATGTAATTTGGTGCAGTGTGATTTTAAAAAGTAGTGCCTGCATCCACTACTTTTTGTGAGGTCTGGTGCGATATGCAACCCATTTAAACGAATGAGGTGCAAAATTGCACCACACTGAAACACACAGGAACATGGACCCTTACCCCCTATAGCCACATGCCGCCACAGGAGTTATACCACCTGTTGTAAATTGCGACCCTTCCAAATGAATGGGGTCACTCCACAAATGCTCCACAACTGCGTGCAAAGCACAGAGTTGCATCATACCAGTGCAGGGTCCAAGGGGTTATAACAGGCAACCTGTTTTAACCTCTTCATCACTGTACTGCACAAGGTTGCAGGGTGCTTGCAGAGTGACCCCATTCACCTGCTCTTACTCACAACCAGCACTGAGCAGTGTGCCCCAGGGAACAGAGGGAAGAGTGACACTGCTGATCACACATCTATTGGCACAATTGTATATCCTGTTTCTGCATCATACTACGGCTGTCAGATTACCGCTCTGCGGAAGGCACAGCATTTCCTGCAAGGGACCTGGGAGAGTAGCAGCTGGTGGGCAGAGTGTAGGATAGTATGCTGAAGTGTGTTGGCTCCTGTGTGCTTCAGATCCTGAGATTTCTGCAAGGCCACAGCAGCAGCCCAATGTGCCCCTTCCTCACATGTGAGCTCTACTCCCAGGGCAGCTGCCCTTCCTGGCACCGCTCGGTCCTAGGCTAGATACAGAGGATGAAGTGCAGTTTGTATCACTCCGTCAGGGCCTGCTCTTCACTGCTCTGGAAACGGCAAGTCAAGGGCACAATCTACCAGTCACCTAGCTGCGGCTGACTGGTAGATCGCGATTGTCAGGTTACCAACCCCCATTCTAGAAAATCTTCCACTTCTTTGTAACACCTTCTTTGAAGCACCTTTCTATCAAAATCTGATTGCTTTGTCTCATAGCAGGAGCCCTAGTTGTCACACAGGTTGAACTTCAAACATGTCTGCCATTGTTTACCTCCATGGTGGTGGATTGATGGGACTAGTAGTTTATACAAGAAATGACAGGGAAACTGCACTTAGCCGACACATCTAAGGATGATTTTTGTTGCTTTAATCATATGTGAATAGTAGTCACTTCATTAAATTCATAAAGCTTCATTTATGATTCATAACTGAAGTAAATTTTAATTCCTCCTTCTTACCATACTATTGCCAAGATCTTTGAATGGCTCACAGCCTCTGTATTTTTTTATCTTAGCTTTGGAAATATATTGTGAAATAGTTAAGCCAAATAAAAATTGTTGCAATGTATAAACCTGAATCCCTCTTCAGTTATAATCTGCAGGTAACACCCTTATGAGAACAAGAGTGACTCAAAAGTCAAGGCATTAACAAAGAAAACAACTATCATGAAATATTCATATACTCTGTGAGTAAATAAAAGATGTGAACATTATGCAATAAGAGTGGGACATTATTCACGTCACTATATAAACTGTACACATGCGTTGTTTATAAAATGGAGTGTTATCATTTTTAACTTTAAACTAATGATTTGGTTTTGTTTTTTTTTTACTTTCATTTTCTATACATGAGAAAAGTCACATTTTAGACACATTGAATTGGACAACAACCATTTTTCTAAATTAATTGTACAAAACTCAACTTAACCGGCTCTATCACACAGACATACAGTCAGGTCCATAAATATTGGGACATCGACACAATTCTAATCTTTTTGGCTCTATACACCACCACAATGTATTTGAAATGAAACAAACAAGATGTGCTTTAAACAGGGCTTTTTTTCTCAAACAATAGGTGCTGGAACTCAACCACAACCCCCCAAAACAGCTCCCCAACACACACCCTCCAAATCACATCAAATAGTGGGTGTGGTCAGTCAAATTTCATGAATAGTATTGGGGGTCCTAAAGGTCATTAAATAGCAGGATTGCATTACACACACAGTGCAGAGCTGTCACTTGTAAACACAGAAACCAGACTTTTGGGTTTACAAGTGATAGTGGTGGGCAGGGAGCAGAGGGTCTGAGCCAGAGGTGGTGGTCCCCCTGAAAAAAAGCCCTGGCTTTAAATGCAGACTTTCAGATTTAATTCGAGGGTATTTACATCCAAATCAGGTGAACGGTGTAGAAATTACAACAGTTTGTATATGTGCCTCCTACTTTTTAAGGGACCAAAAGTAATTGGACAATTGGCTGCTCAGCTGTTCCATGGCCAGGTGGGTGTTATTCCCTCCCTGATCCCATTTACAAGGAGCAGATAAAAGGTCCAGAGTTAATTTCATGTGTACTATTTACATTTGGAATCGGTTGCTGTCAACTCTCAATATGAGATCCAAAGAGCTGTCACTATCAGTGAAGCAAGCCATCATTACGCTGAAAAAAAACAAAACTAACCCATCAGAGAGATAGCAAAAACATTAGGTGTGGCCAAATCAACTGCTTGGAACATCCAGACAGTACCAGAGTGATGGGAAGAGAAGAGTATGGAGAAGGAAAGGAACTGCTCATGATCCAAAGCATACCACCTCATCAGTGAAGCATGGTGGTGATAGTGTCATGGCGTGGGCATGTATGGTTGCCAATGGAACTGGTTCCCTTGTATTTATTGATGATCTGACTGCTGACAAAAGCAACAGGATGAATTCTGATGTGTTTCAGGCAATATTATCTGCTCATATTTAGCAAAATGCTTTAGAACTCATTGGACGGCGCTTCAGAGTGCAGACAATGACGCAAAGCATACTGCGAAAGCAACCAAAGAGTTTTTTAAGAGAAAGAAGGGAAATGTTATGCAATGGCCAAGTCAATCACCTGACCTGAATCCGATTGAGCATGCATTTCACTTGCTGAAGACAAAACTGAAGGGAAAATGCCCCAAGAACAAGCAGGAACTGAAGACAGTTGCAGTAGAGGCCTGGCAGAGCATCACCGGGGATAAAACCCAGCGTCTAGTGATGTCTATGCATTCCAGACTTCAAGCTGTAATTGACTGCAAAGGATTTGCAACCAATTAAAAAGTCAGAGTTTGATGGATGATTGTTAATCTGTCCCATTACTTTTGGTCCCTTAAAAAGTGGGAGGCCCATATACAAACTGTTGTAATTCCTACACCGTTCACCTGATTTGGATGTAAATACCCTCAAATTAAAGCTGAAAGTCTGCAGTTAAAGCACATCTTGTTTGTTTCATTTCAAATCCATTGTGGTGGTGTATAGAGCTAAAAAGATTAGAATTGTGTCGATGTCCCAATATTTATGGACCTGACTGTAGATATATTAAAAAAAAGTGCTATGCTGATCTCACACAAACTCAAGCTTGCAGATAAATGTATAAATCCACAAACAATAAATCAATCATGTACAAATCCAGTATATATGCACAAATGTGAGAAATTCTCTAATTGTGTGATTTTTCAATTAATTTCTAATGTCCCAAATTCCTGCAGTGTTCCACTGCAAATAACAATTTTTGGGGAAACAGAGCTGGGTGACGTCACAGAAAGCAATACTGACAGCACTGGAGCGGCACCCCGCAAAAAGACTGTTTTTGTTGCCTGTGTCTCCAAAGTGCACGGGTTGAGTGCACCAATTATTGTGAGTGTTCTTTCTTTTTATGTTTTAAACAAATGAGTGTAAAGAGATTACTGTGGAATGGAAGCTTTCTCTTCTATTTGAGCACTTTACTATCAATATTATTGAAGGAGGAGGTTACATCCCCTTATAGGGCAATTTACCCTGGTGTTTAAATATAAGTGGTCCAGTCGTAAAAAAATGAGAGGAGAGCTGATAGTCATTTATCCCTATAGAGGGTAAAGCATTTGGTGATCTATATCTTCCATAGGTTCATAGTAGAATGTGAGTGGCTTTTCACATTTAAGGTGGAGTCGGTGTAAAGATTGTATTTGCAGTGGCCCACTGGAGGAATTTGGGACATTTGCACTGAGAATTTAAAATCGCACAATTAGAGACTTTGTTGTCACATTTGTGTAAATATAATACTACTCGAAAAGAAGAAGGACTTTAATGGCTGCCACTCATAACCCAACATGAACATGTCAGTTTCAAACCCTTTCTATAGAAGGATACCATTTTTCCTTATCTCCCCCCCCCCTCTTTATTGTTGTATTTTTCTATTTAAAATGACAAGAAACGTGATCAGGCCATTTTAAATAAGGGGTTTATTTATGATGCTCTATTTGGGTCAGGTTAATTGGGTCCATTCCCACAAGGTGATGTGACATCGGGCCCACCACTCCTGTCCTTTTCTTCCCCTTCCTTTTTTCTTTTCCCTACTCCCCAACCCCCCTCCCCCCTATTTTCCCCTTTCCTTTCTATGCTTAGTTGGGTTATGAGTGGCAGTTGTTAAATTCCTTCTTCTTTTTGAGTAGTATTATGCAACTTTTGGTGCCACAACAACTAACTGTGCCTCATATGGTTCTTTCACACTTGTATATATACTGTATATTGACTTTGTATATATGGTTGATTTATTTTATGTGCATTGGTGGAGTAATTTATTTAATTTAGTGCATGTATATATTTATCTGTAAGCTAGGGTTAGTGTGAGAGCAGCACAGCATTTTTTAAATATACAGTATCTCACAAAAGTGAGTACACCCCTCACATTTTTGTACATATTTTATTATATCTTTTCATGTGACAACACTGAAGAAATGATACTTTGCTACAATGTAAAGTAGTGAGTGTACAGCTTGTATAATTGTGTAAATTTGCTGTCCCCTCAAAATAACTCAACACACAGCCAGTAATGTCTAAACTGATGGCAACAAAAGTGAGTACACCCCTAAGTAAAAATGTCAAAATTGGGCCCAATTAGCCATTTTCCCTCCTCGGTGTCATGAGTGTTACAAGGTCTCAGGTGTGAATGGGGAGCAGGTGTGTTAAATTTAGTGTTATCACTCTCACTCTCTAATACTGGTCATAGGAAGTTCAACATGGCACCTCATGGCAAAAAACTCTGAGAATCTGAAAAAAAAGAATTGTTGCTCTACATAAAGATGGCCTAGGCTATAAGAAGATTGCCAAGACCCTGAAACTGAGCTGCAGCACGGTGTCCAAGACCATACAGTGGTTTAACAGGGCAGGTTCCACTCAGAATAGGCCTTACCATGGTCGACCAAAGAAGTTGAGTGCACGTCATATCCAGAGGTTGTCTTTAGGAAATAGATGTATGAGTGCTCCCAGCATTGCTGCAGAGGTTGAAGAGGTGGGGGGTCAGCCTGTCAGTGCTCAGACCATACGCTGCACACTGCATCAAATTGGACTGCATGGGTGTCGTCCCAGAAGGAAGCATCTTCTAAAGATGATGCACAAGCCCGCAAGCCGTTTGCTGAAGACAAGCAGACTAAGGACATGGATTACTGGAACCATGTCTTGTGGTCTGATGAGACCAAGATAAACGTATTTGGGTCAGATGGTGTCAAGCGTGTGTGGCGGCAACCAGGTGAAGAGTACAAAGACAAGTGTGTCTTGCCTACAGTCAAGAAGGGTGGTGGGTGTGTCATGGTCTGGGGCTGCATGAGTGCTTCCAGCACTGGGGAGCTACAGTTCATTGAGGTAACCATGAATGCCAACATGTACTGTGACATACTGAAGCAGAGCATGATCCCCTCCCTTCAGAGACTGGTCCACTGGGCAGTATTCCAACATGATAACGACCCCAAACACACCTCCAAGATGACCACTGCCTTGCTAAAGAAGCTGAGGGTAAAGGTGATGGACTGGCTAAGCTTGTCTCCAGACCTAAACCCTATTGAGCATCTGTATGGCATCCTCAAATGGAAGGTGGGGGAGCCCAAGGTCTCTAACATCCACCAGCTCTGTGTTGTTGTCATGGAGGAGTGGAAGAGGACTCCAATGGCGACCTGTGAAGCTCTGGTGAACTCCATGCTCAAGAGGGTTAAGGCAGTGCTGGAAAATAATGGTGGCCACACAAAATATTGACACTTTGGGCCCAATTTGGACATTTTCACTTAGGGGTGTACTCACTTTTGTTGCCAGTGGTTTAGACATTAATGGCTGTGTGTTGAGTTATTTTGAGGGGACAGCAAATTTACACTGTTATACAAGCTGTACACTCACTACTTTACATTATAGCAAAGTGTAATTTCTTCATTGTTGTTACATGAAAAGATAGAATAAAATATTTACAAAATTGTGAGGAGTGTACTCACTTTTGTGAGATACTGTATATAGTGCCTTGAAAAAGTATTCATAACTCTTGAAATTTTCCACATTTTGTCATGTTACAACCAAAAATGTGAATGTATTTTATTGGTATTTTATGTGATAGACCAACATAAAGTGGCACATAATTGTGAAGTGGAAGGAAAATGATAAATGGTTTTCCAATTTTTTTACAAATAAATATGTGAAAAGTGTGGCTTGCATTTGTATTCAGCCCCCCTGAGTCAAAACTTTGTAGAACCACCTTTCACTGCAGTTACAGCTGGAGGTCTTTTTGGGGATGTCTCTACCAGCTTTGCACATCTAGAGAGTGACATGAAAAAAGGAAGACACATAAGGAAGAGATAAGAAAGGCTGCACACCCCGAAATTGAATTAAAGAAGAATTGTATTCCCCATGGGGCTTTAAAACAGCAATGTGCAAGATAAAAAGGAAGTTCTTAATAGATGTGTAAAATATTTTGTCCAATGTCATGGTTTATTGAAGTACAGTATATAGAACGTCATCTGGTACAGTAACACAAATCATATTCCCCAGTGCAGTAACAAACAAATATTGGTACACATTGTTAAATTACATAATGTTACATAGATATCAAGCCCCGACGCCTTTCGACCTGTTTGCGGTCTCTTCAGGGGGACAATTGGATCTAAAGAATAATTACATAAATAGAATTAAAATACATAAATATATATATTATTGTGCATCACTTGGGTTGTACCAAGATAATATGTTTTTACCGCTCAACGGTGGAATGGGTGTTCTATAATCCAGGATAGGTACTGAGGGCCAATAAGGACACCGGAGGGCTCAGGGGGCCACCCTCAATTTCCCAGGAGAGCCAGCCCCAAGGAGCTTGCAAGGAGTCACACTTTGCGCGCCCCCGGTGGGGGGGGGGAGGGGAAAAAAGGGGGGAGGAGCTCACACCTGCAACAGAAACCCAAGAATAGCCGTGTGTTAGTTGGAGGAAGTTTGATAGTTAGCTTTGTAGTGTACTCAATATTTCTATTCATCTATGTAGAGACTGACGTTGGATAGGATTTGTTACTATGTAGATATATTAAAATATTATTTACGTCCCATAAATATGGTCAACAAGATTTAATGATCATATGATCCAACAATGTAGTAATGTAGTGTGTCTTTTAATTCATAATGAATGGGTAAATAAAATGGGTGAAATGGGTAAGAAGGGGAAAGAGATGTATGTGTGAAAAACAACAATTGCCTTGGTTGTGTGCAAGAGAGTGATGTGATTGGGATAGTGCATGGAGTGATGACATGACATAGTGCCTGCTTGGTGCCGGCTGTGTGTAAAACAAAAACAAAAAACAAGTGTAAACTAAGAGGTGATGAAATCTAAAAATGGGTACAAGCCAATCAAAATGTGAAAGTGTGTGTGTGAGATGATGTGAAGTGCTGTGTGAAGTGATGTGAACTAACAAGTAGTTTACCTTATCAATGTTTTAGATCGTGTAGGCTGGAGGTTGTATTGGACTTGTAAAGTAAGTCTGATGTAATAGACTTGATAGCGATAGTGCAGAAATAGGGACTCTAGTAGTAAAGGAACGTAGCTGCAATGGCATCCATCCTGGCCTGTATGAAATCATGATCTGATTCTCAGGCCTCCAGTCTCCCAATATATCCAAATTTGGGCAAATGGGATAATCATATGCAGGTGCAAACCCCCCCACACACCACCCCACCCCCGGAAGGCATAGCGCGAGAACCGCTAATGGAGCGGCCCACGTGTGGCCCCCTCGGCGTCCCGGAAGGCCGTTGGGCATCTCCGCCGCAATGCGCGTGACGTCATGACATCGCGCGCACGCCGGACCCAGGCATGTGCACTCCGCCAAATAGTCCGGAGATGAACACGGGACGCCGCCGGCAGGGTGAAGCTCACCTTGGCCTCAAAGATGAGCAAAAAAGGGGGCATGCAAAAGGTGCTTGCATGCCCCCCATCCTGCCGGGAAGCCGCGAGGGGCCAAACTCACCCCGAGGAAGGAGAGGAGGCACAGCCAAGCCCGCCAGTTCAAAACGGCCCTCAAAACAAAAACAAGATACTAAAAGTAGTGTCAATGGGACATAGAGTAACTGACTTAATTGGATCACCAACATAGCACACAAAAGATGTTGATAGTCTAGTGTTTTATACATGGGCTGTGTGCTGATTCCAAGTCCTCATATTCCTGCATCAAATGTCAATAAGTACATATAAATGGGGTTTGTCAACAAATGCCATATAGGGCAATTGAGCATCATGCGATATAGGAGTCTAATTTAGATTCCTCCTAATGCATGGGACCATTAAAAATTAAACAAGTAGGTAACAATTGATTAGCAGAATGCAGGAATCGTGAAGAAAAGGAAACACACAGCTCATGTCTTATCTCTAATGTGTCAAAGTGGGGAAGGGGTGTTTAACCACCCAAAATTGAATAATGAAAAAAGGAAGACACATAAGGAAGAGATAAGAAAGGCTGCACACCCCGAAATTGAATTAAAGAAGAATTGTATTCCCCATGGGGCTTTAAAACAGCAATGTGCAAGATAAAAAGGAAGTTCTTAATAGATGTGTAAAATATTTTGTCCAATGTCATGGTTTATTGAAGTACAGTATATAGAACATTATCTGGTACAGTAACACAAATCATATTCCCCAGTGCAGTATCAAACACATATTGGTAGACATTGTTAAATTACATAATGTTACATAGATAGCAAGCCCCGATGCGTTTCGACCTGTTTGCGGTCTCTTCAGGGGGACAATTGGATCTAAAGAATAATTACATAAATAGAATTAAAATACATAAATATATATATTATTGTGCATCACTTGGGTTGTACCAAGATAATATGTTTTTACAGCTCAACGGTGGAATGGGTGTTCTATAATCCAGGATAGGTACTGAGGGCCAATAAGGACACCGGAGGGCTCAGGGGGCCACCCTCAATTTCCCAGGAGAGCCAGCCCCAAGGAGCTTGCAAGGAGTCACACTTCGCGTGCCCCCGGTGGGGGGGGGGGGGGAGGGGAAAAAAGGGGGGAGGAGCTCACACCTGCAACAGAAACCCAAGAATAGCCGTGTGTTAGTTAGAGGAAGTTTGATAGTTAGCTTAGTAGTGTACTCAATATTTCTATTCATCTATGTAGAGAATGACGTTGGATAGGATTTGTTACTATGTAGATATATTAAAATATTATTTACGTCCCATAAATATGGTCAACAAGATTTAATGATCATATGATCCAACAATGTAGTAATGTAGTGTGTCTTTGTAATTCATAATGAATGGGTAAATAAAATGGGTGAAATGGGTAAGAAGGGGAAAGAGATGTATGTGTGAAAAACAACAATTGCCTTGGTTGTGTGCAAGAGAGTGATGTGATTGGGATAGTGCATGGAGTGATGACATGACATAGTGCCTGCTTGGTGCCGGCTGTGTGCAAAACAAAAACAAAAAACAAGTGTAAACTAAGAGGTGATGAAATCTAAAAATGGGTACAAGCCAATCAAAATGTGAAAGTGTGTGTGTGAGATGATGTGAAGTGCTGTGTGAAGTGATGTGAACTAACAAGTAGTTTACCTTATCAATGTTGTAGATCATGTAGACTGGAGGTTGTATTGGACTTGTAAAGTAAGTCTTATGTAATAGACTTGATAGCGATAGTGCAGAAATAGGGACTCTAGTAGTAAAGGAATGTAGCTGCAATGGCATCCATCCTGGCCTGTATGAAATCATGATCTGATTCTCAGGCCTCCAGTCTCCCAATATATCCAAATTTGGGCAAATGGGATAATCATATGCAGGTGCAAACCCCCCCCCACACTCCACCCCACCCCCGGAAGGCATAGCGCGAGAACCGCTAATGGAGCGGCCCACGTGTGGCCCCCTCGGCGTCCCGGAAAGGCCGTTGGGCCCCGACCGCTGTCGTCATCTCCGCCGCAATGCGCGTGACGTCATGACGTCGTGCGCACGCTGGACCCAGGCATGCGCACTCCGCCAAATAGTCCGGAGATGAACACGGGACGCCGCCGGCAGGGTGAAGCTCACCTTGGCCTCAAAGATGAGCAAAAAAGGGGGCATGCAAAAGGTGCTTGCATGCCCCCCATCCTGCCGGGAAGCCGGGAGGGGCCAAACTCACCCCGAGGAGGGAGAGGAGGCACAGCCAAGCCCGCCAGTTCAAAACGGCCCTCAAAACACATTTTTAGATTTCATCACCTCTTAGTTTACACTTGTTTTTTGTTTTTGTTTTACACACAGCCGACACCAAGCAGGCACTATGTCATGTCATCACTCCATGCACTATCCCAATCACATCACTCTCTTGCACACAACCAAGGCAATTGTTGTTTTTCACACATACATTTCTTTCCCCTTCTTACCCATTTCACCCATTTTATTTACCCATTCATTATGAATTACAAAGACACACTACATTACTACATTGTTGGATCATATGATCATTAAATCTTGTTGACCATATTTATGGGACGTAAATAATATTTTAATATATCTACATAGTAACAAATCCTATCCAACGTCAGTCTCTACATAGATGAATAGAAATATTGAGTACACTACAAAGCTAACTATCAAACTTCCTCCAACTAACACACGGCTATTCTTGGGTTTCTGTTGCAGGTGTGAGCTCCTCCCCCCTTTTTTCCCCTCCCCCCCCCACCGGGGGCGCGCAAAGTGTGACTCCTTGCAAGCTCCTTGGGGCTGGCTCTCCTGGGAAATTGAGGGTGGCCCCCTGAGCCCTCCGGTGTCCTTATTGGCCCTCAGTACCTATCCTGGATTATAGAACACCCATTCCACCGTTGAGCGGTAAAAACATATTATCTTGGTACAACCCAAGTGATGCACAATAATATATATATTTATGTATTTTAATTCTATTTATGTAATTATTCTTTAGATGCAATTGTCCCCCTGAAGAGACCGCAAACAGGTCGAAACGCGTCGGGGCTTGCTATCTATATAACATTATGTAATTTAACAATGTGTACCAATATGTGTTTGTTACTGCACTGGGGAATATGATTTGTGTTACTGTACCAGATGATGTTCTATATACTGTACTTCAATAAACCATGACATTGGACAAAATATTTTACACATCTATTAAGAACTTCCTTTTTATCTTGCACATTGCTGTTTTAAAGCCCCATGGGGAATACAATTCTTCTAGAGAGTGACATTTTTGCCCATTCTACTTTGCAAAATAGCTCAAGTTCTGTCAGATTGTAAAGAAAAGGGGGGGGGGGAGCATATTTATAGGCCCCCCTTTCTTCATGGGATCTGAGGCAGCGGCTGTTGTTTTTAAATCTTTTCAACATCAATTGAAAGCAAACACAACCAGCTGATCTGGCGCTTATGGACAAGTAACACTTAAATAAATGAATGAATGAGCTGCTGCTATAATAGACAATTACTGGAAACAGGCGATCCTAGAACTTCATAGCGTGTAATTCATAGGTTGAAGCAGCGCTTAAAGATGATACAAATAAACACTAGATAGTGATAAATTGCCCTATGAAGGGCGAGTCCAGCAAAGACTTTGGTAATCCTAAAGAGTGTTCATATGAGATCTTGTCAGAAAGGATGACGGGCCTTCACTGTACCATGTGACACCGCTCCCCTCAAATTTAACACTCACCAGAAGGAACTGATAAAACAGCTTTGGAATATAAATGGATATTTGGCAAGCAGCAACTCCACTTCCTTAAATCCTTATCGATAATCCTAAAGGGTTAGTACATCACTCCCGACAGCTATGGTCAGTCAGATAGGATTTCCACTTAATGGCTCATTGCTGGCTTATTGGTTCTTGACATAAGGAAAAAGAAACAATCCTCATAGCGTGAACCTGTTTTAAAAGTTTTATTTCCAGCAGAAGAACCCCCCTTTAAGATTTACACTTACAAACTGTTAGGTATAAAAAGTATCTCATGGTATAACCATCTGATCTGTGCAGCACAGCACAATACTCTCTCACTGTTCCAAAGAAATCTCATACGCGGGCATGTCCGGGTGGAGATCGTAGCAGCTGACAGATACAACAAGCCGTCTGGTCATGCGGTGTCACATGGTATGGTGAAGGCCCATCATACTTTCTGACAAGATCTCATATGATCACTCTTTAGGATTACCAAAGTCTTTGCTGGACTCGCACTTCATAGGCCTTTACACTATCTAGTGTTTATTTGTATCACCTTCATTGAATGTGGGAATATATATAGGTGATTGCCTACAACTCATATACAGTGTGTGTTTGTGTGTGTGTATATATATATATATTGTGAGAATGAGAGCCCCTGTCTTAGTGAAAATGTGTGTAAAATGGACACAGGACTCTCAAAGAAGCAATTTGAGAAGTTCCAGCAAAAGATCGGTGAGCAGAGAAAACTATGCTTTAAGTTTTCTCTGGATTTTGTAAGTCTGGATTGGGGCTGGAAACTTGAAGACTTCAAAGAGCATTGGGAGGGATGGAGTCTTCAGTCATGTGTCTGGATTTTCCAGAAGCTCTGCAGGTTGTGTGTGTGTCCAGTTGCAAACACCCGTTATAAGACAGAGCTGAGCATAGCTCAGTGTGTGTGTGGGACAAGAGTCAGTGGTGGAGCAGTTGTTGCAGACAGGAGAGCGGTGTGCTACTGGTTAAGAACTCATGCAATATTCTTTATGCCCTGTACACACGGTCGGATTTTCTGATGGAAAATGTGTGATAGGACCTTGTTGTCGGAAATTCTGACCATGTGTAGGCTCCATCACACATTTTCCATCGGATTTTCCGACACACAAAGTTTGAGAGCAGGATATAAAATTTTCCGACAACAAAATCCGTTGTCAGAAATTCCGATCGTGTGTACACAAATCCGACGGACAAAGTGCCACGCATGCTCAGAATAAATAAAAAGATGAAAGCTATTGGCTACTGCCCCGTTTATAGTCCCGACATACGTGTTTTACGTCACCGCGTTCAGAACGATCGGATTTTCCAACAACTTTGTGTGACTGTGTGTATGCAAGACAAGTTTGAGCCAACATCCGTCGGAAAAAATCCTAGGATTTCGTTGTCGGAATGTCCGAACAAAGTCCGACCGTGTGTACGGGGCATAAGACAGTACTCCACGTGGGAGAAGTTCCAGGTCAGTGGACTGAGAGAGTTGGGCCAGCTGAGAGAGTCGAGAAGACCATAGCTGAGACAACTGGAAGAGAGAGTCTTGGGGACCAGAGGGGACCGTGAGTCTTGGAGGAGTGTAGAGGCCTGGAGTGTCAGTAGAGCCCCTTCCTAGAGGCCAGGAGTGGGCCTGTGCAGCAAGGAACTGCACCCAAGGCTGAGCGAGCCTTAAGAGCCAGGTGGATTGGCATTTTTCAGTTGTTATTTTTGGGAGAAGAACCCCTGTGTGGGAAACCAAATCCTGTGTATAAACTTTTATTTTGTTCCTTTTAATAAAAATGGGCTGCCACGCCCTGAACAACATATATAGGTGAGCGCTGAGCCCGACACAGTATAAACCCCCAACCCTGCTGCTCCCAATTGGGAATTGGCGGAGCAGTGCAATATAATTAAAAATAAAAATAGATGATAAAAATGAGATTAAAATAAAATTAAAACTTTAGAGGACAATGGGCTGTAATGTCCATATGGGCTGGAATAATGTCCATAATGTTGATGGAATGATAGCCACATTAGAAGGCAGCCCTGTTGAAGGAAAAGAAGCAATCCTCTGGGCACTGTAGAGATGAAAACAAGGCGCCACTCTAAGTGCAATAAATTACATGAAGTTTAATAGGAACTATAAAAAGTGGTACTCACAAAAGTACAATGTAAAAGGCATATTGACAAGGTAATGCCGAGTGTCCTGGATGTGTCTCTAATCCGAGTACTGGATGGCGGTGGTCTCCGGTGGACAGGCTGCGCCGATGGATGCCGTCACTTCCTGTCGTTGGAATGCACGTGAACGCATCTCTATTCAGCTGGGGCCATGTATTGTAAAGTCTTGGGTGAGAACCTTCTTTCTTCAGCCAGAACACTGAAGATGGGTTGTGGATGGGTCTTCCAGCATGACAATGACCCAAAACATAGCACCAAGGCAACAAAGGTGTGGCTCAAGAAGAAGCATATTAAGGTCATGGAGTGGCCTAGCCAGTCTCCAGACCTTAATACTATAGAAAATTTATGGAGGGAGCTGAAACTTTGAGTTTGTATGCAGTCACATATTTTCAGTCAGTGGAATTAATGTGTAAGAGTAGATCTAGATCATAGTCGTGCTGAAAACTGAGTCCATTGCTAGGATTAGTTACATCAAATAAAATGTTGCTTTGATTAGGCAGATTATGCAAAGAACAGTTCTGATTGGCTGCTTTGGTTTTCTATACTATGCAGTACTAGCAAATCTGTGCCTGTTCTGGGCACAGGTGGCATAGGGTGGATGAGTACACAGAAGACAGATATAAACCTTGGGTGGCACAGTGGTGTAGTGGATAGCACTTTCGCCTAGCATAAAGAAGGGTCACTGGTTCGAATCCCAACCACGACACTACCTGCCTGGAGTTTGCATGTTCTCCCTGTGCCTGCGGGCGTTTCCTCCGGGTACTCCGGTTTCCTCCCACACACCAAAGACATGCTGGTAGGTTAATTGGATCCTGTCTAAATTGTCCCTAGTATGTATGAATGTGAGTTAGGGACCTTAGATTGTAAGCTCCTTGAGGATAGGGACTGATGTGAATGTACAATGTATATGTAAAGTGCTGCGTAAATTGATGGCACTATATAAGTACCTGAAATAATAATAAACCTTACCAAGGTTTAAAAGTCCACTTCATTTATTATCCCCACCAGCTTACTACATATGTCTTGGCGTGTGTTCCCTAACTCTGCTAATTACTGTATATTCAAAGCAAGACAAAAATTGGATATTTGAAGCTCAAGTTTGGGGCAAAAGGAACATTTGTCTCATCTGGTTTTACATTTAAGTAAAGTACATATAACTGAATAGAGAATATGCACCCTCCTCCATGTTATGTGCATACTCATAGTAGTACTCATAGTTATGATTCACAGTGTGCCTGTAATAAGCAGAGGCAGGATTAGAAGATGAATAATATTCAGGAGTCTGCACATGATGTCAATTTGGATACACAGAAATGGAAGACATGAAAGGCTGATATAATACACACTGCATTGTTAAAGAACATTACTTGCCTTTATGAAAGTATATAACAGAAGTATGTACAGTAGATCAATTCATTGATGGTCTACCACACCCCACAGGGAGTTGTGGTTGGAACACCAGGCCAGAGTGTCGCCAGAGAAAAAAGGAGCCAGGGCACAGGGCAATGGTGTCCAAAAAAAAAGCAAGGCATATTGGGACAAAGGAAATCAATGAAGAAGAAAGGGGCCATATTAAATCCTCAATCAAAGTGGTTGTAAACCCTTACATATACCCAGTTAAGTGACTGGCCTCAGGTAATAAACAGAGATGAAACAAATCCTTCCTTATATGTTGTAACTGTTTATCTGCAGTCTTCTATTCTCTACAGCCATTCAAAGTCCAGAATTTTTTACAGCTTTTCTGAGTTTCCAGAAAGTAGGAGGTGGCGAGCTGAAGACCCATTCTGCAGAGCTGAGTGAGACCTGATTGGAGAGAAGGGACACAACCCCCTTCACACAGCACACAGGACCAGATCTGAGGCTGTCAATCACAGGCTGTCAATCAATAATGTCTGCTGCTTTGTTCCTTTGCTATCAGCATGAATCATTTCTGACACGTTTTCCTGACACCAAAAGAAAAAGGGTGACAGGGAAGGGACCTCCAGCTGATTGACAGCCTCAGCTCTGTTCCTGCAGTGTGTAACTTCAGCTTTCTACATCCTTTTCTCTGATGGCTCAGACAAGCTTTCTGGGATTTGAACAGATATAGAGAAGAGAAGACTGCAGATAAACAAGTACAACTTATGTAGAAGGACTTGTTTCATCCCTTTGTATCACCCAGTCACTTCATTGGGTATATGTAAGGATTGTAGTTAGGCATTGGGGATAGGAACAGAGAAACATCTAATTGGCACCATCATTTCTTTTGATCAAGTAAGGGTTTACAACCACTTTAAACATGATGGCTGAATATGACTTAAAATATATATACTGAAGCAGATCTGTGTGGGGATTAGAGAGAGACAGGGGTGCAATAGTGGTTGTATGTGCCATATTAGATGGGGAACACTTAGGCTGCATTCACACCTGAATGTTTTGTAGCTTGAAGCTTGAAGCTCCAAAACGCTGGAGAGGGAAAAATCAATGATTCTCTATGAAGATGGTTCACATCTCCACTCCAAATCACCTGAAGCCAAACGCCTGAAGCTCAAACAAGTTCTGGAGCTTTTTCTGTCATTCAAATTGGGCAGATTTGGGCATCTTTGGCGCATTTTTATTCCCATAGGAATGATTGGAAACGCGTTATTCGCGCGTTTTTGTGCGAATTTGCACGTTTTGTCGCGTGTTTTTGCGCGATATTCTGCTCAAATGAAAAATGTAAGAAATAAAATGTTAATAATATATGAATAAATAAATGTAAAATACACAAATAACTAAAAATCATCATAAATAAATAAAATAAATTATTAAGTAATAATACATTAATAAATAATAATTAACCTCTAACCTTAAAAAAAATATGAAATACATTATTATTAATAACAATAATAATAATAATAAAATAACAATAAACACCCAAACTCGAACAAAAAAAATAGTTTTGTGTTAGGCTTAGGATGTTTAGTTATTTATTATTATTTTATTTTTTAAGGAGTAAAGGTTAAAGTTAAGGGTTAATTATTGATTTATTGTTACTTAGTATTAATTTATTGAATTTATTTATTTTTTATTTATGATTTTTATTTATTTGTGTATTTACTTTACATATTTTATTCATTTATTATTATTCATATAAAAATAAATACAATAAAATAAAAATAAATAAAATAATAATAAATAACCCTAACCCCAACTCCTAATCCTAACCCTAACCTAAAGGGAACTCTAAACCCCTTACCCTAACTAAAAACATTATAATAAATGAATAATAATAAAAGAAAAAAGCTAATGGAAAAGCTAAAAAACTGAAATACCTAGCAACAAATGATGCAACAGATAATATGTTTCTCTATTGGCTAAATAAAAAAATGGCAAAGCCCAAAAACGCTGCATACAAACGCGCAAGTCGCGCAAAAACATGCAAAAAAAATGCTCAAAGGCACTACGCTCAGGTGTGAATGCAGCCTGACAGACCTAATGGGGTTTCCGATAACTTGAACATATCTATAAAGTTACATGTAGTTTATAGAAGGGATAAACTTATCTGTAATTGGAGAGTGTGTTTGAATAGTGGACATTATCACCCGCCTTAGTGATCACATTATTCAGAAACCTTATTTGAGCTTATTTGTTATACTGGCAGAGCGTTTGGAAGGGGTGAACTGATGTGGAATTTCATTTCTGGATGGCAAGGTTCAGCTGGTCATGCTCTAACATAACAACATATAATTGTCCAGATGAACAGAAATACATTTCTGGAAACTTATTCTTTTAAGTGCTAAAAATTGCAAGCCAAGATCTACATCCCAGGGAGGAAATGATTTGCAAATTAGGATGTAGATCTACTAAGGTCATTAGGGGGTAAAAGCATGTAATGTAAATTTGTGACAGTAATAACGAATAAATGCATCTATATCATTCAAATATAACCTTCCTCCCCTCACCACAATTGTAAAGATAACCTTTCAACCTGCTGTCATTTAAGTTCTGTGACGAGGGAGTCGGGGGCTGAGCCGAGCCACCTTGTCTGTGTCAATGGACGTAGATAAGGTGGCTCAGGGGCGAGCCTGCATGAGTGCCCCCATAGGAAGCAGTTTCCTATGGGGGTACTTGCCAAAGAGGAGGAGCCATGAGCACTGGCATTGCAACCATTGCACAAAGCAGGTAAGTATGGTGTGTTGCTATTTTAAAGGAAAAAAAACATCCTTTAATATTACTTTAAGCCATTCCTATTACTTGTAAAATATTAAAATTAAATATAGGTTAACTTTAAAGTGGTATTACACCCAAAAACAATTTCATATTCTAGTCTGCTATTTTTTTCAACTTTCTTTAACCACTTGGCGACCAGCCGCCGTCATTATACTGCGGCAGGTCGGCACGATCTCGCGAACCGTCGTTGTACGTCGGCCCCTTTAAGCAGGCGCG
Source organism: Aquarana catesbeiana (assembly GCF_042186555.1). Classification (NCBI taxonomy): domain Eukaryota; kingdom Metazoa; phylum Chordata; class Amphibia; order Anura; family Ranidae; genus Aquarana; species Aquarana catesbeiana. Next base: position 109,178,205 of record NC_133332.1, on the reverse strand, counting down.
TGTGCCCGCTGCACTGTGGGTGTGCCGATGCGCGTGGCCGGCGGTCGTGATGACAAATCCCTGTTCTGTGAGGAGAGGAGAGACAGATTGTGAGTTCCTACTAGCTAGGGAACAACGATCTGTCATCTCCTCCAGTCACTACCATCCCCCTACAGTTAGAACACACACTAGGGAACACAGTTAACCCCTTGATCACCCCCTAGTGTTAACCCCTTCCCTGCCAGTGACATTTACACAGTAATCAGTGCATTTTTATAGCAGTGATCGCTGTATAATTGTCAATGGTCCCAAAAATGTGTCAAAAGTGTCCGATCTGTCCGCCATAATGTCGCCGTCCTGATAAAAATCGATGATCACCATCATTACTAGTAAAAAAATAAATAACTAATAAAAATACCATAAATCTTTCCCCTATTTTGTAGACACTATAACTTTTGCGCAAACCAATTAATATACGCTTATTGCAATTTTTATTACCAAAAATATGTAGAAGAATACATATTGGCCTTAACTGAGGAAAAAATGTGTTTGTTTTTTAAATTGGGGATATTTATTATAGCAAAAAGTACAAAATATTGTGTTTTTTTTTTCAAAATTTTCGCTCTTTTTTTGTTTATAGCGCAAAAAATGAAAACCCACAGAGATGACCAAATACTACCAAAAGAAAGCTCTATTTGTGGGGAAAAAAGTACATCAATTGTGTTTGGGTACAGCGTCACACAACCACGCAATTGTCAGTTAAAGCGACGCAGTGCCGCATCGCAAAAAATGGCCTGGTCATTGAGCAGCCAAATCTTCCAGGGCTGAAGTGGTTAACAGACCAGCAAAAGTGACATTTAGAGACTTGAGACAAACCGTTTAACACTGACAAGGTTGCTTGCAATGAAAAGCTTTTATTCATTTAGGTAAAACCTTTATTTCAAAAGGAAAAAAATGTTGCTATAACAGCGTAAGAAGGATTAGCTGGCGTTTGTCTTTAATTTGTTAGTCAAGTCCATCTAAATTTGCTAGTGCATCTAATACTACTCTCTCCCCAGATTGACAATGCTGCTGTCCATAGATTTCTCTGTTGCTCCTCCATCCAGAGTGGAGACATTCCCCGACAGGAAGTGTGTTGCTGGCAAATTACTGGGTGGAAATAAAGGAATAAGTCTAAACAAGCAGAAAACCAATGCAACCACAACATTTAAGAATTGATAAGCTACAAAATATTACATTTTTATTTTTGAGTTTAATACCACATTAAATAGGCTTGTTTTTCTATAATAAAGTTAATAGCATAATGTTCTTTTACTGTAAATGGACAACAATCATGTGCAGTAGCATAAAGAGGATGTTAGTTTAATTTCCAAGATCCAATTGGAGACAATACAGTGGGGCAAAAAAGTATTTAGTCAACCACTAATTGTGCAAGTTCTCCCACTGAAAAAGATGAGAGAGGCCTGTAATTGTCATCATAGGTATACCTCAACTATGAGAGACAAAATGTGGAAACAAATCCAATCAATCACATTGTTTGATTTTTGAAAGAATGTATTTGCAAATTATGGTGGAAAATAAGTATTTGGTCAATATCAAAAGTTCATCTCAATACTCTGTTGGCAATGACAGAGATCAAACGTTTTCTGTAAGTCTTCACAAGGTTGTCACACACTGTTGCTGGTATGTTGGCCCATTCCTCCATGCAGATCTCCTCTAGAGCAGTGATGTTTTGGGGTTGTCGCTGGGCAACACGGAATTTCAACCCCTCCAAAGGTTTTCTATGGGGTTGAGATCTGGAGACTGGCTAGGCCACTCCAGGACCTTGTAATGCTTTTTACAAATCCACTCCTTTGTTGCCCGGGCAGTGTGTTTGGGATCATTGTCATGCTGAATGACCCAGCCATGTTTCATCTTCAATGCCCTTGCTGATGGGAGGAGGTTTGCACTCAAAATCTCACGATACATGGCCCCATTCATTCCTTCATATACATGGATCAGTCGTCCTGTTCCCTTTGCAGATAAACAGCCCCAAAGCATGATGTTGCCACCCCCATGCTTCACAGTAGGTATGGTGTTCTTTGGTTGCAACTCAGCATTCTCTCTCCTCCAAACACGAGGAGTTGTGTTTCTACCAAACAGTTCTACTTTGGTTTCATCTGACAATATGACATTCTCCCAATCCTCTTCTGGATCATCCAAATGCTCTCTAGCAAATCTCAGAAGGGCCCGGACGTGTACTGGCTTAAGCAGGGGGACACGTCTGGCACTGCAGGATCTGAGTCCCAGCGTAGTGTGTTACTGATGGTAGCCTTTGTTACGTTGGTCCCAGCTCTCTGCAGGTAATTCACTAGGTCCCCCCGTGTGTTTCTGGGATTTTTGCTCACCGTTCTTGTGATCATTGTGACCCCACGGGGTGAGATCTTGCGTGGAGCCCCATATCAAGGGAGATTATCAGTGGTCTTGTATGTCTTCCATTTTCTAATTATTACTCCCACAGTTGATTTCTTCACACCAAGTTGCTTGCCTATTTCAGATTCAGTCTTCCCAGCCTGGTGCAGGTCTACAATTTTGTTTCTGGTGTCCTTCGACAGCTCTTTGGTCTTCACCATAGTGGAATTTGGAGTGTGACTGTTTGAGGTTGTGGACAGGTGTCTTTTATACTGATAACAAGTTCAAACAGGTGCCATTAATACAGGTAATGAGTGGAGGACAGAGGGGCCTCTTTAATAAGAAGATACAGGTCTGTGAGAGCCAGAAATCTTGCTTGTTTGTAGGTGACCAAATACTTATTTTCCACCATAATTTGCAAATAAATTCTTTTAAAAATCAGACAATGTGATTGTCTGGCTTTGTTTCCACATTTTGTCTCTCATAGTTGAGGTATACCTATGATGACAATTACAGGCCTCTCTCATCTTTTTAAGTGGGAGAACTTGCACAATTGGTGGCTGACTAAATACTTTTTGCCCCACTGTATTTAAATTCTAGCTCTACTCAAGCTCCAGAAACTGATCTCCTCTCCAGCACCACTTTAGTAAATCAGCTCCAAGTCCTGTTCAGAGTCAGTGCTTAGCTGAACACCATGATTAGCACTAATCCATCTCCAGACCATACTAAGCTGAAACTAACTAGGGGGATTTACTTAAAGTGTAAGTAACCCCCCCTATCGTTTTCAGCCAAGGAAGCTGCCATCTTTGCCTGCTTGCCGACCGTCCGCCGCAGTTATACTTCGGCAAAATGGCAAAGGCAGGCGAATCGCCGTCATGGTATGTCAGTACCATAGACGGCCACTAGGGGGGAGCGTGTGCGTCTCGATCACCCGCCGGGCTTCCACGATCGATCGGGGCACACGGAGAACTGGGATCTGTGTGTGTAAACACACCGTTTCCGGTTATCTGAGGGGAGAACTGACAGATCCTCTGTTCATACAGAGTATGAACAGGCGATCTGTCAGTTTACCTGCACTGTCCACATCCCCCTTCAGTTAGAACACTTCCTAGGACACACATTAACCCCTTCACTGCCCCCTAGTGTTAACCCCTTCACTGCCAGTGACATTTTTACAGTAATCAATGTATTTTTATAGCACTGATCGCTGTATTAATGCCAATGGTCCCAAAAATGTGTCAGAATTGTCCAATGTGTCCGCCATAATGTCGCAGTCACGATAAAAATTGCTGATCGCCGCCATTATTAGTAAAAAAAAAAATTATTAACAAAAATGCCATAAAACTATCTCATATTTTGTAGACACTATAACTTTTGCGCAAATAAATCAATATATGCTTATTGCGTTTTTTTTTTAAATATGTAGAAGAAATCGTATTGGCCTAAACTGAGGAAAAAAAATGTTTTTTATATATTTTTTGGGGATATTTATTATAGCAAAAAGTAAAAAATACTGCGGTTTTTTTTTCAAAATTGTCGCTCTTTTTTTGTTTATAGCACAAAAAATAATAACTGCAGAGGTGATCAAATACCACCAAAATAAAGCTCTATTTGTGGGGAATAAATTACTTTGATTTTGTTTGGGAGCACAACCGCCCAATTGTCAGTTAAAGCAACGCAGTCCCGAATTGCAAAAAGTGGTCTGGTCTTCAGCCAGCCAAATGGTCCGGGGCTGAAGCGGTTAATCTACAACTGCCATAATGCTGCACATGTGATCAGTTATGACAGCAGCCATTGGATGGTTTGACAGTTTAGTTGAGAGCACAACCAATGGGGATGTTACATTTCCAGCACGTGCCGTAAATGAAACTGTTTTATGGATGGGTTTACTTCCGCTTCAAAAGAGAAGTATAGGAATTTTTTATTTTCAGGAAATCATACTTACCTAGGTAGATGCAGCATTGGTCCGATGCTGCACATCTGTCCCCCGTCCGCTCCAAGACTGAGAACCGAGCACTCAAACACTGCAGATCGCTCGGTTCTCAGTACTCCCTGAGCAGAGAGTGTCTCACTGTCAGTCACCACTGTCTGATCTGCCCCCCCCCCGAGTGCTCACTGCAGTGCTGGGCTGTGAAGGGGATGGGCACAACCAGCTCAGGCTCTCAGTGGCTCACTGAGAGGCTGAGCCAGGTGCCAGTCCAGGCACGTGGGCGGATCCAGACTATATGGTCGCGATCTTTCTGGACCGTATCTGTGACGTCAGCCGACAGTGGACTTCAGTTCGTTCTTCACTCCTGTGATCCACAGGAGAAGTACAGCCAAATGAGCTTTGGCTGTACTTCTCCTTTAATTCTAGTACACATGATCAGAAAATCGGATGAAAATATTAATTTCGAAGCGATTTACAATAATTTGATCATTAGTACAAAGCTTTCGAGAGCTTATCACGACAGTTCATCTGAAACTATCCGAAGGGACAAGTACGAAAAAATGTTCTTGTAGGATACCAGATCGTACGACTTTCATTTAACCACTTCAGCCCCGGAAGGTTTTACCCCCTTCCTGACCAGAGCACTTTTTACAATTCGGCACTGCGTCGCTTTAACTGCTAATTACGCGGTCATGCAATGCTGTACCCAAACGAAATTTGCGTCCTTTTCTTCCCAAAAATAGAGCTTTCTTTTGATGGTATTTGATCACCTCTGCCGTTTTTATTTTTTGCGCTATAAACGGAAAAAGACCGAAAATTTTGAAAAAAAATGATATTTTCTACTTTTTGTTATAAAAAAATCCAATAAACTCAATTTTAGTCATACATTTAGGCCAAAATGTATTCGGCCACATGTCTTTGGTAAAAAAAATGTCAATAAGCGTATATTTATTGGTTTGCGCAAAAGTTATAGCGTCTACAAACTAGGGTACATTTTCTGGAATTTACACAGCTTTTATTTTATGACTGTCATTTCATGAGGTGCTAAAATGGCAGGGCAGTACAAAACCCCCCCAAATGACCCCATTTTGGAAAGTAGACACCACAAGGAAATTGCTGAGAGGCATGTTGAACCTATTGAATATTTATTTTTTTTGTCCCAAGTGATTGAATAATGACAAAAAAAAAAAAAAATTACAAAAAGTTGTCACTAAATGATATATTGCTCACACAGGCCATGCGCATATGTGGAATTGCACCCCAAAATACATTTAGCTGCTTCTCCTGAGTACGGGGATACCACATGTGTGGGACTTTTGGGGAGCCTAGCCGCGTACGGGGCCCCGAAAACCAAGCACTGCCTTCAGGATTTCAAAGGGCATAAATTTTTGATTTCACTCCTCACTACCTTTCACAGTTTTAAAGGCCATAAAATGCCAAGATGGCACAAAACCCCCCCAAATGACCACATTTTGGAAAGTAGACACCCCAAGCTATTTGCTGAGAGGCATGTTGAGTCCATGGAATATTTTATTTTTTGACACAAGTTGCGGGAATGTGACAATTTTTTTTTTTTTTGCACAAAGTTGTCACTAAATGATATATTGCTCACACAGGCCATGGGCATATGTGGAATTGCACCCCAAAATACATTCTGCTGGTTCTCCTGAGTACAGGGATACCACATGTGTGGGACTTTTTGGGAGCCTAGCCGCGTACGGGGCCCCGAAAACCCAGCACCGCCTTCAGGATTTCTAAGGGCGTAAAGTTGTGATTTCACTCCTCACTACCTATCACATTTTTGAAGGCCATAAAATGCCCAGATGGCACAAACCCCCCCCAAATGACCCCATTTTGGAAAGTAGACACCCCAAGCTATTTGCTGAGAGGCATGTTGAGTCCATGGAATATTTTATATTTTGACACAAGTTGCGGGAAAGTGACAATTTTTTTTTTTTTTTTTTGCACAAAGTTGTCACAAAATGATATATTGCTCAAACATGCCATGGGCATATGTGGAATTACACCCCAAAATACATTCTGCTGCTTCTCCTGAGTACGGGGATACCACATGTGTGGGACTTTTTGGGAGCCTAGCCGCGTACGGAGCCCCGAAAACCAAGCACCGCCTTCAGGATTTCTAAGGGCATAAATTTTTGATTTCACTCCTCACTACCTATCACAGTTTTGAAGGCCATAAAATGCCAAGATGGCACAAAACCCCCCCAAATGACCCCATTTTGGAAAGTAGACACCCCAAGCTATTTGCTGAGAGGCATGTTGAGTCCATGGAATATTTTATTTTTTGACACAAGTTGCAGGAAAGTGACAATTTTTTTGTTTTTTGCACAAAGTTGTCACTAAATGATATATTGCTCACACAGGCCATGGGCATATGTGGAATTGCACCCCAAAATACATTCTGCTGATTCTCCTGAGTACGGGGATACCACATGTGTGGGACTTTTCGGGAGCCTAGCCGCGTACGGGGCCCCGAAAACCCAGCACCGCCTTCAGGATTTCTAAGGGAGTAAAGTTGTGATTTCACTCCTCACTACCTATCAAATTTTTGAAGGCCATAAAATGCCCAGATGGCACAAAACCCCCCCAAATGACCCCATTTTGGAAAGTAGACACCCCAAGCTATTTGCTGAGAGGCATGTTGAGTCCATGGAATATTGTATTTTTTGACACAAGTTGCGGGAAAGTGACAATTTTTTTTTTTTTTGCACAAAGTTGTCACTAAATGATATATTGCTCAAACATGCCATGGGCATATGTGGAATTACACCCCAAAATACATTCTGCTGCTTCTCCTGAGTACGGGGATACCACATGAGTGACACTTTTTGGGTGCCTAGCTTCATACGGGGCCCCAAAATCCAATCACCGCCTTCAGGATTTCTAAGAGCGTTAATTTTTTATTTCACTCCTCACTACCCATCACAGTTTTGAAGGCCATAAAAATGCCAAGATAGCACAAAACCCCCCAAAATGACCCCATTTTGGAAAGTAGACACCCCAAGCTATTTGCTGAGAGGCATGGTGAGTATTTTGCAGCTCTCATTTGTTTTTGAAAATGAAGAAAGACAAGAAAAACATATTTTTTTTTTCTTTTTTCAATTTTCAAAAGTTTGTGACAAAAAGTGAGGTCTGCAAAATACTCACTATACCTCTCAGCAAATAGCTTTGGGTGTCTATTTTCCAAAATGGGGTCATTTGGGGGGGGGGTTGTGCCATCTGGGCATTCCATGGCCTCCGAAACTGTGATAGGCAGTGAAGAGTGAAATCAAAAATTTACGCCCTTAGAAAGCCTGAAGGCGGTGCTTGTTTTCGGGGTCCCGTACGCGGCTAGGCTCTCAAAAAGTCTCACACATGTGGTATCCCCGTACTCAGGAGAAGCAACAGAATGCATTTTGGGGTGTAATTTCACATATTCCCATGGCATGTTTGAGCAATATATCATTTAGTGACAACTTTGTGCAAAAAAAAAAAAAAAATTGTCTTTTTCCCGCAACTTGTGTCACAATATAAAATATTCCATGGACTCGACATGCCTCTCAGCAAATAGCTTGGGGTGTCTACTTTCCAAAATGGGGTCATTTGGGGGGGTTTTGAACTGTCCTGGCATTTTATGCACAACATTTAGAAGCTTATGTCACACATCACCCACTCTTCTAACCACTTGAAGACAAAGCCCTTTCTGACACTTTTTGTTTACATGAAAAAATTATTTTTTTTGCAAGAAAATTACTTTGAACCCCCAAACATTATATATTTTTTTAAAGCAAATGCGCTACAGATTAAAATGGTGGGTGTTTTATTTTTTTTTTTCACACAGTATTTGCGCAGCGATTTTTCAAACGCATTTTTTGGGGAAAAAACACACTTTTTAAAATTTTAATGCAATAAAACACACTATATTGCCCAAATGTTTGATGAAATAAAAAAGATGATCTTAGGCCGAGTACATGGATACCAAACATGACATGCTTTAAAATTGCGCACAAACGTGCAGTGGCGACAAACTAAATACATTTTTAAAAGCCTTTAAAAGCCTTTACAGGTTACCACTTTAGATTTACAGAGGAGGTCTACTGCTAAAATTACTGCCCTCGATCTGACCTTCGCGGTGATACCTCACATGCATGGGGCAATTGCTGTTTACATTTGACGCCAGACCGACACTTGCGGTCGCCTTTGCGCGAGAGCAGGGGGGGACAGGGGTGCTTTTTTTTTTTTTTTTTTTTTTTCTTTATTAATTTTTTGATTTTTTATCTTATTTTTAAACTGTTCCTTTCATTTTTATTTTTTTTTTATCATTTTTATTGTTATCTCAGGGAATGTAAATATCCCCTATGACAGCAATAGGTAGTGACAGGTACTCTTTTTTGAAAAAATTGGGGTCTATTAGACCCTAGATCTCTCCTCTGCCCTAAAAGCATCTGACCACACCAAGATCGGTGTGATAAAATGCTTTCCCAATTTCCCAATGGCGCTGTTTACATCCGGCGAAATCTAAGTCATGAAATGCTCGTAGCTTCCGGTTTCTTAGGCCATAGAGATGATTGGAGCCATTCTGGTCTCTGATCAGCTCTATGGTCAGCTGGCCGAATCACCGGCTGCATTCTCAGGTTCCCTGTTGGGCCAGGAGAGCCAGAGAAAAACATGGAAGACGGTGGGGGGGGGAATCCCTCCCACTGCTTGTAAAAGCAGTCTAGAGGCTAATTAGCCGCTAGGATTGTTTTTACATGAAAGCCGACCGCTGGCTGAAAAGAATGATACCAAGATGATACCTAAACCTGCAGGCATCATTCTGGTATAACCACTCAAAGTCCAGCAACATACCAGTACGTTGCTGGTCCTTGTATTGTAAACTTTTTTTTCATGCAGCCTGTGGGCTGAACGAAAAAAAGATATTGATCGGTGGGTATTCCCACCATTAGAATACCTCCCTTCATCCGCCCACTTCTAATGATGGGCATACATGCACCATTTATATATGCCGAAGCATGGGGGCATCCTCCCGCAAAAGGCAGGAGCAAATTGCTCCTCCACCCACTGCTGCCCCCACGCTTCGGCATATATGCTGAAGTATGTAACTGTGGTGGTGAAATCACCTCCGACAGCGCTGGAGTCACGGCTTTATATATCGTGGGAGCAAACGCTGTTGCTGTCAAGATAAATAAATCCGCGCTGCAACTGAATGGCGTACCTGCTAAGCAAATGATGGTTAACAAAAAAACAAAGTAACATTACAGTATAACAGTAATACTTACCATACCTGCAAAGCAAATACAAAAAAAAACATAATAAAAAATAAAACATTTAACGCAACCTGTGCCTACCTAAAATATATATATGCCGAAGCATGGGGGCATCCTCCCGCAAAAGGCAGGAGCAAATTGCTCCTCCACCCACTGCTGCCCCCACGCTTCGGCATATATGCTGAAGTATGTAACTGTGGTGGTGAAATCACCTCCGACAGCGCTGGAGTCACGGCTTTATATATCGTGGGAGCAAACGCTGTTGCTGTCAAGATAAATAAATCCGCTCTGCAGCTGAATGGCGTACCTGAAAACAAAAAAGTGGTTAACAATAAAAAAACAAAGTGTAAAAAAATTGCATACCTATAAAGCAAACATGATAAAAACATAACAATAAAACATTGCAGTATAGAATACAATAAAAAAGAGCAGAACAATAGAGAGAGAATAGAGAGAGAGAACAATAAAACGACAACTATTTTTGGTTTTTTTATTTTATTTTTTTTGTATTTTTATTTTTATTTTTTTTTAACACTTTTTTTTAGTAACTTTAACTTTTAACTGTAACTGTACCAGGTTTGGGTCTCTCAAAATGCGATGGCATCTTGGGAGACCCTGTGTTAGTGTGCCTAGTCTGTGCCGTGCTGAACCCTACGCTAATACTCCACTAGTGAATGGTAGCGTTCAAAACATTCACCAATGCATAGACCAGGATTGTCAGGACAGGAGGGACAATAATACCGGGTGTCACGCCTAAATCCGCGCTTGCTGCAGACACGACATCTTTTTTGGGGGGCTCGTTGGGTAGGGGTACTCTGGAGGACATAAGGAAAATGCCTCCCATGCAGCCGGCTTACTGCATTTGGATTGGGAAGGTGAGGTGGAGCACCATCTGGAAACAGAAGGGCTCTGACGATCTCTTCCTGGAATTTAAGGAAGGATCCAGTCCGTCCTGAAGCTCTGTATAGCACATGAGCATTCAGCAAAGCCAATTGAAATAAATAAACAGACACTTTTTTGTAACAGCGTCTGGCCTTACGGGCAACTAGGTACGGCGCCAACAACTGGTCGTTGAGGTCCACCCCTCCCATATTAAGGTTGTATTCGTGGACACAGAGGGGTTTCTCCACAACACCAGTCGCCGTAGTAATTCTTATTGTCCCTCCACTTCATAGCGAGCAAATTATTATACTGCAAGCAGGCTCTCTCCCCCAGCCTAAGACGGGACTCTACAAGCCGCTGGGGAAAGCCCCGGCGATTAGGTCGCACGGTGCCACATGCTCCAATCTGATGATCAAACAAGTGACTAAAAAGTGGCACGCTCGTATAATAATTGTCCACGTACAAGTGGTACCCCTTTCCGAATAAGGGTGACACCAAGTCCCACACTATCTTGCCAGCGCTTCCTATGTAGTCAGGGCAGTTTATCGGCTCTACGTGACGCGATCTTTGCCCTCGTAAACCATAAATCTACATGTATAGCCTGTGGCCCTGTCACAGAGCTTATACATCTTGACCCCATATCTGGCACGCTTGCTGGGAAGGTACTGTTTGAATGACAAGCGGCCAGAAAACTTAATCAGGGACTCATCAACGCAGACAACTTGATGGGGAGTAAACAAGTCTGCAAAAGACTGGTTGAAGTGGTTTACGAGGGGTCGAATTTTGTAGAGCCGATCGTATGCAGGGTCTCCACGAGGACGACAGAGTTCATTGTCGTTGAAGTGCATGAACCGCAAAATCTGCTCGTATCGTGCCCTGGTCATGAACACGGGCATATGGTGAATTGGGTCAGTGGACCAATATGACCGCAACTCACTCTTTTTGGTTATGCCCATGAGGAGGGAAAGGCCCAGAAAGATCTTAAATTCGGAGACCGTAATTGGTCTCCAATCTCTGGCAAGGGAGGACTGGGGAATAGTGGCGATGTGTTGACCAGCGTACAAATTGCTTTGGTCCACAATAGATCTATAGAGATCTTCGGTGAAAAACAGCAAATAAAAATCCAGTGGCGTAAAGTCAACTGTTTCCACCTGAATTCCGGGTTGGCCAGTGAAAGGGGGAAGTACGGGTGCTGCAGAAGTGGTGGGTTCCCAATTCAGATTGGCGAATGCAGCAGGAAGGGCACTATGGGCACGACGGGCCTGTGTTCGTCTTCTTCTTGGTGGCAGCGGGACACTACTTGTGCTTGCCACCTCGCCAGCTTGAACTGCACTTATGGGACTCGCCACGTCACCACGTGATACTGCAGTGCTGGATGTACGACCAGGGTGTACTAGGCCGCTGGTGCTTGCCAGTTCACCAGAAGGAGTAGCGGCACTAGTACTTCTCTGCTCCATACGAGAGCCCTGCAGTTCTTGCACTTCAAGGACAGAAGAAGTTCGGGGTCTGGTACGCCTGACCCTAGCAGGGACCACAACTCCGTCGTCAGAGCTATCTGTCATGGAGCCGCTGTCCTCTACAGGTTCGTATTCTGAGCCTGAACTTGACAGATGAGTGACTTCCTCTTCACTATCTGTCATACTCAGAAACGTGTAGGCCTCTTCACTAGTGTACCTTCGATTTGCCATTTTGGCCTCTAAATTTAGGGGTACACTAGTGAGACTCACAGGCAAAAAAGCTCCTGACTGTTAGCGACTGATTCAAAACGCTACCAAAAAACTGTTAGCGATCGCAGGGATCAGGCCTGACTCTGCGAACGCTGCAGTTATGTGTGCTTAGTGTTTTGTAAGTGTCAGTTATCGATCGATACTGCACTTGGGTGGGCTGGGCTGGGCTGGGCCGAGGGGCAAAACGCAGGTGCTAGCAGGTATCTGGGCTGATCCCGCTAACACTGTGTTTCAGGGAACCCTAAACTGCTGGGGAGTATAGATCTGATCGGATCAGATATCGATCCGTTCAGATACTATAGCACTAAGGGAGGTGTATGCTGCGTGCGTGGGTTTTAGCGGTACTGGCGCTAACCTGACGCTGCCTGGGGCGACGCAGACCTTATCAGATCCTAAAAACTTAACTTATATCACCGCCGGGCAATTAGGGGGTTAAACCTTTATAAGGTAATAAACGGCGGGTGCCCTAAAACTATAATAAACTATAATAAACTGTAATAAACTATAATAAACTACAAAAAACAAACTAGCTAACCAGCGTCACCCGTAACACTTATACGGTGATCGCTGGTGAAAGGGTTAACTAGGGGGCAATCAAGGGGTTAAAACCTTTAGCAGGTAGTATATGGGGGTCCCTGTCGCTATAAAACACTGACAGCGAACCTATATACTTACCTCCCTAACTAGCGTCACCTGTGTCACTAATACAGGGATCAGAAAAACGATCGCTTAGCGACACTGGCGACAGGGGGTAATCAAGGGGTTAACTTTTATTAGGGGGGGTTAGGGGGGTACCCTGGACCTAAAGGGGGTACCCTAGACCTAAAGGGGGCTAACCTAACTGCCCTAACACTTGTAACTGACACAAACTGACACCAATGCAAAAAAAAAAAAAACTGCTATTGGTGTCAGAGTGACAGGGGGTACAGGGGGGGTGATCGGGGGGTGATCGGGGGGTGACTGGGGGGTGAAAAGTGTGCCTGCGTGTTCTACTGTAAGTGTAGTGTTGGTGCACTTACTTGGATGTCTTCTCTCCTCTGTGCCGGGACGAAAAGACCGGCTCGAGGAGGGATGACATCACTTCCTTTCCCTCTGTTTACATTACAGAGGGAAAGGAAGCGTTTTCATTCGCCGGGAGCGATCGGGAAGGGGTGGTCAACAATGGATGGCCTCCCCCTCACCTCTCATCGCCCGCGAACGAGAGCCGACCGCCTATGGCACCGGGGGGGGGGGGGTCCGAACGGACCCCCCACCCGCGGGAGGCAGATCACGTACGGGTACGTGATTCTGCCTGCCCGTGCCATTCTGCCACCGTATATATGTGTTAGGCGGTCGGCAAGTGGTTAATCAGTACAGCTTTTGCCTGTAAAAAATTGGAAGAGCAAGACTATGCATGCTCGGAAATGAAAGAATACACTACAATACAATACATTACATCACTTCCGAAGTTGTATTCTGTCGTATGAGAATTTTCATAAGTTGAGTAACCTCTTTCGATATGAGAATAGCACATTAGTTCGGTATCCCCATTGTGTGTACGAGGCTTAAAAATGGAGCATGCAAAATCTGTTCCAGCTCTGCATAGAAACCAATCAGCTTCCAGATTGTATTGTCAAAGCTTAATTGAACAAGCTAAAGTTAGAAGCTATTGGCTGGTTGGCTACAATGCACAGCTGCACCAGATTCTGAGTGCTCCAGTTTTAGTAAATCCCTCCACCGCATCAGTCATCCTGCTACATTAGAAGATCAGTACAAATCTGTCAAGTTCTGCTAATTGCCATATTATTCTTAAAGCGGAGTTCCAATTAAAAAAAAAAAAATTAAAAGTCAGCAGCCACAAATACTGCAGCTGCTGACTTCTAATAATTGGACACTTACCTGTACCAGGGTCCAGCGATGAGGGGGAACGAAGCCCCGCCTGTCTCCTCCTCCTTTCTGCAGCGCCGGCATTGTTACTGTGGGTGCCCGGCTGTGGCTTCACAGCCGGGCACGCATTGCGCATGCACGAGCCGCGCTGCACACTGTGACTGGCCGGGCAATCATCTGGGACCTGTGACGTGTCCCAGATGATTGCCGAGAGGGGGGGGGGGGTGATCTCCCTTCCAGCGCCGCGGTGCCCCAGGAGGAAGTGGGAGCGGGAACCCTCTACAAAGAGGGTTTCCGCCCCCCCCCCCCCAAAAAAATGACATGCCAAATGTGGCATGTCAGGGGGTCACCTCCCTTAAAGTGGAAGTTCCATTTTTTGGTGGAACTCCACTTTAAATGGAAAATAAAAGGTATATGTTTCACAATTATAGTTGGATACGTCATCAGTTCTTTAATTGCAGTTTAGGCTACTTTCACATTGGGGTGAGGGTCCGTTTTGGGAGTGGTCTATACAGTGCTACCAAACTGCCCCAAAGATGCTGCTTGCAGGACGTTTTTTCCTGTCCTGCAAGCGACCCGCCCCAGTGTGAAAGCACTCAAGGCGCTTTTCAGGAGCTTTAAAGGTGCTATTTTTAGCGCTAAAATGCATGAAAAGCGCCTCAGTGTGAAAGGGATCTAACAGTATATACAGCTTATCATTCAAACCAAATGTATTTAATGTATTGGGTGTGAAGGAAAGGTTGGTGTTTCTATATAATGTGGGAGTTGAGATCTAGAAACAGATCTTTTAGCTTTTGCCAAAAACAGCACAGGGGGTCTGCCTTGGTGTGTTCAGCCACTGACATACTTTTGCAGATCTACATTCTAACTTTTTTTTTTAGATTAATTACGGTGACTTGTTAGTCATTCTAAGCTAACTCATAAACCAGAAGGAATTTCTCCCTCACTTACATGTTATGGCACCACTTGACAAATTATTACTCTTAACAGACATCATTCCTTATGCAGGATATAGAGACTATGTATGTTAAAAATTAAAAGTTCTGAAATTGGTTTACTGAACACTAAAACTACATACATAAAAACATTTCTTCCTGATAATATGATTGATGATTTCTCAACCACACTGAATATGAGGAGATGAGATTCAGGAATACTTACAGCATTCTGCTTTTACAACATTTAGCATTTTTTATGTATTTGTTAGTTACCATTATTGAACCTCATCAGAAGTCACAAGTACTAAAGGAAATATCAGCTACACTAAATGGCCCAAAGAACGAGGTCAGCCCTCCAACTTAATGAGTTCAGATGTTTCTAGTGAAGAGCACTGTTTAATTATAATGCCCTGTACACACGACCAGTTTTTCCCGTTGGAATAAGCTCTAGAGGTTTTTCCGACGGAATTCTGCTCAAGCTGTCTTGCATACACACGGTCACACCAAATTCTGACCGTCCAGAACGCGATGACGTACAACACGTACAACGGGACTAGAAAACGGAAGTTCAATAGCCAGTAGCCAATAGCTTCCGTCTTGCTTCAGAGCATGTGTCGTTTTTGGTACGTCGGAACAGCATACAGACGAGCGGTTTTCCCGATAGGAATTGGTTTCGTCGGAAAAATTTAGAACATGTTCTCTTTCTAGGTCCATCAGAATTTTTTACGTAAAAAGTCCGATGGGGCATACACACGATCGGAATATACAATGAAAAGCTCCCATCTGACTTTTTCTGTCTGACATTCCGCTCGTGTGTACAGGCATAAGGCCGCTCTCACACATGCAGACTGTTTGTCCGTTTTTCATCTGTTGACGGATGAAAAACGGGCATCGTTCGTGGCTGTGGTGATCTTGGATCACATCTCCATACTTGGTGGGATTGCCTGGTAGCAACAAAATTCTGGAAAGATATATTGTATTTCCTATGATTTCAACACTGTTTGAAATCCCTATCAATCCTGATCCTACAATAGCACTTTTAAACTTAAAACCGGCTACTCTCTCCTACCGCCAATTCAAACTCCTATTACAGATCACTAAAGCTGCAAAACAAACAATTGCCAAAGCTTGGAAATCCCCACCCTTAATAATTGCTGAAACTAAAAATAGAGTCAATCAAGCAATGATCCATGCCAAAACAGAGGCTATAACTCAAGATAAAATATCCAACTTTGAGAATATATGGAATCCCTGGGTGACTCACTGGGTGACTTACTTTTTGCCTTCCAATTTTGATGCTTCCCTACTAAGACCTTGGTAATCTCGATTTATACTTCCATTCTCTGCATTCATGGTATGTGTTTATTACCATCTACTACCCCGGGGACCCCTACTACCTATTTCTTTCTTCCCTATCTATTTTTTCCCCTACCTAAGATTACTTTTTCTTTTATCTTCTTTCTCTCTTCTACTTTTCCTCCCTATTCTTTCTCTCCTCTTTCAATTTACTCTTTCCAAAATCTTTTTATTGGTTTTTAAAAAGAGAAACAAAAACAGATAAAGAGAACAAACAGTTAAACATACATTGGTCTAATATGATGTCTATGTGATCCTTGCAAGAATCACGCTGTCACCTTATTCATGAAGAATATATTATGACATCAGTCATAGCGGTACAGTTTACTGGGTCATGGTGGTGCTATGTGCAGTTGTACATGGTAAAATAGCATATTGTAGATTATTGTGTACACCTGGCACCCGCTTGGGAGCTACTTTGTGATTGGGGTCTACTGAGAGGCCTCTGAAGCAGTGGAGGGATCTGCCAGCCACTTAGACCAGACTTTGCTATATTTGTTGGGGCAGCCTCTGTTGTCATATGTGTCTTTATACAGAGGTAAGCTATTGTTAATTAATTGTTTCCACAGGGAGAGAGGAGGGGGGGTTGGTTTGCGCCAACTAAGGGCTATAGCTTTACGGGCATAGAACAGGAGCAATCCCACCAGTGTGCGTCCCGCCACCGTAGGAATTAGTTGTTCTACCAGGCCTAGTATGCAGATTGACATTGATGGTTGTAGTGGCACAGAGGTGATTTGTGTGACAAAGTCCAATATCTCCCTCCAGTATCCGACAATTGCCGGACAAGTCCAGAAGATGTGGGTGAAGTCCCCAGGAGTCCCACCACATCTCCAACACCCGGGAGGGGAGTCGGGGTTCATTTTGTGTAGTCTGTGAGGGGTAAAATATGCCAGATGGACTATCTTGAATTGGATCAGGCGATCTCTCAGAGAGACCAGGGAGCTAAATGGGAAATCCCATATGTCATCCCAGTCATTGTTGTCAAAATTGGGGATGTCATGGGACCATTTAGATCTTAGCTTTTCCATAGTCGGGAGGGAGGTGACAGTCAGGTGGAATATAATTGAGAAGTGTGTTTTTTCGCACAATCTGATCTAAGAAGGTCCTCCAGTGAAGATTGGACTAGTTGAGGAGGGGAGTTGGAGAATTGGTGACTGAAGGCATGGGAGAGTTGAAGGAATCGGAAAAAATAGGGCTGGGGTATATTAAAATCGGAGTTTAGTTTGGAGAGCGGGACTAGGGATTGAATGGAGATAATCTGTGCCACCGTTTTAATGTTAAATTTGGTCCAGGCATGAGGCTCAGGTAGTTTATAGATGTGCTCCAGGGTTGGGTTTATCCAAAGGGGAGCATTGGGTGAGATTGCCTGTTGAGGGTATTTTTCTAATTTGAGACCTGCCCCCCATGCACACAGTGTAGTGCGCATGGAGGGTGTCAGTGGATAAGGGGCTCGAGGGCCTCGAAAAAGCAAAAATTTGAGCGCCTCTAGGGATCCCAACACTGCCGTCTCGACCATGGTAGCTGGGTTGGAGGTGTCCGGATTGAGCCACCAAGCAGCTGTTACTAGCTGGGCGGCCAGATAGTACTTGTATAGATCCGGACACGCCAAGCCACCTTGGGAGGTCGGGCGTATCAGTGTTGACCAGCTGTATCTGGGGGATTGGGACCCCCATAGGAAAGAGGCGAGGAGGCGATGTAGTTGTTTGAAAAAGGATTTAGGAATCCACTGTGGAGAGTGGCGGAATAAGTATGTAAATTTGGGGAGTATTTTCATTTTAAACAAATTAATGCGTCCCAACAGTGAAAGAGGCAACGATTCCCACGCCTTCAGCCGTTGCCAGTCTCCTGAACCACCGGGGACAAGTTGAGGGGTAAGAACTCAGAAGCCTGCCTGGAGACCACCACCCCTAAGTATTTAAAATTCTCGACCCATTGTTTCAATTTACTCTTTATATAGTTCTGGTAGCAGAACTCTTATTTCCTTGGTTATCATTATACCAATTGTACATAGTTCCAATATGTAGTATAAGATTTTAGATTCTATAATAAATTTTTTCTTTTTTTCTTTTTTTTTTTTTTTATTTAAGAACTATACTCTTGATAATAATTGAGACTTTTTTTTAATCTGAGGTCATCTTATATTAACCTGGTGTAAGTTGGTTTTATCCTCACTTATACAATGTATGACACAATCTTTTGAGTAGTTAGATCCATGCTAAAATTGTTTTAGTTAAACTACTTTTAGTTTATGTTGGAACTACAACTCAATATTATTACCATATATGTGATCTTTTCTTTTGCTGCCACCATGTGTACTTATGTATACTAATTGTTAAAATCAATAAACAAATTTGGCAAGAAAAACAGTCATCAATGCTTCCCTCTGGAAAAACGAATTCAGATGGATGATCATGACCATTTACATCCACTTCCATCAACATCCTTTTCTTGGAACAGATCAAAGCCCTATTTTTCTTTCGTTAAAAAACGGATCGGAAAAAAAATGGATGTAAACGGACAACGGTCCATTTTTGTATGAAAGAATAGCTCCGGGACTCAAGCGGTTAAGGATTCTAGCTGACAGATGTAAAGAACAGATGTATCATATTTTCACTTGGTGATCCAGCCAGTAATTGATCAGAATCCCAAAACTATACCTCTCACATGTGTACAGCTAGAGATAGTGGCGCTAATATAAATTGTGTAAAATAATGAGTCAGAGCAGCATAGTGCCCAAGACCCTCTAATTATACATAAAAATAATAGTATCATGAAAAAAATTATTTTTATCATGGAAAAAAACCCAGTGAAAAGTGTCACTATAGATAATAAATTACAAGAATTGAATGATCAAGCTCAACAGTTGTTTTTCAATTTTCTTGTGTGATAAATCTTCTACTCTTCCACCACACCACCGTGATAGTGACACCACTACCTCTGAAGAGCGAACTCACCAGATTGTATAGCCTCCCACTCTCGTGTTCCGCAAAACAGCAATTGAACCACACCTGGGTTGCATGTGATGAACCGTGACTCCAATCAAGCCAGCTCCATATGTGAAAAAATGAATAAAGTGCTCCACATAGCGTGATACCATTTTGACAGATTTATTAAAATCACTCCAAACACACTTCAATGGTTACACGGTATTCTATCGCACTGACATTAGACACTGATGTCTGAGGACGATTACACCGATCAGATTGCTGGGCCTTAGAAGGTTGGGTGAGAGACACACCAGTTTACACTTCAGGTCCGCTGTGACCGCGGTGCACCGTTGGATCATCGATCCTGTTGCTTGCTGTGGTTTTGTTCTAAGGCTTTTTTGTTTCAGTTTAAAAGTGAGTGTAACCATTGAAGTGTGTTTGGAGTGATTTTAATAAATCTGTCAAAAATGGTATCACGCTATGTGGAGCACTTTATTCATTTTTTCACATATGGAGCTGGCTTGATTGGAGTCACGGTCTCTTGCAGATGTATCAGCTATTGGGATCAGACAAACCATTTAACACGAGCAGGGGTACTTACAATGATCAGCTTTTATTTACTTATGTAAAACCATTATCCCGAAAAGAAAAGACTATTTGCTGTTACTGCTTATAAAGTGTGAGCTGGAGTTAGGCTTCAACTTGTTAGTAGATCTAAGTGAAAGTGACAGCGAGGAAAAGCCTAAAAAGCCTAAAAAAGACCTCATGCAGTCACCACATCTAATGAATGGTAAGCTGCAATATATCACATTTTTGTTTTGGGGTTTAATACCACTTTCAGCTTAATGTATTCCTAAAGAATGCTCCTGGCTCCGCCTCTAGGCTCCTCCTCCTCCAGTGCCCTGATTACAATTAGTGCCCACCAGTGCCAGCAATGATTGCCCACCACTGCCAGCAATCAGTGCCAGCCAGTGCCCACAATTGCCACCAATCTGTGCCCACAAGTGCCAGCGATCAGTGGCCATTAGTGATGCCAGTCAGTGCTCGCTATCAGTGTTGCCCATCAATGCTCATCACTGCTGCACATTAATGCCACCCATCAGGGCCCATCAGTGCTGTCCAACAGTGCTGCCTATCTGTGCAGCCTATCTGTGCCCACCAGTGCCGCCTATCTGTGCCCATCAGTGCCGCCTATCTGTGCCCAGTGCCCACCAGTGCCACCCATCAGTGCCGCTTATCAGTGCTCATCAGTGCCACATATCAGTGCCACCTATCAGTGCCCATAAGTGTGGCATATTCGTGCCTCCTCATCAGTGCCCATAAGTGTGGCATATTCGTGCCTCCTCATCAGTGCCCATAAGTGCTGCCTCATCAGTGCCCATCAGTGCAGCCTATCAGTGCCCATCAGTGCCACCTCATCAGCACCCATCAGTGAAAGAGAAAAATTACTTATTTATAAATTTTACTGACAGAAACTAAGAAAAACTTTTTTTTTTCAAAATTTTTTTTTTTTTTTTTTAGGAAAAAATAAAAAACCCAGCAGTGATTAAATACCACCAAAAGTATTTGTGTGAAGAAACTGATAACAATTTCACATGGTTACAATGTAGCATGACCGCGCAATTGTCATTCAAAGTGTGACAGCGCTGAAAACTGAAAAATGTCCTGGGCAGGAAGGGGGTGTAAGTGCCCTGTATTGAGGTGGTTAAAAAGACTTTTACTTAGTACCTGCTGCTGAATCCCCCCCCCCCAGAACAAAATATGATCTACGGCCCTGGTGTGTGCCTTTTCTCCAATCATCTCTCATACAGTGTAAGCCCAGACTCCACACCCACTGCTGGAAGAGGAAATAACATTTCTAACACGATCTGCACTTTCCAAAGAGTGTAGAAAGGGAAATTTGCTTCATCTCTGTGTATCATCTGAGGCTATTCCCTTCACTGGGCAGGGTTTACAACTTTAAAATGAAAAACCTTAAGGCTTTAGAACCACTTTAATGCTTTTTTTTTTCAGCTATCAAAACGCTGTCAGTTTCTGGCCAGCTATCAGTTCTTAGAATAAACATTTTGGAACCATTCAATAGGCTCAGTTTACAAAGCTTTAACAACATAAGATCTTTATTTTCTTCATGCCACTAATTTTCAAATCTCATTGGACTCTTTAAAGGGGTTGTAAAGGCAGAAGGTTTTTTATTTTAATGCATTCTGTGCAGCAGCCCCCTTCAGCCCCGCCCCCACTCACCCTCCTAATACTTACCCATCTCTATCCATGATGTGCACGAGTGCCTCTGCCATCCGGGACTCCCCTCCTGATTGGCTGAGACACAGCAGCGGCGCCATTGGTTCCTGCTGCTGTCAGTCAAAGTCAGTTAGCCAATCAGGAGAGAGGGGGCGGGCCGAATCCATGTCTGAATGGACACATGGAGCTGCGGCTCGGGTGCCCCCATAGCAAGCTGCTTGCTGTGAGGGTACTCAACAACAGGGAGGGACCAGGAGCGCAGAAGAGGGACCCGAGAAGAGGAGGCTGCTCTGTGCAAAACCATTTCACAGAGCAGGTAAGTATAGAAATTTTTCTTTTTAAAGAAAAAAAAAACGAGAATTTAGTATCACTTTAAGTATATAACACAAATAGAAAATCCTCACCCTTGTGTCTTAGCTTTGTGAATTGAACATAATGTCTTGTATCAATAGACAAACTGAGCTTTCTACTGAGCACCAAAAGATATTCATAGATATCACAAGATTGTCATCATATTCCTTCAGTTTTGGCACAACTGAGTAAAAAGCAAGAAATGTGTACAGTGCATGTAATCTTTGGGCAGCTGTTGATTGGAAACTTATTTTGAAGTAGAACAGTTGGGTAGATATCTACTAGTCTATGTGTGAATTGTCAGAGTGCCTGAGATCCACTGCAATGTTTCCTGATGCAGACGATAGTTTATGATTGAGGCCACTCACAGAAAAATATTCTAACAAGCGGGAAAAACAGCTTCTGTAAAGCTGGCCATAGGTGGTTCAAATCTTGGTTCAGAAGGGACCGGCCAAGATTCGAACCATGTATGGGCAGGCTGATTGTACCAAAGCTGATCAATTGATAAACTTAGAAACAACCAACCTCTCGTATTTTTTATGTGATTATTGCCAGCAGCTATAGCCTCTAGCGATAATCACAGTGGGGTTGATAGCCTAAACCTGGAGAGTGCAAAATCTGGTGCAGCTCTGCATAGTCACCAATCGGCATCAAAGTTTTATTGTCAAAGCTTAATTGAACAAGCTGAAGTTAGAAGTTAGAAACTGATTTAGCACAGCTGCACCAGATTTTGAGTGTTTTTATTTATTTATACATTTATTTATTCTCTCATGTATGTGTTATTTTTGTTTGGAATGTTGGGGTCCTAATAAAGTGGAACTTTACCCCCTACTATAATCTACAACAAAGGCACCTTTAGAAAGGCCAATCTACAATATTTATAAATAATTGCAGATTCTTTGTTCTTTGTACACCTTATTTTTCTTTTCTCTTCTATTGTTTTCATGATGGCCATTTTTATTAAGGGCAGAAGAATCCATATCCCTTTACTTCCTGGTACTCTGGGTCTGCCTCCTGGAACAAGTGACAGGAACTTCACAGGATGCAGCTGTAAGGCCAGGGTTACATCACTAGTGCCTCAACCAGGAAAACGCTTAAAGTGGATGTAAACCCAATGTCATCCTTTCTAAACTACTGCCATAGGGGTTATCTATAAGGATATACATGCCTCCTGCATGTATCTTTACCTGTCAAATGTCTCCCCTCTGTCTGTTATGAGAGCCGAAAAACTGCAGATTGTGGGTGGGTCTGTTGTCTGGAGCTCGGTGGGTGGAGTCGTGATGTCAGTAGACTCCCCGCCCACTTCTACACTCCCCTTGTCAATATGCATTTTCTCCTGTGTATTTCTTACACTGAACTTCTGCTATGATCTCTAACATCCAGTGAAAAGACAGGAAAGTAACCACATGACTTCAGCATGCCAAATCATGCTGAGGTGTGATAAAGCCAATCCTCGCAGAGCTGCTGAAGAAAGGAGTGGGGGTGGGAATTAAAAAATAATGCCTGTGTCTTAGGCTGTCACTCACAGCAAGGGGGAGGATTTGACAAAGTTTTTCTCAGTTTGTCAAGATTTCTCTCACTGAACAATAAAAGAGGATTGCTCAGAGATGGATTAACTCTGTGTGGCAAGACTGGGCTCAAATGATAGGAAATCTTATACGCTACAGTATGATATTAAAAAAAAAAAAAATGTTTGAATAATGAATGTAAGATTATTTTATATCAGTTGTTCAATGCTGTAATTTTTTAGTAAAAAGAGGTTAAAGTCTACTTTAATCAAACAAGATATTGACAGAATCAGACACCTATTTAACCCAAATCCAACTTTAATTGAGCAAGGACTTTGTATTAGTTCTGTGTGTATTTGTACCTCTGAGCACTTTACTACAGTGGCTTTTCACTTAAAACAAATATAGCACCCTTGTCCCAAAGCAGGGCTACAGGTAAATTTAGTTATGCTGGGTGGTATCCAGCCTGGCTAATTTGTAGTGTTTAGTGGTCAAATGGCTTTTTTCCTAATTCTGTTTAGCTGTGGTTTCTCCTTTTTGTCAGTAGGTGGTGCTGTTGCCTTTGACATTAATATGATGAGCTACAGTGAATTCAAGGTATGAATAAACATACCTTTCTCAGCCAATCAGATTCGCTGCTATGAATGATGGGAAAAGCTATTTATTTGGAAGACGTCAGGTGATCTGGGTCTTCCTTTCCCAGGCTGTGGTCTGGGTGGATGTGTGTTCAACAGCTCCTGGCTGCTAGGCCTGAAGCCTGAGGCCTATCCAGGTGCTCGCCTGGCTGCTAGGTCTATCCGAGGCCTATCTGGGTGTTCAAGATTCTGCAAGGAAAAGCCTGCTTAATATCCAGAAACAATGCTGAGAAGGAAAGGATTTAGACCTGAGATGAAGTACCAGAGGTGAGTCTTGCATGGCCCGGGGACCCATGGAGATCCTGGGAAAGCGTCAAGATGGAATCATCCATAGAGTTCCTGCACCTTCTGTGAGTTAAGTTCAGTTACCATAGGAGACAGCCTATTCTACAAAGTACAGATGTGCTGGTTCAGCTTAAAGGCTCTCTTCCTGTACAGCTGTCTGCCTTATCTCATCTTTTTGTCTAACGAGTCTGCCAATCTGCCTATTTGCTGATCATTACTATTGTTGACTAAGGGTGTCCTGTGCCCTATCCCCCCTCTCCCGCATTTTTCCTGTTGTGAGAAATAAGCTTCTCTTTGTTTAAACATAAAAGTGACTGGCGCCTAATTTCTATCTTGTCCATCACCTACCATGCCAAGTAACCTGCACCCTGAGGAAGTATGTCGGCCCCTCCCACCTCTGAGGGTCACCACCAGGCTCCCAGAAAGTTGGGGTAGGCGCTACACAAACATACACCTAATAAGTGTCAGCTGCATGTCTTATATTGACTTAATGCTGCTTTGTGGGATTTATGGATTACATGGAGATTTTATAGAAAGCCTTCCTCACGCAACATAACTTAATAATCCCCCTCACCCTCATATTTTAGAAAATTAGCCTATTAATGTCAACTCATTGTCATTTGATAGTCCTATCACTGTTTAAACAATAGGTAACACATTACTCTTAGTGATTTTAGGGTAGAACTCCCCATTAGTGTAAATTGGTTCCTGTTATTGTTTACCTAAATGGCTTGTGATGTTGCATATTGATGACTATACAAGAAACAATTATTCACTATGTTGAAAAACTGCCTTTTGCATGACCGAAGGAATGTGCACACTTTCAGGTTTTATAGACAATGATACACTATATTGTCAAAAGTATTAGGACGCCTGCCTTTACAAGCACATAAGCTTTAATGGCATCCCAGTCTATAACAGCTTCAACTCTTCTGGGAAGGCTGTCCACAAGGTTTAGGAGTGTGTCTATATGGGAATGTTTGACCATTCTTCCAGAAGCGCAATTTTGAGGTCAGGCACTGATGTTGGACGAGAAGGCCTGGCTCACAGTCTCCTCTCTAATTCATCCCAAAGGTGTTCTATCGGGTTGCGGTCAAGACTGTGCAGGCCAGTCAAGTTCCTCCACCCCAAACTTGCTCATCCATGTCTTTATGGACCTTGCTTTGTGCGCTGGTCCAAATCATTTGGTGGAGGGGGGATTATGGTGTGGGGTTGTTTTTCAGGGGTTGGGCTTGGCTCCAGTGAAGGGAACTCTTAAGACGTCAACATACCAAGACATTTTCAACAATTTCTTACTCCCAACTTTGTGGATACAGGACTGTGCACTAGTGCACAAAGCAAGGTCCATAAAGACATGGATGAGCGAGTTTGGGATGAAGCAACTCGACTGGCCTGCACAGAGTCTTGACCTAAAACCTATAGAACACTTTTGGGATGAATTAGAGCGGAGACTGCGAGCCAGGCCTTCTCATCCAACATCAGTTTCTTACCTCACAAATGTGCTTCTGGAAGAAAGGTCAAACATTCCCATAGATACACCCCTAAAACTTGTGGACAGCCTTCCCAGAAGCTGAAGCTGTTATAGCTGCAAAGGGTGGGCCAACTCAATATTGAACCCTATATAGACGAAGACTGGGATGCCATCAAAGTTCATGTGACAATATAGTGTGTGTATGGTGAGCTTATAGAGAAATGCAACCTATTCTAGCATAGCAGACCAGTAGGGTGCTCAGATGCCAATCAACCTCAAATAACCTGAATGACAATAGCAATCTAAAATGTAAACTAAACATGGTACTATTGGCATTCATAAAGTAACAAATCCCATGTCGTTCAGAGCTTGTGCAGCTGGAACAAGCATTCCCGCTCGTGATTTTTTTTTTTTTTAACATGTTTCTGCATGTTTTATATAGGGCAACCAATTCATTTAAAAACTTCAAGAAATGTACAAAGAGCTCTCTTTGCAGGGAGTTTTTTCCAGGAGCTCGGATTTTCAAAAAACATACCAATTTGTAGAATGAATGTTGTCCAACTTGAAACTTTGCGGGTTTTACGCATGTTTCTACATGTTTCATATAGGGCAGCCAATTCACTTCAATGGGCTGCTCTATACGTGTTTGTTGCCCAAATGAAGATTCTTCTCCTGTTTGACCAACAAGCTTCATGCGATTCTTAAAGGCATATGTTGCCGCAATTTCCATGCAATTCTGTCGTGCGACTAATACAGCAAAATTGCACCGCAATTGGGGTGCCATCAAGAATAATGTCACCTAAATGTCCGAAGGTGAAGTTTTGCCCGCCAACATTTTATAGCATTACTAAGATTAAAAACTTCAATAAATGTACAAAGAGCTCTCTTTGCAGGGAATTTTTTGCAGGAGTTTTAATGCTACAACTGAAAATACATTACAGTATATCTAAACCCAGAAACAAAAATACAATATATTGCAGCTTACCAGTCCTTAGATGTGTGATGTGGTGACTGCATGAGTTTTTCAAGCTAAGTACATTTTCTGCAAGTAGAAAATATTCCCTGTTGACCCTGCCAGAAATCTTCCTCTGCACTGAACTGAAGTCTCAAACAATGTTATCAACTCTCACCAGTTCTCTGCTGATGACTACATAACACCTCCCTCCTATGTTATAGAGTTTTTCAGTCCAAATATAGAGAGCAGCCTTGGGTGACAACATTGCTCCATGGATAGAGTATGGTGAGTGATTGTTGTCAGAGAGTGTTCCCAGCAGGATTAACAAGCAAAAATAAAGGAAGAAGGCTGAATAAAACAAATGCAGCCGCCCCTGCTAAGGACTAATATGCTGCAATATATTACATTTTTGTTTTTAGATTTAGATATACTTCACGCTGATCGTAAACAAGTATGCGACCTCACTTGACCAGTGTAGGAACTAATATCCCCAACTTCCACTACCCACTCTTTATTTACTACTCCCCTTTTCTTTTTCCCTTTCTATAATCTATAATATAGAAATATAATATAATAATAATAATTATTATATAATAATAATAATAATAATTAGATAACACACACAGGAGTTGTTTGGAGTAAAAAACCGGCCATAGCAGCCTCCTTTATTATAAAAGTATAAAACCAACTTTTAAATAACTTTAAATAACTCTTTTAATGAACATTTTGTACAACTATGTATAACTTTTAACTGACAGTTCTTACACCTCCCAATCTTTGGTCTTCTGATGGCACTCTTAACTTCACCTCCTCCATTTCAAAAACTTCACCAAACACCATACACTGCGGTACATAATTTTACCATACCAGGCCTCCAGCCGTATTTAAAACAGCACGGTGACAACACCCTTCCCGCAGTGTAAAACATCTGTCTTCCAGCCTCGCCTTCCGCTGTAAGAACAGAACACACCAGAGGGGCACAGAATACTGAAAGCCCCCCACCATTTACCATCACCTCTTTGCATTTTGTACCACCATCAGAGACCAAAGATGCCGCCGATAAAGCGCTGCTATGACGACCGTGATCCATTCACCTGTAATAAAGAAAAAACAGAAACAGCAAACCAGAAAAATACCCACAACAAAACCAAAAAAGGGGGGGTGGGTGGGCAACTTCCCCTTTGTCTGTCTCCTCACACTGCTCCTGCTTAAACCCCGCCTATTCCTTTTATATCTCCCCACCCCTTAAGTTAACTTCAATCCTCTCCCTCATACTTCCTTTTACTTTTAACCCTCCGTTGTCTCCTGTTCCACCTAGTCATGCCCAGCCCTTCATTACCATTCCATACTTCCATTATCATTCCGGGCCTCCCTTGACCAGTGTAGGAACTAATATCCCCAACTTCCACTACCCACTCTTTATTTACTACTCCCCTTTTCTTTTTCCCTTTCTTATCTATAATAATTAGATAACACACACAGGAGTTGTTTGGAGTAAAAAACCGGCCATAGCAGCCTCCTTTATTATAAAAGTATAAAACCAACTTTTAAATAACTTTAAATAACTCTTTTAATGAACATTTTGTACAACTATGTATAACTTTTAACTGACAGTTCTTACACCTCCCAATCTTTGGTCTTCTGATGGCACTCTTAACTTCACCTCCTCCATTTCAAAACTTCACCAAACACCATTACACTGCGGTACATAATTTTACCATACCAGGCCTCCAGCCGTATTTAAAACAGCACGGTGACAACACCCTTCCCGCAGTGTAAAACATCTGTCTTCCAGCCTAGCCTTCCGCTGTAAGAACAGAACACACCAGAGGGGCACAGAATACTGAAAGCCCCCCACCATTTACCATCACCTCTTTGCATTTTGTACCACCATCAGAGACCAAAGATGCCGCCACAGCCCGCAAGGATGACCTCTTAGCCTTAAGGGCACCTCCACACCTGCAATGCCCTCTCAATGCCATCCTGAAGCCCAAGAGCCCAAAGATCAATGCCTACTGCGGTAAGGTGCACCCCATCTCCCCTTAGGTACATCCCCACATTAACCTCCAACTCCGTGTGCCTCACCACCAATCCCCCATTATTAACAACAAACTTTCCAATCGCCTTATTTACTTTAATTCTTGCTTTGTTGATCCTAGGTACCGATCTAGCCATGCGCCATGACGTCCTTGCCACTATGTCAGACCAAACTATGATCATGCCCGGGAAGGCCACCCGAAGTGCCAAAAAGTCGCACTTAACGGCCGACACCAGTTCCCTGGTAGATCGGACCCCCAGATCATTTCCTCCTGCATGTACAACTAAAACATCCGGGGGTCGATCGAGTCGAGCGTATCGTTCAACTTCCGGAACGACTCTACCCCACCCCATGCCTGGAAAGCCCAACCAGCGAATACATGCCTCCCTCCTGGAAATCCCCAGTTGCCTGCCTTCTGGTCTGACGTCCCCCCTTTTTGCACCCCAGAAAACATAGGAGTGCCCCAAGATCCAGACGAGGCGTGGTTGACCCCCATCTGCAAAGACATAACACAACAAAAGACAATTGAAACATGTGAACTTCCCCCACCCCTGTCGTCAAATGCATGTGATCATAATATATCTATATATTTTTTTTTTTTTTTTGTACAGCATCTGATGACAATTGAGGGCGCACATAAGACTGGAACCTCTTGGATTCCCACCTCCCAATCCTCTTGATTGCTGCCTCATCCAACCCACACCTGGCAGCTTCAGTAGCCGCCCCGATGCGGAAGGAGTGTGAGGCGAATTGCCTACTATCCAACCCTGCCGCCCCAATGCATTTTCTAAACACTGCAATGAATTGAAACCTGGATAAGAAAGTCCTATCTTCATGCACAAACAACGGCCCTTCCCCAACCGGGCGGATTAGCAGAAATTCCTCAACTACTTGAACCGGGCAAATTCCCGACCCTGGTAACCTGAACAGCTGCACTTTTACCCCTTTTCCCGCTTGGTCTGTTTTAGACCTGCACAGTTTCAACAACACCCTATCCCGTTTTACTTCCACATCCTGCATCTTCAAACCCCCTGCCACTTGTTTTGCTGGACTCACCAACTCACCCACCCGAAACGCTCCAAAAAATGCGATAGAAAAAAACGCCTTGAACAAAATCACTTCATAACCTGACTTACATACCCCACCTAATTTATTCTACATTACCTGCAATAATGAAAAAGATACTGGCCTCCTCGAATCCTTCTTCGCATGACTCTTCCTATAACCTTTTAAAGCCTGTTTTACCCAGAAATCCTTGGTAAAATCAGGCAGGCCCTGTAACTTGAATAAAAAGGCCAACCCTGCCAACTTCCGCTCAATTGCGGACACTGAACCACCCTCCTCCATGTGTCGCGACACAAAATACACTACCAACAACCTCAAGTCCAACCCTCCCAGCCCGGCGTCCGCCAGCCGTGTAAAAGTGGCCCATTCTGACCACACTTTACTATATGCCGCCCATGTCGACCCACTCACCGATTTCCTGATCCATCCTGCGGCGATTCCGATACCATCTCCCAAAGCCACCCCGGACAAGGAATCCCCTCCACTTCCGCGGCGGGCACCAGCTCCCTGAATCTGTCCCACTGGAACCGAGACAAGGAGTCAGCCAAAGTATTATCTACGCCCGGAATATGAACAGCATATAGAAAAACATTAAGTTGTAAGCACCTCAACACCAGGTGACGCAACAATCGTATTACCGGCGGGGATGATGCCGATAGCCGATTGATGACCTGAACTACCCCCATATTGTCACAATTTAAACGTATTTTTAAGTTCCGCCACCTCTCCCCCCACAATTCTACTGCTAATACCACCGGGAATAATTCCAATAGCACCAGATTCCGAGTAAATCCCAACTCCACTCAAAACTCTGGCCATGCCTCCGCACTCCACTGCCCTTGGAAAAAAGCCCCATACCCCGTAGATCCCGCGGCGTCACTCACCAAATCCATGTCGCAATTACTTACCGGTCCTCCCATCCACACCGAACGTCCGTTGTAGCTCTCCAGGAACGTGTGCCACACCTTCAAGTCCTCCCTATGTTCCCTGGTAAGCCTGATAAAGTGGGACGGAGACTGTATCCCCGCTGTTGCAGCTGACAACCGGCGGCAAAAAACTCTACCCATTGGAATAATGCGACACGCAAAATTCAACTTACCCAAAAGTGATTGTAATTGTCGCAGCTGCACTTTCCTTTTTTCCATCATGTCCCTGACATCCCTTTTTAACCCGTCCACCTTATCCCCTGGCAACCTGCACTCCATGTCTCTGGTATCTATTTCGATGCCCAAAAAACTCAACACTGTCGTCGGGCCCTCCGTTTTATCCGCTGCCAATGGTACCCCAAACTTACCTGCAATGTGTTCCAAGGTTGCCAACAGAATCGCACACCCCTTAGACTCACGAGGCCCCACGCAGAGAAAGTCATCAAGGTAATGTATCACGGAATCCATCCCCGACACATCCCTAATCACCCATTCAAGAAATGAGCTAAACAGCTCAAACTTGGCGCAAGATATCGAGCAACCCATTGGCAGGCACTGATCGACGTAAAATTCCCCCTGCCAACAGCAACCCAACAGCCAAAAGCTGTCCGGATGTACTGGAAGCAAACGAAATGCCGCCTCAATGTCTGATTTTGCCATGAGTGCCCCCTGACCGTAATGCCTCACCCATCCCACTGCTGCATCGAACGATGTGTACGACACTGAACAATCTTCAGGATTGATACCATCATTCACAGATGCCCCTTTTGGAAACGAGAGGTGGTGAATAAGGCGAAACTTGTTTGGTTCCTTCTTAGGCACCACTCCCAACGGTGACACTACCAAATTCTGTAATGGCTTAGTTGCAAAAGGCCCACTCATGCGCCCCAACGCAACCTCCTTGGCCAGTTTCTCTGAAACCACCCCAGGATTCTGCAATGCAGACCGCAAGTTCTTGGCCATCGGAGGTATAGCTGCCAGAGAGCATGGAATTCTGAAACCCACTGAAAAACCCTCCCCCAACACCCTCGCTGCCTCTCTGTCCGGGTACCTATTTAAGAAAGGCGGCATCCTTACCTCCATCACCGGCGTTATCCCTCTTCTGAGCAGGCTCCCCTGACTTCTTTCCTTTTTTGAAGCAGCATGACAATGCGTGGTTCCCCCCACATCCTGAGCATTCATGTTTAAAACGACAGGATCCCCCAAACTTGCAGGATCCTTCGTTAAACTGCCAACACACCCCAAATTTTTTCCCGGCCGGGAGTCCAGAGGTAGACGATCCCCCGGCCCCCCCATGAAAAGGCTGGTTTGGTATCCTGGCGGAAGACATCAAACGCATCCATAAGCTGATATCCTTATGGTCCCACCTAAGAGCCGGCCTCACTGCCCTACGTTGCCTAAATTGCTCATCGTACCGAAGCCACGCAGTGCCCCCATACACCCTATGTGCCTCACCTATGGCATCCATGTAGCAAAACAACGCAGAGCAATGCTCCGGGTTCTTTTCGCCAATTACGCTCGCCATAATGGCGAATGCCTGTAACCAATTACCAAAAGTCCTAGGGATCAAACGATACCTTCGCTTCTCCTCATCCTCTTTTTTGGAATCGCCTGGCTTTACCCTGTCCAAGTTGAACTTCTCTAACGGTAACAAGGAGAAAATTTCCACATACTCACCTTTTACTATTTTCTCCCCCACTTCTTGCTTCAAATGTGCTCCCAGCGGGCCCTCATAGCAGACGTACACTTCGCATTTTGCCGCATCTGCTATCCTGACCACATCCTTCCTGACCACCACTGCAGATTCCCCCGTGGTGGCGTTTCCCGACACCCCTGCGTCTGAGTTGGCGACAGCCTCACCCCCTGTCCCCGTGGTCCCCCCAACACCCGACTTCTCCACCTGCCCTCCAACCCACGGTGCCACTATCGCTGGCGCCGTCTGGTTGGTTGCGAATTGCTGAACCAAATCCCTTAATCCTCCCAGCAATTCCTGTAATGGTCCCCCTGTCCCGGAGGCGACAGGCTGAACGCCCGTCCCCCCGAGGCCCGGCGGTCCCCCCGCCGCGGCCCCTACAGCTCCCCCAGGAGCCCTCGTGTCCCCCCCATCACCCCTATCTAACCAATTACCACCATCAACATTGCTAACAGAATCAGGTAAAACATGTGACTCACCAGGCTGACTGGGTCTGCTCCCCATCGCCGCTGCACTGGACCCTCCAGATGGTGCGATGTCCTGGCGCGCGTCCTCGTCCGAACCCGACAGCTCTCCTTCTGACCGTACCTCCGTGGCTTGGAGCATCGGCGTGAGTAACCTCCCAGGTGAAGCCTGCCTGGGGGCTGTGGATTCCCATCTTGTAGCTGTTCTCCCCCTCTCCCTGCGACCACCTGCTGCTGTGCTCTGCTGTCCCCCACTGCTGGCTCCTCTGCTGGCCCCTGGACCTCTCCTTCTGTCTTCATCTGGCTCTCTTCCACTCCTGGCTGCAGAAGGCCTGCCAGCAGCGTCAGGTAGCTGACCTCCAGCCGTGCCCCTGCTCCTCCCCTGTCGGATCTCCCCCCTAGCAGGCGCCTGTGCTGCGGGGGGGACCGTTCTGCTGCTGTCCTGTCTTCTGGGTGGTGATGCTTGGGCGCCATTACGGCCCGAAGCCCCGCCCCCCGCGCTCCGCCGTTGTAAAGGATTCCGCCCGGTCCCCCCAGGGGTGGCGGCGGCCACCCGTTTTGCTGGGGGAGCCGACGGGTCCGTTCCCGGGCTCCTATTAGGGCGAGCTGTTCTGGATGAGGGGCCTGGTGAAAAACGATCAGGCGGCCTAGACTGCCTGGCGCGTGGCGTCGCTTCCCCCCCCCGCGCCGGACCCCCCCGCTTCGTTTAGCAGCAATGGGGCTACCTGAGCCTGTAGCCATTCCTGTCCCCTCGTGGCCGCCGCCGTCCTCAGCCTTGCTAGGATCACATCAATGTCTGCCATGCTGCTGCAAATGCTTCTCTCCCCCTGTGTCCAACTGCTCCTGCTTAAACCCCGCCTATTCCTTTTATATCTCCCCACCCCTTAAGTTAACTTCAATCCCCTCCCTCATACTTCCTTTTACTTTTAACCCTCCGTTGTCTCCTGTTCCACCTAGTCATGCCCAACCCTTCATTACCATTCCATACTTCCATTATCATTCCGGGCCTCCCTGGACTGGCCTTTTTTCCGTGGGGCCACATATTTGCGTATCTCCCTTTTTTGTCATGCGGCGCACTCCCAGCACAGAGACCAGGGTCTCACTGAGAGCCCTGGACCCCGTTCTAACGATCGGGACCCAGAACGTTCGATTCCAGGTCACCTGATCGCTGTGATAGCCTGTGATTGGTTATCACAGTGATCAGTTACTGTGTGCACTATTGTCTCTGGGCTGTACTACGAATGCAAACAAAAACTAACATACACATATGTGGTATCGCTGCAATCGTCAGGAGCAGGAGAATTTATTTTGGGTTGTTCTTTGGTGGTAGGTTATGTATTATCTATTATATGTATGTATCCTATTCCTGTGATACTCTGAACATCCCGCTGGTAGAGATGCCTAATTGGTATGCGGGCTTTCGCCTCTATACCGTGAGAAAGGACCAGCCATATGAAGAACCTATGGAGGCACAAGACACTTGATACCAGAGGAGAAGATCCCCTTCTGCTCCGAGTCAACGTACTACTTCCTGTAGCTTACACCAGGATTCCAGCCCCACTAACTCTCCTAGCTTGAGAAGAGCCTGGCGGGACCACTAACTTCCCCCACAGGTACTACGTGATCTACTGTTAATGTTCAGCCATGTTCGGCTCCTATGAGTTCTGATTGACTGTTGTTTTCATTGACTATTGTCCTATTAACAATACTACTCTGTTCATCTTTCGGACCGTGGTACTCTTAACTATGCGTGTCTTCACTCCACACTAACTTTCCTCTGCGCTATAGCTGCCTTTGTATACAAACAAGACCCACAGAGATCCCACAATCAACAGCCGAAACTACAATTCCCACAACACCCTGCGGCCTGCCACCTGACCTATACATGAAGACATAAGAACTATCAGCGTGGCCTACAACCGGCTTTGCACGCTCCAGGAAGCATCACTGAGCAAGGAACATCTCTCACACACCGCTGTGTCTATGGACCAGGTAATGGACTCTTCTACACAGGGTGCAACCTTAGCAACTTCAACCTGGAAAGACGCAAGACTCACCAACCCTCCACCTTAAGGTACCCCAATGACCATGCTAATTACAACCGTACATGACTCCAGGTCTTGTAATAGCATCTTCAAATAAGGAGTAGGACGGGCGACCCCTCATACCCACTTTCCTACTGGAAGTTGAACTATACCGTCATCCCTGCCGGTCTTCTTCTTACTGCTATGCAGCACCAACCATGTCACCACAGGTGCAATTCGCTTCTCACCCTGGACTATCCAAGAAGCTCCATACTGCCCATACAATAAGAACCAAGGCAATTTTGGACACCCCCAGTGCTCCCTTGTCTTTATCCTTCACTAGGAATAAACCACCACCGGCTCATTAAGTGACTTATTTTAGATTCTACTCACCTCACTCAGCAAGATCTAACTACATAGAGAGAACGCCTAACCTGCTACTATAAATGTCATAGTCAGGAAATAGGTACTTAGCCTACTTGGCATAAACTGTTGGCAGTCTGAACTTTTCCTTAAAGTATTGTGACAAGGTATCGCTCTTATGTCATATTATTGTTTCGAGTTGTCTTAAGTTTAGTAAAACTGATTGCATTTTGCATAGGTTAATGATACACAAGTTTTAAGTTTATGGGTTACTATACTCGTTGCTCTGACATTGCTACACAGCCCGAACCCTGGACTTTCCACTGCTGACCTCCTGGAGGCCTGGTGGCAACTCCAGGGGCTAATCACCTACCCCAACAAGGCAGGGCGGCGAGATAACAGTAAACATTCAAATACCATTGAAATAAGTCACTACACTTCTCCCCCGTGTCCCTCTAACTTTGTACTCCAACATACCTGAGCAGTGTCCCATCTCACACACTCCCTTAAAGAACTATCTCTATCCTCCTTCAAATCTATCCCATGTGGCGGCGGGATACCCGAGATCTACAGACACTTTCTTGTGCTAGGTACACTCAAATCTACAACTAATACAACAGACCCCCACTTCCCCTACCTGACTACCCCCTACCCCACACACCCCTCCCCTCATGGCGGAGGACGTCGGTCCACACGCCACGCTACACCGCAAAGCTCAACCCCATATACAACTCAAGCTATGCTCTATAAACATCCGTGGACTTAACACCCCTGAAAAGAGAACACAATTACTTTACTCTCTCCAGAAAACTAAGGCTCACATAGCTCTTATTCAGGAAACCCATTTTAGAATGGATAATATCCCCAAACTGCACAACAAGCACTTTCCGACGGTTTATCATGTGTCCAATAAAGACGCCAAATCTAAGGGGTATCTATTCTAATATCTAAACAATGCCCAATCCACATATCAGAAGTCCAAACGGATCCACAGGGGGGGGGGTTCTTATTTCTCAAAGGCACACTTCACCATAGGCCCATCACAATTGTAAATATCTACGCCCCAAACACGCAGCAAGTTGCCTTCTTCCGAAAAACATTCCGACAACTGTTGACATTCCAATCTGGCACTCTAATCCTCAGTGGCAACTTTAATATAGCCCTGAACCCCCCCCCTTGACACATCTAATGGCTTGTCATCCTTAACGTACAGAGCCCTCCGCGCGATAAAGTCACAATTCAGCGACCTGACGCTACATGATACTTAGCGCACACTACACCCCAACGAAAAAGACTTCACCTTTTTCTCCCCGTCACATAACAAGTACTCGAGACTTGATCACTTCTTCATATCCCAAAATGACCTATCCTCTCTCACTAGAGCCACAATCGAACCTATGATACTGTCGGACCACAACCCTATCACCATGACACTAACTCTCCCTACGACACATGTCAGATGCAGTATATGGCGCCTTGACAATTCCCTCCTAACAGATCTAGAGATTGCTCAAAAGATATCCAAGAGCCTTTCCCATTACTTTACAGAAAACATATCGGGAGACTCCTCCCCGGCAACAATCTGGGCTGCACACAAGTGTGTAATTAGGGGTGAATTCATTTCATTGGCCGCCAAAAGGAAAAAACTTAGGAAGGCACACATTGATGAACTAACTAAACGTATATACATAATAAATGGTAGAAACTACCAACCCACGCAAATGGAAGCTGGTTAGACTAATATAAAATTGATTAAGGAGTAGCACGTTATAATGATAAAGAGAAAAGACAATAATTAACAAATTAATTGCAAACCGCACTCCCTATAAAGTGCAAGTGCAGATGACACACTCTAAACAAAATAAAATGTAGTGTATAAATAATGTGAATAGTGATACTCATAAATGACTATCAACTAAGTGAAATCAGCAGATAATCAAACATCAAAAACAAAAACAAGTGAAAACAACAGTTCAAATTCAAAAATGAATTAAAAAATTATATTAAAAAAATGTATGTGTTCAAAAAAGTGTTCAAATAGTATTCTGATTTCAACACTATTTGAACACTTTTTTGAACACATACATTTTTTGAATATAATTTTGGAATTCATTTTTGAATTTGATCTGTTGCTTTCACTTGTTTTTGTTTTTGTTTTGGATTTTTCAATTTTTTTTTTTTTTGTTTACATTAGAGTGTGTCATCTGCACTTGCACTTTATAGGGAGCGCAGTTTGTAATTAATTTGTTAATTATTGTCTAAACATATATACACATTGGAACAAAAGCACAAATCTTCTTTGGCCGCTAACTCCTTGACTGAACTGACACAAACCAGAGAAGAACTCTTGGGAGAGATACACAAAACACTAAAACGTAAATACGCCCTAACCCAAAAAGTATTTTACGAATTTGGCAACAAATCCGGGAGGCTGTTAGCCAGAGCCCTACATGTCAAAAAAGCACACTATCCACACGATCAAAGACCCCGCAGACAACACCTTAGCTACATCAGAAGACCTTGCAGACCAATTTGTAAAATACTTCTCCAAATTGTACAATCTCCCTACCTCACAATTGACAACCACCCCAAATGACCGGATGGCAGCAATTCAGGACTTCCTACAACAATACAACCCAACCCCTCTCACTATTGAAGAATCAACAGGCCTAGACCTCCCGCTTTCTGTAGAAGAGACCCTGACAGCCTTGAAACAATTAAAGACAGGAAAAAGCCCGGGCCCAGACGACTTGACTGTCAGCTATTTTAAGTCCTTCCCCGATACTCTTATCCCCCAGCTCGTTAAGTCTTTCAATAACCTTTCACCCTCCAAAGTCACCAACAATCCTAGAGGCCCACATTACCCTTATTCCAAAACAGGACAAAGACCTCATAATGGTATCTAACTATCGTCCCATATCACTTGTTAACGTAGACGTGAAACCCTACGCCAAAGTTCTGGCAAACCGCATCCTTCCCCTACTCCCGAGATTAATCTCTCTGGACCAAGTCAGGTTTGTCCCTGGCAGGAAGGCCAGGGATAACACCACTAAAGCTCTAAATATTCACTATTGGCTATCCACTACATCCACCCAGGGCTTCTTCCTATCCCTAGATGCGGAGAAGGCCTTCAACAGAGTGGACTGGGACTATATGGAGGAGACACTACGTGCGATGGGAATACTACATCGTCTACTCCAAATGATCCTAGCTCTCTACTCGTCCCCCACAGCCAAAATCAGGGTTAACTGCCGCCTGTCGAATGCCTTCCCCATTTCAAATGGCACTCGCCAGGGATGTCCCCTATCCCCCTAAATGTTCATACTCACCATGGAACCTCTACTCCGCAAGCTAAGAGACAACTCGGATATCAAAGGCATTGATGTCAATAATAAAAAATATCAAATAGCAGCTTACATGGATGATATCCTACTTTTCCTAACAGACCCTATAAACACCATCCCTAACCTCCTCAAAGACTTTGCACTTTTCAAAACAATCTCCAATCTGCAAATAATTTCACAAAATCAAAAGCTCTGAACATCACCCTCCCGAATACACTCATTACACAATGTAAAAGTAATTTCCCTTTTGGCTGGGAACCCCACGCTATCACCTACCTTGGTATCAATATCCCTACCAGGTTGAATGAACTATATGCGCAAAATTTCAACCTGTTCTCCAAGCCATCCAAGGAGACCTTCACAAATGGCACACAGGGCCTTTCTCATGGTTTGGCAGAACAGCTATCCTGAAAATGAATGTTCTACCCAGACTTCTCTATCTCTTTCAAGCAATCCCCTCCTTCTTCTCGTCTTACAAACGAATGTGCAGGAACCTTATCTGGACCTCCAAAACACCCAGACTAAGCTGGGAAAGATTGACGCTCCCCAAACTACAAGGGTGTCTAGGCCTTCCAGACATTCAAAAATATCACTGGGCATGTCACCTGACCAGAATAGTCGACTGGCATGTACATGGGCATAGTAAGGATTGGATTCAGCTTGAAAATTCTTTTGCTCAGATCCCACTATTCCACCTTCCCTGGATCAGCCACATTCATGTCCCTAAAGAACTTACTTCACACCCACTAATTAATGCCACCCTGCTGCACTTCAGAGCTGCTTGAAAAAAATGAATTTGAATCCTACAACTGGACCCATGACTCCTCTAGATAAAAACCCAGATTTTCCCCCGGGCCTGTCCCTACACAACCCAACTGTGAAACCAAACAGACCCCAAATAAGAGCTCAACAATTTTTCCAGAACAATGAACTCCTGTCTCACCAAGCTATGTCCTCTAAATTCCCAGATTATAACATTCCCTTCTTTAAATTCCTACAACTCCGACACTTCTTCCAAGACACCAAACCCAACACACGCTGGCACCAGGATTACACGGCATTCGAATTACTTTGCAATAGCGAAGAACCCCAAAGACACCTAATCTCAACTGTTTATGCACTCCTCTTCTCGACCCACAACATCAAAAAAGACAAAGTTGTCCGACAATTGGAATCAGACCTCAATATAGATTTAACCAACGAGGAATGGGAGCACATATACAGTCACATCCACAAAGGTTCCATCAATGTATCTACCCAGGAAAGATATTCTCCAGATGGTACATGACACCCGACAAGATCCACAAATTTCATCCTAGTCTCCCCCCCCCCCGCTATACTGGAGATGCAACACAGCACAAGGCACACTACTCCACATTTGGTGGGATTGTTCGCTCATAAAACCATTTTGGATAGAAATCCACCACCTTATTACACAAATTACAACATACACCCCTGATTTCACACCCGAACAATTTCTACTTCACTACACCTCCAAACTATAAAAAATCCCTCGTCCTACACCTCATT
This sequence comes from Aquarana catesbeiana, assembly GCF_042186555.1. NCBI lineage: Eukaryota > Metazoa > Chordata > Amphibia > Anura > Ranidae > Aquarana > Aquarana catesbeiana. Next base: position 109,138,052 of record NC_133332.1, on the reverse strand, counting down.
AATGCGGCCAATCAATATATGCCGGTCTACTGGAGAAGTACATTTCCTCCCACTGTTACAGAATGGCTCCATCGAGTTGATAGACAAGTAAAGAATAGGGCAAATATATTAGGTACTTTAATTGAAGACATGACCTGGTAAGGTCAATTATTCCATCCCTCGGGACTTTAAGTGAAATTGTGACCCGGAAAGGTCACACATTTCCATCCCTATTGTAGTCAAGAAAGGGGGAGGGCAAGGGAGGTGGGACTTTAAATGAAGCACGTGGTTGCAAAAGAATAAAATTGGTGAACATAATTGGAATTTATTAATTGCCATAAAACAGAATTAGAATACATCATGTAAAATTACGTAAACATAATGGAATGATACAAAGGGTAATACAGTACATCTTGATCATAATTAGAATATCACATGGATATGGCAAACAATAGCCTCCAAAGTGCACCAATAACACATTTCGGCTAAGTGTGTAATAAAAAGTAATGCCTGCAAGGACCTCTGTCCTCATTGATCCAGAAACATGGTAATAAATGTTAGCTAGTACGATATTTTATATATACATCAGAAACATAGTGTATGGCAGCTCTACGCATTTCGTGGCTGGAGGGCCACTCGTCAGGAGTAAGCACTTGATGTAACTATGGGTAAGAAAACTGATATAAGGTTAAAGAGTTAAATTAATACAGAGATGGACAGGGGTAGGGTTAGGAACCCCCAAACCAATTGTAACAAAATTCACTCAGGTTCATGTGGTGGAGATGTGGTGCCGGGTAGCACAAGCCAGCCAAAGTACTCTCATCCGTGAGCTGGGGTGGGTATCACTGCAGGGGCGCCCAACAGGCATCCATCGGGGCAGGCATAGGCCCAGGAGGCAACCTGGATGTGAATTGAATGATGGGAGAGTGAACCACGGTGTTCACAAAAGGAGGTGGTGACGTGCATAGATGAATAGAAGGATCCGTGATGAAAAATAGAGTGGTAGAAATAGCAACTTAAAGGTGCTTCATTTAGGTCCCACCTCCCTTGGTCTCACCATTTCTTGATAGACTAGCAGAGATGGAAATCCTCATACACCAAGCCAGAGACAGCCCGACAAAGTACAGGGAAACCTGGGCATGCTGGACACATTTTAGACAATCCATAGAGGCTAACAGGCCAAATAATGACTCACCCTCCACCAACTAGAGAAATCCATCTCTGAAACTAGTAAACACACCAGAGACCTCTGCCCCCCCCCCCCCCTCCTCTCCCCTCCACCCCCCCCCCCCCCCCCAACCACTAACTCCCACATAACCACTCTGTTGAACAACTATTTTTATCATACCTCTGAACAATTTCCATATCAGCTTTCTCAGATAGGAAAACACCCTTAAATGGCTTTTAGAGATCAAAACCAAACACCACACCTAGGCTTCCTAAGCTTGGGGTCCAAACACCTAAAGAGTGGGCTCACCCAAACAAAGAAATATAATGACCTTACTCAAACCACATACGCACATACCTACAGCCCCCCCAGTCACAGTCAAATCCCTTTAGGGGTGATTGGGGGCAGGGGTAGTTGCCGTCGGTATACACCTTTCCACTGCTCAGAGGCCAACGCATGCAAACACCCCAACTGTCCAATACGGAGATACACAGAGAACCTCTTAACCACATACATCCTGACCACATTACCCACACAGGGAAGCAGCCAAATCTGATTACGACAGTTCAAATCTACTACACATGTCAGGACACTGACAAGATGTCGACTAACCGTGATCCTGTTGTTATTCGCATTGTATGTCTTTCATCAGTTTCTTTTGACGACTTTTCATTGTACTTTATGCTTGTGACTTTTGTAAACCTGTAAAACGTTAATAAAATTTTAAAGTAAAAAAAAATTTGAAAATATCCATTGCCATTTACCACCAAATAAAAGACCCATTTGTCCTGAAAAAAACAAGGTATAATCCACCTGGATGCACCAAGTAGTTGTGATGATATGTACGTCATTTGTTTTACCCTTAGACGCGAAGGGCTTAAGCTTATCTGGGGTATTGGCTGATATAAATGGTTCTATGTACTATTTGAAACTTAGTGTAAACTGTTGTGCTGCATTAAAAAACAGGAAAATACTTACATGCATAAATATACCACATTACTAATTATACATTATTTAGCTTTTAAATCAAGGTACACAATGGCCATAAAGGATACTGAGTCATACTATGGTGCGGAGGGTCAAAAGGAACCAAAAAGCCCTTCATGTACAGCACTGTAGATGATGACTTCTTGAAACAGAAAGTATTTACTTTGGTATTACAAATTCAAAAATAAGGGTTTCATTTTAATTATGTATGGACACTTTGGGCTTTGTCATGCAAATCATTCTTTACCGGTTCCCGACCGGCTCACGCAGATATACTGCGGCAGAATGGCTCCCCTGGCCGAAACCCTATACGGGTACGTCCTTCCGCTTTTTGGCCATCAGAGGGTGTGCGCCCGCTGCAGGGTGGGGGTACCTGATGCCCGTGGCCAGCGGGTATGATCGTCCACCGGCCACGCGCAATTGCGTGCATGAGCCACAGCACGGGGATATGTGTGTGTAAACGCACAAATCCTTGTGCTGCCAGGAAAGAGGAAACATATCACTTTTCCTTTTCTTACTAGTAGGAAAAATGATATGTCTCCTCTCCTAGTCACTCCCATCCCCACACAGTTAGAACACACTGAGGGAACACACAGTTAACCCCTTGATCGCCCCCTAGTGTTAGTTTTTCCCTGTCAGTGGCATTTACACAGTAATCAGTGCATATTTATAGCCCTGATCGCTGTATAAATTTTAATGGTCGCAATGTCGCAGTACCACTAAAAATCGCAGATCACCTCCATTACAAAAAAAAAAAAAAAAAAAATTATAAAAATGCCATATAAATGCCATAAATCTTTCCCGTAGTTTGCAGATGCCATAACTTTTGTGCAAACCAATCAATATACGCTTATTGCGCTTTTTTTTTACCAAAAATATGTAGAAGAATATATATTGGCCAAAACTGATGAAGAAATTTGTTTTCGTTTTTTTATTTTGGGGATATTTATTATAGCAAAAAGTAAAAAAAAACTTTTTTTTTTTTTCTTCAAAATTGTCTGTTTTTTTGTTTATAGCGCAAAAAATAAAAACCACAGAGGTGATCAAATACCACCAAAAGAAAGCTCTGTTTGTGGGGAAAAAAAGGACGCAAATTTCGTTTGGGTACAGCGTGGAACGACTGCGCATTTGTCAGTTAAAGGGACGCAAACGTTAAAGTTAGGCCCCTTTCACACTGGAACAGTTTGCAGGCATTATTGCGCTAAAAATAGCGCCTGCAAACCGAACTAAAACTGCCGCTGCTGTTTCTTCGGTGTGAAAGCACGAGGGCTTTCACACTGAAGCGGTGCACTGGCAGGAGAGAAAAAAAACTCCTGCAAACAGCATCTTTGGAGCAGTGAAGGAGCGGTGTATACACCGCTCCTTCACTGCTCCTGCCCATTGAAATCAATGGGGCAGCGCGGCTATACCGTGGTTATACCGCGGCTATACCGCTTTAACCCTTTTTCGGCCGCCAGCGGGGGTTAAAACTGCACCGCTAGCGGCCGAATACCGCCGCTAAAACGATGGTAAAGCGCCGTTTTACCGCCAACGCCCCCACCGCCCCAGTGTGAAAGGGGCCTTAGTTAAAGCAACGTGCCAAATTGTAAAAAGTGCTCTGGTCGGGAAGGGGGTAAAATCTTCCTCTGTGGCCAACTGTACATCCAAAACTGCAAATGCATAGTACAGGAAGCGCCTAAACTTACAGAGCCATTTATTCCAACATGTATACACCTGCTGCAGACTTTTAGGGGATCACCATTCTCAAATATATCATAAATCTATGGAGCCTGGCCCGTACTAACAAAGGTTAACCAATACACTCACAGTCTGGTGAGCCAAAAGAAAACAGAAATTAAAGCAGAAATGATTTCAACACAAATCCAAAAATAACATGGTTTTTTCATCATTTCCAGATAGTGAGTCATAAAAACAACAAAAAATGTTTATAGGTCTACCCACTCATCTAAAATGACAAGTAAATTCTATGTAAGAATTGTGTTCAAAGCAAGCACATGCCCATTCCTATTTCAATGCATAGAATGAATAAAGTGACATGGATATTTCCCCTAAGAAATATATATATATAAATATATAAATTTATCATACCCGGGATGTCTACTAGACTCTTGTTTGGACAGATTTAAGTGAGTTATTCCCAAGAATTACAGGCCTACAATATAAAACGCCAAATTTGAATGCAAAATAATTGTACCGCTTTCAGCATCAAAAATCTGAAATAATCATACCGCCAGGGAAGTTAACCCTTTCATCGCCCCTGATGTTAACCCCTTCCCTGCCAGTGTCAGTACAGTGTTAGCACTGTTCACTGTTTTAGTGTCACTGGTCCCCAAAAAGTGTCAAAAGTGTCAGTTAGGTGTCCGATTTGTCCACCACAATATTGCAGTCCCGCTGACCGTTGCCATTACTTGTAAAAAAATGATGATTTGGTGTGTTTTATAGCAGAAAGCAAAAAATATTGTTTTTTTTTCAAAATTGTCAGTCTTTTTTTGTTTATAGCGCAAAAAAAATAAAACCCGCAGAGGTTTTCAAATACCACCAAAAGAAAGCTCTATTTGTGAGAAAAAAAATGACAAACATTTTATTTGGGTACAGTGTCGCACGACTGCGCAATTGTCATTTAAAGCAACGCAGTGCCTTATCACAAAAAATAGCCTGGTCATGGAGGGGGGTAAACCTTTCGGAGCTTAAGTGGTTAAACTGTGACAAAAAAAAAAAAAAGGAATCTGATTGATTTCTCTGTAGAGCTGCACCAGATTTTGCACTCCCCAGTTTTAGTAAATCAGCTTCATAGTGTGCACACACTAGTTATATTGGTTGTATTATGTCCTGTCTTCTGCAGAGATGTCTGCACCCTATACATGCTAGAATATTGATAGATTAGGTCTAAAATAATCTACTTCACTTGATAACTGAATCATGTATGGACTCCATTCCTCCTAACAAGAGAGGACGAGTGGGCAGAGGCAAAAATGTCTCTATTAGCACGATTACTAGAATTAGAATGAACATTAGAATAAACATCCATCAAAAACAGACACAAGCAGTAGTACTGTGTATAGTCAGTGTCTAAGGCATGTACAGTATGTCATACTTTAACTGATTTCACAAGTCTATTTAATAGACAACATTACACTGAGAATTAATTCCTATAAATGGTCCTTACTCGTGGTGGCCTCCAGCGATTCAATGGAGTACCAAATGCCTTCATTTTTGCTATGGGTGGTCAATACTCCTATGCTCATGCACACTAGGCATAGGACTCAGGGATGCCTTTCTTGTAATGGCTCTGTGGTGCCAGGCAGGGCCCTACAAGGAAAAAAACTGTATCAGGGATGAAGATAAGTGTTTTCATTTGTGGGCTAAACTAAGCTGTTGGGAGGGGGCTGAAGAAAAATTAAAAGGGAACTTTAGTAAAGTGAAGTTTTCCTGTAAAGAAATATTTGACAGATGACCCAAAGACTTTTCCATTTTATCCCTGGTCATTGCACAGAACTGCAAAGCTACTAAACCTTCCCATCATCATTTGTTAAGGTAAATGTAACTAGCTCTCCAGAACTGAGGTAGCTATCCATTTCCTGCCTCTGTATTGCTTCTACAGTGTAAAGTCATATGCCAACAACAAATGTTGGATGTGAGCTTGTTATCGGAAAGTCTGACCATGTGTATGCTCCATAGAACATTTGTTGTCGGAATTTCCGCTAACAAATGTTTAAGAGCAGGTTCTCAAATTTTCCGACAACAGAAATTCCGATCGTGTGTACATAAGTCTGAGGCACAAAATTCCATGCGTGCCTTGGAATCAAGCAGAAGAGCCGCACTGGCTATTGAACTTCATTTTTCTCGGCTCGTCGTACGTGTTGTACGTCACCGCGTTCTTGACGTTCGGAATTTCCAACAACATTTGTGTGACCGTATGTATGCAAGACAAGTTTGAGCCAACAACTGCAATTTAGAATTTGAATGAAAGGTTTAGCACTGGGATACACTTTTTGAAAGACAAAAAGTGCATTTTATATATACAACTATATAGATGAGACCAAAATGAGGGACAAATTTGAAATAAAGAGGGACAGAGGGACATTGCTCGAAATCAGGGACAGTCCCTCGAAATCAGGGACAGTTGGGAGCTATGTATAATGACAACTACATCCCTGTTGAAACAGCATTGGCAATCAATCTGTCCCACAAGATGTAATGGAGATAACTTGTGATACTGAGATTTAATGGTCCAACTAGTCTGCTCATCCAGTCTTCCTTGTATATAGATAAAACCATATATCCTATTCCCCTGACTCTATCCTATACAGCTACTGTTTCCTTCTCTATCATTTTTACAGAACCTGCAATCAAACTCAATGACCCAGATGCAATTTACAGTCGGAACGTTGCCCTCTTCACTGTTTTTCACTAAAGGTGTGACTTCCTATACAGAGATACTAATTGTCTGCCTATAAAAGGATTTTTGCCTTGAATGAGGGTAGCATTGAACACTGCATTATATAATCATTAGCTGTAAACGTGAATCACTCCCACTTCTGAATCAATAAACAGTTGCTCTAAATATGCTTGCAACAAGTTTTATAAAAGAGTGATACTCACTAACTAAAAAGAAACTCATTTGTTAATCCAATCTTATCACATAACTGTCAGTTTAAGATAAAGGATTGTGTGTTGATATTTTGCAGGAAAATCAAACAATACTCTGTTTTCCCAGGATACACACTCTGGTAAATGATTATTTGGAAAGTAAAGTCATTTAAAAGGATTTGTTAAACAAGCGTAAAGCTAATTGGTAAATTCAGGGGAACACACATTTTCAGCTAATATTTTAATTTATGCGTTGTGTATTTATTTATTTTTGATAAAGATGAACTGTTCAAATTAGCACAATTGTTGTGCCTGTCTAAGAAAGGATATTCCTAATTTAACAAAAAAAAATCCTCTCACTTGCTGCTGTGTCTACAGGAGAGGTGAAGGGAAAGCTCCTCTAATAGACACAGGCCACAAAAAACCCTGAGAGGTGTTTGTCCCTTCCCCTAAAAAATTGATTTAGGTATACTTTAAGTTTATAACCAATACCAATAAAATAAATGGTCTTCCACACAATATTCATTTTTTTGCCAGCAATGAAATGGGTCCATAATGGCTCCCCAACAACCAGACAATGGTGGAGCTAATTAACAGGCCAATGTCCTCATCATAATTTGGAGAGATTTTGAAGCATGTATGAAATATCCACCTTTACCCATGCTTCCTCCCCTAAGCTTTTCAAACTAGTTACACTTTAAAGCCAGCCATAGACGGTTGAATCTTATCTGGTTCAGCAGGAATTGGCTAAGATTCAAACCATGTATGGGCAAGCTGAATGTATTTGATTGATCAACTTGGGTATAATCAGCCTGTTGGATTATACATGTAATTATAGCTAGCAGCTGTTATAGCCTTTAGTAATAATCACTGTGTTCTCCTGGTGGGGACAGCTTCCTACACCCCCACCAGGAGAATACAGTGGCTCCACGGGAGAGATTCACCCATCAACACTAACTGTATTGATAAGAGAATCTAGTGATTTTCTTTCTTAAAATTTTGGTTAGTTACAAAGCTTCTTCTATATTTTGTCATATTTTAGATCAGGCTATGTTGCCCCTTTATCTCATTAAAATATTCAAATATAAAGCTAAGTCCTGTGTTGAAGTGTTTCATAAATTTGTATGAAAATCTACAGTCTTCTTAAAGCAGAAGGTATCTACACATCTCACGCCCATCACAAATCCCAAAAATAAGGGATGCGGTCCTCATTTTAGGATAGTGGGCAAAGCTTTACAAAACTGTCCATTGACCAACTGTACCTCCAGAACCGCTGGTTCCACAGCAGAGAGTCAACCTAAAAATTATAGAGCCAGGGCGTAGGGAGAAAAAAAAAGCATATCTGGGCCAAAAGGAACCAAAAATGCCTTCTACTGATTCAGTGCAGTACAGAGAAAAGCCTTCTTAAAAGAGACGGTAAATTGGTAATGGCCAAAATGCTGTTTAGAATAAATGGCTCTTAAATATTTGGGTGTATGTTTCATGCAAACCAGCAGTTCTGGATGTTTAGTTGGCCAAGGGGCAGAAAGGACTAATTTGCATGGCTCTGTACACAATTTTAAAATAAAGAATAAACATGTGGTATAAGTAAGACATGTACAATATCTCACAAAAGTCAGTACACCCCTCACATTTTTGTAAATATTTTATTATATCTTTTGACAACACTATAAAAATTACACTTTGCTACAATGAAAAGTAGTGAGTGTACAGCTTATATATCAGTGTAAATTTGCTGTCCCCTCAAAATAACTCAACACACAGCCATTATTGTCTAAACCGCTGGCAACAAAAGTGAGTACACCCCCAAGTGAAAATGTCCAAATTGGGCCCAATTAGTCATTTTCCCTCCCTGGTGTTTACAATATTTACAAAAATGTGAGGGGTGTACTCACTTTTGTGGGAGACTGTATATATCTTCTGCTTTAAGAATGCTGGTTCAGATGAGGGCTTTTTGGTTTCTGTTGGTGCAGCTCAGATCTATGAAAAAATGTAACTGGTTTGTGGTCATCTTAACAAATCAATATCATATTGTTAGTGGAAAACCTGAAAACAGCTTAGTAAAAAGAAAGAAAAAAAGAAAATCAATGCTATTGGTAAAAACTGTGGCGTATTCAAAATCTGGTTACTGGAAACCCGTACAATCTATCAAAGTAATATTTAGCACAAACATGACCATCATTTGTGTTTGTAATGTTATTTCCACTAGGAAGAAAGTGATGGAAGGTAACCTCATATTCAGGTAAATTCTGGCAATAGCACTGTTTATACTGAAACAATACTCCATCTTCCTGGTAGGCTTTGTAACTGCAAATAATGGGCACACCAAAGCAATAAAGATAAAGCACTGGCATAAACATCCACTGAAAGTCCCTGGTTTCGAGTCTGCGAGTTTACTTTTGTATCCTGCGTTTACTTAGCAAATACCCTGCCTCTGAGCTTATGGTAAGCCTGCCTGCTATTTTCAACTTTTAAAATTAAAAATCTAAAGCCTCGTACAGACGGTCTGATTGTTGGACAACCAAGAGTCTGATTTTTGTCAAAAGTGCGTGTGCAGGATTTTGTCTAGCATACCAACTATCCGCAAATTGTCATTTGACAAACACGAACGTAGTGACGTACTATGAGAGCATAAAGAGGAAGTTTGTTTCTCAGGCGCCACCTTTTGGGCCTCCTCTGCTAATTTTGTGTTAGGAGAAATTTGGGGAGCGTTGATTCGCAAAGCAGCTTCTTTATTATCCCAATAACCACTTGCCTATAGGCCACTTACACTCCCTTCTTGCCCAGGCCATTTTTCAGCTTTCAGCGCTGTCGCAATTTGAATGACAATTGAGCGGTCATGCTACACTGTACACAAACAAATTTTGTATTATTTTCTTCACACAAATAGAGATTTCTTTTGGTTTTACTTAATCACTGCTGTTTTTTTTTTTACTAAAAAAAAAAGACCAAAAATGTTGAAAAAAACATTTTTTTAACTTAGTCATTTTTCTCCCTCACTGATGTGCACTGATAAGGCGGCACCGATAGGCTGAACTGGTGGGCATTGATGAGGTGGCACTCATGGGCACTGATGAGGTGGCACTTATGGGTACTGATTAGGTGGCACTGATGAGGAGGCACTAATATGCCGCACTTATGGGCACTGATAGGTGGCACTGATATGTGGCATTGATGAGCACTGATAGGTGGCACTAATGGGCACTTTTAGGTGGCACTGGTGGGCACTAATATGGAGCAGTGGTGGGCACTGATGGGCACTGATGGGTGGCACTGATGAGCGAGACTGATTGGAATTGATGGACAGCAGTGATGGGCATTGATGGGCAGCACTGATAGCCAGCACTGATAGCCAGTACTGACTGGCATCGCTAATGGGCACTGATTGGTGGTACTTGTGCACAGTGGTGGGCACTGAATGCTGGCACTGGTGGGAACTGATTTCTGACACTGGTGGGAAATGGTGGGCACTGATTGGTGACATTGTTGGTGCTATATTGTAATCAGGCCACTGACGATCAGTGCCCTGATTACATGTGTAGATGTCCCCCCTGTGTGGCGATGCTGGCGCGCGAGAGTGGCCGGTCTGGGACGCTGTCCTATGACATCATCCTAGAATGAGAGCCGCACCGCCCTGCCATCATTTGATGGTGGGCGGGCAGCAACTAGTTAAAGAAGATGAGAATTTTGACATTTCATCAATTGCTGCGTCACGAATGTTAATTCTAGATTACGAACAGTAGTTTACAAGACCAAACTCATCCCAGTCGTTCCTTGATTCCGAGCATGCGTGTTTGTACTTTCGACTTTTGTGTGACGATTTTTGTACTGACCATCCAAAAATCAGACATTGAGTTCACATCAGACAAAAATTTTATAGCCTGCACATCCAACATTTGTTGTCGGAAAATTGGAAAACAATTGTCTAAAGGAGCGTACTAACAGTAAGAATTTCGGACAACAGGCCATCAAACGACAATCCCCTTCTGATTTTCGTACCGTGTGTACGAGGCTTAAGAGTAAACACTTTAATTGGAAAGGGGTGGGGCAGCTGATGAGCTTGAGCTGGCCACACACTGTTTGTTTTCTTTTTGTTTTCTTTTTTCATTCAGTCAGACTCCTCCATCTACACAAATGAGTTGGACGGAGGAATGCCCTCACTGGGACATTGTATTCTGACAGTGGAACCCACTGCTGTCAGAATACACTGATCAGTGGCTGCAGTTGGTTGCAGCCACTGATCAAGAACATTTTTCCAGCATGTCCCTTCGACAGGAGTCAATTAAACAAATTCCCTTCCACAGTCTCAGCGGGGAGCATCGATACTTTCAAAAAGCTATTAGATAAGCACCTGAATGACCGCTACATACAGGGATATACAGTGTAATACAGACATATAATCACACACATGGGTTAGACTTGATGGACTTGTGTCTTTTTTTCAACCTCACCTACTATATGATTGACTTCTGTTGCGTGGGGACAGCCACGCACCTATTGAAATCCGACTGATCCCTGCTGAACCAGCCAAATTATGATCAGTATATGACAGGTTCACTTTAAAGCAGAACTAAAAGTATCAATACTCATCCTTCCAACAGTCCCTTGTCGGTGCTGACATCTTCCCCTTGTGCTGGTTTCTGAGCATCTTCATTGGCCAGTGCGGGATGATGTCACGCATGTGCAGGAGATAGTCATTCTAGCACAAAGGAATTGGCCCAATTCCTTTGTGCTAGAATGACTGGGTCATATAACCCTCCTGCCTTCCTGCTCTCCCACTCCAGTGCTCTATGTCAGCACATGAGTCATGTCCTCACCCCTCATCATAAGCACCCTCATAGTCATAGGCGTGCACACGGGGTGTGCCGGGTGTGCCCAGGCACACCCTAATCGCCACGCATGCATATCGCTCTGTGTGGTGGCGTCAAGCTTTTTTTTTCAGCCAGAACTAACTCAGGTACTGCCGCATTCTCCTGTCATCTGTAAACACAGAAGCGAGGTTTCTGTGTCAACAAAGGACAGCGCTCCTCTCCCGGCGGCTGCCTGCACTGAACCCTCTATGTTCCCTGTCTCATGCCAGTGATAGCAGAAGATAGGGCTGGATTTGTGCACAGCCACGCTAGCCGTGGCTAGCATGCTGCCTGCAGCAGCAGCACCTTGTGAAGCCTGTGTCCTCCCTGCAGCCTGAACTCTCCTATGGAACATGGCAGGATCTAGGGGGGTGCTGGGGTAGGCTAGGCACCCCCAGATTTCAGTTGCACCCCCCAGGTAATTCCTCTCTCTCGTGGATGCTGACCAGGCAGGGTTGCACATCGTCAATATCAGCTTTCAGCCAGCACACTCCCCCTGCCGCCTCCGTTCCATGAACGAAAGAGAAGAGAGGGTTTAGTCTGCTCCTCCTGCTCCTATCTCTTTGTCTGGCTGCCCACATCGCAATCCCTGTGTGTGCAGCCAGTGCTGTGTGCCTGAGAAAGGGATGTGTGCGCGGGAGATTGAAACTACAGCAGCTTCAGGTAGATCGTGGCTGCATGAATTATGCCTGAGCCTGCAGAGACCAGCCTATGATGAGTGAGTATTTCACTAAACTTTCCACATCCCCCTCCCCCATCTATCTCCCCCCTCCCCCATCTGTCTCCCCCATCTGTCTCCCCCTCCCCCATCTGTCTCCCTCCTCCCCCATCTGTCTCCCCCCCTTAACATCTGTCTCCCTCCTCCCCGTCTGTTTCCATCCTCCTCCCCCATCAGTCTCCCTCCTTCTCCCCAATCTGCCTCGCCCCCCTTTCCCCCATCTGTCTTCCCCCTCCTTCTCCCCGTCTGTCTCTCCCCTTTCTCCCCCATCTTCCCCCCTTCTCCCCCACATGCCCCCCCTTTTCTCCCCATCTATCTTCCCCCTCCTCCCCCTCTTACCTGAACTCTGCACTCTACAGGCAGTGCACACCTGAACTCTGCACTCTACAGGCAGCGCACACCTGAACTCTGCACTCTACAGGCAGCGCACACCTGAATTCTGCATTCTATAAGCAGTGCACACCTGAACTCTGCAATCTACAGGCAGCGCACATCTGAACTCTGCACTCTACAGGCAGCGCATACCTGAATTCTGCATTCTATAAGCAGAGCACACCTGAACTCTGCACTCTACAGGCAGCGCACACCTGAACTCTGCATTCTACAGGCAGCACACACCTGAACTCTGCACTCTACAGGCAGCGCACACCTGAATTCTGCATTCTATAAGCAGCGCACACCTGAACTCTGCAGTCTACAGGCAGCGCACACCTGAACTCTACACTCTACAGGCAGTGCACACCTGAACTCTGCACTCTACAGGCAGCACACACCTGAATTCTGCATTCTATAAGCAGCGCACACCTGAACTTTGCAATCTACAGGCAGCGCACACCTGAACTCTGCACTCTACAGGCAGCGCACACCTGAACTCTGCAATCTACAGGCAGCACACACCTGAACTCTGCACTCTACAGGCAGCGCACACCTGAATTCTGCATTCTATAAGCAGCGCACACCTGAACTCTGCAATCTACAGGCAGCACACACCTGAACTCTGCACTCTACAGGCAGCGCACACCTGAACTCTGCACTCTACAGGCAGCGCACACCTGAACTCTGCACTCTACAGGCAGCGCACACCTGAATTATGCATTCTATAAGCAGCGCACACCTGAACTCTGCATTCTATAAGCAGTGCACACCTGAACTCTGCACTCTATAAGCAGCACACACCTGAACTCTGCACTCTATAGGAACTCTGCTCTCTATGCACAGCACACACCTGAACTCTATAGGCAGCACACATGAACTCTGCACTCTATAGGCAGCACACACCTGAACTCTGCACTCTATAGGCAGCACACACCTGAACTCTGCACTCTATAGGAACTCTGCTCTCTATGCGCAGTGCACACCTGCTCTCTGCACTCTCGCAGCACACATCTAAACTCTGTACTTTATAAGCAGCGTACACCAGAATGCAGCACTCTATACGCAGCGTACATCTGAACTCTGCACTCACATGTGTGTTTGAGCTTTGAGGTGCACACCCTAATGCAACAGGCTGCGCACACCTATGCTCATAGTGACTTGTAATTCATAGAAAGGCGGGAGGGTTATATGACCCAGTCATTCTAGCACAAAGGAATTGAGCCAGCTGTTGCATGATGAACTAAGTATGCACAGCTCAATTTAAATTGGGGGATCACTATGAGCAGTAAACAATATTTTATTGCAGATAAGGGATTGCATGTCTCTTCTGCAAAAACAAAACAAAAAAACCTGCCTGCTCACAGTATGTAATAGCTGAGCTTTAGTTCTGCTTTAAGGTGCAGGTTAATGTACAATATTTTGAATGGGCTGAATTAGTAACAGTTTAGTCTAAGCACAATTGGGAAAATCAGAGTGGATGACACTTGGCTTTACCACAAACCTCTTAACCTGTGTGAGAAGGGTCAGTGAGTGCGGTTTCATTCTTCCTCTTATGAGTCTAAGGATGAAAACATTTGACATGGCAGGATTAGTGAGGCAGTCACACATGTGCCAATTAAAATATATCATTATCCAGATATCCAAATATAATGTGTAATGCAATCTGCACAGTGGCCGTATTACAACAAAAAAAACTGTATAATAAAAGTCCAATGTCCTAAAGTAATTCCAATAACCAGTGTGAAAAATGTGATGTCTCTTTAATCTTTAGTATATAAATTACTTTTTTACATCCTGCAATAAAACATATCCAATAAAAAATTTTTACAAAATCAAATGTCTTCATAAATTTAGGACAATATGTATTCTGCTACATATTTTTGGTTAAAAAAATCCCAAAAAGCGTATATTGATTGGTTTGCACAAAACGTATAGCGTCTATAAACTATCGGACATATACTGGAATTTTTATTTTTTTTTATTTTTTTTATATGAGTAATGTCGGTGATCAGCGACTTATAGTGAGACTTCAAAATTGCAGCAGAAAATCAGACACTGAAACTTTTGAGACTTTGTAGAAACCGGTGACACTGGAAAGGGGTTGAGCATCAAAGGGTTAAATGTGTGCCTAGCCAGTGTTTTTGTGTACTTTGTATGGTGCTTTTACTAAAATCTGTTATAGGGCGGTCGTTAAGTGGCTAAAGTGATTGCAAACGATCACCTTTGTAAAACAACCCATTCACTTTTGAAATAGAGGTGAAAGGCAAAACATTTGTATAGTCATAAAAAACATTATAAATACCTTTTTTCCCTTTTTTATAAGTGAACACATTCCTTCTGTTTTCAGCTGCAAAAGAGCTGGGGGGGGGAAGCAACAGTACACTGAGCTTCCCAGTGAATGGCTGTGCAGGTGAGGTGTGTCAGGACAAGTCTGATCATTGGAGGAGAGCAGGCTGAGTTCCCAGTATAGCTAGAGAATTGACCATGCTGTGCTCTGTTGCTTAGTGTGGTCAGTTTTTAATAGGAAAGCAGAGGGGCTGACAGCAACACCAGGGATTTCACATAAAGGAAGCAATACAAAGAGAACAGGATACATTTTCATACAAGTACATGTACAGCAGGCACATATCAGGAATATGAAATGTTGGGTTTACATATTCTTTAAGATGCCAAAAGAGGAGCATCTCACATAGTGGAGTGCATGCATGTCAGTGTGCATCCTTTATATACAGAAAATTAAAAAGACATCGCGTTTTTCACATCGGCGATTGGAATTACTTTGGGACATTGGACTTTCAGTATACAAGATTTATTATTATTTGCTTATAATCACTTGCTTTACAATTCTTGAAGTTGCACTACGCTATATTCATATGCATTATCCAGATATTTATATGTTTTTCAGACATGCATTACTTTACTGATCTAATTTTGTAGCTTGGAAATGCCTTAAAATACAATTTCTCTCTGACTATGAGCTTCCTGCTCTCCCACTCCAGTGCTCTATGTCAGCACATGAGTCATGTCCTCACCCCTCATCAAAAGCACCCTCATTGTAATTCCTAGAAAGGCAGGAGGGTTATATGACTAGGTCTGTTGGATGACTGTGTGGTCAAACTCTGGTGTATTGGACTGTGCAATCATATTTAGATACACTCAACAGTTGTTAAAGGAGGAAAATCTTAAATTTATGTTTTCAGTACAGAGTGTATCTGAATGTCTATTTCTGTGACTTCAATCAGGCTTCAAAGTCTCACAGTCCCAATACGTTATACTCTAGTGATGGCAAAAGTACTGACGTAATTGCACATTGTTAGCAAGGACATCACTAGCTTCAGGGCAAAGGACTTGATGGGTACATACTAGATATATGGTTAAATAATCTCCGTGTACTCATAGTACTGCTGTTTGAACTGTTCTTATTCATATGCAGGGCCGCTGTTAGAAATCATTGGGACCTGTACAGCCTTCCTGACGCCCCCCCAACCGCTCCTACACCCCAAACCAACTGCTCCTACAACAACCCAACCGCTCCTACAACCCCCCCAACCGCTCCTACACCCCAAACCAACCGCTCCTACAACCCCCCAACCGCTCCTACAACCCCCCCCAACCACTCCTACACCCCAAACCAACCGCTCCTACACCCCAATCCAACTGCTCCTACACCTACACCCTTGGGGTGCAGATGAACAGCAGCACTGACTTTATCTGCATACGTCGCAAAAATGAAAAAAATCCCTCTTCTGCTCCTACCTCGTATTGACCTGATGGGGCACAGGGAAATGTAATTTAAGGAGTGACGCCCCCCCAACTACTCCTACACCCCAAACCAACTGCTCCTACAACAACCCAACCGCTCCTACAACCCCCCCAACCGCTCCTACACCCCAAACCAACTGCTCCTACAACAACCCAACCGCTCCTACAACCCCCCCCAACCACTCCTACACCCCAAACCAACCGCTCCTACACCGTTGGGGTGCAGATGAACAGCAGCACTGACTTTATCTGCATACGCCGCAAAAATGAAAAAATCCCTCTTCTGCTCCCACCTCGTATTGACCTGATGGGGCCCAGGGAAGTGTAATTTAAGGAGTGGGGGTGTGGTCTAGTAAAATGCATTTATTCATTAAGGCAGGAATGAACAATAAGTAGAATGGAGTAAATATCTGCGCTAAGCAATACAAGAACGGGTTGCTGCAGCTCGCATATAGCCTAAATACTGAAGCTACAAACATATGGATAAATAAAAAACAAGCACATATCCAATACTATTCAGTTAAGAAAAGTGAATAAGTGAAAAATTGAGAAAGTAATACCAAAAAAGTGTTGCAAGTGTAATATGTCAAAAAAAGGACATTCATATAAAATGCCAATACACAAGAAAATACATATAAAACAATTAGTGAACTGATCAATATAAAAAGTGATCACAGAAACTATTGCATATGCTCAAAAAAAAAAATATATATATATATATATATATCTTCCGATATTCTGAAGTCAGGAAATAATATCAATGCCGCTTACCAGATTTGTAGGGTTTCAAATTATAGAGATCAAAGACGCCTGTGCCATTGCCCCCCCCCCCCCCCCCCCCCTACCCTCTTCCCTAGCCTCTTGTGTGAAAGAACACAGACTGGATCATAAACCTGGCTGAACAGAACTTCTTTGGCAGATGAAGAAGTTCATCTATATGTATTTCATATATCTATTAGCGGTTTGACTAGAGTTCAGTTTTAAATACATTTAACGGCCAACATATGACAATAACATTAATATAGAATAAATATTGGCTTGTTCTGTTAACCAATGCAGGATGTCTGGCGCAACCATTAAACACTCATTTAGTGTTAAGTATTTACCAAGCCATCAGAATACCATGTGAGCAGGAAATATGTACTTCTATTTCCAACTATAACTTGTTTTTTCACCAGATCCAAGGTCTGTGAATAATACAAAATGCGCTTATTATTTACTAAATGGCTATGTTATATGGCTAACTGCTTGACACCAAAGGCAAGTTCAAAGCTGTAAATACAACCATAAGAGGATACAGTACATTACTATTAAGGGGGTCTCAATTCATGCACCCCATAATAAAATCAGGGTAGTGACTATAGTTTAGTTAAAGTGCACTAATTATAGTTTGTGGCCCATAACAAAGGCCTTTTTCTGAGACCTTTGTTTACGTGTAAAAATCAGTATGTTTTGCAAGAAAATTAGAACCCCCAAACATTATATATATATTTTTAAAGAAGAGACCCTAAAGAATAAATTGGTGTGTTTTGCATTTTTTTGGGGAAATAATATACTTTTTTGAATTTTAATGAAAATAAAAAAAAACACAATACACAACCTCATTTTTTAATAAAATATAAAAGATGATGTCTTGCCGAGTGAAACATGTCATGCTTTAAAATTGCGCACACCTGTGCAACGGCGACAAACTGCGTAAATATTACTATCCATAGGCAAAGTTTTCAAATCAGGAGATCTAGTGCTGGAATTACTTCCCGTGATCTGATGTTTGTGGTGATACCTCACATGAGTGGGACGATCGCTGTTTGCGTGCGTGCAGGACAGACATGCACATCCTTCTTTGCATGCGAGCACCAGGGGACAAGGACACTTTACGTTTTCTTTTTTTTTTTCCTTTTCTTTCTTTTTAAACTGTGTGACAGCAATAGGCATGTGACAGGTACTCTTTATGGAGGGATCTGTGGTCTATGAGTCCTGGTATAACTGCTCGAAGTTCAGCAACGTATGGGTACGTTGCTGGCTGGCAAATGGTTATATGGCTTTTTGCGCAACACTTATGGTAAGTTCAAAGCTGTAAATACAACCATAAAAGTATACAGTATATGACTATTAAGGGGGTCTCAGTTTATGTGCCCCATAATAGCATGAGGAGAGTGACTATTGTTTAGGTAAAATGTACTAAATGTAATTTGTTGCCCATAACAAAGGGGTTGTCTGCTTCTTTCTGTGCCTTCTCCAACTCTGCCATTCAGTATATATTTCACGGGACTAAAAAAAATCCATGTAAAACCACCACAGCAAAAGCAGTGGCACAGGGAGCTGAACTACTAGACTCCAACGAAAGGTCATGGGGGGAGCACTCAGAATCTGGTGCAGCTGTGCATGGTAGCCAATTAGTTTCTAACTCCAGCTTGTTCAATTACCTTTAACAATAAAACCTGGAAGCTGATTGGCTGCCATGCACAGCTAAATAAGATTTTATTAAATCTCTTCCAAAGTGTCTGGTCTGTCATATGGGAAGTTCACCAAAGCAGAACACATGCAGTCATTGGAGTTGATTTACGAAAATGGAGAGTGCAAAATCTGGTGCATGGTAGCCAATCAGCTTCTAACTTCAGCTTGTTCAATTAAGCTTTGACCAAAAAAAAAAAAAACTGTAAACAGATTGGTTTCTATGCAGAGCTTCAGAGCTTCACCAGATTTTGCACCAGTTCTAGTAAATCAACCCCTCTTATGTAGATATAATTGTATTAGAATTATTATCATACCAGAGGAACCTGTGATTGTAATAAGGCTTCTTCGGATCAATGAAAATATCCCAGTTAGCACCGCGGATCCCTTTTCAGAGAGCGGTAACCATTAGTGCCTGTCTGAAAGAGCCCTTCCAGGTGAAAGTGTTTAAATGACAGTAATTGATTCACCACTAGTGACTGGTGAAAAAGACATTCTATTAATGTTTAGCTTTCTGCAGACATGTACTATTTCCTTTTAAAATGTACTTCCGTCTGGTGCCATATTTCACCCTCTATGTAGCTCTAACTGAAAACTTTCCCCCTCTATTGTTGTGAAATACCTTCTGGTAAAACGTAGCAATCTTGTGGCAAGCAGTTCTTCCTGGTGACATATGGCAGTTTCTCTTAGCATTCTCAGGTAACATGGAAAACTCTTGTGTAAGGCCTCGTGCACGTGCGTTTAGCCCTGTGCATGAAGTTTCGGCATTTAGCTACAGATGGAGGGCACAGGCACACCATCCAACCCCACTGCCAGCAGACTGTCACACTCTGTGAGAGTGGTTAGTGATATGTGCGTTTAGGGCGGTATGCGCCCAGGGACAAATACACTAAGCACAAGCAATCTTGCTGCTTCTTCCAGCCTGGTAACGTCTCTTTTTCTATTTAACATTTGGCTGGTTGCTGAATATATATTACTGTTTCATTTTTAACATCTTCACACCTGAGCATGAGGCATTTTTTTCACATTTGTACATGTTTTTTGCCCATTTTCAGGTGTTTCCAGGCTTTTGTGTTTTTGTTTTAGCTAGTTATTAGGGGGAAAAGCCCCAAAACATCACACAAAATGCATGTTTCTTGCATTCTCAGGCCATTTTCAGTTATTTTTCAGGTGCCCCTATTGAAGTCTTATAGGGATCAAAAACTCATTACTCTGTCCCAAACAAGCTCATGCACATTTTCAAGCTTCAAGCTACAATGCATGAATGGGCACTATTGAAAATAATGGAAATCTTGATGTTGAGCGTTGATGCACTTTGAGAACCGCACTTCTTATCATTCAGGTGTGAATGGGGTCCAATGCTAAAAGTGGACTAGGAGTTTACATCACAATTCCGAGGCTAGAAGACAGGTAAAGCAGTTTTTTGGCATCAAATGGCAATTTTTCTTTTGCGCTTTAATGTTACTTTACATAGTGAGGGCTAAATGTGATAAAAGTGCAAAGATTTAGAGAAAGTACACAAGTCTTTATCCTGCTCCTTTAATCCCCACTTGCTTATTGGTTAGATGGTCTGCAAATTTCTTTCTTGTTGGAGCTTCATAATTTCAAATGTTCCTAAAACTATCTTCTTTAGACATGTGTGGAAATTCCTTTATAACGCAACACTCAGCTTGTGATAGCTCTTCATAGAAAGGAATGTAAGCATGACTGATTTATGCTCCATTGGCTTAGTGGCTTGTGTAGCTTAGTCAGGGGACTCACGAGTCCCAGAGACCAGGTCAACAGTATATCTATAACCTACGGTGGTAACTTTGTGGGACTTTTCTACTGTTGTCAGTAGAAGGACATGTTCACCGTTCACTTTAAGAAAAACCTTTAATGGTAATATGTTTATGTATTTAAACTGATGTTTTTTTTATCTTTTGTCTTATTATTTATGTCAAATTTTTGTTTTGCAAATAAACATTAATTAGACAGTCTTCTCATGGCAGAGGATTCAGAGAACAATATATGCTTTCTAGAAAGCACAGATAAGTTGTTTGTTTTTAGGCTTTCTCTTTCCTATTAAAACACCCTATGGAGCTATCTTTTTTAAAAAAGGAAGGGAGAGGGGAAGAGGGGGAATAAGCCACTCATCCCACCCAATGAGTTGCTGGTAAATCATGGCTTGAGCTACTGAGCTCTGTAAACAATGGATGTATCTTAGTAAAGAAGAAAAGGATAACCTGGGATATGTGAAATATAATTGAAATAAAAATGCTTTAATAATCAAAGTAAAAATGTTTAATGCTTACCTTACTAATACATATATGTATATATATTATTTTTTTATTATTTATTTATTTATTTTTAGCTATGACCATGACAAAGCACTATATATTCCCTGCTGAATGTGCGACCTCTCCCTTCCCCCCAACACACACTTTTCCTTCCCATTCTTTTCTTATTTTTCTGCTCCCTCCCCCTTCTACTAACATCCGACCTTTCCTACATGCCACCATACCCCCTCACTTTCCCCCCGAATGCACTTGCCATCTACACATCTGGGGTGTTTTACAGATTTTTAAACCATTCTCATTGTATAAAGTTATATGAAATCATAGGCTCCTGAGATTCTTGCTAAATATCTTTCCCTATTGTCCTACTACCTTTACTGTTAATGTGAAATCTAGCAACACATTGGGGTTGATTTATTAAAGTGGAGTTCCACCCAAAAATGGAACTTCCACTTTTTGGAACCCCCCCTCCGATGTCACATTTGGCACCTTTCAGGGGGAGGAGGGAGCAGATACCTGTCTAATACAGGTATTTGCTCCCACTTCCGGGCATAGCTCACCGCGGCGCTTGCAGTGACCTATGCCACTTCCGGCGCCTACCCCGTCCTCCCCCGCTGTATTCTGTAAGACACAGAACACAGCAGGGACCTGAGAGGACGCTCAGCGTGGCTCGCACATGCGCAGTAGGGAACCAGGAAGTGAAGCCACACGGCTTCACTTCCTTATTCCCTTACCGAGGATGGAGGCGGCAGCAGCCGAGAGCCGAAGGACGGATTGGCTTCGGCTGCCGACATCGTGGGCTCCCTGGACAGGTAAGTGTCCATATATTAAAAGTCAGCAGCTGCAGTATTTGTAGCTGCTGGCTTTTAATATCTTTTTTTCAGCGGACCTCCACTTTAAAGACAAATAGACTGTGCACTTTCCAAGTGCATTTGCTCTCATTTTCCCCAGACCTTAGTGATGTGGTGAAGCTCTGATGATTTCCATCAAGCAGAAATGTTTTTTTTTTCTTGTACCTGATTGGGTATGCTTTGCAAAGTGAAACTTCACCACATTCACTAAGCTCTGGAGAAAATGAGTGCAACAGTCTATCTGGCTTTAGTAAATCAACTTCACTGCATGTGAGCTAATAAACAATAGTTGCAGTCTGCATGATATGTTCTGTAAACTTCATAGTATTGTACATCTATGTACATTTTTGACGATATAACTTTCTTAAGTTATAAAATCTTACCAAACAAATTTGACTATCCTGACCTTAGAAAAAATAAAAACAATTTGTTTATTTTATATTGAGTGGCTAAAATCATTATCACTGATGAAGTTTTGGATCTTTCTTTTTTTTTTTTTAACTATTTCCTTTTTATTGATTTTCGTATTGCAAAATTAAAAACATACAGCATCATGAATTGAATTGAAATATAGTATCGCATAATACAAAAAAACTATTGTTATTTTATATTTCTTCTCCCACCCTCCACACGATCTACTCCAAACTCTCTACCACACATCATCCCATCATTAATTACTGTATAGATAACAAATTGTCTATTAACTATCAAAAATAGGCAAAGAATGAGAATCAACCCATTCTGTGGGCGAAGAGAATGTGTAGGACAGAGACTACGAAAAATAAAAAGGTGGAGGAGACGGGAGTATGGTGAAAAGCGGGGGAGGAATTCTCCCCAACTCTCCACCATCCCCTCATAAGGGACATCCCATCTCCTCCAACCAAGGGCTCCACAATCTCACAAACTTTCTAAGGTTATTTTGCCTAATATATACCACTCTCTCACTCCAAACCATTGAATTGATAGTCTCAATCCAAGTCTTAACAGTTGGGGGGGACTGTGCCTGCCATTTCTGTGCAATTAGTCTTCTCGCTTGGAACAAGCATCTCAGCACTGCGACAGTAGTACCGGGTGGAACTCTGTCTTCCTCCTAGCTCCCTAGTAGACATGTCTTAGCCTCAGGTTCCAATGTAGTCCTAAAGATTTTATTTATCCTATCAACTATCTCCACCCAGTATCTAAATAGCTTTGGACACTTCCACACCATGTGAATAAGATCTCCTGTCGCCTTACACCTGGGGCACTTGTCTTTTGGTTTCCATCCAAGTTTAAACATTTTTGGGGGGTATAGTAGACTCTATGGATTAGAAACAGGTGAGAGACTTTTTGCGAAGGGGTGATCGAGACCAGTGCTCCTTGTTCTAAAATATTGTCCCATTGCTCCATAGTTATTGTCCCTATGTCTCTCTCCCACCCTGCTTTGCTCTTAAGAGGTCCCACTCCACTCATAATTCTATCCCCCAGGCTAGCATATAGCTTGGAGATTAAGTTTTTAGTTGAGACTGGTTTCATTATTTTTATAAGTACCGGAATCTGGGTCCATTCAATGGTTTGAGACCTGAATTGGGCTTGAATGGCATGCCTAATCTGGAGATATTTATAAAACGTCTTGTTTGAGATATTAAATTCCCGTCTTAAATCTAAGAATGACTTCATGAGGTTACCCTCATACAATTGAATTAAGCGGCTAATACCCTGTCTTTTCCATCCCATTTGGATCTTTCAATTATACAACTAAGGCATAGACGGTTCTAAAGGCATAGATGACAAACCTCAGGCAAAATTGTTAAATTACGTATGTAACCAAGAAACATATTGTTTGCCCAGTATAGCCTACATTTTAAACTGTTTAGAGTGCGATATGCAATGAGCACACCATGCGTAAAAAGCATGTACATTTAAAATGGAGACATTGGCTCTGTTTTTCTTGAGTACCAGGGTCATTACCTGTCCAGGAACACAATGTTCTATGGCTGGTTGAGTTTACAAGGATCTACGGAAGCTCATTTTACAAAATGAACCATGTTTCCATGTGCTTCCAGCTCTCTTTATAGACAAATAGAAAGATGTGTGTCATTATCCTCCCCATATATAAAATTCTGTTTATCTGGGGTATGATATATAAAAAGTTTACTAAAAAAAATGCCTTTAAGCCAGTGTTTCTCAACTCCAGCCCTCAAGGTCACCCCAGCAGGTCATGTTTTCAGGATTTCCCTAAGATGAAACAGCTGTGGTAATTACTAAGGCAGTGAAACTGATCAAATCACCTGTGCAAAATAATGGAAGGCCTGAAAACATGACCTGTTGGGGCACCTTGAGGACTGGAGTTGAGCAACCCTGCTTTAAGCTAATAGCAGCCAAAAAAATCCTTTATTTATTTTTAAACTGGTCTGTAAAGATGGTATTTGAAAAATTTGTTGGTTTCTATAGGCAATAAGAAATGTTTCTTCTAATTAACTTTTCATAATCAGCCCCATAGTGATTGCCTAATTTTACATCCATCATTTTTTTTTTATAAATATGTTTATTGAGCTTTTACAAACAAAAGTATACAGTACGTAAATGAGAGAGTAATGAGCCGGAAAACAGTAGTACAAGTAATGTAGAATAATGAGCAGAATAAAGTTGCGAGATTTGAGGCCTGTAAACAATAAAAATGAATCTGATAAAGAGGTATCTGGTCCAACAAATTAAGTTATCTGAAGGCACTGCCTAAGGAGTGAAGCATGTTAACATTTACTCGTAGAGTGGGTAAAGAGATCACTACCATTACAAAGATGTAAGATGTATCATGTCAAATCAAGAAGAACCTAAGTAGATAGATTAAACAGATTAGGTGGAATGTCCGGGGGGGGGGGGGGGGGGGGGGCTATATGGGGTTAGGATATTGGGGGCGGGCTGGATCTGGAATTTGCCTAGTGTGTTAGCAAGATCTGCTCGCAGGTACCAATCCGTGTAACGGAAGGGGGCCATAAGGGAAGAAATTTCTTCTGGAGAAAAGGAGTGTTCCATGAAGCGACGCCATCTTGCAATAAAGCGTTTCAGGGATATGGAGTGTTGAGTGATGATATCCAATTTTTCAACGTGGAATAGCTTTAAGAGTATATGTTGGGATCTGGCAATATAGTCCATTACCTGGTCCCAGAAGGTGGAGATTGCAGGACAAGTCCATAATCTGTGGAACAAGGTTGGTCTTGGGATAGAGCACCAAGGGCATGCGGAGTCAGTTGAGTCAGTTTTGCTGTGGTGAAACAGGAAATATGCCCGATGGGCAATTTTAAACTGGGTTTCTCGCCATGTTTCACACAATACTAGAGAGCGTACCCTTTGATATCCTGCGAGAATCTTCTCTGGAGCCTCTTGGTCGTCCAGAATAGAGATCCAAGGTTTGAAAGGTACAATGTGGTATTTTGTAGCCTGATGAGTGATGCGATTGGAGTATATGTCTAAAATGGAGTATTGATCCCGATCTATCAGGGCATCAATGAAGGAGTGTTGGCAAGGGTTTTGACGAGTGCTACAGCAGGATCTGAGGTAGCTGGTTAACTGGTGGTAGTGAAACTCCTGTGATGGCTTGAGGGAGAATTGTTTGGTGAGTTCCGAAAAGGGTCTGAAGGTACCTTGGACAGGATCAATGACTTCAGAAATAGTTGTTATGCCTGAAGATGACCATTGGGTAAAAGCCTTATGATCCATAGAGGGGGGGGGACATTGGGTTACCAATTATAGGAAGGTGTTTTGAGATGGTGGAGGGTAGGCCCAGGATTTTTCGTATTTATCTCAAGGCGATTACAGTGTCTCTAATCAGGAGGTTGGATCTCAAAGGCTGAGGAAGGGCACGCAGCCTAGAATGCAGGACCGCCTGGAGATTAAACGGAAACATGAGGGCACCCTCCAACATGAAGTTGGAATAACAAGATTTTTTTGATAACCAGTCAATACCTTGTCTCAGAAGGCATGAAAGATTGTAGAATCTGATATTTGGCAGGCCCGCCCCACCCTCACACTTCGTGACACCACTAACCCCTGAGGATGAGTTTAAAAGTCTAAAGAGTGGTTCAATGGTTATGTTGAAAAGAAGAGGGGATAGGGGACAGCCTTGTCATGTGCCTTTGGTGAGCGGAATGTCGGGAGAGATGAAATTAGGGGTAATAAGGCAGGCCGGCGGTGAGGAATACATTTTTTGGACAAATTGCAATAGGGGGCCAGTGAAGCCAATTGCTCTCATGACCATGAAGAGCCAGGAGAAGCTGATGTTATCGAAAGCCTTCTCGGCATCTAGCGATATAATGGCTATGTCAAGGTTTGAGTGCCTCTTAGCGAATTCAAGAGCTAAGAGGACCTTTCGGATGTTGAGGGTGGCAGATCGTCCCGGGACAAATCTTGATTGTGCCGGGTGGAGGAGTGTTGGGAGAATGCACGCTAGTCGGGATGCGAGGATTTTGGAGAGAATTTTTGCATCTACATTGATTAAGGATATAGGCCTATACGAGCCTGGTAAGAGGGGGTCCTTTCCCTTTTTCGCAATGAGTTTGATGTGTGCTTGCGCGCCCGAGGGAAGGTATGGGCCATCAGCCCACACTGCTGTATAGACATGGGATAGGGTCTCAGGGATGAAATCGGCTGTCATTTTAAAAAATTCAGCCGAAAAGCCGTCAGGGCCAGGGGCTTTTCCACTAGACAGGGCTTTAATGGTAAAGCAAATGTCTTCCTGGGAGATAGGGGCGTTTAGAATGTCCAAATGGTCAGGGGACAAAGTAGGTAGTTTAATTGACGTAAGCAATTTGTTTGCTGCCACTGTGTCAATGGGGTCTACTGAGTATAAATTGGTATAATATTGGGTTAGGATGGCGCTGATCTCAGCTGGCGCATTAGTGATGTCTCCGTTAGGGGAGCATAGGGCTCCAATATGTGTCGGCCGGCGACGTCCTGAGCACAGCTTCGCTAAGAGCTTGCCTGCCTTATTTCCATATTTATGGAATTGGAGAGCAGAGTAGGATTGTCTAATAGTTTCCTGTTGCGCAGACCAGTGGTCAAAGGCACGCTTGGCTGCTTGCCATGCAAGTGAGTTGGCTGTAGTGTAGCTTAGCATTAAGGCAGAGTGTGCCTGGCGTAAGGAATCGCTAGCCTCCAGATACCGGAGACGAGTTTGCTTCTTAAATTGAGCTGTATATGAAATAATGCGCCCCCTGAGAAAAGCTTTTCCTGTCTCCCAGAACAGATTTGGAGTAGAAAGATGGGCTCTGTTAGTTTCTACAAATTCAGGCAGTGCGGAGGGCGAGTAGAAAATCATCATTGTTAGCCAAATAAGATAGGAAGCACTAGGTGCCTGCGTTGTGGGGAGTCACGAGCCCAGATAATTGAACACTAATAGGGGAGTGGTCAGAGATGACCATGTCTTCGATGATGGACGAGGAGACGAAGGGGAGAATACCCGGTGAGCAAAAAATGTAGTCTATGCGGGAAAATGAGTCATGGGGAGGGGAGAAGAAGGTGAATTCCCTCTCAGTAGGATGTGAGACGCGCCAGGTGTCTGTGAGGTGGAGCGAGGAGGCCGTTTGCTCTAAGATGGTGGGAGTGTCGCCCGTATGTCCTCGAGTTACGGGGCCTGGGATACGGTCTTCAGCCGTGCGCATGACAGTATTGAAGTCCTCCCCAATAAGATGATAGTGTTCAGGGATTTGTAGGACCCAAGTGGCGAAAATCATGGAAGAAGGGTTGTCCAGGGGAATTAGGCACATATATATTAGAGATAGCGATGTCACGTGTGGCAAACGTCAGGTGAAGAGTAACTCTATGGCCCTCCGAGTCTGTCTCAACTGAGCGAATGGTGTGGTGGAGGTTTTTGTGGAGCAAAATTACTACCCCAGCTTTACGACCCACAGCTGGCGAGCCATATACCTCACCTACCCAAAGCTTGCACATGCGAGAGAGGTCGGCTGCGGTCTCCTGTAAAAGAGCGACATCTGCTCGCAGGCGCTTGAGGTGTCTTAAAATTTGCATACGCTTATGAGGGGAGCGCAACCCCTTGACATTCCAGGAAATTACCTTTAGGTGATTCCCATCATCCGAAGGAGCCATGGCTGAGGCAGTAGTAGGTATATATGTGATGGCCCAAACAGGGGTAACGCCACCGCAGTCATCGCCCTGTCAGATCCAGGACCTTTGGGACCTCGGCAGAGTCCTAGAGGGAAGTTGAGGGATAACAGAATGGGTGACCAGATAAAAAAACAGTAAACAACAAGAGGATAGGCCTCCTAAAACTTTCCATGAACTTCACTTTTTTCCCCATGGAGCCACCACCTAGATCACCCAGGAGCGTCTCCTCCACTCATATTGGCATGGGGCAGCCTCGAGGAGAGAGGTTCAGGGGGATGGGGGGGGGAGAAAGGGCAGAAGAGGGTTAGGGAAGGGGGGAGGGGAAAATGGATAGGGGAGAGGAGAGGGGGGGGAGGGAGAAGGAGAGAAAAAAAAAAAGGAGAAGGGGGGGAGTAAGAGAGAGGGGCCTGAAATTAGTCAGGGGTAACCCACATATAGTAAGTTAAGAGTAACCAGGCACAACAACATAAATAACATTAACATTAAGGGCCCACCGGACAATGTCGGAGATGGCGGGCTGTGACTGCTGGGTCCATGAAGATTGAGTTCCTTGGTGTCAATTAGAAGAGCAAGGAGCCGTACAGATTAGGATGAATGTGTAGTCAGCGGTGTGTGGAGAGACCCCCGGAGGGGCTGACGTGCACCCTTTTGTGGGGTTTTTGAGGACTTTGCTGGCTCCTGGAGGACAGAGGGGATTTCCTGTGTAGAGATGATTGGCCAGAGGCAGAGGGGTCCTCCTGCTCCATGTCGGAAGGTTGTGCCGTATTAAGGTAGTGCTCCGCTTCAGATGGGGAGGTAAAGGAGACACATTCGCCGGAAGCAGGCTGGATATGCAGAATCGCAGGGTTCACCAGAGTAAATTTGATATGGTTGTTAAAGAGGGATGAACAGATCTCTGAGAAAGCCTTACGTCGTCGCATAACTTCGACTGAGTAGTCAGCAAACAGCAGTAATGAGTGATCGTCCACAGAAAGGTTGCGTTGACGGAGGAAGTTTTGGAGTATGGCTTGCTTATCAGCATAATTTAAGTACCTGATGATCACAGGGTGGGGCTTGGAGCGGGACTCCACTGGTTGACCGACACGGTGTGCCCGTTCCACCGTACAAGGGGTTCGGAGCCCCAACTGCTCCGGGATGATGGTGGAGCATATGGCGGTGAGCGAGGAGGCAGGATAGGATTCAGGGAGGCCTATAATACGTAAATTGTTCCATCTGGAACGATTTTCGAGATCGTCCACTTTATCCTGGAGTTCCCGCTGGATTAAAGAAAGTCTGGCTACGGCAGCAGCGGTTGCGGTGGCATCGTCCTGTATGGCGGAAATTCAGTCCTCAGCCTGGTCGATTCTGAGGGTTTGTAGTTGCAATTCCTTATGAAGGTGTTCTAGCCCTTTACGAACGGCTTGGTCCACTGCCTCAGTGACCATTGGGGTGAGTAGGGTCACCACAGCTTGGGCAATACTGGCAGGAGAGGCAGGGTCCGTTTGGGTGGGTGTGGAGGGCACCAGAGGGAGAGCAGGGACCTGTGCTGTGTTTCCAGCACTAAAATCCTCCAGCGCCATGTTGGCTGCAGCATGTGCTGTGTCCCCAGCTTGCGGGGAGGGGGCGGGGGGCGTTCGTGCGGCGGATTGCTCCACAAAGCGGTCCATATTGTTGCCCCAGAGGAGAGAAGGGTGTAGGGAGGGAATACCTCTCGGCTAGCCGGTTTAGTGGCAGTATACGGAGGAGCACAGCGGGATCTGAGGTCTCCTAGCTCCTCTCCATGCGGCGCCGGAACCGGAAGCGGTACATCCATCATTTTAATATTCTTCTCTGTAAGGAGAAAACATTGTAGGTGAGTCCCTAGTTTATTAGGATAGTAGGATACTGATCAGTAAGATACTGTAAGAAGTAATGATTTAGGTAAAATGCCATTTGTAATGGGATGCTGTCTGCAGAGACCTTTATGGGACATGTTATACACAATTCTGTGGAGCCATTGCTGACGGTCATTTTAGGAATACCGGGGTTTATTTACTAAAGCTGGAGAGTGCAAAATCAGGCTCACTTCTGCATAGAAACCAATCAGCTTCCAGGTTTTATTGCCAAAGCCTAAAGTGGTTGTAAAGGTTTGTTTTTGTTTTTTTTTCTTTTATAACAAACATGTTATACTTACCTGCTCTGTGAACAAGAAAGAGTAGGCTGCACACCACGACTGTAGTCCAAAATCCTTTATTAGGACATCCAAGAGGAACTGAGTGCCCAGTAGACACATTTCACACTATTATAAGTACTTAATCAATTAATGATTAAGCACTTATAAGGCCTCATGCATACTGGACGTTTTTACAGCAGCTGTTTCTGGCTTCAGACGTTTTTTTCTACAGTCAATAAACTCCCCATCATGTTATCCTATGTGTTCATGCACTCATAGGCTATTATCAGCAGTTTTTGGCTGGGGCATTTTTTGGCTTTAAAAAAAACCCAAAAAAACTAGTGGGTTCTGAGCAGCTGGGCTGTTTTCAGCTGTAAAAATGCTCTAACGTCAAAAAAAATGCTGATAGACACTCAAAAACGTTGCTCACCAGCTATTTTTTCATGTTTTTGATCCATTGGAAAAAAAAACGCTAACGTGAAAAAAATGCTAAATAACGCTAATAAACGCTATTGCAAAAACATTGAAAAACTCACTGCAAAGTTACTGCCATTTTTATCATGTTATTTTAACGACCAGTGTGCATGAGGCCTAATAGTGTGAAACGCGTCTACCGGGCACTCTGTCCCTGCGTTGTTACTCTTGGATGCCCTAATAAAGGATTTTGGACTACAGGCGTGGTGTGCAGCCTATTCTTTCTTGTTCATTGATTGCGGAGGCGAGCACCTACGAATTCCATTAGGCTTCCTCATCACCTGGAGCAGCAAGCCTTCTTTTGTTCCTTACCTGCTCTGTGCAAGGGTTTTGCACAGAGCGGCCCCGATCCTCCTTTTCTGGGGTGCCCCGGCGGTGCTTCTGGCCTCTCCTCTTCATCTAGTGCCTCCATGGAGATCCACTTTCCCTAGGGGGCACCCGTGCGGGCGCGCCCATGAGTCCGGCTGCTGCATCCAATGACACAGACAGCAGGACTCACCCCCGGCTCCCATTGATTTAAATGACAGATGGCTCCTGCTGCTATCAATCTATCAGTCTCCATTGAGGACCCGAGACAGCGTCTGGAGACGCTGGGCTCGTGCACATCGCTGGAATGATCAGGTTCAGGTAAGAAAAGGGGGGGGGGGGGGTTGGAGGCAGCTGCAGCACAGAAGGTTTTTCACCCTTTTATATAGAATGCATTAAGGTGAAAAACCATGAGTCTTTACAACTCCTTTCATTGAACAAACTGAGATTAGAAGCTGATTTGTTTGTTTGCAGAAGTGAGCCTGATTTTAAACTCTCCAGCTTTAGTAAATAGACCCTATGGTTTGCCTGCTGGAGATAGATGATATGATAGACGATATGGTAACTGTGAACATTGTCTTTGCTCCTTTAGGCCCATTTACCCCATTGCGGTGCATTAGCGCACGTGCATTAACGTGTTGTGTTAAGACAGCCCATTAATTTGAATGGGGTGCATAAAGCACCTAAACGCATCAAAACGTGCATGCAGGATATCTAGCATACACGTTGCATTGTGCAGCAATGCACATATGTCAGCAAGGTTTGTTGGGGTGCCATTCAGTATGAATGGTGCTGCATCGTACCGACACATGTATTACACATGTTGCCACAATGAAATAGCATGATTGGGCCCTTACAGAATAAGCCTATTTATTTATTAGTGGAAAAGTGCACATTTCTTGTCTGTTACCCTGAATCTTGGGAAACTCTGTTCACTTCAACCCTATAGTCATTAAGGAAGAAGATTTATTTTTTTCATATTGTCCTGCAGATGATTAGATACTTGTAGTTAATGAATGCCCTTTTCTGCTCATTATACATTTTTTTAAATTAGGTTCAGTTAATCAAGTTTATAAAATGATGGTTTTTAACATTAGTATGCATATTTCTTTTGCAAAGGAAAAGATTAACCCTGCTCTTTAAGTTTAGTAGGCAGTGCCTGCTGAACGAGACCCTTTGAAATGAATGTAGGTGGCATGCTGGTTTGTGATTTAAGTGATTGAAAACAGGTTGTCAAATGCTTTCTGAAAAGCGATCTGAATACAGCTTCCTCTTCAGAGGGCAATGCTTGTATAAAGGCCCTAGTTTGCTTTCCAAGTCATTATAGTAACGTAATATATAGCTGCTGGAAATATTTATGTGACTTGCACTTTTTTACTTGCTGTTTCCTGTTCCACATTTTGATTGATGAATGTGGCTTTCAGGTCTATAAATGCTCCCTTTAATAGTTACCTGTCAAGTATGGCCAAAAAGTTAGAGGGGTTTTAAACTAGGCGATGGGGGGGAGGGTCCAGAGACAGTGATAGCCAGCGCGGAAGATATTCCAGAGGGTAGTATTGGGGGCATTAGTGGTAGGTTAACCAAAGCACAAAAACACAAGGTGAGTATAGTAGCAAGTCCAAGTTGCAATCTTGAAACACCCAATACGAGGACAATATGCGACCGGTCTAAACTATGTGGCATGTTCACCAATGCCAGGAGCCTGGCGGACAAGATGGGTGAACTAGAGATACTGTTGTACAAGGAGGATTTGGATTTTGTGGGAATTTCAGAGACCTGGTTCAACAGCTCTCATGATTGGCTGGCAAACATTCAAGGGTATACCCTATACCGCAAGGATAGAGAGGGTAAAAAAGGGGGAGGGGTATGCCTATATATCAAGAATAATGTACAAGTGAATGTGAGAGATGACATCACTGAGGGGGCTAGGGAGGAGGTGGAATCTTTATGGGTAGAGCTCCAAAGGGATGAAGCTAAGGGGAAAATAATACTGGGAGTATGCTATAGGCCCCCTAACCTGAGGGAGGAAGTGGAGACGGATCTCCTATCACAAATTGGATTAGCAGCAAGGATGGGAAGTGTTATCATAATGGGGGATTTTAATTATCCAGACATAGACTGGGCGGAGGAAACCATTCATTTAAGGCTCGCCAGTTCCTTAGTGTCTTGCAGGACAATTTTATGGGTCAGATGGTAGACACACCAACTAGAAATAAAACATTACTAGATCTACTGATTACCAACAATACAGACCTGATAACAGATGTGGAAATACGGGGCAATTTAGGTAACAGCGATCACAGGTCAATTAGTTTCAGTATAAATCACACAAATAGGAGACATGAAGGGAACACAAAGACACTGAATTTCAAAAGAGCCAACTTCCCTAAACTACAAACCTTGCTAAAAGGCATAAATTGGGATAAAATATTAGGAACAAAGAATACGGAGGAGAGATGGGTTTGCTTTAAGAGCATATTAAATAAGGGCATTAGCCAATGTATCCCATTGGGTAATAAATTTAAAAGAGCGAACAAACATCCTGGATGGCTTAACTCCAATGTAAAAATGCATATAAAAGCAAAGGAGAAGGCTTTCAAAAAATACAAGGTTGAGGGATCATCCACAGCATTCAGAATTTATAAAGAATGCAATAAGAAATGTAAGGGTGCAATTAGGATGGCTAAGATAGAACATGAAAGACACATAGCGGAGGAGAGCAAAAAAAATTCCAAGAAATTCTTTAAGTATGTAAACAGTAAAAAAGGGAGGACAGACCATATTGGCCCCATAAAGAATGAGGAAGGACATCTGGTTACAAAGGATGGGGAGATGGCAAAGGTATTGAATTTATTCTTCTCCTCAGTCTTCACGAGTGAATCGGGGGGCTTCAGTAACCAAAACTGCAGTGTTTATCCTCATCACACAACACAGGAAGCACCTACATGGTTAACAGAGGACGGAATTAAAATTAGACTTGAGAAACTTAACATTAATAAATCACCGGGACCAGATGGCTTGCATCCGAGGGTACTTAGGGAACTCAGTCAGGTGATTGCCAGACCGTTGTTCCTAATTTTTACAGACAGTCTATTGACTGGAATGGTACCAGCTGATTGGAGAAAAGCCAATGTAGCACCAATATTTAAAAAGGGCCCAAAAAACATCCCTGGGAATTACAGACCAGTTAGCCTAACATCAATAGTATGTAAACTCTTGGAGGGGATGATAAGGGACTATATACACGATTTTAGTAATAAGAATGATATCATTAGCAGTAATCAGCATGGATTCATGAAGAATCGTTCTTGCCAAACCAATCTATTAATCTTCTATGAGGAGGTGAGTTGCCATCTAGATAAAGGAAGGCCTGTAGACGTGGTGTATCTGGATTTTGCAAAAGCATTTGACACAGTTCCCCATAAACGTTTACTGTACAAAATAAGGTGCGTTGGCATGGACCATAGGGTGAGTACATGGATTGAAAACTGGCTACAAGGGCGTGTTCAGAGGGTGGTGATAAATGGGGAGTACTCAGAATGGTCAGGGGTGGGTAGTGGGGTTCCCCAGGGTTCTGTGCTGGGACCAATCCTATTTAATTTGTTCATAAACGACCTGGAGGATGGGATAAACAGTTCAATCTCTGTATTTGCAGACAATACTAAGCTAAGCAGGGCAATAACTTCTCCGCAGGATGTGGAAATCTTGCAAAAAGACCTGAACAAATTAATGGGGTGGGCGACTACATGGCAAATGAGGTTCAATGTAGAAAAATGTAAAATAATGCATTTGGGTGGCAAAAATATGAATGCAATCTATACACTGGGGGGAGAACCTCTGGGGGAATCTAGGATGGAAAAGGACCTGGGGGTCCTAGTGGATGATAGGCTCAGCAATGGCATGCAATGCCAAGCTGCTGCTAATAAAGCAAACAGAATATTGGCATGCATTAAAAGGGGGATCAACTGCAGAGATAAAACGATAATTCTCCCGCTCTACAAGACTCTGGTCCGCCCGCACCTGGAGTATGCTGTCCAGTTCTGGGCACCAGTCCTCAGGAGGGACGTACTGGAAATGGAGCGAGTACAAAGAAGGGCAACAAAGCTAATAAAGGGTCTGGAGGATCTTAGTTATGAGGAAAGGTTGCGAGCACTGAACTTATTCTCTCTGGAGAAGAGACGCTTGAGAGGGGATATGATTTCAATTTACAAATACTGTACTGGTGACCCCACAATAGGGATAAAACTTTTTCGCAGAAGAGAGTTTAATAAGACTCATGGCCACTCATTACAATTAGAAGAAAAGAGGTTTAACCTTAAACTACGTAGAGGGTTCTTTACTGTAAGAGCGGCAAGGATTTGGAATTCCCTTCCACAGGCGGTGGTCTCAGCGGGGAGCATTGATAGCTTCAAGAAACTATTAGATAATCACCTGAATGACCGCAATATACAGGGATATGTAATGTAATACTGACACATAATCACACACATAGGTTGGACTTGATGGACTTGTGTCTTTTTTCAACCTCACCTACTATATAACTATGTAATACTATGTAACTATGTAAGTACACTCCAGTCTCTAGGCACCGACATTCAGTGCTTTGACTGCCTGATGTCTGATGAGAACATCTCAATAACACAGTTGCAGGAGAAGATTGTTCAGCTCTGCCTCTCAAGGATCACAATCCACTTCACTCACCTGCTTAAAGGAAGCCTGTGCTGGACAAAAAATATCGGAGGCCACTGCTGAATTGCCCTTTGGAAAATACTAGTTGATTGGCTGTCATATTAATCTAAAGACTTCACTACTTTGTGGGGTTGATTTACTAAAACGAAGATTGAAAAAGCTGGTGCAGATGTGCACGGTAGCCAATCAGCTTCTAACTTCAGCTTGTTCAATTAAGCTTTGACAACAAAACCTGGAAGCTGATTGGTTTCTATGCAGAGCTGCAACAGATTTTGCACTCTCCAGTTTTAGTAAATCATCCCCATTGTGTCACTGATCAGAAGCAAGTAGTTCAAGAGCCCTAAGTTCACTTTGGGGGTGATTTACTAAAGGCTAATAGACTGTGCTGTTGCTTTCTGCAAGGGCAGTTGGGCCAGAACTTAGTAAATGAGGTAAAGCTTCACTTTGCAAAGGATACCCAATCACGTGCAAGGAAAAGAAAAAAAACAGCATTTTTGCTTGCACGTGATTGGATGATGGTAGTCAGCTGAGCTTTTGCTCATTTACTAAGCTCTGTAGTAACTGCTTTTGCGAAGTGCAACCTCACTTTTCAAAGTGCAAAATCTATTTGCCTTTAGTAAATCAACCCCATAGACTTTGCTTGGGGCATGCTTGTTCCAGGTCAATGACTCATATTGAAAGCAGAGGCAGACAGGCAACTGGCATTTTCAGAAGGAGGCCAGAAGCTTCCATAATGATCCCAAAACAAGTTTCATTTAGACCTCATTCGCACCTAAAAAGTGCAAAACTTCATAATGCTTAACATCCAAAATACTATGTATTTCAATGATGGCTTTTCAGAGACTGTATGTAGCTTGATGCCTGACACTCCAATAGTTTCATGAGCTACTTTTGAGGCAATTTTGGACATTCCCGGCCCCAAAGACTTCAATGGGAATGCTTAGATCAAGCATTTTTGCAGGTATATTTCAGAAGATGTTTTTAGCCAATAAGAACAGGTCTCTTCTCCATAGTGCTTTCCATTAGTGAAAAAAAAAATGCACGAAGTTTGAATACACATGTGAAACGCTGCTTGTAATACACTTCTAAAACACTTGTATATGCTCACAAATATGCTCAAAACACTCAACAAAATGCCCAAAAATGCCTGAAAATTGCTCTGTGAAGGCAATATAGAGAGACATATAAGAGACATATAAACACGGAGAGTCTATTGTTTATATTCATTTCAAAATGTATCTATAGATTAGTGCTGCAACAAAGTCATTGTATGATTCATCTAAACCAGAATCCGAGTCTGCTTGTGCAAACATCAGATATAGTTGACCCTGTCTACATACAGTAAATATACACACTTTACAAGAAAGTGCTATAAAAAAATGAACACATTGATAAGATTATTTCTATCAACCTGATGACATTTACATCTATATCTTAGAATTGTTTAGAGACTATAGTTTCCATTGAAAAGAACTTGTGGTAGACACCTGTACCACAATTAAGCAAATACAAATGGCATGTTGACACAAGCTTGATTACAATTCTAGCCTGATACTAAGTTCAACTTGAGTCAATCACTATCATGTTGAAACTCCCAAATTGTCATTGTTTTACTGTGGATAATTTCCATGGGATGTTGCAAGATAATTTGTCCAGCCTACTTGTGAAAGTCATCATTACTGTAATTGAAGCAATGATGGGAGGCGGTGATTTGTCTACATACATAAAGGAGCTCTGTCTTACCTGAGGAGAGAAGTACACATGAGGCTGGGGCAGTGAGTGCTTGAGCTACAAAGGACAGACACAATTACCTAAAAGGGACAAGGATATAATACATCCACTGTTAAGATCTACATTCAAGAATGGGTTTCTCCCTGCCTAATTTCCTCAAGTGCTGCAACAGGAAAGCCAGCAAGGACCTCACGGTGAGTGGACCAGAGGGATCATGTATGAATGGAAAAGTGTCAAGTGTCTGGGAATATAGCCAGCTGGATGTTTCCCCTTTACTTCGTAAAGCAGCCAAATGAGAACAAGAAGTGTAGACTATAAATAATGAACTAACAAGGAATTCCAAGCTTTTCTTTTAGTTCAGGCTGAGTTATATCAAAGACTTTTATGACATGTATGGCTTGCAGGGATTCATTTATCATCACCTTTCTATTATATAGAAGGTGCTGTATATAATGAGTCATCGGTAATAATTATACAAACTTCATAAGAACAGAGATAGAGTTGTTTGATTTGGCGAGAATGTAGGTATCTATTCCAAAGAAGAATGTATATTTAAAATGTAAAGTAACCAATCAGAAAGGATCTTTCTTAGTAGTACCTACCTATGGGGGAGATTTACTAAAACTGGGGAGTGCAAAATCTGGTGCAGCTCTGCATAGAAACCAATCAGCTTCCAGATTTTTTTTTTTTTTTGTCAAAGCTTAATTGAACAAGCTGAAGTTAAAAGCTGATTGGCTACCATGTACAGGTGCAGCAGATTTTGTACTCTACAGTTAAATAAATTAACCCCATTGGGAAAAATGGATGAATGGCTGTACACTCCAGAAGGATGCCAAAATCTTTATTGGTGTTATGATTAAGCGTTGTTATCTGCGTGAAACACATTCATATTTTTATCTCCTGGTGCTCATTGTGCTGTATATGCTTTTATTTGTTGATCACTACAATAAAGATTTTGTCATCCTTCCATAGTGTGCAGCCATTCATCCATTTTTCCCTGTTGATCTCGGAGGTGGGCCAGGCTCACGCCTCTGCTTTGGAAGCAACACTAGACTTGCAGCACTCACACCTTGAGCAGAGTTTCCTCATCATTGGACTAAATTGACTCCACTGTATTACTACAATGGGCTACACATCTTTGTTCATTATAGCTCTTTGTTCTAGTTTACTGAATAATCTTGGTAACGTGAAAATTAGATTTCCACTTGGTTTAGGTCAACTGCAGCTAAGCATTAGTTAGGTTCTTCACTATGAAAATGTTCACAATATGATGTGACTGATCCAAGCACCTCAATAATACCCATACCACCCAACATTTTAAGATGGGAATGAGGGACACCTACTAGCAAAAGTATGTAGGCATAGGACATGCCCCCTGAAAGGAGAATTAACCAAAAAAAAAAAAAAAAGATTAGTTAAATCCACAAGGGCTTTTTTTTACCCCTATTATTCCTTTCTATTGGCTTTTAAAATCTATAGATTTAGAATTTGGATGAAAGGTTTATCATTAAGAAACACTTTTTGAAAGATAAAAAGTGCATTTTATATACAACTATATAGATCAGACCAAAATGAGTGACAAATGAGGAGGACAGAGGGACAGAGAGACATTGCTCCAAATCAGGGACAGTCCCTCGAAATCAGGGACGGTTGGGGAGCTATGACAATACCCATGTGAGGGTAAAAGACCTGCTGCAAACACCTCCAGAAATAACATCAGTCACATATATTTTCCAGCATCATGGAATATCTCTCAGGGAAAGGTTTTTCCTTCTTCTGCCTTTCACTGACCATCTGTAGATTCAGGTCAAAAATGTGGCACCGTTGGATTTTGCCAATTGTTAGGAGAACAAGCAGAACTCATAGTTACAGTAAAATATGTTTTTGCTGTTACTAGTTTTTCTATTTATTTCAGCTTTTTTTTTTAAACCCTCCATTGCATATTGTTTAATTTAGGACATTTTATTCACATCAATACACATTTTTTTTTTTTTTGCATTAGTTGCACCAGTTGAGGGTGGAACATTCCAGGACATAGAGTTTGATTAACACATCTCCTCTTAATAGGGTAGAAATAATGCAGGTTTATAAAAATTTATATTTCTGGAACCAAATATGCCACAGTTTTTTTATGCACTTAATGAAAGTTATTGGTTTTCTATACATCACAGGTTTTATTGTGGTAAACACCTGCCTTTTTTAGGAGTATGTTTCCTTTCCCGGGAAAGTGTTGCATTTTCTTGCTGTCCTAGCAACTGTTTCAAGGAAATCTGTGATGAGAGAAATATGTAAGCTGCCATTTTCACCTCCTTCTGAAAATACTAGTTGCCTAGTTATCATGCGGCTCCTCTTACTTCAGTAATCACTAACCTGGAACAGGCATGCTGATCAGAAGTCCTGACTTTGCTTTGCTTTTCTTGCTGCATGCATTTTCCAGGACAGTGACTCAGAAAGTGGTGAATTAAGTGGTGAAGTCAGGAACAGCCAGGCAACTAGCATTTCCACAAGAAGGCTACCTACAGCAGTCTTGTATATCTCTTGTAACACGTTTCTTTTAATTTATTAGATTTAAAGTATATGTGGTGCAGTGGGTAGCACTCTCACCTTGCAGTAAGAAGGGTTGCTGGTTCGAATCCCGACCACGACACTACCTGCCTGGAGTTTGCATGTTCTCCCTGTGTCTGCGTGGGTTTCCTCCGGGTACTCCGGTTTCCTCCCACACTCCAAAGACATGCTGGTAGGTTAATTGGATCCAGTCTAAATTGGCCCTAGTATAGGTATGAATGTGAGTTAGGGACCTTAGATTGTAAGCTCCTTGAGGGTATAGGGACTGATGTGAATGTATAATATATATATATATATATATGTAAAGCGCTGCGTAAATTGACGGCGCTATATAAGTACCTGAAATAAATAAATAAATAAATAAATCACTAAACTCATATATAAACTTTAGCATGTTAAAGTAATTTCAAAAGTCAAATGTAATATTTTTAATGAAATAATAACTAGTTAACCTGCTATAAAGATCCTTTTTTAGGCACTTCCTGTTACATGGTGACAACACTCTCTTTCAGTACCCCAAATGAGCTTCTGTGATGTTACAAAAGGTCATTTCAATACATATTACACAGGCATTAGAAATGTAGACAGGAAATGGTTGCAAAGAGATTTCAGGAGATTAGCAGCACTGAGATGCAAAAAAAAAAAAAAGCATTCATTTATAATACACAGTAATTTAGCAAACCTAATCTCATTCAGTTTAGGGCACTTTCACACTGGGACGTTGGGGACGTCGGCGGTAAAGCCCCGCTATATTTAGCGGCACATTACCATAGTTTTAGCAGCGCTTTTCAGACGCTAGCGGGGCGCTTTTAACCCCCGCTAGCGGCTGAAAAAGGTTTAAATGCACCACTGCTGAAGCGCTTTTCAGGCGGTGCCCATTGATTTTAATGGCAGAGGCACTTTAGGAGCAGTGTATACACCGCTCTTAAAGCGCCTCAAAGATGCTGCTTGCAGGACTTTTTTTAACGTCCCACAGACATACAGCTCCAGTGTAAAAGCCCTCGGGCTTTCACATTGGAGTGACAGGAGAGGCGCTTTACAGGCGCTTTGCAGGTGCTATTTTTAGCGATATAGCGCTTGTAAAGCGCCTCAGTGTGAAAGTGGCCTAAGAGTACATCTATTTTAAAGAGTCAACCAAAAGGGGAAGTTATGCTCTTTATCCTCCTTCCCCCACCCCCTCATTCCTCTGTCACATTTGGATTACAATTTTTTTGGGGGGGGGGGGGGGGGGCGGGTACCTAGCTTTGACAGGTACCTGCTGCCCCTTTTGCTTAGGTTGCCTTGGCAATCCAAGCGAAAGTTCTTCTCCACCTCCCTGCCCGCAACCTTCTGGAACACGTCACAAGTCCCAAAAGGCTGCAGGACCATTCACAAAGCGCAGTATTGCTCATGCATGCGCAGTGGGCAGCTGGCTGTGAAGCCGCAAACAGTCACAGCTGGCTGCCCACAGTAAAGATGCTGGCGCCAGGGTGAAGAATCAGTCCAGGTGAGGATGGCGCCAGGGACCCGAAGACTGGTGAAGAATCGGTCCAGGTGAGGATGGCGCCAGGGACCCGAAGTCTGGTGAAGAATCGGTCCAGGTGAGGATGGCGCCAGGGACCCGAAGTCTGGTGAAGAATCGGTCCAGGTGAGGATGGCGCCAGGGACCCGAAGTCTGGTGAAGAATCGGTCCAGGTGAGCACTGGATCCTGGGACAGGTGAGTGCCTGTTTTTTAAAAGTCGGCAGCTACAGTTTTTGTAGCTGCTGACTTTTAATTTTGGCACATTTTAATGAAGCTCCTCTTTAAGAAAAAGACACCCAAAGCATAGAGCATTGAAGCTCTGCCAACAAAGAGTCTGTTTTTGCATTAAGCATTCAGTCAGGTTACTGGAACACTTACCAAACAGGAATTTCTCCTTACTAGTTTGGGTTGTTTAAGCAAATAAAAGTATTCTTGTTTGTTCTATTTTCTAAATCTCATTAGACTGTATGGATATATTCTATGCTATTACCTTGGCATTAAGGTAATGAAAATGAAACCACTGACTAATCATGTTTTTGATACCCCTCATATCTGCATGTAGATATGTCTGACCTGTGCAGAATCCCAGAATTCAGGAATCTGGCCAATCATGATTCACTGGGTCTTTAAACTGATTTCCTCATCACTATTTGGTAAGGAATAATTGTTGAAATCAAATATCCCTACATACTCGTTAATCAGTAATTTTTTCCTTCTCCGTGTGTTTGCTCCTGGATTTGATAAAGATAGGAAACAATACAGTAGCAAACTGGAGATTAGAGTTATCTCTTCACTAAAGAGGACTCTGCACTGTAAAGCTACAGTGCATATGTAGACAAAACTTTTTTTTTTTTCGTTTTGGAGAAAATTGGGGAAGGGTTGACCTGTGTCAAATTTTACTGCTATGTGGTGCACCTTTAGTCCCGGATAACACTGGTGCGATGCGGGAACTACAGCAATTCCTGTGAGCGTACCCGTACCGCATCAGCATCGCAGGCAGTTCACACTGCACCATACGAACCGCTGCGGGTGTCAATATAAAGTTAATGACACCCCCAAATCGGTTCGCAGAACGCAGTACGGAGTGTGGAATTGGATGGAATCGGAGCGCATGGTTCAGAAACACCCATGCAATCTGATTCCAGTGCAGAGAAAAAAAAGGGTCCTGCACCATTTTGGTGCGAATGCGATATGATTTCAGCCATACGAACCGTATGGCTGAATTCGCACCACACAGACATCGCATGTAATGTGCATAGGAATACGGTGCGAATCACATGCAATGTCTGCAATCGCATCAGTGTGAACCCAGCCTGAGAGAGATTTCTCTTCACCCTCTGTTCTGTTGACAATGTTTTACCAGACAGAAAGTCAAGGAAAATCCGCAATAGGAAAACAGGCAACGCTAAAAAGCTGACAGAGGTTTTAGAATCCCCCTACCCAACATAAAAAAGTCATTTTACTTCTGTCTGTGTTGTCGTTGGGGTTTCCTTCACTTCCTGTCTGCAGAAAAGGTTATTCTCAGGACAGATAATACGGGCAACTCTCTGAGTTGGGGTCCTTGGCAGCAGTTAAAATATAATTTTGGTTATAGATACATTAAAGGATATGTTAACCCTAACAACAAATGTATCTTCTGTGTTCCCCTTTCATCTTTTAAATATACATTGAAATAGTTTTGTTACATCATTTTGATAAGTAAAAAAGAGTACCTGTTGTCCCTGCAAGAAATCCAGTGAGCTTGACACTTCCTGTTTAGATTTCAAGAATTATGAGCCTTGCCCTGTTTCTCCTACAGAGAAAATGGGTGGGGAAGGCAATCTGTATTCCTATCTTACTTTCTGTCCTGATGAGACAATCTGGCTCCCCCATACCAACTGAACAGCAAGTGAGCATTGTCACCATAAGACAGGCAGTGTGTTACTAGGGGGATCACCAGGTAAAAATAAAGAAAAAAAGCCTGTAAAAAGAAAACTAATTCAGCCACCACATCTAAGGACCGTCAATCTGAATGTAGTAAATATTAATTCTTGGGTTTAGAAAACATTGAACTATTTGCCTAGCGTTTAGGTGGGAATGAGAGATGCAAAAAAGCCCCACCAACCGAAAAGAAGTATTATTCTACAAATGCCAAAATTGCTAGATTGATAATCTCAACCTGAGAATTCATCTAAATGTTTTCTCATTTTACAGTTTCAGTTGTCAATCCTTTGTTAATTTACTATTATTAACAATGGGAGAAATGTTCTTTATGGG
Organism: Aquarana catesbeiana; assembly: GCF_042186555.1. NCBI lineage: Eukaryota > Metazoa > Chordata > Amphibia > Anura > Ranidae > Aquarana > Aquarana catesbeiana. Next base: position 109,094,289 of record NC_133332.1, on the reverse strand, counting down.
ATCCAAATATTTCTGCAACACTATAAGTTGAAGGAGCAATGTTGGCCTTCAAACCGAAATAACAAACAGCAGCCAATTAGACTATAATAATTAATGTGAGATTAATGTGTGATTAAAGATTCATGTGAATGTACATTTTTACTTGATTTCTCTTTATAGCGGTTTTCTCTTAGCCATAGTCGTTAACCAATGTAGCCAAGTATGTTTGATGACTTTTTTCACATGTTTTTCTTTTTAAAAGGATTCAACTGAAAACACAGATGAGAACACAGAACGTGGAAACTGGTCTAGTAAATCAGAATATCTCCTGTCTATGGTGGGATATGCTGTTGGCCTGGGCAATGTCTGGAGATTTCCATATCTAACATTTCAACATGGAGGAGGTGATGCACCAAGTTTGTTGTCTTCGGGGAATTTGTTTGCTTAACTTTATTGTTGACCAGTATAGTTAGTTTAAGACTACCTATAAGCAGACCCATCTGATCGCCGTGTGTCCCCCGATGTCCATACAATTAATGATTCTTTGGGCTTAGAGGTGTTCCTGGACAGATAGACTGGGGTCCCAGGACCATCACAATAAGTATATTTTCTAAGTTCCATTTTGATAATTAATAACTTCCAGTACTGTCTGTCCAGTTATATGAATGTAGCTGTCCAAGCTGTCCGCTAGTGCTCCAGTGTTACACCCCAAAGTTCCCGTTACCTTCCAGGCTTGCCTTCCTTGTAATTGTTGAAAGATACTTGAAAATCAAAGAGAGCTAGGGGTTTCACATTGTATGATGCCACATATCCGCATTATAGTCAACACATTATAATTCAAAAGGCTTGGTTGGGTGGGTGTCATATGGAGAAGCAATGTGATTGGCATGGGTGTCTGGGAGCAATGAGGCCCTAGGCTTGCATTTAGAAATGTTATCACCTATATGTTCTCTCTGTGTTTGCTTGGGTTTCTATTTGGCATGCCTGTTTCTTGCCACAATCCAAGAACACTAATTGATTGACTGCCTTTTTGTTAACATGATCCTCAAATGTATATGCGTTTATGTGTTCACTAAGAAAATTAAGCTGATCATGTCCTGCCCTGATCGTTTGGAGCCAAATGATAACATCCCTAAATGACCACCCATTTGCCTACCAGTAGCTTTATACCCCTGTGAAATCTTCTGACTATTGTCAGTGAGACAGTAATATGACATACCAGGTGTTTAGAACAGCCTATTTCAATCAGGGTGCCTTATGTTTTTTCAGGGATGACTTGACAAAATGCCTAACAATAACCACAAAATTGTATATAAGACAGCGGGTGGATCATGTCTGCCTTTTAGTTACATAAAGACACAGGTTTTCATTGTGTAACATTACAACGTTCCAGCCTTTGGCGTCCTAACAACCAGTGATATCATTGATTTATAAGGAGGACATCGGGAGCCTGCACAACATCATTGTTCGCCCCTTCCATCCCTCCCTCCATTAGCACTGCGGTCACGTAAGCTAAATGAGGGAGAGAGACTGGGGAAGAAGAGAAACATTTGAATACTAGTCAGTACCAGTGTGCAAAGGTTTATTTACTTTGGAAAAATAATTACATCTAATGTTGGGTGTTTTACATACGTATATGGATGCTGCTGCATAATGTAAAACTATTATCAATTTTTACATTTTAGAATGGAGTGCCTTGAGATTGTCCATAATTTTAAAGGTTGTTTTGACTTAAAAAAAGGTTAAGAAACCCTGGTCTGGAATATGGAATGAGAAGCCTGTTAGATGTCTAGAGCAGTGTTTCTCAACTCCAGTCCTCAAGGCGCACCAACAGGTCATGTTTTCATGCTTACCATTATTTTGCACAGGTGATTTGATCAGTTTCACTGCCTTAGTAATTCCCAAAGCCGTTTCAGATGAGGGAAATCCTGAAAACATGACCTGTTGGGGCGCCTTGAGGACTGGAGTTGAGAAACACTGGTCTAGAGAAGACAGCTCCTGACATCATAATTTTTGTGCCAAACATAGACAGTTTATCACACAATCCATTGATCTGTGCAATATATCATTTTTTTTTTTTTTTTTTTATGGTGATCCTCAGTTTATAAATTCTGCTGGTACAGAGATTAATGAAGATGGTAAAAAGTATTCTACAAAGCACTGACATGAGGGTATATAAATACAGGAGATAAAATTGTACTGTATACCTAAGTATAGGCAGAACACAAATATCCATCTAATATTTTCTGGCAATTTCAGACAATTCAGGTACATTTTTCAAAAATATTCAAAAATATTCTAAAATTTTTGCAGGAATTCCTAAAACCTGGTGCACACGGGACGAATGTTCGGAGACATTGGCTTGTTTGTATGTCGGTCAGTCTGTAAACCAGCAGCTGACTGACTCCCAATCAGCGCTCTCAGCCAATGGCTGAGAGCGCTCATCTGAGTGTTCTGGTGGGGGGGGGAGGGTCGTCCCCCTGTCAAAACACAACAGCTCAGCGGAGGGGAGATTGCTGCACTAACTTCACACAGTTCGCACAGTTAGTACAGTAGCTCCGACCGGAGCTGACAGTTTAAAAAAAAAAAAAGTCATAGTGTGTACCAGGCTTTAAGGGAAATTTCACACTACACTTACGCTTTAAGGCAATAATTATGCCAAACTGTTTCTACCTTTCCACTTTCATCAGAGCTTGCAGTGTTAAATGAAAGAGCATTTAAAAAAAAACACATCCTACACAATGTTTACACAAGATCTTATGTTCTGGAGCACTAATAATGAGGACATTTTTTTTAATAACAGATAAGACTGGTAAATGGAGGAAATTACACTTAACCCTATATAATATACTGTAAATACTCGAGTATAAGTCGAATTTTTCAGCCCCTTTTTTGGGGCTGAAAGTGCCCCCCTTGACTTATACTCGAGTCACCGCCTTCTGCCTACATGATCAGCGTGTCATGCAGGCAGACGGCGGCCAGCGTGTGCTACATTACACTCGGCAGCGGTTCTCACTGTTCAAAAGCCACGCCTCCGCGTCTGTGATAGGCAGTCAGTGTACAGCCTATCACGGACATTCTCTCATCCTCGTCTGTGGTATGAGGATGAGAGAAGGTCCGTGATAGGCTGACTGCTGACTGCTGGGAAATGGAGTTTTCTGCCTATCATGGACGAGGAGGAGGCGCGGCTTTTGAACAGTGAATGGCCGCCGAATATTACACGCTGATCGGTGCAGAGCGGCACACGGGGGATGCACAGGACACAGGTAGGATGCACACAGACACATGCACACAGGTACATATACACATGACACATGCACATATACACAGGACACAGGTACATGACACAGGTACATATACACATGACACATGCACATATACACAGGACACATGACACATGTACAGGACACATGACACATGCACAGGACACATGCACAGGACACAGGGAGGTATATAGCTGCAGATGGGCATTGTTGACCCTCTTTTTCCACTTACAGTAGCTGCTGCATTTCTCACCCTCGTCTTATACTCGGGTCAATAAGCTTTTCCCATTTTTTTGTGGTAAATTAGGGCCTCGACTTATACTCGGATCGAATTATACTCGAGTATATACGGTAATGCAGGAATAGAGTTTATAAATTAGATGGAGAAGCAGTCATAAATTGGACACTGACCTCAGGGAGCCAGGGACAGGTTTACCCTCTGTAAATTTACCCTATGTTTTTTTAAGCTGCAATACTTGTACTTTTAATCTATTTCATGTTGTTATATTATTGAATATTCCTATATAGGTGCCTTTCTTATCCCATATACCATCATGCTGGCTCTGGCTGGGTTACCGCTTTTCTTTCTGGAATGTTCCCTTGGTCAATTTGCTAGTTTAGGACCCGTGGCTGTGTGGAGGATACTTCCAATCTTTGAAGGTAAGTGCCACCGATGAAAACATTAGACCATTGGCATGATATATGTGAAATACAAACTTTATACTTATTTAAATACACATTGTACATAGAAGGTACTAAACCCTGTTTCTATGAAAAGTATATGACACAGCTTTTACTTGCCCCTAACTGCTCCATTGGGGATGGAGTTTGTTCATTGATTTTTGAAAGTTTGCTGTCTGGTACTATACAGGTTCTACTGCCCTGTTGCCATTTCCCCCTAGAGCAGTTAGCAGGCTTAACCACTTCAACCCCAGAAAGGATTTACCCACTTCCTGACCAGGCCATTTTTTGCGATACGGCACTGCATTATTTTAACTGACAATTGCGCGGTGGTGCGACGTTGGACCCAAACAAAATTGATGTCCTTTTTTCCCACAAATAGACCTTTCTTTTGGTGGTATTTGATCACCTCTCTGTTTTTTTCAATTTTTTGCGCTATAAACAAAAAAAGAGCGACAATTTTGAAAAAACCCCAATGTTTTTTACTTTTTGCTATAATAAATATCCCCCAAAAAAATAAAAATTAAGAATTTCTTCATCTGTTTAGGCCAATATGTATTGTTCTACATATTTTTGGTAAAAAAAAATCACAATAAGCGTATACTGATTGGTTTGTGCAAAAGTTATAGTGTCTACAAAATAGGGGATATATTTATGGCATTTTTATTATTGTTTTATTATTTTTAGCAGGACTGCGACATTGCGGCGGACAGATCGGACACTTTTGACACTTTTTTGGGACCACTGACATTTATAAAGTGATCAGAGCTAAAAAATAGCCACTGATTACTGTATAAATGTCACTGGCAGGGAAGGGGTTAACACTGGGGGCAATAAAGGGGTTAAGTGTACCCTAGGGAGGTGTTTCTAACTGTGGGGGGAATGGACTGACTGGGAGTAGAGAGAGACCGCTGTTTCTGATCATTAGGAACAGCATATCTCTCTCTACTTCCCTGACAGAACGGGGATCTGTCTGTTTACATTGACAGATTCCCGTTCTGGATCTCTGAGGAGTGATCATGGGTCACCGGCTGATATCGAGGCCGCCGGCCATGCACATCGGCTCTGGCATCACGCCGCCAGTGTGCGAGTGCCCCCTATAACTCTTAGAGCGGCCGTCGTACATCTACGGCGATTTTCCAATCTGCCCCGGTATAATGACGGCGGCTGGTTGGCAAGCAGTTAAAGTGGTTCTAAAGGCTGAAGGTTTTTTTTTAGCCTCATGCATTCTATGCATGAAGTTAAAAAACCTTCTGTGTGCAGCGGCCCCTCCCAGCCCCCCCAATCCTTACCTGAGCTCCCTCCAATCCAGGGATGTTCACGATAGCCTCAGCTGTCCCAGGACTCTCCCTTCTCATTGGCTGAGCCCATTGACTCCCACTGCTGTCAATCACAGTCAGTTAACCAATGAGGAGAAAGCGGGGGGGGGGCAGGGCTCGAGCCGTGGCTCTATGTGTCTTATGGATGCATAGAGCACAAGTGTGTTCACACTACAGGACACCCACTTCTTTCCACCATAACATAGGGGTAGTGTTGTGTAGTCCAGAGAGAGAACTGACAAGGCATCTAAGTGATAACAGTGTAGCACAGGAATTGCATTTACTGATTGACATATATATTAAAAAAAATAAAACAATGATTGTAATTGCACCTATATAATAATATGTACTACTTATTATTAAAACTTTTACTTTTTCCCATCAATCACAGGAGTTGGAATTACAATGGTCCTCATTTCAACTCTAGTAACCATTTACTACAATGTCATCATTGCATACAGCCTGTATTATCTGTTTGCTTCATTTACAAGTGTGTTACCTTGGTCAGAGTGCTTTGATTGGTCTGACAGCAAATGCAGCAAAGTACCAAAAGGTAAATCAAACTATTTATTGACAAGTCATCATCTATTATTACCTATATATACTGTATATAAATATGTTTTTTAATGTTTTATTTATTAGGTTCGATTTTTCCCTATTCTATTATTTTTTCCATTTGCATATACTGTATGTTTTTCCCACTTTCTTTCATTATTTCAACTCTTTTTTTTTCCTCCCTCTCTTTCTTTCTATTCTCTCTTTCTTTTCATTCCTCTCCTCTGCTTCTTTATCATTACTGTGCTCCCCTTTGTCTATCTCTTTTTTTTCTCCTTTTCCTTCCCTCACCCCTTTCTTTCACTCTACCTTTAGTCTCCTCCCTCAACTTCTTTCTTTCTTTCTTCTTTTTCTCCATATTCAATGTCAGCAGCTGTTACACCTTAAAATGTTTAAAATTTACATGCAAGTTTACTTCCCTCAATTGTACCAACACACTGCTAATATCTCTAATGATTTTCCAAAGAATGCACAGTGGGAAATTATGCTATACAAACACGTTTATTATGGATGCAACTTTTTTTAGACCGCTGCATCAGTTCACCATTAGAAACAAATTGCAACTTAATTGCGAGTAGGTGCTTACATTTATAAACAGCGTCTTCGTTGTAACAGAGTATTTGCAACAAAAATTACTTAAAAATCTGTTACACAGACAAGACACTCTCCTGATCACTTTTTTGAATAATTGTATTCCCCTTTCAATCATGCTTTTCTACTAATAAATTGTTATATTTTATTTATTCTTTTTGTCCAATCCTTGTGTACCGAGATAGTCCAATTATCCCTATTTTTACCAGAGGCTTCCTGTTCTAGTTCAAAAAGCCCATTCTTAACGTTAGGGAAGCTTTATAGCTGCGAATCCTTTGATTTACATGACTAAAGGTATGAATTATTGTTAATCCTGGCATTTTGCCAACGATTCACACTTTCAGTACATTGAAGCATTAACACATATGAAGCCTTCTTGATACCAAGGATGTGATTCTGTAACAAGAAGAGGGAGATTTCAGTATTTTCACACTTCCCATCCTGTTCTTGGACAATAATATCTGCCTTTCCAAGGTGATACCTGTGTGGATATAAAGGCTAGGGTATTTTCCTGACATTTATTATAATTGAAGAAGTAGCTTGAATAAGCCAAAAACATTTTCAAATGTGTGTCTTTTTTTTAAGGATAATACTTACCTAGGTGGATGCTGTATTTGTCCCCCGGCATCTCTAACACGGAGAACCAAGCGATCTAACACCACAGATTGCTCAGTTCTGACAGCTTCCCTAGCAGAGAGCTGCTGACTGTCAGAGAGCTGCTCACTGAAGCGCTGGGCTGTGGAGGAGGTGGGAGTGGCTGGCCCATGCTCTTAGCGGCTCGCTGAGAGGCTGAGCCGGGTGTCGGTCCAGGCATGTGGGTGGATCCCGACTCCATTGTCGCGATCTTGCCTGAGCCTGGACCGGCTCTGTGATGTCAGCAGACAGCGGACTTCAGCCCGCTGTCTGCTGAAAATGGGTCACAGGAGTGCAGAATGAACTGCACTCCTGTGATCCACAGGAGAAGTATGGCCAAACGAGCTTGAATGAATGAATGGGATTAATAAACATGGCCTGGATAAATGAGAACCTTCACAGGCATATTGGTCTCAAACATGATTTCAGTTTAGACATTGGACCATCTGAGATTCTTCGTATGAAAAGATGTTTCATAAATAAATGAGATTTTTTTTTTTTTTTTTGCAAATATAATTTTTATTGATGTTTTATAAAAGAAAGAAGGGACAAAGCCCCGAACATACCAGAGCGGTATATAACAGTTCAAGGGGGTCGCAGCCTCCCGACAGTATAGCATTACATAAGATAACATATATATAGAAAGACTTAGGAGATCCAATCCGTTAACATGTGATTGCTACTAAAAGGTATATTTTCCTGTGAAGACATGTAGGAGTCTTCTAAGTAGGTTTTCTAGCTGAATTCCAAGTCTTTCTTAGATATTCATTTATTTTAATCAAAAGGTAGCTACCCAAAAGGAAGGCAGAAAAGTAGAGAAGTTAGTAGTAGATAAGAAAGAGGGAAAAAATAGATAGAAGTGAGAGGGTAGGGAAGGGGAGGTGTGGAAGGAAATAGGGGAAAGTATTGAGGGATATTGGGGGATGGGATGGGGGGGGAGTATCGGCGGATACCTATATTTAAATAGATCTTTTATGTCGGAGATGTTATGTGATTCTTTAATGGTCTGGATTACCGAAAAGTGCTTTCCCTTCCTCAGAATATTTAAACATATTCCACAATGTCCAAGTTTTTGTATAACTTGCTTGTCTGTTTTGAGCTGTCAATATGAGGTCTTCCATCTTGTTAATATCTTCTACTTTCTGTAGCCACATTGAGGTGGTCGGTGGGGTTTGCTGTTTCCAGAGCATGGGGATGCAGGCTTTGGCTGCATTTATTAAGTGACGTAGAATGGACTTTTTATATGTTTTAAGTGGTATGGAGGATATATGGAGTAGGAAAAATGCTGGGTCATTTGGAATCTGAAAGTCCGTGAACTTTTGGGAGATAGAACGGACCTTGGACCAGAAATCTGTCAATTTAGAACAGGACCAGAACATGTGAAGTATCGTTCCCACCTCTTTGCGACACCTCCAGCAAATATTTGACGTATTGGGAAACATCAAGTGCAGGCGACTGGGTGTTAAATACCACCTAGTCAGGATCTTATAATTTGATTCCTGCAGTTTAGTACATATTGAGGATTTAAGGGAGAGAGCAATCATGTTCTGCTTCTGTACTGTCGTAAAAGATCGTTGAAGGTCAGTTTCCCATTTAGTAATGCATGGCAAGTTAGGCAGTTGTGGGGGTGTGTTTAACAAGGTATACATCTTAGATAGGACCTGTGGTAATGGTTCTCTGTCTACGCAAATTTCTTCAAATGTAGTCAAAGGTCTAGAATAAGATTTAGAGTTTGGAATTGTCTGAAGAAAATGGTGTATTTGTACCGCACTCCAAAAAGACAGATTAAACGGACCCGTCGAGTCTACTAATTCTGAAATGGAGGGCCATTTGTCTTGGATCACAAAATGTGAAGCACTAGTACAATTAGAGCTCTTTAATGATTGGAATTGTCCAGGTGTGAGTCCCGAGGGAAATTTGGGGTTCCCCAGAATCAGGGTCAGGGGAGATTCTTTAGTCGTTAAAGAAGCCTGTAACGTGGCATGTAGTCCTTGCTTAATAGTGTTGCCTATGAGGGGGTGAGATCTCAACTCCAACGGAAGGAGGTCCCAACACCACATTGCTGTCCGTAAAGGTATTTTGGTTTGATGTTGCTCTATTTGTGCCCATAATTTAGTTTCCTTATGTCTATTCCAATTGACTACTCTGCCCAAGTGAGCTGCCAGATAATATTTCTTTATATCCGGAAGTGCAACACCTCCATAATGTTTTGGTAGGAATAACTGTGATCTCAGGATGCGCGTTTTTTTATGTGCCCAAATAAATTGCATAAAGAGATTTTGCACTTGTTTAAAGTATGTGGTGGGTATCTTAATGGGTAAGGTTTGGAATAAATATAAAAATTTGGGTAGTATACTCATCTTGATTAAGTTACACCTCCCAAACCACGAATGTAACCCAGTATCCCAGTCATTCATTAATATTTTGATCTTATCTAATAAGGGGGGGAAATTGTTGGTAAATAGTAAGGACAGATCTGACGGTATTTTCGTACCTAGGTAGGTCAAGGCTGAGTTAGTCCATCTAAATCTAAAGCTCGACTGCAAGTTTGAGAGGGTATTGGTCGGTATTGAGATTCCCATCGCTTCGGATTTGGTAAAGTTAATTTTTAAGTTTGACATTTTCCCATAAGTTTCAAATTCCTTTAAGAGGTTGGGTAGGGACACCCCCGGGTTAGTCAGGGAGAAGAGTAAGTCATCTGCGTAGGCAGAAATCTTATGTTGCATGGGTTCCGCCAAAACTCCTTGTATGTCGGGATTTAATCTTATCCTGGAGAGGAAGGGTTCCAGGGAGAGGGCAAAAAGAAGAGGAGAGAGGGGGCACCCCTGTCTTGTCCCATTCGTTATTGGAAAGGGATCCGACAGGACTCCATTCGCCTTTACCTGCGCTGTGGGATTGGAATATATACCGGCTATTCGGCTGAGCATCACCCCCGCCAAACCTATATGTTTGAGCACTGCGAACATGTATTGCCAACTCACCCTATCAAACGCTTTTTCTGCGTCGGTATTAAGGAAGACACAAGGTATTCCTCTGGATCTGGTGATATGGCTTAGATTTAGCACCTTTATAGTGCTATCTCTAGCTTCCCTAGATGGAAAAAATCCAACTTGGTCTAGGTGGATGAGCTGTTGGAGGTGATGCGCCAGCCGAGTCGCCAAAATTTTAGTGAACAGCTTGAGGTCAAGGTTTAAGAGTGAGATGGGTCTGTAGCTACCGCAAGCCGCTGGATCCTTCCCCTCCTTATGAATTACCGAAATATGGGCCCCCAGGGTTTCCCTAGCAAAAGCTTTACCCTCTCCTATTTTGTTAAACAATGTGACCATACGGGGTCCTAGTGTAGGGAGAAGTGTTTTATAGTATTGCAATGTGTAGCCATCGGGGCCTGGGGTTTTACCTGGTTTCATCGTTTTAATGGCTGTTTGTAATTCCGTCAAAGTTATAGGAGATTCTAGGTCATCTCTAATCTCCTGAGGGAGAGATGTCATTTGAGAAGACGTGATATAGTTTTCTATTTCATTTATGGAGGAGGTTGCCTGTGGTAGGTTGTATATTCTAGAGTAAAACTGTCTGAACTCTTCAGTAATTTGTGTGGGGAAGGTTGCTCTTGTGCCTTTAGAGGTGGAGATGTGCGGGATGTAAGTCGCTGATTTGTGTTGTCTGACCATTTTGGCTAAGAGTTTCCCACACTTGTTCCCCGATTCATACGTCTGTTTACGACATATCTGTATGGCTGCTTTCGCCTTGTATTGTAAGAGGTCTGTTATTTTCCGTCGAACGGTTGTCAATTCTGTCTCAGAGGTCACTACAGGGGCATGTTTGTGTCTGGCTTCTAGGGTGGCTAGTTCGAGCAGCAATTGGGATAGCTGTCTGTTTCTCTCTCTTTTGATACGGGCCCCGTGAGATATGAGAATTCCCCTAAGTACCACTTTGTGAGCTTCCCATAATATTCCTGGGTCACAGTCTGGTTGGTCATTTTCTTGAAAGTATAAATTAACTGCCTTCGTTACTTCTGTCAGTATTTCCGGGTTTTGTAGCAGACTTTCATTTAGACGCCAAAAGCGGTGTTTCGGAGAGAAAGTCTCCGATAAGCGATAGTTCAAGAACACCGGTGCATGGTCCGACCATGTCCTGTTTCCTATAGAAGTTTGTTCCACAGCATGTAGCTGCGTATGGGGGATCAGAAAGTAATCAATCCTAGTGTATAACTGGTGTACATTTGAATAGAATGTAAAGTCTCGTTCTCCTGAATGTTGTAAGCGTCAGACATCAATAAGCTGAGATTTATGTAGTGTTTGGGCTATCTTTTTCAACTGGTTTGGTGGGATCGAAGATTTACCTGACGATGTGTCTGCTGATGGGATTAGAGGTGTATTTAAATCCCCTCCCAGTATCAATTGACCTTCCCTAAAGTCATTTAGCTTCTCTAAAGTCTCTTTCAAGAATTTGGCCTGTTGTTCATTAGGGGCATATACAGTTGCTAGTGTTACTTTAGTTGTACCAATTAGGCCTTTAAGAAATACATATCTCCCAGTTGGGTCTATTTTTGAGTCTTGTATTTGCCAATGGGTCTTACTCGAGACTAAAATAGAAACTCTTTTAGATTTAGAATCCGGGTTCATGGAGTGGTATGAAACTGGGAAGTATCTATTTTGTAGGTATGGTAATTTATTGGTCTTAAAGTGTGTCTCTTGGATAAAAGTGATAACCGTATTAGTTCGCTTTAAGTCATCTAACAACATGCGTCTCTTCTCTGGTGTGTTAAGACCTTTCACATTTAGGGACATTACTTTAATTTTGCTAACCGCCATCTTGCAGTGGGATAGGGGAAGGGAGTGGAGGGGGAAGGGAAATCTGAGGGGAAGGTGAAGCGTGAAAAGAAGGAGAGAAGTAAGAATAGAAAGAAAAGAAATAAGAGTATCAGTACACAAAGAAGATACAGACCAGGCCTAGTGCCTTGCCCGTTTCAAAACCCCAAAATAGGGTACGTAGTTTTCATATGTCCCCCAAAAGGCACAATTTGTACCCCAGGAGGATATGCTACTCTAGGTGGGAGAGAGGAAAGACAAGGCTCGAAAAGGTGAGACTCCCGTCTTCCCCCCCACCCCAGCTTATCTAGAAAAAATCATTAAAGTATTAACTATGCATTTCTTCAAGGTAAGACCAGTCAAACCAGTCAGCTGATCAACCCAACAGGGTTGATTATGATTAGGTAAGTAAACATTGTGAGTCTTCTTAATTAACGTCTGAACTCATCCTTTGGATCAGTACACTGCAAGCATCTAAGTTATTCAGTGACTCTGCCCAATTCTGCCTAACCGTATTGTAGAAGGAACCTGGAGCTATAACTCAACATAACTATCGTCTGAACACATCAAAACTTATTGGACTTTATTATACAACCTGACTCTTGATTCTTCTGCGACATCTAGCGTGATGTGTGACATCTGCTGGGAGAGCATTCCTTAACTCCACTAACCAGTAGCCAGAAAGACCACTCCCATAGCCATTAAAAACTGGCTCTGCAGGTCACTACACACATCAGGTCCCATAGTGATAGTGTCTCACAGATTCTCTGTTATCCTGAGGTGTCTGCTTCTGTGTTCGCATACTGGTACAAGTCACCTATTTGAGCTTGTATGACAGGCAGACTTATACGTTTATGGGATAAATCCTTTCAGGTAACATGGAACTGTCTAGGTCTGTCCTCATATAAGTTCCATACACTAAAGTTAGTGTCACATGACTTTGTGCTTCCTGCAACAGGTAGTGGACTAGTTCAAGTAGTGGGCTCCTTCCACAGCAAACAAACTAATTTAGTGCATCCCTGGCAATAACAGAAATAACCAGGAGCAGATTCCGTTGTTCTTCGTTCCAACAGAGATAAAAGAAATGTTCACTTTACCACAGTTATGGCATGGTAGGATTAACTCTTGGGTAGAGGGAACAGTCTACCTCAAACAAAGGGGAACAAGAATTCCGAAGCAGCATTCCTTCATGAATAGCTATGGTGTAAGTAAATTTATGACTCAGGATTCACGTATGTCTTCCTGAGAGGATGCCCTGGGTCGACGTCGGTTCCGTTGTTGCCTTGGTGGGAGATTACTTCCCAGTCCTGAGGAAGTTGGACGACTTTGTGTTCGCGGGAGATGTCCCAGCCAGTCCGGGATGTCAATGGGGTCAGTGTCCAAGAAAGTAAATAAGGCAGGTAACGCTTCTGGATTGCGCAGGGTGAAACTCCTCTGATCCTTCCTAAACGTTACCGACAGTGGGTACCCCCAACGGTATGTAGCTCCCTTCCGTCTGGCGAGGTTTAGTAGCGGCTTCAGAATCGCACGCCTCTGTAGGGTAGCGCGTGATAAATCTGGAAAGATTTTGATTGTGGCACCATCTAGTTCAGGATCCTCCGCTTCCCAGGCCTTACGTAAGATCTGTTCTTTATGTACGTAGTGATGTACCCTACAAATGACATCTCTTGGTCTTAGGGGATCAGTGGGTTTAGGGCCCAGTGCACGGTGTATTCTGTCAATGACAATACGATCGGGCAGTTCAATACCTGGGAGGCTGCGAAAAATGGCGATCGCTGTGTCAGCTAAATCTTCCGGTCCTGTGGCCTCTGGGAGTCCCCGGAGGCGCAAATTGTTTCTGCGACTCCGGTCCTCCATTTCTTCTAAGCGTAGCTGTTGTTCTTGTAACGCTTCTGCCTGCATATTCTGGTTTTCCTCCATAGCTGACATTCGGCGTTCTAGTACCGACAAGGAACTCTCTCCTGATTCTATTCTCACAGCCAGAGCGCTGACATCTGCCCTCACTGCTTTCATTTCTTTGCGGTGTGCAGCCTCTACTGTAGCTATAAGAGCTGCAATATCATTTTTAGTTGGAAGTGCCTGTAACAGAGCACGGAGCTCTGTGTCTACTCCAGGAGATTGACCTGAGGGCTGAGAAGGTTCTCTAAATGTAGAGCGGAGGTCCGTGGGGAAGCCGGTAAAGCTGTCTGCCGCTTGTGTGTCTCTCTGTAGTGGCGGGGAGCTGTTCATCTCCTGTCTCCCTGTATGTCCTGCATGTGCCGCCGCCATCTTTAGCTCTGGGGAGCCGAGGAGAGATAGCTGGAATCTCCTCCGAAGTTCACCCGAAGTGGGTGGCTGAGGGGTAGACTTGGTCGGCTTGCTGCTCTTTTTTGTGGATTTCCGTCTGGCTGAGTGCATAGTTTAAGATCGTAAGTTAAAAATAGCCGGGGTAGGGGTAGAACGGCCGGGAGCTCAGCAAATGCATGCCCTCAGCCAGCCATGTCCAGGCCACGCCCCCTAGAAGCGTGCCTTAAAAAAAAAAAAAAAAGGGGGGGGGGTAAAAAAGCGTCCCTGCCACCAGATGATGGTGACCTCTGAAGATAGTCTTTCAGGCTAGGTTATTTTAACTTCAATGTAGGGAGCAGATCGTTTGCAGAGATGTAAGGGAAACTTCTATAATGCTGAAGTCGGGTGTAGCAAGATGGCTGCCTTGTAAGATGATGGGATCCGGGCTGCCACTGCCATCCACAGCAGTCATAAGGATGAAACCCACCTCAGTCCTCTGCTGGAACACCACTCTGTCTGGTAAAGGTGTTCTGGTGGTGGGATGGGGTCTTAATTGAAAGGATTGCAGGCCTTGAGTATCTGCTGAGGTGTACCAAGATGGCCGCACTTGCTAGATATTGGAGACACCAGGGCTTGGATCACAGTTCAGGCAGGCAGTGTTACACAGCTCCCTGGCCGTAGCAGGGCCTTGGATGAGTAACAGGCAGATGCTGAAAGGAGATCTACGCCTCCGAAGCCGGGTCGGACCGGCCGCGATGCACTTCCACGGGGCAGCTGGCTCAGGAAACACCGGGGATTCACAGGCTTCACAAGGCCGCACTAGGCCGCGGCCGCTACGGGATCCACAATTCAGGCTGCAATCAAGTCAGGAGAAGCCCCGGGACCTATAGGACAGATCCAGAGGCTCACAAGGTTAGTCAGTGGAGTGGATGGCAGCAGATGGCGTGGGGGATGCAGGCGGCCTCGTAGGCCACAAGATGGCGGCGGGCCGCTGTTGCGGCGAGCAAGTCCCTGGGGATCTACAGGCGGCCTTCTGATGGCTCTCTCCCAGTCTACCCCCTCTGGAGAAGCTGCCCTAGATGGATGATGGTGAAGCCGCCGCTCGCGGCACTCTAGTGTGGAGGATGAATGTGATATAATAGGCCGCAAGATGGCGGCGGGTCCTAGCTGTGTGGAGCCGGCTACGGGCCAGATAATAACACCAGTGGCCAGCCGGGATCCACAATATAGGCTGTGATTGTGGCAGGGGGTGCCCAGGGACCAATTGGGCTGATGTAGAGGCTCACCAAGTTGATTAGTGCAGAGGATGGCAATAGATAGTTTCAATAAATGAGATTTTACCTTTAGAACTAAAAATGTTTCTCTTTTTTTTCTAACGAACAGCTCAGCCTTTCTGCATACTTGTTTATCCATCTGTTTTTTTATTATAAGGCTGTACAGAGATCATTCCTGTACGTCCTTCTATCTGGCCTTTACTGTATATAATATATATATATATATATATATATATATATATATATATATATATATATATATATATATATATATATATATATATATATATATATATTTACTATTTCAGGAGACCACCACTTAATAAGTTACCTGTAAAGCAGTTAAAAACATTCCAGGGTTAACTATGACATCTAACTTATTGACAGGTTTCTTCATTTGATTTTAGAAACATAGGTGTTTTATCTTTATGGTGGTGATAACAACGCTAGACAACTATTACCAGTATTTATATACCTGACATTGTGCTAACAAGACAGATTGATTATTAAGGGTTTTGTATAAGCAATACTCTTTAATTGTCCGCTCCTGATTTATAATATATTTTGTGTCCACAGGTTTTTGTAACACTACTGAACAGCCAAATGAAAGCGTAAATCTTACCTGGGTCACAGAAAACAATTACACATGCTTGGCAAACACGACTGTGTTCATGGAGACTGAACTTCCCAGCAAACAATATTGGGAGTAAGTACATCCAAGCTGTTACAAATCGATAGTGTGGGACAGATGACTTCCATTTATAATAGTTTGCAGCTAAAGCTTGGTGGTAGGAATCAGATGGCACTATATGAACCTTGCACATATGGGTGGTGAATTTGCTATTGCCAGCCAACATGTAGCTAGCAATCTTTGCATGATGTTTTTACTTGTTAATAGAGACAAAGGGGTTGATTTACTAAAGGCAAATCCACTTTGCACTACAAGTGCACTTGGAAGTGCAGTCGCTTTAGATCTGAGGGGTAGATCTGAAATGAGAAGCTCTGCAGATTTTATCATCCAATCATGTACAAGTAAAAGTGCTGTTTTTTATTTTCCTATTTTCCTTGCATGTCCCCCTCAGATCTACAGCAACTGCACTTCCAAGTGCGCTTGTAGTGCAAAGTGGATTTGCCTTTAGTAAATAAACCTCATAAATTGATAAAGCATGTGCAACTCAAATATCAGACAATCAAACGACTTTTAGCAACTGCCAGAACAATTAAAGAGAAGTTTGAGATCTCAAAAAAACAAAACAAACACACATACTCATTTGTTGGATGCAGCATTGGTCTGATGCTGCATCTGTCCCCCACCGCCTCTAAGCCTGAGAACTAAGCGATCAAAGACCATTGAATGCTCGGTTCTTGGTCTTTAATGAGCAGAAAGCCAGTGTCAGTCACCACCTTTCTGCTCTGCTCCTCCAGCGCTCACTGGGGAGCTGAGCTATGGAAGGGTTGGGAGTGGCTGGCTAAGGCTCTCATTGGCTGAGAGGCTGAGCCTGCTGCCGGTCTAAAATCTGGGTCAATCCTGACTTCAAAGTTGGGTTCTCTCCAGAGCCTGGAATGACGTCAGCCGATAGCGGACTTTGGCCTGCTTTCAGCTGAATACAGGTTACAGGAGTGCAAAACTAAGTACACTTCTGTGACCCACAAAAGGAGTAGGTCAAAAAAGTGTGCCTAATATAATTATTAATCAGATAATGCAAATAACTAGCGATTATAACCTCTTGTATTTACGTCTTTATCCTTTACACTGCAATAAAATATTCTGTATGCTCCATTGGTAATACTAACCTGTTAGAAAGTTGTAGAGGTGGTGGCTACATTGAATAAGCAGAGTCTCGCCAATCAGGCAGTATACAGTATTATAGAATCACTATCAAAATAATAGCAGGCCAACTTGAAAGAATATCTGTACTGAGAAGAGTTTGGAAGCTGCCATTACCAAACACCTTCTAAGCATGGTAGCTCTCTGACTTAAGTACTTTCTGATTTCCTGGCCTGAAACAAGAAGCTTGAATAATCTGGTTAGACAGGATTGTATAAAACTCTCATTAAAGACAAAGTTACTGGACTTTCTAATCCAAAAATGGTTACAGGGTTTTCTAAATCACAATAGCAACTCAGTGAGTTTGTCTCCTTGTTTTTTGTTGGCTCACAGAAGATTTTCAGCATGAGGATTGGAAATTTTCAATGGAGCTTGGTTAAATATTACATTTACTTGACCTTTTCTAAGCTAGGGCTTTTAACATAAATTTTCCAGGTGTCTCAGTTTAGAACATATATGAGTAAGCTGTGCAGTTGCCTAATAGGATTCATACTTCCTTATGTGAATTATGCTATCTGCTCTGAAAACATGGGGGCATGTGAGTTATTAACCCCCCATACCCAGGCTGAGCTGTAAAGCTCCAGAGTAGCAAAGCGGTTATAGAATATATATATATATATATATATATATTCCAACCAATATGTTAACAAGATCCTATGCATTTCTATTCAGTTTCCTAAAACATAAAAATGATTTGTGTTTTTCTGATCTGTACCAGTAGCCTTTTTATACTGATGATAGACTTTGTTATCTTTTGTAGTAAAGTGGCACTTCGTCGATCAAGTGGACTTGATGAAACAGGAAATGTTGTCTGGTATTTGGCTCTTTGCCTCCTCTTGGCATGGGTAATAATTGGTGCTGCTTTGTTCAAGGGTATAAAGTCTTCTGGAAAGGTAATACCCTTCTTACTAAGGTTATTCTGTGCATTATATGTAGTACTTTATATTGTTAATGAAAGCATGATACATAAATTACTCACAATGAGAGAAAAGATAGAGATCAGCTGAAGAACTGATTCAGTGATCAAATAATGTCCTCTCTTTGATTGTTACATACACATACTTTTATCCTATGAGAAGTTATTTGTATGCAACCAGCTAAAACCTCTGGTAAAGGTGCTTATCACTGCTTTGTCAGTGCAGGTTAAACCAAAAGTTTACAAATTTGTATAAAAAAAAGAAACTAATGGACTTTACTGGCAATGAAGGGGCTCACATAAATATTCATTTAAAAGTAAATGCTTTATGGACCTTACTTGCATCTGGTGCACAGTCATGTTGGAACAGAAACGGACCATCCCCAAACTGTTCCCACAAAGTTTGGAGCATGATATTGTCCAAAATATCTTGGTATGCTGAAGCCTTAACAGTTCCTTTCCCTGGAACTAAGGGGCCATGCCAAACCCCTAAATAACATCCCCACACCATAACCCCCCTCCACCAAATGATTTGGACCAATACACAAAGCAAGGTCCATAAAGACATGGGAGAGCGTGTTTGAGGTGGAGGAACTTGACTGGCATGCACAGAGTCCTGACCTCAACCAGATAGAACACCTTTGGGAAGAATTAGAGCGCAGACTGCAAGTCCGGTCCGGACATGATGCCTGACCTCACAAATGCGCTTCTGGAATAATGATCAAACATTCCCATAGACATACTCCTAAACCTTGTGGACAGCCTTCCCAGAAGAGTTAAAGCTGGTATGGGCCAACTCAATATTGAACCCTATGGACTAAGACTGGGATGGCAGTAAAGTTTATGTAAAGGCAGGCGTCCCAATACTTTTGACAATATAGTGTATATTGATTTGTTTATTAGTTAAATTGGTATATAATGTGGCCATGAGTACTCAAGCAATGGTCACCAGGACAAGCCATGAGGTGGCATTTCCCTGAAGGGAAACAACCAACAATGTAAACCTGACAGAGGTTTTAACACTTCTGCCCTATAACCAAAATTAAAATGTTTTGGGTTAACACATTTTAAAAGACATGAGGATATCAATGATAATGATAAGCCTCTTCAAAGCTGAACTGTGATCATGCCGAGCTTCCACTTCATGAAAGTCATATTCAAAGTCAATTAGCTCCTGTACATAATTAGTTATATCTGACATAAAACTATATGGTATACCACTCTCTTATATAGTATACCATTAACAAGCTGAACATTAAATTGGCTACACCAGTACTGCTACAGAACAATCAACCTGTAGCAGTACTAAAATGCATGCCTTTAGCAACATAAAGCAATAGCAAATATTATCCCATAAAGTCAAGAATATGAACTCAAGTCTCAAGATGTAACCTAATGAAAAGTACTTCTGTATCTTCTGTATCTGCCAATAAAGCTCTAAACCAATAAAATCATTGGCCTGTAAATGATATACGCAGCCATGCATTAAAACGCATTGCACCGTAAACCATTAAGAGAGACTGCGTCATAAACTGTACAGATGAACCCAGCATGAAATTATATTACCTCATAAAGAATCCATTTCTACCAAATATTAACATATACTACTGAGGTAGCTTAATACTTTGCACTCAAAAATCAGATTATATTTGGGTTGGTTTAAGTTGGCTACTAGATGGCTGTCTGCAGTGTGAAATATTTTGAACCTTACTTTTACTATTAAATATATATATATATATATATATATATATATATATATCAATATAGGGATTATTAGTTCAGTGGTGTTGAGTCATGACAGTCTAAACTGTGGTTAAAGTGGAGTTCCACCCATTTAAAAGTCAGCAGCTCCAAAAAGTGTAGCTGCTTACTTTTACAGACTCTCCCACGGTCCAGCGATGCGGCCGCCCCTGGCGTGCGTGGCGTGCCCACTAGCCCGTGATTTAAAGGGGACGTACAGGTACGCCCATTTGTGCAGCCGTGTCATTGTGCCGTCGTCGTGCGCTGGTCAGCAAGCGGTTAATTGTATGGATGTTTTATTTGTAGTGTCGTTTTAATTTTGTTATTTGGTGTTAATGGCTGTTACTGGTAATTTTGTTGTGTTTTTGCATCTTGTTCAGTTTATTGTTGTGATCTTGTGTTCTCTTTGTTAAGTGTGTCTGTGTCGTAACAATTTCCCTTTGGAATTACTAAAGCATTTAGTATTCTGTATTGAACTCCAGTCTGCTTTGAAATCTTTGCCTGGGAAATACCTTGCTGGTGCAGTATTACTACCTTGTGTATTGTTGCTGTGCTCAGTCTTGCAATGGTGTATGACCTGTGACATGAAACTGTCTTCCAGAACCTCACCTTAGCAGCAGATTTTGGCTGTTCCTGTTAGGCTTCCTACACAGCTGTTTCTGTTTCAGTTATTGACTGTGTTTTAACCTATATTTGAAATCGATGATCATTAGCACCTACTTGGTATACTTGATTAATACACCTGACTGTGATCCTACAAAATCTCTGACTTTGTGCAAGTGTAAGAATTGATGCTGGTTTAAAGGCAAAGGTTAGTTACACCAAATATTGATTTGATTTAGATTTTTCTTCTGTTAGCTCGCTTTGCATTTTGTAAATGGATAAACATAAACAATTAAAATGTATATTTTTGAGTGCATTCTTACTTTACAGCATTTCTTCACACCTGCCTAAAACGTATGCATAGTAGTGTTTGTGTTTTTAAATTCAAGTGGAAGTCAAAACCCAACTATGCCTAAATCTACTCCAACCTTTCCTGAGCCTATTCTATCTACCCTGTAAAAGGAAAGATGCCTATACTTACCTATCCTTAAGTCACTTGATCGGGACCCAGCACCACACCACTGCTAAAGATCCAGATATAACTTTATTCCAATAAAAGTCAGGGGACAACCCAAAAAGTAACCAAAGCCAAAAAGCCCCTTTCATCTAGGGATAAAAAAACAGGGGGCTAGAAAACACTTTAGGACATCTCCATGTGAATTCAATATCAATAAGGAAGGGAAATTTTATTGATATACAAATGATATGGAGATCTTTCTATCCCTAATGAAGGGGTCATTTTGGCACCTGAGCACAGACTATAGACCAATTTCTATGACCTTAACAAGTAGTAATAACGTTTTAAAATAAGCATTCTAGCTGCTTGTACTGTGAAGCAATTCATCCTCAAGGCAAACGACAAAATACTCTACAGTTGGGTTTCAGTTGGTTACTAACAACTTGGAAACACCTGCCGTGTGTTTATTACATTAGATGACTGTCAGGCTGCAAAGATTCTGCCATCTATAAAAGGTAAAAAGGAAAGAACGTATGACTTCTTTGCCTCTGTTGTGAATTTTGAATATAAATCTCTCCACAAAGCCCTCAGCTACAGAGGCAAATACAGGCTTATTTTAAAGTGCTTTTATCCTTTACTGCCGATACTTTAATATGTATAGCCTGAGGATATGCTCACTTAAAGTAAGTTAACTTTTGGTTATAAAGATGTGGTGTGAACCTGCATTGTTTTAATACATATGCTAACCTACCAGTTGAATCTGTAATACCTGTTTTAGAAGTTATCTGATAAAATGAAGAATAGTATGCTGATCTTGTGATGTTTGTTTTGATAGGTGGTGTATTTTACGGCCATATTTCCCTATATTGTACTATTCATTCTTCTGATACGAGGAGTTACGCTGGAAGGAGCCTCTGACGGAATTAGTTTTTATATTGGAACGCAGTCAGACATTTCAAAACTGGCTAATGCGGACGTAAGTTTCCAAACTGTAAACAAAGATAATGGGGTTGATTTTCTAAAACTTGAGGGTGCAAAATCTGGTGCAGCTGTGCAAGGTAGCCGATCAGCTTGTAACTTCAGTTTGCTCAATTAAGCACTGAGAAAGAAACTTGGAAGCTGATTGCTTTCTATGCAGAGCTGCACCAGATTTTGCACTCTCCAGTAAATCAACCCAAAAATATTAATCATAGAAGTGTTATATGAATATGTTATTGCATTATTGTAAATTACTAAAACAGTGGTCTCAAACTGAAAAAAAAAAAGTAGAAGAATGTTTTATAATGTCATTAGATGACAACCGTTTTTTTTGTTTTCAATTTTTTCTCCTAAGAGAATAAATTTAATTTCCCCTTCAAGCCAAAAGGAGCCTTCATTATGATGGGTGAAAGTCAGAAAATATAGACTTGGGATCTGATTACATCAAATCCAGTCTTATTATTTGCAGTCAATTTATTTAAATAATAATCGAATTATTGTTCTTTCTAATGAAAGTCTTAAAGAGAAATCATTAAGAAACAAATCCATGAATTTACGTAGAAAAGAACATGGCTCTAATGCCCTCTACACACGATCGGACATTTCGACAACAAAATCCATGGATTTTTTCTGACGGATGTTGGCTCAAACTTGTCTTGCATACACACGGTCGCACAAAGTTGTCGGAAAATCTGATCGTTCTGAATGCGGTGACGTAAAACACGTACGTCGGGACTGTAAACAGGGCAGTAGCCAATAGCTTTCTTCTCTTAATTTATTCTGAGCATGCGTGGCACTTTGTGCGTCGGATTTGTGTACACACGATCAGAATTTCCGACAACAGATTTTGTTGTCGGAAAATTTTGTAGCAAGCTCTCAAACTTTGTGTGTCGGAAATTTGATGGAAAATGTGTGATGGAGCCTACACACGGTCAGAATTTCCGACAACAAGGTCCTATCACACATTTTCCATCGGAAAATCCGACTGTGTGTACAGGGCATTACTGTTATCCATAGAAGGCAGAGAAGTATTTTATTCTTGACTGGGTCTTAGAGGAATGGAATCCAAAGAAGGGCTGCTGTAGGCATCATTTCCAAGGTGAAAGGCTTTCAACTTGAACAGTAAAAGAAGGAAGCCCCTTTAGGTCAATGATTTTGTTGGGTTACTTAGTAAGGTTACACTGCAGGTATGTAAATAATCACAATGATTTTAATATTTTGTTTCTTGTTGAAGGTTTGGAAAGACGCTGCTACGCAGATTTTCTTCTCACTGTCAGTGGCATGGGGTGGACTGACAGCTCTTTCGTCCTACAACAAATTTCACAACAATAGTTATGGCGATGCCATAATGGTGTGTGTAACCAACTGCCTCACCAGTGTGTTTGCTGGATTTGCCATCTTCTCTATACTTGGTCATATGGCTTTTAAAGCACAGAAACCAGTAAAAGACGTAGTGGACTCAGGTAACTAATCCAAATGTAGCTTACTAACTGCATGTTTTAGCATGGCTGTGTATAATGGCATAAGCTTGAGATAATTCTAGCAATGCACTTTTGCAGTGAGGCTTTTTGGCACTAAGAGCCATCTGGTATTTATAAGCACTCATTAAATTAAACACATAACATTTATGTGTCTTTTTATTTTTCTTACTATGTATTATATGCAGATTGCCTATCATAGGGAACCCCTTCCATGGACGGAATGACAATCAGCTCTTGTTGCAATTGTGATCCCTAAGGCCCCTTTCACACTTTTGAAACTTTTCCTGCAACTTTGGACATCAGAGTTGCATGACAAGTTGTACCCCATGAATCCCAATGATAACCATTCATATCTGTGCGACTTAAAGTCGCACCGACTTCAAAGTAGTCCCTGTACTACTTTGGTCCGACATTGATGCAAAATGAGGTCCATAGACCTCAAGTTTACACAGGCATTCCCTGAAATCACGGCCACACCAGAACATCCCTGCACAGGCGGAAGCCGGAACATCCCACATCCATGCACAGGCACAAGCCGGAACATCCCACATCCATGCACAGACAGAAGCCAGAACATCCCACATCCATGCACAGGCGGAAGCCGGAACATCCCACATCCATGCATAGGCAGAAGCCGGAACATCCCACATCCATGCACAGATGGAAGCCAGAACATCCCACATCCATGCACAGGCGGAAGCCAGAACATCCCACATCCATGCACAGGTGGAAGCCGGAACATCCCACATCCTTGCACAGGCGGAACCCAGAACATCCCACATCCATGCACAGGCGGAAGCCGGAACATCCCACATCCATGCACAGGCAGAAGCCAGAACATCCCACATCCATGCACAGGCGGAAGCTGGAACAACACACATCCATGCACAGGCGGAAGCCGGAACATCCCACATCCCTGCACAGGCGGAAGCCAGAACATCCCACATCCATGCACAGGCGGAAGCCGGAACATCCCACATCCATGCATAGGCAGAAGCCGGAACATTGCACATCCATGCACAGATGGAAGCCAGAACATCCCACATCCATGCACAGGCGGAAGCCAGAACATCCCACATCCATGCACAGGTGGAAGCCGGAACATCCCACATCCTTGCACAGGCGGAAGCCAGAACATCCTTCATCCATGCACAGGCGGAAGCCGGAACATCCCACATCCATGCACAGGCAGAAGCCAGAACATCCCACATCCATGCACAGGCGGAAGCTGGAACAACCCACATCCATGCACAGGCGGAAGCCGGAACATCCCACATCCCTGCACAGGCGGAAGCCAGAACATCCCACATCCATGCACAGGCGGAAGCCGGAACATGCCACATCCATGCACAGGCGGAAGCCAGAACATCCCACATCCATGCACAGGTGGAAGCCAGAACATCCCACATCCCTGCACAGGCGGAAATTACACTTGCAAGCAGGGTTTTGACTTACACACAAATTCCACCTACGAACAAACCTACAGTCATCCTACAGGTATCATCCTGGTACCGTTGTTTAGAGCCAGCGATCGGCTATCCAGATATAACAACCGATGCGGCTAAAAGCCGCTCGGCTGTTATACCGGAGCAGCGGGGGGGGGACACCGCTCTTACCGGGCCTCCATCGGGAGGCCTGGTGACCAATCCGGTGCCTCTGGCGGCTGGGGGCGGGCTGGAACGAAGCTGTGGGCGGCTTCGTTCCAGCCTTATCATTGTAAACGCGGAAGCGATGTCATGACGTCACTTCCCGTTTACTCGGCTGCCAATGGCGCCCGTTTTAAAAAGATACACAGTATTCAGAATCACCGTTTTCGGCGATCTGAATACTGTGAAGTGCAAAGGAAGGAACGGGGGTCTTTTAGACCCCCGATCCCTCCATAAAGAGTACCTGTCATCACTTATTACTGTCACAAGGGATGTTTACATTGTGACAGCAATAAAGGTGATCAAAAAATGTTTTTTTAAAAAAGACATTTTATAAAAATAAAAATAAATAAAATAAATAAGAAAAATTTTTTTTTTTTTAAAGCGCCCCCATCCCCGCGAGCTCGCGCAGCAAAGAAAATGCATACGGAAGTCGCGCCCGCATATGTAAACGGTGTTCAAATCACACATGTGAGGTATCACCACGATTGTCATAGCGAGCGCAATAATTCTAGACCTCCTCTGTAACTCTAACCTGCTAACCGTAAAAAAAATTTAAAGCGTCGCCTTAGGTACCGTAGTTTGTCGCCATTCCACGAGTGCGTGCAATTATAAAGCGTGACATGTTTGGTATCTATTTACTCAGTGTAACATCATCTTTCACATTATACAAAAAAATTGGGGTAACTTTACTGTTTGGCTTTTTAAAAAATAAATGAAATTGTCCCTTTTCCCAAAAATTTGCGTTTAAAACACTGCTGCACAAATACCGTGTGATATAAAATATTGCAACAATTGCCATTGTATTCTCTAGATTCTTTGCTAAAAAAATATATATAATGTTTGGGGGTTCTAAGTAATTTTCTAGCAAAAAATACGGATTTTAACTTGTAAACACCCAATTTCAAAAATAGGCTTAGTCATGAAAGGGTTAAAGTCTATGGTCCTCAAGTTGAAATATGAACTTTAGTAGTGCATGAACTACTTTGAAGTCACTGCAACTTTAAGTCACACATATCTGAATGGTTATCGTTGGAAAACATGGGGAACGACTTGTCATGCGACTTTGATGTCCAAGGTTGCGTGACAAAGCCTCTTTCCCCTCTGTCTTCACCTGGTGATCTGGCCAGTAACACACCTCCTGTATTAGAGTGCCACCACTCTGGCTGAAGGAGCAAAGAGGAACACCTTTGGACAGCAGCGTTGTCAGTCTGGGGGAAGGGGAGTGTTAGATAGACTAGCAGATTTAGACACACTAACAAATTGAAGCCAAAATCTAGCTCACAAAGCAGTTACGCAAACAGTTACAGCAAGATTTTTTTTTTTCTTTTGGGATAAAGGTTTTACATGACAAAAACAACGCTGATCATTGTAAGCACCCCTGTCAGTGGTAAATGGTTGGTCTCAACAGTCTAAATGGCTACATCTGAAATAGAGCTTGTTCTGTTGAAAACATCAGACTTACTGTCTGGATCACCAGGAAACAATAAAAGAAAGAAAGTCCAAAAAAGAAAAAACTAATGCAGCCACTGCATCTAAGCAATAGTAACCTGCAATATATTGTTTGCTTTTGGGTTTAATATGGCTTTAACAATAAAGTAATGTGTCTAAAATAGTTCAGAAATAATAATTGCATGAATTGGTAGCCTTAGGGTTCTATTTATAAATGTTTTCGCACATTTTTCTAATTGGATTTAATTGGGAAAACATACAAATCTTAGGTGAAAGTAGTGTGAATCTTGCGCAAAAATATAAAAAAACCGACCCCTAAAATACAACGCACACAACACAATGCAGAAACATGCTGGTTATGGGTTCACTTTCTCCTGGCCAACTGTCCATACTGTAAGTAACAGATAAAACTTATACTAAGTATTTATACTTGTATACTGAGTCAGGGACATTATGCTGAAAGAACCTCAGGGGCAGGGAGTGATGTGAATGGTTGTTTGTATGAATCAATGCTATATGCTATATTCTATAAAGCACCTTTTATTATGAGGTCTGTATATTCCTATATTTTGGTGAATACAGCAATAAATGCAATGCAGTGAAGTATTTTGATTACCGTACAATATTTACATTGATTGCATTATAAATAATTCAATAATTCCCAATAATTATTGACATAGACAAGGTAAAATCAATGAGAATTATTAAACGTGTGCTTCATACTGGCTGTAGCTAATATTATAAGTACTTAAAGGGGTTGTAAACCTTTGTGTTTTTATACCTTAATGCATCCTATGCAGTGACCGGCCCCCCAGCCCCCACATTTTAGCCCTGGAACTTGACCCACGGGGACGTGCTGTCTCTCTGCCCGGGGTTCTCAGCTTTTGATTGGATAGATTGATAACAGCGCAGCCATTGGCTCCAGCTGCTGTCAATCAAATCAAGTGACACAGACACCGGGGGGCGGGGCCGAGTCATATATTCGGCGGCTATAGCCACGGAATGCTGGACTCGGGAGCGTGCCCTCAAGGTAACCCCCTCGGGGAAGCGCTTCTCCTAAGGGGTTATCTGATGCAGGGAGGAGCTGAGAGAGCGGCCAAGGGACCCCAGAAGACGAGGTTCGGGGCCACTCTGTGCAAAACGAGCTGCACAGTGGAGGTAAGTATGATATGTTTGTTATTAAAAAAAAAAAAAAAAACCCTTACAATCACTTTAACTTGAATAATTTGCATGTGCTAATCAGGGATGGGCTGCATACTCTGCACATACTCAAATACCTTTCATATTTAAGTTAACATAATCCTTTGTGTTCTTCTACTCCAGGATTCGCATTGGCATTCATTGCATACCCCGAAGCTCTGTCACAACTGCCCGTGGCTCCACTCTGGTCAGTTCTGTTCTTCTTCATGCTGCTCACCTTAGGACTTGATTCTCAGTTTGCATCTGTGGGTAGGTACAGCTGATATGCCTTTGACTCAGCAAAGAAATGCCAGTCATAACAAATACACATCTTTGTGCTAAAATAGTGGAACTACTTAAATTGAAATATTCCTTTAATGTAAATTGTAGCAAGGAAGAAACAATTATAACTTACTGGACATGAATACATGGACTCAGGGCTGTCATTTATAGCCTAGTTTACAGTAATGAAAAGGAGGGGGCACTAATATAATAATAGGGTTGGATAGCAAGATGCCCTGTTGGCACCACCCGGCTTAACAAAAGCCAATTGTTCAACTGACTTTTGCAACAATACGTTTTTATTGAGTATTTAGAAAAGATAACAAGGTAAAACAAAACAGGCATCTTACCAACTATGTTTAGGTAATAAAGCATAGTAGCAATCATACAAGAGATTAAGTTGGA
The DNA here is from genome assembly GCF_042186555.1 of Aquarana catesbeiana. NCBI lineage: Eukaryota > Metazoa > Chordata > Amphibia > Anura > Ranidae > Aquarana > Aquarana catesbeiana. The sequence continues at coordinate 109,065,954 of NC_133332.1, read as the reverse complement.
TACAAAGGAAGAAATTAAAAGGACTCCATACTTAGTAGGAGGAAAAAAAACAAGGAATCAAAGCATAAGTAGTTTTGAATATATAGCATAAGAACACCACATTGCCAAACTGCTTTAGCAATAAGTTTGTATTAGGCATATACATACAATTATACAACAGGTACAGATAACCAAGTATGTCATCTAACATGAAGCATAATACAACAAAGATATTCGCTCCAAGGTTGAATCATAGCAAAAACACCTGCATGCATATGGGTGCAATGAGCTACACTAAAAATGTAGAAGACCTGATGTTCAGAAATACATACAGGGATTCAAACCCTTGATAGTGTAATGAAAAGGTAAGCTGAGCCAGATCCTGGTGAAAAGAGAGAGGAGGAGGAAAAACCAACATTTCCGGGATATAAAACCCCCTTTCTCAAGAAACTTCCGATCTGTACGCTTTGTGTAATTGTATGTTATTGCCTAATACAAACTTATTGCTAAAGCAGTTTGGATATGGGGTGTGTTTACTCTATATATCCAATACTATTATACTAACAGATTGATACACTGTGGAGAAGTTTAAGCATCCTAAATAATAATATATTGTTGTTTGCTAAATAGTGTAGTTAATAGCTGTGTGCAGACCTTTATTGCTAATTACATCAAAGCATTTGTAGACAGTAATAACATTTAGCAACACAAAGTAGCAGAAATAATTTTGTGTCATGAGGGTAACCATTGGATCCAAGGGTTCCATGCTTGTTATCCTTTTGAAAGGGACCCAGTTTGGATGGCAAGAGCCTTTTTGTATTCATAGATACATTTTAGAATACAGTGGAACCTCGGATTGCGAGTAACGCGGTTAACGCGCGTTTCGCAATACGAGCAATTATTTTCTAAAAATCCTGACTCGGTTTGCGAGTGTTGTCTCGCATAACGAGCATGATTCAAGCCTCTGCGGTGTTCAGTATCACATTTTGCCAGAGGTGCGGGGGCGCCAGTGACACTCAGAGCCATATGGAGCCGTTCGGAAATACTCGGAAACACTCAGAAATGCTCCGTTCCCGAGTGTTTCTGAGCCTTTCTGAGGGTTTCCGAGTGCAGCTGAGCAGTCTCCGAGTATTTCCCTGTCTCTCCAGCGCCCCCCCACCTCTGGCCACATGCGGTATTGCATGCCATAGAGGTCCATGTGGAACAAATTATCTTCATTTCCATTGACTTCTATGGGGAAACTCACTTTGATATGCGAGTGCTTTGGATTACAAGCATTCTCCTGGAACAGATTATGCTCGTAATCCAAGGTTCCACTGTAGCTGTAATTTCAGAAATGATTTAGCAGCCAAGAGTATAAGGACTACGATGGTACAAAATTCCTTGGGGAAGCGCACTATATCTAAATACAGTAAAGCTAAAGCCAGGTCAGGCTTAGTGAGCACACTAGTAACTTGGGGTATAAGCTGAAAGGTTTTATGCAAGAAACTGGTCAGGCCTTTGCAGGCACAGATGTGGATGACGATGACAGTATGTCCGCAACCTCTCCAGCAAAGAGGTGAGTTATATGGGGAGAATCGAGCAAGGTGGTGGGGGATGAAGTACCAACAGGACATGATCTTTTGGGATAGTTCCCAATGAGTTACACAATGGGTGACACTGTGTGAGTACTGTATTGCTAATATCCACTGAAGGTCAGACTCCCATTGGATCATGAGAGGAGTTTTGTGAAAGGTCTCTTTGGATTGAAGGAGTGAGTAAAATAGTGATATGCCTTTGGTAGTAGGAGTGTGGCACATAAAGAACTTACAAGCTTGGGGGTGGACATATGTAGAAGGTTTAGGGTGAGCTTTTAAGAATGTCAAGGCATGCATATGTCTGAAGTATTCAGAAAGTGGTATATGATAGAAGCTTGCGAGCTCTGATAGTGATTTGGGCTTAAGGTCGTTGAATAAGTCTTCTATCCAATGTATGCCTGCCTCCTGCCACCTTCTTATTGAGAGGTAGGGAATGAGAACTTCCAACGTTGAAATAGGGGTGAGAACTTCTATGTTATGTCTATTTTTTACTGAGGGTCTAGTAAATGCTAGGAATGCTACTTTGAAGTGGTTGTATACACTCTTTAAAAATGTTTTACTTACAAGTAAGCTTATAATAAGGCTTACCTGTAGGTAAAATGAATATCTCCTAAACCTGAACGGTTTAGAAGATATTCACTTTGCATGCAGCCACTGGCGTCAGTGGCGCATGTGCTGTGAAGGCCCGGCTGAAGGTCCAGCAGGCTCTGCCAGACCTTGCCGGAATGAATACTCCCGCACGCATGCGCGGGAGTGAAGTAATTGCAGCTCCGGCCACTCACAGCACCGGAGCCGCGAACCCGGAAGAAATGCTGAGGGAAAATTGTCAGCTCCCTCGGCGTGGTCCGGGATGCGATACAGGGACCTCGTTCTAAGATGAATATTTCATAATGAGCTAGTATGCGGTGCATACTAGCTTATTATGCCTTTGCCTTACAGGGTTTTTTTTTTGGGGTGTTATTTTTTCCATGTGCGGGTATACAACCTCTTTAACCGTGTTGGGGAAGGAGGTTATGTTAACCAGTTTCCATAAACTGGCTAGTAGTAGCAAATTAAAGGTTCAAGGTATGGCTAAAGCTGGCTACACATTATACAATTTTTTTGTACAATTTTCCTTTAGATTTACTAAAAGTGTATAATATGAGGTCAAACCTAAATACTTTCAAATTGGATGTAACTAGGCAGGCCCTTGCACTGCATATCCAAGCATAGGTTGTCTGCGACCAAGTAGTCTGAAATATTCACAAAGCCTATTCCACCAGCCTTTTTGTGTTTAATGAGATGGGTGTATGAACAGCAAGCTCTTTTCTGCAAAATATTTTTTTCGAGGATGGAGGTAAGGGAACACAGGTGAGAGGAGTGCACTGGGATGGATAGGGTTCTAAAGACATATTACATTTGCAATAGTAGCATTATTTTGAATGTAGCAAGTCTGACCAGCCAAGAGAGTTAGCATTGGGAGTATTGCTGTGTTTCTTTAGCCAATTTACGGCTTATAACTGACCTCGACTAAATAGGCTGACTGTGACATTAAAGTTATCCTCAAGTAAGGGATTCCTTTATCTGCCCAGGAGTAGGAAAAAATTTGTCGCTTACGAGTGGGGTCAAGAAGACCTAGGCCTAAAATTAACGATTTGGAGAAGTTCATTTTGTAGCATGAAATAGAGCTGAAGGACGTTAGAACTTGATGGACATTAGGTAATGATAAAGTTGAGCTACATAACATCAAAATGACCACATCTGCAAATAAATTAATAACATGAGGTTGAATATGAAAGCAGAAGCCTGTTATACCAGGGTGAGAGTGAATGGCTTTGGTCTTGCCTTGTACCATTGGAAATTGTAAACAGTTTAGAGACAAAGCTGGAGGAGTAGACCCTCACAGAGGGGGAAGAATACAAAGCCGTATTAGTAGACAGTATAGTGCCCGAAAAAGCTAATTTCATCAATGCACAGTTCAAATACAGCAAGTGAACTTGATTAAATGCCTTCTCTGCATCTATAGATATAAACAGAGAAGGCATCTGAGCTTCCTCAGCATGGTGAGTAATGGGTTGCCATGGGTTGCAGTAAAGAAATTCACTTGATTCCATCATCAACTCAGAGAATGTTGACAGGGGAATCCCTCCTGCTGAGACATTGTATTCTCCCGATAGAGAGGCGGGGGAAGCTATCCCCGCCAGAAAAATACAGTGATTATTGCTAGCTGCTATACCAGCAGCTAGCGATAATCGCATGTAAGATCTGGCAGGCTGGTTGTACCCAAGTTGAACGATTGATGAACTTGTTAAACTCAGCCTGCCCATACATAGTTCGAATCTCGGCCGGATCAGCAGGAACCGTCTATGGCCAGCTTAAGTCTAAAAATCCCAGTGCCTCTTTGAGTAGGATGTTCTGGAGGATACAATAGCCTGTAAGGGGGATTCATTTATCTACATTGTTTAACTGATCATGTCAAATCGCATGCCTAATCGGCGGCCATTGCCAGCAATGGCACTGTCTGAATCGGTGCGACGCTGCATTTGCGGCTCTGCACCGCTTCCCAAAATTAGTTTCTGTACTACTTTTGGTGACTTCGGGTGCGATTTCAATAGACATCTGTGCAGGAACCCACACAAATGTCTCTGAAATCGCCCCCGAAGTCGGGACTGACATGCAGTAATTAAAATCTGCAAGTTCAAGTGAACGAGCAGGATTTCATTCCCACTGTCAGTGTGAACCTAGGCTGAATGAAAGAAATCGATGCATTTATGGCAAAAATGAAACATAAAAACAAAATCAATTTTCGTTAACCACTTGCCGCCCGCCCTATTACAAAATGACAGCGGCAAAGTGGTTTGACATTCCTGACCGGTCGTCATATGACGTGATCAGGATATCGAGCCGCTGCGCGCCCCCGAGGGCGCGCATCGCGGTGATCGTTGTTGTGGGGTGTCAGTCTGACACCCTGCAACAACGATCTAGGTAAAGAGTCTCTGACGGAGACTCTTTACCACGTGATCAGCCGTGTCCAATCACGGCTGATCACGATGTAAGTAGGAAGAGCCGGTGATCGGCTTTTCCTCACTCGCATCTGACAGACACGAGTAGAGGAGAGCCGATTGGCTGCTCTCCTGACAGGGGGGGGTCTGTGCTGATTGGTTATCAGCACAGCCCCCCCCCCCCCCGATCCTACCCAGGACCACCAGGGAAGCCGCCCAGGACCAACAGGATGGCCACCACATGGACCACCAGGTATGCCCCCTAGACCACCAGGGAAATACCAATCTGTGCCCAGGCAGCTGCCAATCAGTGCCCACTATAATGCCTACCACTGCCGGTGCCACCAGGGATGCCTATCAGTGCCGCATATCAGTGCTGCGTATCAGTGCCCATCAGTGCCACGTATCAGTGCCCATCAGTTCTGCCTATCAGTGCCCAGCAGTGCCGCCTATCAGTGCCGCCTATCAGTACCACCCTATCAGTGCCCATCAGTGCCCAGCAGTGCCGCCTTTCAGTGCCCAGTGTCGCCTATCAGTGCCCATCAGTGCCAACCAGTGCCACCCAGTGCTACCCATGAGTGCCCATCAGTGCTGCATATCAGTGCCCATCGTCAGTGCCTGCTCATTGGTGCCACCTCATCGTTGCCGCTGCGTCAGTGCCTGTCAGTGCCGCCTTATCAGTGCCCATCAGTGAAAGAGAAAACGTACTCATTTAAAAAAATTTTTAACAGAAACAAAAGCAAAACTTTTATTTCTTTCAACATTTTCGGTCCTTTTTTATTTGTTTAGCAAAAAATAAAAACCGCAGAGGTGATCAAATACCACCAAAAGAAACCTCTATTTGTAGGGAACAAAATGATAACAAATCAGTTTGGGTACAGTGTAGCATGACCGCGCAATTGTCATTCAAACTGCGACAGCGCTGAAAGCTGAAAATTGGTCTTGGCAGGAGGGTGTCTAAGTGCCTGGTATTGAAGTGGTTAAAAGACACAAGTGTCTCAGAAGAAATGTTGTTGCAACAGCAAGCATTTAGTAAAGGAACCAAGGTAAAGTTTAGCCCCTTGGTGCTGGAACATTTCACATTTCTCTATCCCTCAGGTGTTAATAGTCCTAGCTGAATAATCGGATTTGTATAGTGTTCCTCCTTAGTGAGTCAAACAGTATGTTTTATGCTGTGAGAAATAATCAGGTTTGATAGGTAACAATATTACCCAACATGTACGTCATGTTAAAACATGCAGTCATTTAGCTTTAACAGATGAGAAAGGTAAGCATCAAGCAATGTAATTGAAGGACTGTCTAATGTTTGCACTATATTGTTTTAACCCAGGAGATATAATGCTGAAATCACAATAGGTCAAGCCAGAACCTGACCAGTCAGAATCACAATGTTCTTCCCCTACACGTTACAATCTGACTGTAAGACAAATTTAAATTTAATTAAATAATTGACCAAAACCAAATTCTATGAGGCCCTACCTAAACTATCCAATCGATCTTTATACAATCAGGCAGGCCCTTTTACCACATAGTTGTTGGGCGATCTAAGGGAAATTGTGTAGATTGTAATTTGTGTGGTTTGCTATAGCATAGGCTTAGAAAATTTGAGCATAAATATTACTGGATGTTTTGGCAAAAGATTTTTTTTTTGCCTTTAGGGTTCCAATAGGGCAATTAAAAGCAAACAACTAACTGATTGCTGTGGACAACATCTCCACTGTAGGAAATGGGAAGAGATGTGCCTTAGCCACTTATACTATATGGCTAGAAGTATGTGAACATCCCTTCAAATGGTTGAATTCAGGTGCATACAACCATATCCATAAAGACATGATTTTACAAGTTTGGTGTAAAGAAACTTGAGTGGTGTGCACACAGCCCTTGCCTCAACCCTACTAAACACCTATTGGATGAATTGGAACCATGATTGCAAGCCAGGTTTTCTTGCCCAACATCAGTACCTGACACTACAAATGATCCTTTGGTTGAATGGGCACAAAATGCCATAGACACCCTCCAAAAACCTGTGGAAAGTCTTCCCAGAAGTGTGGTGACCCCACAAAGATGAAGGGTGACTCAATAATAATGCCCACAGTTTTGGGATAAGATGTCCAACGTGCTCACAGAGGTGTTCACAGACCTTTGGCCCTATAGTGTATACTTTCTGAGAGAGGTTAGAATGAAACCAAGCTAGCTGCAGTTCCTCCAGTTTTTCTTTTCTCTAGTCTATTGCTTTGCTGTTACAATAATAAATGTAGTTCTTCAAAGGAAGTTCCCCACTGCAAACAATGCTTTTCAATATGCATTAATATCATTATGTAACTTTTTTGAGTCTGGTTGTAAAAACCAGTATTACCCTGGCCATAAATACAAAGTCATACCAAATGACTAAACCAGTGTCCCAAATGCAATTAGGGCCTGTTCCCACTTGTGACAGCCCTTACTGCCATTCTGAAATGAGGTCTGAGGTGGATTGCTTTTCAGATGATGGTTGATAGGTGGCTGGGAGCAAATATGTCACTTCCTCTCTGCCTATTTTAACCCTGAAAAGCTTGCATCACTATGCCACAATCATGTTCATTACACTCAGTTGTAAGGTGGTTGAGGCATGACCCAGTTCACTTGAATGGGAATGGGATTTCCTCAATTTGAAGGGATTTCCTCTCACATCCTGTTTTGGCTGTGGGAAATGGTTGGCAAAAAAATTACAGGGATTATAACCCTTCCTTACTCTATCCAAAGTAAAAAAAAAGTTCTGCCGTTAGTTCCACTGTTCATTTTACATAAATATCTTTAGTTGCCAACTGCAGATGAACCAACAATTAGAGCTGCCACATCCATCCAACTTTTTACCATAGTGCTTGAAATGTAAATGAAACAAACCCAATTTTCAATTGCTTGCTTTGTATCAGTGTAGACTGGAAAAGAAAAGTGATCTTACATTGCTTCAATAGCATGGATTCACTAAAGGTGTTAAGCATATTCACTTTGAAAAATAAATATTAGCTTAGTAAATGGGGTCTCCATAAACAATTTCTTAATTGTTCCTTTGCACATAATTGGTTATTCAAAGAGAACGCAGAGGGGCGATTTTCTAAAACTGGAGAGTGCAAAATCTGGTGCTGCTGTGCATGGTAGCCAATCAGCTTCTAACTTCAGCTTGTTTAATTAAGCTTTGACAAAATAACCTGGAAGCTGATTGATTTCTATCCAGAGCTGTACGAGATTTTTCACTCTCCAGTTTTAGTAAATCAACCCCATCATCGCCTTATTCACTAAGGTCCGTTCCCACCTGATCGATTTTGTGCGTAAAGCTTTTAGCTCTAAAATGCTCAAAAAGCCAAATCCCATTAATTTTATTGGCCCCTGTTCACATATGAGCGTTCTGTCGCCTACAGCAAAATGTCTGTCGCTCAAAAAAGTACATGAGCTTCTTTTTGGCAGATTACAAGCATTTTTAGCCCAATAGACTTCAATAAAAATGCTTGACTTGAGCATTTTATGAGTGTTTTATTGCTCGTTTTCTACTCAAATAGCAGCTTTCCATCCCTAATTTCCTCTCCCTTTCCTCCCCTAGCTTTCTATCAGCTAAACAAAAACACCTGAAGCTGTAAAACTCTTGTAATACGCTTCTAAAATGCTATAAAAAGGTTTGTAAAAACCTGCAAAAATATAAAAAAAATGCCAGGAAAAAGCCAGTAAATCGCTATGCTCAGGTGTGAATGGAACCCAAGTGAACCTTCACTTTGCAGACTGAACATACTCTTAGTCCCTATGTGTGCTAGTGTTCTGAACTCTAGCTTTACTTGTGAATAACATATATTATGTTCATATGTAACATACAGCACTGCACAAAAAATAAGAAAAATCAATTCATGAGAAAAATGTCCATTCGTAAAGAAATTGAATTGCTAATTTAAGATAAATATCCTAAAGTATATGTTTCCTATGGCAGAAACAATTACAACCACCATTCACGACGCATTTCCAGCAGTGATGAAGAAGATGAGAGGTGTTATCACTATAGGAGCCTGTATTGTGTTTTTCTTATTTGGACTTGTCTGCGTAACTCAGGTAAGAAATATTTTATGTTTAAGTGTAATTGTTGCTATAATGTTTATTGTGGGATGACAACTGTCTTTCAGTTGTGTTCTTACTTTGTCATCATATTAGATGTGTCCTAGGTACAAGACTTTATGCCAACACACATTGCACAGTCATAATCTACCTTTGTCACATATAGGAAGCCAGTTAAGAGCAATTATGTGCAGCTGACATTGGAGCAAATCCCTGTTGATATGACAATGGCATGGAAAAAAACATGGCAATTGTTTACAATACTTTTTAAACAAACACAATTTCATCTAATTTGGATTTAGATCTCCTTTAAAGCTGAATTCTTGATATACTTATTTGCATCGATACATGGGTCCAGCCTGGACCAATGCCAGTATACATATCTCATACCTGTGAGATTCTTCCAGAACATGGAAATCACTGTAGTAATCACTGCTACTCCAATGTTCCTTGCTGTCTTCTGGGACCCCTGCCAAGCAGCTGCCCTGCTAAATAGTAACCAAAAGGAGGATGCCCACTCAGCCAAGCTACCATAGAGAATGCCTTGCATTTTTTATTGAATGCGAAGCGTTCTCTGTTTGGAGGAGGTGGAGAGGCAGGGCGGTAATGTAACAATCTCCACCTTGTCCTATCAGAGAAGACATTATAGTCACTGAGAAAACTGCAAGGCATTCTCTGAATGGCACCTGTGTCAAGCAAGTGACCCTTTTTGGTTATCATGCAGCAGGACAGCTGCCGGACATAGGACCCAGAAGACATTGAGGATCATTGTAGTAGTGGCGTCAATGGGCCAAGTATGGAATATGTACACTTAGATTGGTCCAAGCTGGACCAGTTATCAGCTCAAAAGATTTCTGGATGGAGGAACATGATTTTTGTTTGCACTGGCTGAACAGCTGTAAAGAAAAAAACACTTTCAATGGGATATTTAAAAGACCAAAAGGTAGAAGATATGAGAAATTTATTGTTAGAGATTACAAATACTTTAGGCAGTCTCCCAGAAGCCAGAGTGTTGACTATGGCACTATTCTGCTGAAAGACCCCTGCCGATGACCACAGAAACTACACGTATACCCCAATAGCTTGTCCTGAATATTTAAAGTGGTAGTAAAAGCCATTTATTTATGTTTTACCTACAGGTAAGCCAATAATAATGCTTATCTGTAGGTATTGTGAATATCACAGGGCACATTTAGGAGATATTAACTTGTGTAGCCAATGGTGACGTCACCAGCGCATGCACTCTGAAGGAGCGGCATACCTGTGCTGTTGCTTCAGAGCTCTGTGATGTAAACGGGGATAACATAATCGCGGCCCAGCCGTTTAAAGGACCAGAGCCTGTAAACCTAGAAGGAAGATCGGGTGAAGATGGAAGCCCTGTTACCTGTGACAGTGTACCGCTGGAGGGCTTCACTTTAAGATAAGTTTCACATAATGTGCTGGTATGCAATGCATACCAGCACATTATAACATTGCCTTACAAAGGGAAAAGTTTTTTTTTTTTTTGCAAGTTTACTACCACTTTAAAGCTCCAACTCCTGGAAAATGTAAAATTACCCCTTGCAGTGGGGCTGTACCTGCACTGCAAGGGTCAATAGCTTGTTTTGTCTATGAGAGAGTAGAAACAATGTTACTTACCTGATCCTCTGCTCCCCTAGCAGATGGTGCTCCCCCATGCTCCAACGGTGGACTGTTCCTCAGCATCATCACATTCAATGTAGGGCTATAGACCCTAATTTGGTCTTGATGATGGCAGGATCCTAGACTGCTGGAGTGTAGTGGAGAAGAAGTTGCAGGGACCGGTCTAGCTCCTAGGAGGAGTGGAGGATTGGATAAGTAAATCTTATATTTTGTTCCCCTAGGCCAGGGATCTCCAAACGTTCAAATAAAGGGCCAGTTTATTGCCCTTCAGAATTTGAGTGCCTCATTGTTAGTGTCAGTGGGAAGAATAGTGCCTCAAGGGCCGGATAAAGGCCACAAAGACCCCTTCCCTAGACCATAAAGAGCATTTAACACTTGAAGTGCAGGCACAGCCCCACTGAAAGCGATCATTTTTTAGTTGTAGGGAATGGGGCTTTAACTGTTAGTTCAAATTTTAAAAAATAGTATCGTGGACAATACTCACCTGTTCTGTTGCACTAATATGGCTACAATCACCTTAGCTAAAAGGTTACAAACCCCAAGCTGAATCTGCAAGGATGAAGATGCCTTTACTTACATGTAATAGAATTAATACATAGGCAGATAAAGTTTTATTTACACAGCGAGAAAAAGTGGGGTGTTGTCTTATATTGGATCTTATTGCCATACGATTGCCAAAACAAAGACATGTTATGAACTCACATAGTTAATAGAGCAACAAAAGAAACCGGTCTATCAAATTCAACCTTTCGCAATTCTAGTAGTTAGAGGATGAGAGAACAAAATGTTACATCTGATATAGGTGTCCATTTAGGAAGCAGTGAACAGTGGTGATCCAGAGGATCACCACTGATCACAGTCCATAAACGGTTTATGAAACAGAGATAATTGGGGGAGAATATGTTTGAACACAGTAACAGGCAGTTTATGAAACTGTGATCTCAGCGCTTCACCGGCGATCTGTGTCAGAATTCACCCTCCACGATTCACCAGCTCAGAGGTGGAAAATCGGGGAGAGAAGAGAGAATCCTGGGGGATCTGAGGAGGAAAGAGGAAGATTATTAACTTCCTTATACCTCGATCAGACCCCCCCCAAGACAGTAACATGCCCCCTGTCATATTTATGTGTATATATATATATCTCTCTCATCTATCTATCTATCTATCTATCTATCTATCTATCTATCTATCTATCTATCTATCTATCTATCTATCTATCTATCTATCTATCTATCTATCTATCTATCTATCTATCTATCTATATCTATATCTATAATGTAGGGGGGGCTATTTATTTTATTAACATTAACCACTTGCCAACCAGCCGCCGTCATTATACTGTGGCAGGTCGGCTTGATCCCACAAACTGTCATAGCTGTACGTTGGCTTCTTTAGGCAGGATAGCAGGCGTGTGTGCCCGCTGCATTATGGGGGTGCTGATGCTGGTGGCCAGCGGTCGCGTGTGATCGCGGGCACGGGAGGCAGAACAGGGACGTGTGTGTGTAAACACACAAATCCCTGTCCTGTGAGGAGAGGAGAGGCAGATTGTGAGTTCCTAATAGCTAGGAACCACGATCTGTCATCTCCTATAGTCAGTCCCTCCCCCCTACAGTTAGAACACACAGTCAGGGAACACAGTTAACAGCTTGATCGCCCTCCAGTGTGAAACCCTTCCCCGCCAGTGACATTTACACAGCATTTTTATAGCACTGATCACTGTATAATTGTCAATGGTTTCAAAAATGTGTCAAAAGTGTCCGATGTGTCCGCCATAATGTCGCAGTCCTGATAAAAATTGCAGATCGCCGCCATTACTAGTAAAAAAAAAAAAAAAATAATAATAAAAATGCCATAAATCTATCCCCTATTTTGTAGAGGCTATAACTTTTGCGCAAACCAATCAATATACGCTTATTGCGATTTTTATTACTAAAAATATGTAGAAGAATATATATCAGCCTAAAGTGAGGAAAAAATTTGCTTTTTTTAAATAAAATTGGGGATATTTATTATAGCAAAAAGTACAAAATATTGTGTTTTTTTCAAAATGGTCGCTCTTTTTTTGTTTATAGCGCAAAAAATTAAAAACCGCAGAGATGATCAAATACCACCAAAAGAAAGCTCTATTTGTGGGAAAAAAAGGACGTGAATTTTGTTTGGGTACAGCGCCGCACAATTGTTAGTTAAAGCGACGCAGTGCCGAATCGCAAAAAATAGCATTGTCATTCAGCAGCCAAATCACCCGGGGCTGAAGTGGTTAACAACGCCATCTGTCCTTATACTGAGCAGTGATAATGTATCACTGCTTAATAAACTGACATCTCTGTGTTTCAGTGAATTTCTGGTGCTGTAATCTCGTAAAGTCTCATGAGATTCCAGTATCAGGGGGTGTTCTCCACTGTTTGAAGGGTTTGTAGATCGCTTCACTCCTCCAAAGGAGAAGCGATCTATAAAGCTTCATAAACTGGCACACAGAGGAGAACGATCTCTGATCTTGGTGTCCGTTTATGAAGCAGTGAAATCTATTCACTGCTTCGTTCTCCGGCATTCACAGTGAAGATCTTTCTCCTCTGTGTGCCAGTTTATGAAGCTTTGTAGATCGCTTCACCTTCGTAGGAGTGAAGAGATCTACAAATGCTTCAAACAGTGGAAAACACCCCCTGATACTGGAATCTCGTGAGACTTTACGAGATTACAACACCAGAAATACAGAGATGTCAGTTTATTAAGCGGTGATAAATTATCACCGCTCAATACACGGACGATTAATGTTAATAAAATAATGAGTCCCCCTACATTATATACATATGTATACACACACACACATTATATATACATGTATATACACACACATTATATATATATATACATATACACATTATATGTATATATGTATACACATAAATATGACAGGGGGACATGCTAACAGTGTTGGGGGGTCTGAACGAGGCATAAGGAAGTTAAAAATCTTCCTCCTTCCCCCTCAGATCCCCCCAGATTTCCTCTTCACTCCCAGATTCACCACCTCTGAGCTGGTGAACCTGGGAGTGTGAATTTTGACTCAGATCACCAGTGAAGCGGTGAGATCACCGCTTCATAAACTGGCCGTTACTGTGTCATTCATGAGAATTCTCCGTGTGTAGAGATAATCGGCGGGAGAACAAGTTCAAACATGTTCTCCCCCGATTATCACTGTTTCATAAACTGTTTATGGACTGTGATCAGCGGTGATCCTCGGGATCACCGCTGATCACTGCTTCATAAACGGACACCCTTCTGAGAATGCCAGAGAATGAAGCAGTGAAATGTTTTCACTACTTCATAAATGGTCACCATGACATGAAAACAAAATTTTAGCAATATGTGGTTGTACAGTGCCCCCTTGTGGGCAAAGTTTAGAAAAGTATAGAAGAAACTGCTTTTTTTTTTTTTTTTTTTAATCACTTAGACTGAGTCTTAACGTGTAACATTTCAGGAGAACTATGTGTTGTCCAACAGCAGCCATTGTATCCCATTAGCAGAAAAATATATTATCTAAAACGAAACCCTGTTGCAGGGGATGCCTGTAATTAGACTTTACATTAAAAAAAATGTATTTCCAGCTGCCTTTTACCTTAAACAACGTTAAGAATTCCCCCCATTCCCATAATTGCCAGTAATGCTGTGTACACACATCCGGACTTTCGACGGACTTAATCACGTCGGACTTTTCGACTGACTTTTTGACGGACTTCCATCGAATCGGACTTGTCTACACACAATCACACCAAAGTCCGATGGATTAGACCGTAATGACATATGACCAGACTAGAATAAGGAAGTTCATAGCCAGTAGCCAATAGCTGCCCTAGCATTGGTTTTTGTCCGTCGGACTAGCATACAGACGAACTGATTTTTCGTCCGGACTTGAGTCCATCGGAAAGATTTGAAACATGTTCTAAATCTAAAGTCCGTCACATTTTCGACAGAAAAGGTCCGCTGCAGGTACGATGAAGCCCACACACGGTCGAATTGTCAGACGGATTTGTTCTGTCGGACAAGTTTGGTCGGGAAGTCCGGCTGTGTGTAAGCGGCATAAGTGACACTGGATTTCTTTGGCAGCTTTAAAAAAATAGTTGTCTGCATATTTTTTTTTGTTTTTTTTTGTTTTACATTTTACATTTTTTTATTGGGTCCTTCCAAAGAAGCATACAATACACAAATATAAGATCAGATGTCAAGAACCAACACATCGCCAGTCATATGATGGAAAAGAAAAACAAATTTACAATAAAAACTCAAAGTATCAACAACTAATATAACCAAAGGGTTACAGAAAGCACCCAATAAAATTCAGAGACATAGTACACAGCAAAAGCATTTGTAGATCAATTCCATAGAAGGACAGGGATTTTTGTACAAACGTAAAACAACAAATACGCTTATAACTAAAAAGGGGGAAGAAGAAAAAGAAAATATGGAGAAAGGAAGGGGATATAGGGTTTAAAAGAGAGGGTACAGGAGAAGAGGAAGAGTAAGTACAAGGGTAAATGTGGTCATCCCTCCTCTCCCGCATACAAGAGTACTGAAAAAAACCCCACCAGGATACCATTTGGTGTGAAACACAGATGCCATTGAGCAATGTAAGAGCGGTAGTCTTTGGAGAATTTGAAAGCATTCCAATAAAACCGTGTTTTCAGATACTGCTCCACTTTCCTTTTAAAGCCGCCATAAGTGCCTCAGTTTGTTGGATTGAATTGATCACAGAGAACCATTGCCCAATCGAGGGGGGATAGGTGTGTTACCACTTTTGAGGTATAGCCTGGCCACTTGATTAAACAAACTAAGAGAAATTTCTTGTAGCGACTTAGGTATCGGAGTTAAATGTAAGTGCCTCAGGTTGGGTTCTCAATTTGTACATCACTAAGTTTCGAACACTACTTTCTGGACATTTTTCCATTGTGCGCTCATGCCCACATGAAGGCTACGTACCACCCTGGTTTCTCAGTAAATGGGAATCAGATTTCGTTCTGACCTTAACAGACAAAGGGATCATATCCTATTTTTTGCACACAAGTTGGCCATTTCAAGCAGATTCCAGGAGGATGGGTATAAACTTTTGAAAAGGTGGTATAGGGTGCCCTCACTTTTGACCAAAATGTTTCCTATCACTCCCTCTGTGTGCTGGAGGGGTCTGAGGGCCGCGGGTTATTGCTCCACGTTCCTTGGCTACAGATTTGAATGTAAAGATTTCAATAATTTAAAATAATTCAATAATTAAAAATTGAATAGTTTAAAAAGAAAATTAATTGTGTAGCTATTATGTACAGTATACCGATTTTTCAGTAAAAGTGTATATAAACATTAGGCAGCATGGCCTCACAAAGGTTCATATCTGTAACTCTTACTTTGTATTTTCATTTTGCAGGCAGGAATCTATTGGGTAGATCTAATTGATTATTTCTGCGCTGGATGGGGAATACTTATTGCTGCTATTCTTGAACTTGTTGGTATTTGCTGGATTTATGGTAAGGCATGTTCTAATATCACCAAGCAATTATTAGGAACAATTTATTAATAGTGATTCAGGCCTTCCTTTTCAATTCTTCATGGCATATTTAAATATGTATCTATGTTGACATGATTGCACCATGCGATTTCTGCAGATTTGAAAGCTACAAATTTATGTTGCGAATCTCCTGTGCAGGCATACCCCACTTTTAAGTACACAATGAGGTTTATTTACTAAAGATAGAAAGTGCAAAATCAGGCTCACTTCTGCACAGAAACCAATGAGCTTCTTACCCCAGCTTGTTCAATTAAGCTTTGGTAATAAAACCTGGAAGCTCATTGGTTTCTATGCAGAAGTGAGCCTGATTTTGCACTTTCTAGCTTTAGTAAATAAACCCTATTATGTACTTAAAAGTGGGTTATGCCTGTACTACCATGGTTGCTCTGACTTATTCTTCAAAAAGTTGGGGTTTTTTTTTCGTTCATGGTCTTTGTGACCCTCCTATTGCATATCATTTCTGCTATGCCATTTATAATGTGGGAAAGTAGGGTACAATTCTATCACAGTGTTTATAAGTAATTGTCTTCTTGTGCCTTGTGAAGGGATTAATCGCTTCATTGAAGACATTGAAATGATGATTGGGAAAAAGAGCTGGCTATTTTGGCTGTGGTGGAGAAGTTGCTGGTTTTTTATTACTCCCCTTCTGCTAATGGTAAGTCGGATCATCTATCTCATCTGCAGTGTTTCCATGTTTACGTCTACTCCGACTTAACCACTTCAGCCCTGGAAGAATTTACCGCCTTCCTGTCCAGAGCACTTTTTAGAAATTGGCACTGCGTCGCTTTAACTCACAAATGCGCGGTCATGCAATGCTGTACCGAAACTAAATTTGCATCCTTTTTTCCCACAAATAGAGCTTTCTTCTGGTGGTATTTGATCACCTCTGCGGTTTTTATTTTTTGCACTATAAACAAAAAAGGAGCGACAATTTTGAAGAAAAAAACAATATTTTTAACTTTTTGCTATAATAAATACACCCAAAAAATGTTTTTAAAAAACAAATTTCTTCATCAGTTTAGGCCGATATATATTCTTCTACATATTTTAGGTAAAAAAAAATGCAATAAGCGTGTATTGATTGGTTTGCGCAAAAATTATTATAGCGTCTGCAAATTATGGGAAAGATTTATGGCATTTTTATATATATATATATATATATATATATATATATATATATATATATATATATTTTTTTTTTTTTTTACCAGTAATGGTGGTGATCTGCAATTTTTAGCAGTACTGCGACATTGTGGCAGACAGATCGGACACTTTTGACACATTTTTGGGACCATTGCCATTTATACAGTGATCAGAGCTATAAAAATGCACTGATTACTGTGTAAATGTCACTGGTAGGGAAGGGGTTAACTCTAGGGGGCGATCAAGGGGTTAAATATGTGTTCCCTGGATGTGTTCTAACTGTATGGGGACAGGACTGACTGGGGGAGGAGAAATAATGTTGTTCCTACTTAGTAGGAACAAACAATATGTATCCTTTCCCCTGACAAAACAGGGATTTGTGTGTTTACATACACACATCCATGTGCTGTTTCTCGTGCCTGTGATCACGGGGGGATCGGCGGGGATTGTGCCCGGCAGTCACGCACATCAGGTCCCCCCGCCGTGTGGCAGGCGCATGCCTCCGGCGGCTCTTTAAGGGGAAATCGTACCCTATACGTTGTTTTGCCCAGTCGTGCCATTCTGCCGACGTATATCGATGTGAGTCGGTCGGCAAGCGGTTAAATCCTCTTCAGCAGTGGACAGTTCTGCACACTGAGCCCTATTGGACTTGTATGTCTATGAGCCGTTGTGCTTTCCGGGCAGCCCCATACAAGTCTATGAGGGCTCAGTGTTCAGGTACAGCCAGCACAAAAATGGATTTTTTTGGCAGCAGAAAATAAAAATTTGCAAGGATGCAGCACTGGCTCAGGGCTAATAAGATGGCAGGATGGAGGGGGCTGTTAATTCAGGTTAAGTACAGTGTGTGTTTGTGAGGAGGGGGAAGGGCTTGGCGATAGGGAATCAAAATACCATTTCATCTAATATTAACTGATGTCCCTAAGACACGAAGCGTGTTTGCTGGGTGGATCACCATGTAAAACTAAAGGAAAAAAATGAAGTACAGATTGTAAAAGATAAAAACAAAAATAGCCAACATGTGTAAGGTTTAGTAAGCTGCAATTTATTAAAATTTGGGGTTATTTTGGGTTTAGATACACTTTGGTACAGTTGGTTTTTGACCTTTTCATATTGGCCATATATGTAATTATACATGATGGTCTTAATACTCCTGAACAGTGTCTCTTCTACAAGGAAATTAACTCTAACTCTATTTGTCTGCAGAAATAAAATCCTGTATTATTTTATTCCCTTATACACTTACAAGAAAATTTCTCCTGCGCAATGTTGGATGTGTGAGGTATATTGAGACTTAAGTCTCGGTTCACACAGGGGCAACGCGACTCTGCCCGCGACTTTGCGAGGCGACCTGGACACGACCTGAGGGCGACACCACAGCGCGACTTGGGACAACTTGGGGTGACTTACAAGGCGACTTCAAGTCGCCTCCGGGACAGGCGACTTTCTAGTGGCCAATCAAACAACAATCAGCTCTGTGGGAGGGAGGGGGGAGGGAGGGGTTTGCTTGAGAAAACCATCTTCCCTTCCTGTATTGTTGCTTCAGTTAAGACACGATCCGACTTTGGAGGCAACTTCCATTGAAATCAATGGGTACAAGTCGCCTAGAAGTCGGATTGAAGTAGTACAGGAACCTTTTCTGAAGTCAGAGCGACTTCAGTAGCGTACATTAAGACGGCTCTCATTAACTTGAAGGCAATTTCTGATGTCAAGTGACTTGGGGCGACTTGAAGTCCGACAAGTCGGATCCCAAGTCACGGTAGTGTGAACCGAGCCTAACTGTGTTACATTTATGATAATTGCATTAACATACTCAAATGACACTTAGGATACTAAGAAATCGTATGTTTCTTCGCAGGCTATTTTATTATGGTCCTTGGTTACTTTCGATACTCCAAAGCATGGTGATGTTGAATATCCTGTCTGGGGTGTTGTCTTGGGATGGTGTATGATCATTTTCTGCATCATTTGGATACCCATATTAGCAATTGTGAAGATATGTAAAGGTCATGGATCTCTTTGGCAGGCAAGTCATTTTTCGTTAGTGCTATAGTTCTCAAGTTAATGTTTTCAGAATACCATTCCATCTTTAGTTGAGCTTTCAGAATCAAGGAATCCTGTCCTACTTCCCTTTCCCTTTTAATCCATTTCACTCTTTCTCCTTCTTATCCTTCATTTCCTTCTCCTTCTCCTCCTTCTTCACCTTCTCCTTATCCTCTCTTCCACTCATAATATTCTGCTTCTATTGCTCCTTAGCGTTTTCGGAAGATCTGCTCCCCAACTGAAGAATGGGGTCCAGCTCTGGAGAAGCATCGTACTGGAAGATATCAAGGCACAACTAGCATCCAGAAAGGTGCCAAGGATTTGGAAATTCCTACAATTGAAGGCGGATACGATAACAAAGCTTTTTCTTAAACTTGAAAAGGAACACCAAACCCGGAAAGTGCTGCATGTAGCTTTTGCTACTAAGTGATTTTATTTTCAGCAAAGACGATTTAATTATTTCTACAGGACTTGGAATGTTCATCTTCATCTGATTTTAGTAATTTTTACAAATTTTTATTTATAAACTTTTAGGAAAAAAATGGTATAGCAACAATACCCTCTTGTCTATACATATTTAAAGACTTCAACCTTAAATGTGTCCATTGGAACATTACATATAATCATATGATGACAGATTTGGCCAAGTAGATGCATATTCATTAAGGCTGTATTCACATCTGAGCAGAGCAATTTTCAGGCTTCCTCAAGCGTATTTTTTTTCACTCATATGCATGCTTTAGAAGCACATATCAAGTGTTTTACATGTGTATTCAAGCTTCGGCCATTTTTGTTTTAGTCAATGAAAAGCACTAGATGGGGAGACCAGTTATAATAGACTAAAAAACACCAGAAAAAAAATGCACAAAAGCACTTGCTTTGTGCATTTTCAGGTGTTCCAAATCTAATCTATGGGAAAAACTCAAAAGTAGCTCATGTGGCTTTTGAAAGATCAGCCGTTGAGCTATAGGTGTCTGAGCACTCATATGTGAACAGTCACCATTAAAATACATTGTATTTTGGATGTTGAGCATTTAGGAGCTTCAAGATATAAAACATTCAGGTGTGAACTGAGTCTAATACCCCGTACACACGATCGGATTTTCCGACAACAAATTTTGGATGTGATAAAACAAAATAGATACAGCGCTGGCTATGTGAATGGGCAAACACTGTGCAATAACACTAGGATCATACACAGAAGATACCTATTAAATAAATGCTAGGCATATGTGGGTATCATAAATTCATGAAATAGGAATTGAAATTAAAATAAAACACATATGTGTCAATTAACAAAAACAGTCCCAATAAACAGAGATAATAGCAATCCTTCAGCTTATGCTATACAGTCTATCACCTGATAAGCTGTGATTCAATGAAAGCGAAAGAGATGACTCTGGATCAAAGTTCATGAGATGAGTGCTTCTAGGTGCAGGATTTCATAATCACCCATAAAAAATAAAGAAAACACTATGGTGAAGTACTGAGGAGACAGGATATCAATTGCGCATAACAGTGCTACTCACAAGATCAAGGTATTGAACAGGCATTCAGAGAGACTTCCGTGTTCGCCGCTGTAAGCGTGCGTTATACGGGAACAGGAAGCAGCGTCACTGGTTTAGTATGTGAGCCGGATATTACGTTGACACATTTCGCTCCTCCTCCAGGGCGTCATCAAAGGGGTGAAACGCGTCGACAACTTAGTTGTCAGAATTTTCGATCGTGTGTACACAAGTCCAACACACAAAAGTTCACGCATGCTCGGAATCAAGCAGAAGGAACCGCACTGGCTATTGAACATCCTTTTTCTCAGCTCGTCGCACATCTTGTACGTCATCACGTTCCCACGTTCGTAATTGTTGGCTAACATTTGTGTGACCGTGTGTATGCAAGACAAGTTGGAGCCAACATCCTTCGAACAAAAATCCACGGATTTGTTGTCGGAAAGTCGGTTTGTGTGTGCGGGGCATAAAGTAGAGCAATGATGAGGTGCTGAGCACAGTAACCCAAAGTAGGTGATTGTAGTTTATTGTACTAATATTAGTATAGAGATGTCATTGTGCAGATCATCATTTTAATTACAAATCTGAACACACCTAGAAAAGTTCTGTTAACTGCCCACTGTATTGAACAGCACTGATTTTGTTTTTAAAGTCAGAGAATATTTAAAGTGGTTTTAAAGTTACATTTTTTTTACCTTAATGCATTCCCTGCATTAAGGCCCTTTCGCACAGACTTTCCGATCAGGTCGGACTGTCAGTTTTTCAGGCAGACCTGATCGGAGCCTTCTTTTACTTCTATGAATCAGCAGATGTCATCGGTGACATGTCCGCTGACACCCGCTGCTATCTGATCGTGTCCATGAAATCCAGACGGATGGTGACCCTGTTTTCCATCCGTCATCTGATTTCCCCATAGAAGAGAGTGGGACTCTGACAGGTCCGTGTCTGCACAGTGAGCGGAAATGGACCTGCCATCTCCCTGCTCAGTGGGGATTGACAGAGCGATCCTCCACTGAGAAAACCGAAGTCCGCTGGGTGGACCGCCATGTGTGCAAGGGGCCTAAGGATTAATAAAAATGTAATCCCCTTCTAAGCCCCCCCCACTCC
Source organism: Aquarana catesbeiana (assembly GCF_042186555.1). Classification (NCBI taxonomy): domain Eukaryota; kingdom Metazoa; phylum Chordata; class Amphibia; order Anura; family Ranidae; genus Aquarana; species Aquarana catesbeiana. Next base: position 109,044,356 of record NC_133332.1, on the reverse strand, counting down.
AAACGCTTACCAGAGTCCTCTCACGATCCAGCGCTGTCCCATCTACAGTGCTGCTGCTCCCTCTTCCTAGTCTCACAGAAGACACTGAGAGCATTGGGGGCATAGGCTCAACCACAGCCTGTTAAGAGGAGTGAGGGGGTGTAGCCACGCCACACTGCATGTCTACGGACACACAGAGTGGGATTTACTAAAACTTAAGCACTCAGAACCTGGTGCAGCTGTGCATGGTAGCCGATTAGCTTCTAATGTCAGCTTGTTCAGCTGAATTTTGACAATAAAACCTGGAAGCTCATTGGTTTCTATGCAGAGCTTCACCAGATTTTGCACACTGCAGTTTTAGTAACCCCCATACAGTCTGGTTTGGAAGCATGCCCACACGAGTGCCCCCTCCGCACACGGCTTGCTGAGGGGGAAGAGAGAGACTTGCACGAGAGAGGAGAAGACAGAGCCAATGGGGGGGATAAAAAAAAGAGGAGGTAAGCCACTGCTCCGTGCAAAATCCTTGCACAGAGCAGGGAAGTGTAACATCTTTTTTTATTTAATTAAAAAAAATGAAGGCTTAGCGTCACTTTAACTAGGGATGCATCAATAGCAGTTTTTTAAGATCAAGTATACACAAAGTATATGATAATGGAATTCACACCTGAACCATGCTCAAAATTGTACTGGACTCTTTTTAAAAATGTGCTGCGACCAGCCCACACATATGTTTTCCATTGAAAAGGCTGTAGGTTCACACGTTGTGCGAATCAAATGCTATACAACAAGCATCCAATTCGCATATATGTGAACCAGGTTTAAAGGCGGCGGTTACATCGGTATCGGTGCAACGCTAACCTTAACTGTGTCAAATAGGCAAACTGAAGTCAATATGTCAGATGCACTTGCCACTGATTCATACGGCAAATATTATTTGATCTATAAAGAGAGGAAAGGATAGGCAAGCTTTAACACTACTAGAAGGTGTCAGAGCTTTGCAGAGTTCTTTCTGTAGAGGTGCCTTCTTTTTATACCTTCAACTGTTTCTTTGGTGGGGGGGGGGTCGTTTTTTTTGTTTTTTATAATGACAGCATCTTTTCTTTGTTCCACTAAAGCTAAATAATGAAACATCATGCAACGGTATCTATTTATATATATATATATGCAGTACATATGTACATATATTGTAAGGGCCTAAAGTCTGTTAATGTTTCTTCACCTGTACACTTGTGAAATATTGTACATATACATATAGAATCAGATGGCAATATAGAATTGCATAATGATTTCAATGAAACGTTATTTTTTTGTAATAGTTTTGGAAAGTGTTGGATGTAGGGACATTATTGCTGTTCTTAATGGAAGATCGCACAAACACTGCTGCTGCTGCTGTAAAAAAAAGAAAAGCTACAGATACTGCCACTCCCTTTTATCCAGTGGACTCTTGGGTAGTGTAATCAAAAAAAATTACAAAGATACAATTGGAGTTTGAAGGTACAAATAATCATTTAGAAATCAATATTATGAAAGTAGATACATTTTATTGTACAAACTTTTAAGATAAACAATATTATGTATAAAAAAAGAGCATACTGAGCTCAATGGTCACAATACAAAAGAATGGTTGCCGCTACATATTTCACCACTATCATGGCTTCTTATGGAGCTTTTGTAGGACCTTAATATATTTATAACTAAAAACAAAACAAAATACATTTTAAATTGTGTTTTGTTTTTAGTGATAAATATAATAAGGTCCTACAAAATCTCCAGAAGAAGCCACAATAGCGGTGAAACATGTAGAGGCAACCATTCTTTTGTATTGTGACCATTGAGCTCAGCATGCTTTTTTTATACATAATATTGTTTATCTTAAAAGTTTGTACAATAACATTTATCTATTTTCGTAATGTTGATTTCTAATTGATTATTTGCACCTTCAAACTCCAATTGCATCTTTATATTTTTTTTGAATATATTTAAAGGAGGTGGTGTATATTGTGAATTCTCCAACCTCAAATATCATATCTTGGGTATTGTAGTTTTATATTGGCTTGGGCAAAACCAAGCAGTATGGTGCCATTTTTAGATAATGCAATGGAACAGAATGCATATTATGTTTACATTTCTATTTTTGCAGTATAAGTACCTTCAGTTAGTGCTGGGACAAGGACACTCAGTGCCCAGGGCAAAGAAGCCAAACTGCGCCCCCCCCCTCATTAAGTGCAAGTTTAGGGGATGCTACCCACAGCAGTCATCCACTTGTCCAAATGCCTTGTATTACAATGAGCTCACTGGTGCCCCCATCAATATAGTAAACTGCTGCGCCTAGGGCAGCCGTCCCTTCTGCCCACCCCTTGTCCTAGCCCTCCTTTTAGTGAACACATTGTTTTCCATTTTGAAACATTCAGAATTATTTGTCAAACTGCAATTTAAAAATGAAGTCAACTAAAAAGGGATTGGAGGAGCAGGAGAGGTTCAAATTCCATCAACCTCTTAACTGTCAGTGAGTTTAAAAAAACATAAGTATAAGCATATAATGGGGTGTATCATCTCCCTTGTAATTACTGTACTTATCTCTCTACACCAATCTACTTTTTTAAGGACTTCTCATCAAAATTGCTTTTTTTTTTAATAATATCCTTATTTTCTAACATTTGCACAAGTGATTGTTTTTCTATTCAAATTGTTATGCTCATATAAATATCACATTGCCATCATGTTCTTTTACTTGGCTGTATCTATAGTATTTATGGAAACTATATTTCAGATACACTGAGAGATACACTGGTTTAAGGTTCTGTAACTCATAGCAACCAGTCAGATTTAAAGCCAACTCCACACTAAGCTATTTTTTTATTGTGTTGTATGAAATGAGTAATAAAGACATTCTGGCAGTTTTTTATTGCTCTTTTTACTCCATTGAGGAGGTCTGCCTTCATTGTGTGTTCCTATGACACTGGTGGAAAATGGGGGTTATCAGGACAGAAAGGCCCAGGTGAGAAAAAACAACCTGTCTAGGTTTAAACCTTCCCTTATTCTGCTAGTTAAAACATGATCACTTCCAGAGATGAGTTTACTTGAGAGTTTTCATGAAAGTGATCATTTTTTTGTTTTTTAAATAGTGGGGTTTAAATAGCTCCAGAACATTATGGAAACTACTTTTAAATATCCTTGATCTGTTCTTGTGCCAAAAAATGGCCCTCAATATCTTGGGTACTTTTTTCACAAAACAAAAAAATGATATATATATATATATATATATATATATATATATATATATATATATATATATATATATATATATATATATATATATATGTAAATGGTAAAATACATTTAAAGCAACATTACACAAATAATTAAACATAAAAGGAAAAATACAAATTACTGTATTTATCGGCGTATAACACGCACTTTTTTCCCCTTAAAATCAGGGGAAAATCACGGGTGCGTGTTATACGCCGATCCCCCACGATCCTGAGCTGCCAGATCTTCAAAATCGCCGACCGCGATTTGAAAATGGCGCCACCGCCGCCGAAATACACAGAGCCGGTCCTCGGCTCTTCTCGGCCACTTTCGGCTTCACTCGAGCGCCGCCCGAACCTAGCCGAGTGTACTTGGCTAGGTTCGGATAGCTCTGCTTACAGTCACGCCCATCCCGGGCGGGACTACGAGTGGAGCCGAAAGTGAACGAGAGCCGCCGAGAAGAGCCGAGGACCGGCTGCACTGGGGAAGGCTGCACTGGGGAAGGCTGCACTGACAAGGCTGCACTAACAAGGCTGCACTGACAAGGCTGCACTGACATGGCTGCACTGGGGCAAGGCTGCACTGAGAATGCTGCAATGATGGGCATTTAAATGTAAGTTTTTTTTCCCTTCAACTTCCCTCCTAAAAGTTTTTTTTCCTTAAAATTCCCTCCTAAACTTGGGGTGCGTGTTATATGCCGATAAATACGGTACATTAAGTAAAATAAACTAACACTAGCTTAGAAAATACAAATAAAAGAAAAAAACAAAGCAGAACTCCTTTTTTTTCCAAGCTAATTTCATCTTAGTAGTTTAAATGAGAAAAAATGCAGTATTTCCTTTTGATGAAATTTTGCAGATGGCAAAATTTGTTGAAACAGTAACATTTTGTTAAAAATCACTCTACTAGTCCCTATTTGCTTCCCATACTGCTGATCCCCTGAAAAATAGAAAATTGATGGAATGATTTAACTACTTGCTGACTGCCCTGTAGCAGTTCTACTGCTATAGAGCGGCAGCTATGCGCCGGATCATGTATATATACATGATCCCGTATTTCAGCCTTTAGGGGGGGAGCATGCACGCCCCTGATCTGCGGGTGCTGGGCACTCAGTGTCCACCAGCACCCACTGATCATCGGGCAAAGACTCAGAATGAAGCAGAGTTCCGTTCTGACAGAGGGGGAAGGAATGGATTCTGTGTTCCTGCAAAGCAGGGACTCAAATCCAGCTCTGCCCCTAGTAAAAGCAGCATACATAGTATTCAAAAACACTGGCTAGGCACACAGTTAACCCTTTGATCGCCCTAGATGTTTAACTTCTTCTCAGCCAGTGCCATTAGTACAGTGACAGTGCATATTTCTAGCACTCATTACTGTATTAGTGTGACTGGTTCCTGCAAAGTGTCAAAAGTGTCAGTATCTGTTTATCCGCCACAATAAGCCGTGATCGTTGGCATTACTAGTATAAAAAATGTTTAAAAAAAAAATTCCAGTATATATCCCATAGTTTGTAGACGCTATAACTATATTTAGTTATAAATATAACTATTACACTATCATTGGCATAAACTAAACAATATACGCTAATTGGTAATTTTTTTTCACCAAAAACATGTAGCAGAATACATTCTGGTCTAAATTTAGAAAGAAATTAGATTTTTTTTTTTTTTTTTAATTTTGTTCAATCTGATTTTATTAAAGCACTTACAAAGATACAAACACATAGGTAGTACAGAGTTTGAAAACGATACAGGATTTCCAAGGAAGCATTGAAATCAGACATAATCACATTATAGTAAAAAATAAACACTTAACTGTAGGGAGAAAGAATAAAGAGAAAGGTGCAGAACACACATCAGTGGCATGAAATGTAGACAGCTGATTCCCTGTTCTGCTAGATGACATGTCTTCCAGTGATCGCAGTCATCTCTGTCATGTCCCTGGTAGTCCATCCCCCCTACAGTTAGAACACACTCAGGGAACACACTTAACCCCTTGATCGCCCCCTAGTGTTAACCCCTTCGCTGCCAGTGTCATTTTTACATTGATCAGTACATTTTTATAGCACTGATCAATGTAATAATGTCACTGCTTCCCAAAAAGTGTAATTTGGGGTCAGATTTGTCTGCCACAATGTTGCAATCCCGCTAAAAATCGCAGATTGCCGCCATTACCAGTAAAAACAATAAAAATAAATAAAAGTAAATCTATCCGATAGTTTATAAACGCGATCATTTTTGCGCAAACCAATCAATATACGCCTATTGCAATTTTTTAAACCAAAAATATGTAGACTACATATGGGTCTAAATTGATGAATACATTTGTTTTTTTTATATATATTTTTTTGGATATGTATTATAGCAGAAAGTAAACAAAAATGTTTTTTCCAAAATTGTCGATCTTTTTTTTTATAGCGCAAAAAATAAAAACCGCAGAAGTGAACAAATACCACCAAAAGAGAGCTCTATTTGTGGGGGAAAAAAAAGGATGTCAATTTTGTTTGGGTACAACGTCACTTGTCAGTTAAAGCGACGCAGTGCTGTATCGCAAAAAATGGCCTGGTTATTAAGGGGACAAATCTTCCGGTCCTTAAGTGATTAAAGTCTTGGTTTTATTGCACTTCCTTACATTCTGATGATCACTGAATGAATGTGATGTCCTGGCCCCTCAGACTCTAAGCATTTAATTCATTAAGGGGGCAAATCCTTCCAGAGCTGAAGTGGTTAGACCCTTTTTTCTTGGGACTTGGTAGCTATAGAGAGTTTGTGGGTCAGAATAAAGCACTTTTTCCAATCCGACAGAGAAATAGTATGATGAAGCTCCTCTTCCCAGGCCTGTGTATAGGATGGGAAACTGAAAGAAGATGCATCCAGAAGTAGAAACTACATGGGTTGGAGGGTGTTCCTGAAGAAGCAAAGATCAAAAATCCATCGGCTTAGCAAGAATATCTGGTATTGAAGGAAAGGAATGGACATATGACAGGGCTTGTTGCCTCTGTAGCCACTGTGAGGAGATGCATTTTTCAATCTTTCTATTGGATATGTTTTATAGCAGAAAGTAAAAAATATTGTTTTTTTTTTTTCAAACTTGTCGGTCTTTTTTTTGTTTATAGCACAAAAAGATAAAAATGTAGAGATGATCAAATACCACCAAAAGAAAGCTCTATTTGTGGGAAAAAAAATTACATCAATTTTATTTGGGTACAGCATTGCATGACTGTGTTATTGTCAGTTAAAACAACGCAATGCCATATCACAAAAAGTGGCCTGGTCATGAAGGGGGTTAAACCTTCCAGAGGACAAGTGGTTAAAGCAGAAGTCCGGGATCAGCAAAAAAATCCCCTATTAGTACACCCCCAATACACAAAACACTAAACAATTATTACATTTGTGAAATTCCTCACCATTGAAGAGAAAAGTCAAATTGAATTTTCAGGAAGTGCTCTCTGTAGTTCAAAAAATGCTGCATGTATTCTGCCAAGGAGGAGCTGTTAGAAAGGTGATTACATCATATCTTCTTCCCTCTCTTCACTATCAACAAACTACATTTCCCTTCATACTTTGCAAATTGCAATGAATGTGGGAGGGTACATAGACCTGTACATAGAAATGTGAACAAGCCCACTTCAACATAAATCACGCCCCTGATTCTGCAGCCAGCCAGCCATACTACTCAGTATCACTAAGCGCTGCGCAAACTTTTGGCACTATATAAATCCTGTATAATAACAATAATCACACAGCAGGGTAAGTAGGTTAAAGCTCTCTAAATGTAAAACATGTTTGTGCTCTCCTCCTCCAGCCACAACAGGAGATCAACATATTGCCCTTACTTGCTTTATATAATCATTACTGAACTGTAGACACATCCCATAATTATATATTATATACACTGTACTCTGCTGTAATTCAGTATTAGAAATATTCCTCCTCCTGCTGCAGCTTTGAGATCTTTCTAACAGCAATCAGTGCTGGTATAGTGTATGTGAGAACATCCCTAGCCGCAACACAGAAAGAAAGAGACGGGCCATGATGGTTTACATTAGCATGTGACACAAGTAAATGTCGGCTTGAGAAAAAAAAAAAGTGCAACGCTAACTTATTAATCAATACCACAATAATGGGAGAACCCTCTAATGTATGGAAATCTCAATAAACTTCAATATCACCACAATACCACAATACCGTACAGTCTCTGTGATATGTAACGTCACATATAATACACATCACACTGAAACAAAGACATAAAGAATGACTGAAAACTTTGCAGGGTTGGTGGAAACCCCTCCTACAGATATTTGGCAGTGGACGGTGTCAGTAAAGCAGTGGATGGTGTCCACTGCTTATCAGTGCAGCCTCATCAGAACCCATATGTGTAACCTCATCAGCGCTGCCTTATCAGTGCCGCCTCAGTGCAGTTTATCGGTGCCCATAAGTGCGGTCTCATCTGTGTCCACCAATGCAGCTTATCAGTGCCCATTAGTGCAGCCTCATTAGTGCCCATCAGTGTAGCTTATCAGTGTCCATCAGTGCGGTGTCACCAATGAAGCTTATCAGTGCCCAATTAGTGCGGTCTCTTCAGTGCAGCTTATCAGTGCCCATTAGTGCGGTCTCTTCAGTGCAGCTTATCAGTGCCCATTAGTGTGGCCTCACCAGTGCAGTTTACCAGTGCCCATTAGTGCAGTCTCACCAGTGCAGCTTACCAGTGCCCATCAGTACGGTCTCACCAGTGCAGCTTATCAGTGCCATTAGTGCAGTCTCACTAGTGCATTTTATTAGTGCCCATTAGTGCGGTCTCACCAGTGCAGCTTATCAGTGCCCATTAGTGCAGTCTCACTAGTGCAGTTTATTAGTGCCCATTAGTGCGGTCTCACCAGAGCAGCTTATCAGTGCGGTCTCACCAGTGCAGCTTATCAGTGCGGTCTCACCAGTGCAGCTCATCAGTGCTGTCTCACCAGTGCAGCTTATCAGTGCCCATCAGTGCAGTCTCACCAGTGCCAACCAGTGCAGCTTATCAGTGCCCATCAGTGCGGGCACACCAGTGCCCACCAGTGCAGCTTATCAGTGCGGTCTCACCAGTGTAGCTTATTAGTCGCCTTGAGTGCAATCTCACCAGTGCAGCTTATCAGTGGCCATTAGTGTGGTCTCACCAGTGCCCACCAGTGCAGCTTATCAGTGTCCATCAGTACGGTCTCGCCAGTGCAGCCTATCAGTGCCCATCAGTGCTGTCTCACTAGTGCAGCTTATTAGTGCACATCAGTGCAGTCTCACCTGTGCTTACCAGTGCAGCTTGTCAGTGCGGTCTCACCAGTGCAGGTATCAGTGCCCATCAGTGCGGTCTCACCAGTTCAGCTTATCAGTGCCCATCAGTGCGGTCTCACCAGTGCAGCTTAGCAGTGTCTATCAGTGCGGTCTCACCAGTGCCCACCAGTGCAGCTTATCGGTGCAGTCTCACCACTGCAGCTGATTAGTGCGGTCTCACCAGTGCCCATCAGTGCAGCACAGGGATAGTTACCAGAGATCATCCACATGACAGAGTGGAGATCTCAGGCTGACAGGTGTTGTATGTGAAACACTGCTCACCTCCTGAACTGGAATTGTGATAGACAGCGCACTGTTCCAATGCTGGTATGGGAGGCCCATACAAGACCTGTCAGCCCGAGATCTCCGCTCTGTCATGTGGATGATCTCTGGTAACTATCCCTGCTCTGCACTGGAGAGAGATGGTGGGCGGGCGGCAGGGGAGACTTAAATTAAATTGACCAAAATAGGGCAGCCCTGATTGGACATCTTATCCTCTCAGGTGGCCAACTTTTCTTAAAATCTTTTAAGTGATGTCTTTTTCTCTACCATAGATTCAGCAGTTCTAAATATCCTGTGTATTCACTGAGTTATGATTAAAGGGGCAGAGAGAAGAGTGAATGTGTGTGAGGGTGGGATTGTATGTCTGTGTGTCACTGTTAAACCACTTGCCTACTGGACACTTTTACCCCCTTCCTGGCGAGGCCACTTTTAGCTTTCAGTGCTGTCACACTTTGAATGACAATTGTGCGATCATGCAACACTGTACCCATATGAAATCTTTATAATTTTTTTTCACATGAATAGAGATTTCATTTGGTGCTATTTAATCACAGATGGGTTTTTTATTTTTTGCTAAACAAACAAAAAAAAAGACCGAAATTTAAAAAACAAAACAAAAAAACCCCAATTTTTCAGTTTGTTATAAAATTTTGAGTGGGGGCGGTGCTGGCAGGGAGGAGGAGGGAGGAGGACACCACCTCTATGGGCGGCACAGACTGGGGGCTTTGAGAGGACCACCACCCACTACAGCGAGCAGGGCGGAAATAGAAATCCCTGCTCAGCTTGAGAGTACTATTGGTGGGCAGTGACAAGACCGCTGGCTGGAGGTATAGAAGGAATAGCAGCCAACCGTCTTAAACAGGAAATCACTGGGCAATAACAGTTTTTAAGCAAGATCAGCAGGCTATTGCAGAGGAACTACAGAGCTCAGAAGAAGATGGATGGCATAGCCGATGAAGGTAAGAGATGAGCAACAAGGACAGGGGAAAAAAGTTTTTTCCCGGAGCTCTGCTTTAACCCTCCTGGCGGTAATCCCGAGTGTGGCTCGGGGGTTATTTCAGTACCACACTCAAAATCGCATTGCTGAATCCTGGTCCAGGTAACTTACCTTGTCACCAGGATCCTGCGATGTCACCTCGCTGTGTCCCTCGCTGGTTCCTCCTACGTAATGACACTGACGGGGCTGGCGACACAAACCTGTTGCCCAAGATGTGGAGAACTGTTAGCTACATATGTACATAAGTTTTGGACTTGTATCTGAAATATAGCTTCCATAAATAATATAGATACAGCCAAGTACAAATATTTTGGACTAGTCCTCACCTCTCCACCTTCTGGACCAAATTCTTTAATCTACTTGAGGTTCTTTAACCTTCCTGGCGGTATGATTATGTCAGATTTTTGATGGTCAAAGCGGTACAATGTTTTGCATGGAAATTTGGCATTTATATTGCAGGCCTGTAGTTCTTAGGAATAACTCACTTAAATCTGTCCAAACCAGAGTCTAGTAGACATCCCAGGTATGATACAGTTTGAAACACAAAATCATAAATTATAATATAATAAATAATCATAAAATGTATTCAATAATGTAATCAAACCAAAAACACTGAAATTTGCTCAGTTGCAGAATTGTCGCTGTCATTACTTTTCAGTGTTTGATGACGCATTTCCCCACAAATCGCTATCGCTCAATTCTGCAAGTGATTCTAATTTATTGTTGCTGTTTTCTAGCTGGTCTAAAACCACTTTTGATGTAAAAAGACACTTTTTGGTTTCTATGGACATTCTCCAGTTTCCAGGCAGAAAGAACAGTATATATACTGTAATATAATGCATGCAGAGCACAGGACAAACCACTAGGGACAAAAAGGGATGTGAAATAATTTGATACAGTAATGTAATCTGTAAGATTGTGAAATGTGTTTTTAAAATTTGAATTTGGCGCCGTGTTCCGTCCCCATGTGTCGCAGTGCTCGCAGGGAACGGAGCTTGACTCTGTGATAGATCCGGCGGAGGACACGGCTCGCACACACAGGGGGGAGACATGGTAAGTAACTTTGCCTGGATGCTGCGATGCTATCCCGAGTGTGGCTCGGGGTTACCGCTTTTGGTGCTGAAAATTCACCCCAAGCCTCACTCGGGAATACTGCTAGGGAGGTTAATCACACACGAGGACGGTGTATCTTTTTGGTGTTCTCAGTGATTTCAATCAACATCCCTACAATCATATTATGTAATATTTACTTTTCTTCCATGCCAGGAAAACTTTTTGCAACACTGGAAAGTCCTACTCCACCTACAACACAATGGGGATGGATTTACTAAAGGCAAATAGACTTAAATTAAATTACCAAAATAGGGCAGCCCTGATTGGACATCTTATCCTCTCAGGTGGCCAACTTTTCTTAAAATCATTTATGTGATGTCTCTTTCTCCACCATAGATTCAGCAGTTCTAAATATCCTGTGTATTCACTGAGATGTGATTAAAGGGGCAGAGAGAAGAGTGAATGTGTGTGAGGGTGAGATTGTATGTCTGTATGTCACTGTTAAACCACTTGCCTACTGGACACTTTTACCCCCTTCCTGCCCAGGCCACTTTTCAGCTTTCAGGGCTGTCGCACTTTGAATGACAATTGCGCAGTAATGCAACACTGTACCTTGTACTTTTATACATTTTTTTACATAAATGGAGCTTTCTTTTGGTGGTATTTATTGCTAAACAAACAAAAAAGACCAAAAATTAAAAAAAAATAAAAACATTTTTCATAGTTTGTTAGAAAATTTTGCAAACAGGTAATTTTTCTCCTTCAATGATGTGCGCTGATGAGGCTGCACCGATGAGGTGGCACTGATGGGCACTGATAGGTGGCACTGAAGGGCTCTGATTGGCGGTAGTGAAGGGCACTGAGAGGTGGCACTGATGGGCACTGATAGGTGGAACTAATGGGAACTGATAGGCAGCATTGATGGGCACCGATAGGCACTGGTAGGTGGCACTGATAGGTGACACTGATGATGACGAAGCACTGATGGGCACTGATTGGCACCACTGCGGGCACTGTTCAGACTGCACTGGTAATCAGGACACTGATAATTAGTGCCCTAATTATTAGTGCCAATGTCCCTTTAAAAGAAGACTGTTAACGGCTTTCTTCTTCTCTCATCGCGCTGTTAGTGCGAGGAAAGAAAAGCCGATAACTGGCTTGTGTTTACATCCTGTAATCAGCTGTCATTGGCTGTGATTGGCCCTTTACCCGATCTTTAATCAGCCAAGTCCGAAGGACTCAGCAATCACAGAGCATGTCACAGGGTGCGTGCAGACAGCGCGTTCACGGAAGGACATCCATGGACGCCCTCCCGGAAAAGTAAGACCGTGCTGTGGCTGTCTTTCGGCTATAGTATGGGCATAAGGTGGTTAACCACCTCCCGTCCGCGCTATAGCCGAAAGACGGCTACAGCGCGGACCTAATTTGCCGGGAGGGTGTCCATAGACTGGCTGGCTCTGCCAAATTTCAAGCAATGTATGGCCACACCAGCACGGCTTCATTTGGCAAAAGCCAATTGTTCAATGAGACTGTCAGAAAATTCTCAGCTGAACAGTGTCGGCACTGTTTTGATGTTCTGACAGCCAGTGGTGCTGGCTGTCACAATACAATAGCTTGGTAGTGAGACGTTTCTATCTTCACTATTGGTATGGAAGGAACAATCTGTTATGCCGCGTACACATGATCGGACATTGATCGGACATTCCTACAAAAAAATCCATGTTTTTTTTCCAACAGATGTTGGCTCAAACTTGTCTTACATACACACGGTCACACAAAGTTGGTCGGAAATTCCGAACGCCAAGAACGCGGTGACGTACAACACGTACGAAGAGCCGAGAAAAATTAAGTTCAATAGCCAGTGCGGCTCTTCTGCTTGATTCTGAGCATGCGTGGCACTTTGTGCGTGGGAATTGTGTACACACGATCAGAATTTACGCAAACGGATTTTGTTGTCAGAAAATTTGAGAACCAGATCTCAAATTTTGGGCGACGGAAATTCCGATGGAAACTGTCCGATGGAGCCTACACACGGTCGGAGTTTCCGACAACAAGCTCCGATCGCACATTTTACGTCAGAAAGTCCGACCGTGTGTACGCGGCATAAGATTTCTTCATTTCAGTCCATAGGCTTACTGAAAGGAATCTATATGTGTATGGCCAACTTTAGTATTAGTTTCCTGGACCAGGGAGCATGCATGTTTGCATCATTCATAGAAGTTTGGGTTTTTCACAGGGCTTCCAGCAGCAGATCTGGGGCATAGACAAGATTACTATGGTATGGCTATATCTATGTGGTACCACATGGTGCTAAAAAACCAACAGCGGCACTTTACTTTGTTTGATGTGGTGACAGGTTTACTGTAAAATATGTAAAGCTACTCAAGGTATTGATCCAATTTCTTATTGTGTAAGTACATTGCACACAATGTTGCATTCATTAAGACAGCATCCACATATTTGAAGTGATTGTAAGGGGTCACTTTTTTTTTTTTTAAATAACAAACATATTATACTTACCTGTATAAGTGTGCAATGGTTTTGCACAGAGCAGCTCTGATCCTCCTAATCTCAAGTCCATTGCCGACACTCCTGCCCCCCCCGCCAAGTGCTCCCATAGCATGTCACTTGTTATGGGGACACTCCTGTGTGCTTGGTCCTCTGTGTGCCCATTGACTCACAAATCTCGGCTCAGCATAGAATGTATTAAAGTACAACTAAAGGCAGCCTATATATTTTTAGTGACAAACAAATGGCCCCTGCCCCCACCTATAACTGACCTTCACAGCAAGGAACACATGGAAGGGCAAACACATGAAAGACAGAACATTCCATAGCTCAGCTCACCAACCAGTCTGCCAACCGACCAAATTAACCTGTCCAACAGTCTGCATTAAAAACAGGGGTTTAGTTAGCACACATTTGCAAACGCATGCGTAAGCTGCAAGGCCTCTTCACGGCACCCTGTGTATTGCTTGCAGTCTTAACGCTACTGAACTCATCTATCCATTTAATGCATGTGCCTCCATTGTGGAGACGCTCATAAATTCAGTAGCGTTAGGACTGCAAGCAATACACAGGGTGCCGTGAAGAGGCCTTGCAGCTTACGCATGCATTTGCAAAAGTGTGCTAACTATTAGACATGTGCATTCGTTTTCGTCCGAATTTCGGGTATTTTCGTTATCATTTTAACAAATGATAACGAAAGTGCAGAATCCAAAAAACGAAAGATCCGACATAAACAAATGCTTTATTTTCGTTTTCGTTGCTACAACAGTTCGATATAGATAGGAGATTCGACATGATGATGACAATAACAATCTGTGTCCATCAAACCTGTGGTCGAATGCGCCTAACCTTAACTCTATAAGTCCAAGAATATTCTACATAGAGAGAAAAGATTCGACATAGAGAGAAAAGATTCGACGTAGGGGAGAAAAGATTCGACGTAGGGGAGAAAAGATAAATAAAAATAATGATAATGATGAATGTTATTGGCTGATTGTAACCAAAGAGGAGGAGCAGTAAAATAGCTAGAACTAAGTACACACGTACTTTGGCTTATGGTGTCTGTTGAAAGTTCTAAGAAGATTCGACGGAGCAGGTAAACTATACGGTGTTGTACAGTTTAGCTGCTCCATCAAATCTTCTTTGAACATTCGACAGACACCATAAGCCTTCAATGACAGATTCAACCTTAATTTGGATTTTCGGACAATTGCAATTTTTAATGAAAAATTAAATAAATAAAAACGAATTTGGGGAGTAACTAAATAAATTTATTTTTCGGACGAAAACGAAATTCCAAAACGAAATATTTCAGTGTGCACATGTCTACTAACTATGCCCCTGTTTTTAACGCAGACTGTTGGACAGGTTAAAGAGGAAGTAAACTCTCCCACTCTGATGCTTCTTTTCATTTAGTCCATTATAATAAGTAATTATCAAACTATAACCACTGTAATCCAGCCCAAATCGCATATTATTTACTGTTTAAAGAAACTTTAAAAAACTTGTTTCCAGGGGTAAGGCAGCGCCATCTTAATTATTGTTTTCTGAGTCCACAGTAGAGTGTATTTCCGCCCTTACATTGAGCACTTCCTATACTGTTAACCAAGCCTTCTTCTCAATCCAACGTTTCTATGCTCATAGCTGACTTGTTTTATTTCATAGTATTTACTTGTGCCAATTATCTAGCGTTTGCCTATGTCAGTCTTATCAGCTTCAGCTGATAAGACTGCAGTAATGCTGTCCGATGCCCAGGACATGGTCACATGGGGTGTAGAAGGAAGCTCTGAGTGATTATGCATTCTCGTGGGATTTCAGTGTTGTGCCGTAGGAAGTCCTTATAATAGACAGACAAGCACACAGAGTGTGCCGTAAATCAGGGGAGATATGGGCATGCTCAGTTACATCATTCTAAAGAACAAAAAGGATTACAACAATACTAAGCAAGTAAGGAGATATCTACAAGCAGTGTTCATTAGGGCTTTTTATGCTGATTTACACAGGACAAAGTTGTGGGGGAGAGTTTACAACCACTTTAATTTGGCCAGCTGGCAGATTGGTTGGTGAGTTGAGCTAGGGAATGTTCTGTTTTTGTCTTTTATATGTTTTTAGGGAACCATTAACAAAGCTTATGAAAATGACACATATTATTAAATATAATAAACAAAATTATGGTTACCTCATTTTACGCCTGCAATTGATTGCTCTAATCCCCCTACCTGAGTCTGTGTCACTGGATTCAGTTAGCACTGCTGGGAAGAAATAGCATGTCATTGCCCACCAATATGCTAGCATCTGTGTCTTGCACAGGGAACTACAGTTCCCATGATTCAGTGGACAGAGGCAAAGGCAGACTGAATGTGAAAAGTGTGGGCGGAGCCTTGACGTGTCTTCTAAGTTGATTGACAGGCTAGGGCTTTCTAAGGAAAGGAAGCAACACATCCCAATGACATCATACTGCCACACTGTCGTTTCCTCAATAACAGCATAACACAAAATGGAACAACGGAAACATTTGGAAAATGAGGAAGATGTGTTGTCTCCACAATAAAGGAAGCTAACAGGCTGGAGGGGGAGGTAAATTTCTCTTTATACTTGCATTTACATGACAAACAAAAACAGACTTACCTTAGTTCTACTTTAAGGTAAAAAATAAAACTTCTGCCTTTGGAACCACTTTAAGTGAATTAAAGGAAATCTATGGTCACAGAATAAACATTCATTTTATAACATCAGCATTGTATAACAATACCAATAAGTCATTCTTGACAATCCAATATACGTTTCTTGAAAAATTTCCTTTCATGTTGTGAGTGCTGCCTCTGTTAGCCTTAATGAAACACAATATATTGTCATGGGTTAAAGTAAATGGCAGTATATGCATAAGCCAGCAAATAGAGAGTTTGTTCAATTACAGCTCACTAGACAATGTAATAACTATATTATAGTAGCTTAGAAAAAAAGAGCTCTGTACTACTAGATTATAGCAAACCTAGCAACCAACAAAATCAGTAATAAGCAGTGTTCTGACTCAACTACAAAGCCATAAACTTTATCTCCAGCTTCATATAGGGCTTACATGACCTGGTGTTCTATTTATCCCTTGCATCAATTCAGACAGCTTAACTCAATGAATAACTCACTGTTGAAGAGACAGACGATGAATCCTTTTGAATGTTCCATTTAATGATGGATATTCATAGGTAGAAAAATGTTGGTGTTGTAAGCCACATGGAAAGATGTTACAGCGATGATGGTATACTGAGCAATGAACCAGAGAGAGGAAGGGGAGGGGGATATATAGAACTATGGTGGGAGAGAGAGAGTGTTCAGTTAGACAGAAGGGAACAGAGCTTAACACAACAAGCAGCATCATTGGTAAACAGTACCAGCAATGGTGATCAATATTTCTATATGCCTCTGTAACCAGCAGGCTATAATTGCTTTATAGTGCACACTATATGAATGGTAACAATGAAATATAAGGCTTGCTAAAGAGGTTCCTCTTACTATGGACAGTGGGCAAAGTTCTTGTCAAGCAGCTATCTGGGTGAGCAGTCCTTAGTGCTAGTCCTTCAGCCAGCTAGTGTTGGGGTCCAGTCTTTATGGTGGTACACATATGTATAGTCCCAATAAAGTCTGTATGCAGTCAATAAGAGCTCTGTCAAAGCATAGGAGGAGCAAGCAGTGACAAAGCACAGAAGGAGTCAGGCAATGGTGACAAAACATAAGGGGTGGAGAGCAGTGATAACGCAGAGAATGAAGCAGGCAATGGCAAAGCTCAGACCCTGACAAAGCTTAAGAGCGGAAGACAGTAAAGAAGTACAGGAAGAGGCAAGCAATAACAAAACACAGGAACTAACAGCACAGGAAGAGACCATTGGTGGCATATTACAGGAAGGGGCAGGCAATGACAAAGCTTAGGAGGAGGCAGGCAGAGACAAAGCATAGGATACAGGATGCAGAAAGAAGTGACAAAGCACAAGAAGAGACAGACAGTGACAAAGCACATAAAGGGGGCAAGTAGTGACAAAGCATAGGAAAAAGCAGGCACTGACAAAGCGTACAATGGGGAGGCAGTAACAGTGCACAGGAAAGTGAAGGCAAATGCACAGGGGCAGTATTAGAAGTACTAGGAGTAATTTATATAGTCACCTGGTGCAGCCATAATGCCTTTTGTGAAACAGCCTTCAAAAACGCCTCCACACTAAAACATTCCTCACTTTATCACATATCACTGACTTGTTGCTCCCTAGTCCCTATAACATAAAGGTAATGGTTTATAGCTAAAATGCTTAAAGCTTTTGCATATAAGCTAGTGTAACTCTACCCCTGTAGGAGCAGCTGGAAAATTGCCCAGGTTCTTTTTCCTAGTAGTTGCCCAGCAGCCAGGTACATGGTCAAACTCACTCTTTGGCTCAAAAACCAGTCCAGGGGTGTTCTTTTTGGTATTTTTATTTTTGAGGTAGGGTTGGGGAATTCATTGGGATACTCCAAAAAGAACTATGTACAAGATGACGACAGTAAACTTCCTTCTGTAGAACTGAATCAAAGTCTGCGGCTCTTTAACCATGTGATCGGCATGTGTCCAATCACAGCCGGTCACATGTAAACACGGAGATGCTGGTAATCGGCGCTCCTCACCTCACACTAACAGAGTGTGAGGAGAGGAAAGCCGATCAGCGACATCTGCTCACAGAGGACATCTGGGTATGTAATCAGGGCACTGATCATCAGTGCCCTGATTACAATAAAGCCCCCACAGTGCCAGCAATAAGTGCCCACCAGTGCCAGAAATGAGTGCCCACCAGTGCCAGCAATCAGTGCCCACCAGTGCCAGCAATCAGTGCCGTTTAGTGATGCCAGTCAGTGCTGGCTATCAGTGCTGTCCATCAATGCCCATCACTGTTGCCCATCAATGCCCATCACTGCTGCCCATCAATGCCCATCAGTGCTGCCCATCAGTGCCGCCAATCCGTGATGGAAATCAGTGCCCACCAGTGCTGCCTATCTGTGCCCATCAGTGCCACCTTTCAGTCAGTGCCCACCAGTGCCACCCATCAGTGCCCACCAGTGCCGCCTATCAGTGCTCAACAGTGCCACATATCAGTGCCACCTATCAGTACCCATAAGTGCGGCATATTCATGCCCCCCTTTTTTTTTAGGAAAAAATAAAAAAACCCAGAAGTGATTAAATACCACCAAAAGAAAGCTCTATTGGTGTGAAGAAAATTATAAAAATTTCACATGGTTACAATGTAGCATGACCGTGAAATTGTCATTCAAAGTTTGACAGCTCTGAAAGCTGAAAATGGCCTGGGCAGGAAGGGGGTGAAAGTGCCCTGTATTGAGGTGGTTAAATATTTTAAACCAGTGTTTATGAATACAGAGTTAACCACAAGGAATTATCTAAACTAATGAAAAAACTTTTAATTTTTTTAGATAAACTGTAAAATGAATGCAGTCTTGCACCTCATAATATATTACATCAGCTCATTATATAATATATTAGGAACAGAATATGCACAACAACATATTTCAAGATTACCTTTGGTAATATCCTATTTTGCAATGTGATACCTTAATTTAAATTGGCTCATGCCAGCTTCTTTCAGAAGAGAAAGACAATGTTATCTTATTCTGTAGTCACTGTTTAGAGAAAGGATAAAAGTGGATTATAAAACAAAATTAACTATTGCAACATTTTTATCTTCAGTACTGGATATATTGGTTCTAAAATTAACAGATATTTAGGTATCTATGCTTTGCTTTCTTGTCCTTCATAGGAACAATTTCAATGTGCTTATGTATTGATTGTTATGTATTGATTGTTCACTTAGTTAACCATACAATATTAGATAAGTGAAAATATGTTCATCATATGAAAGGGGGAAAAAAATCTCTTGCTTATGATTGGATGTATGAAGGGAAGTCTTACCTTATTCACTAACTGAACATTTTTTTATCCAGAGACTTACCTAGGGATCATGAGACCCAATATCAAAATCTTAATGGGGGCCCCCTGGCTAACTTGGTGCACAACAAAGGACTTGGATAAAAGTTATAGCTGTAGTAACAATACTAAAAAATAAAATAATCATAATCATGTTTTCGAATATGACATAATTAACCACCTTAGCTCTGAAAGGTTTTACCCCCTTCATAACCAGGGCATTTTTTGCTATTCAGCACTGCGCTACTTTAACTGGCCATTACACGGTCAAACAATACTGTAAGAAAATGTATTTTTATCATTTTTTTTTCACACAAATAGAGTTTTCCTTTGGTGGTGTTTGATCACCACTGGGTTTTTTATTTTTTACTTATAAATGAAAAAAAAAAGACAATTTTAAAAAAGAAATTAATATTTTCTACTTTCTGTTATAAAACATGTCCAAAAAAATCAAATTTTGGCATAAATTTAGGTCAAAGTGTATTCTGCTACATGTCTTTGGTAAAAAAAAAAAAATCCCAATAAATGTATATTAATTGGTTTGGGAAAGTTATAGCATCTACAAACTATGGTGCATTTATACAGTAGTTGAAAATGTATCAATTCTGATGTACTGATGGACATGACTGACTGGTCCCCTTTTTTGAAAGTAGACAGTCTGAGGCATTTACTAAGTTTTTTAAGTATTTTTTTGTCATAATTGTTTGGAAAATTAGGAAATTGAATAAAATTTGTTTTTGTTTTCACTTTTTTTTTATATTGTCACCAGTGCACTACACCATCATCATATTACTGATGTGGCAGTGATCTGGGACACTGGCTTGTGACAGTATGTAAAAAAGTAAATAAATACATTTTTATCAATATTTTTTAATACTTTTTAAATTTTTTAACTTTTTTTCATTATTACTATTTTTTTTACATACTTTCATCACAGTAGCTCATCACCATAGTAACAGTAAAATAGTAAGTAACATAGTAAAAGGGGGTGATCAGGGCTTTTTTTTCACACTTTGTGTGCTGTTACAATGAAGATAATTGTAACAGCAAAGTTTTCATGAACAGATTTGTAATGCTCATGCGCATTGGGCCCATGAAAAGCTGTATGCGACATCTATTTTGTTCATGTCTCAGCTGATCTCAGCTATGTTGTCATATGAAGGGACAGTGACCTTTTCCTCTCGCCCCCTCCCTCCTCCTTTCAGTTCGTACAATCCACTACCCTTAGCAGCATGGCAAACCTCAATCTCTTAATCAAGGTTTCCAACCTCCCGCAGCATTTTTTACTGACAAAACAAGGAAAATTTACTGGCGGGGCACATTTTTTTACTGGCAACCTAAGAAATTACAGAACTTCTATTGAAAATGAAAACAGTTAATATTTGAACAGTATAAACATGATATGGAAACACTGACAATGCCTATAACAAAGTAATTTGCTTGATTTACACTTTAAAAGTCAACAGAGCATGAAATTATCAGCCCCTGATATTTACTGGCAGTGGTAAAAAAAACACTGATTTTTACAAACTGTCAGTAAATTTACCGGTGGTTGGCAACCCTGCTCTTAATACACATCTCAGGGCTCATAAAATGAGCTTGCCTGCTTGAGTGACAAGAGAGTTAATAAATACCTCAGTTGGAAGCCATACAATACACATATCTGTCTCTCAGTAAAATCCATCATCCCAGTATATTCCATAGCACCCTCTAGTGTGCTAGAAGAGTAAGACATACTTTTTTTTAGAACAGGTTCATTTACAGGTTTGGTAGGCAGCCAAGCCTGGGTGTGTTTTTGTGATCTGGGTTGGGAGTGACCTATAGAGCTGGGTGACTCACAGGTGGTGTCACTAGGACTTCCCACTTCTTTCCAGAATCTTCTAGTGATTTCTGGAAAGAGAGGTGGGAGGGAAGGTAGAGCCACTTGTGGTATTCTGAGGGGCCTTGACCAATCCCAAATTTGGATTGCCAGGGGGCAGGCCTCCTTAAATACCCAGGGTCAGCCCAGCTGGGGAGGACATGTTTGAGTGGAAGATGGAGATGGAGGGTTAGGCTGTCGGGGCCTTTGAGGGAGTTCCCCAGTCTTCGGGAGGGTGATCTTGGGCCTGGGCTCGGGTGCGGATGGGACCTGCTTACAACCCACGGAGGTGTCCTGACCAGCAGGCACAGGAAGAGCAAGAGAAGACAGTGGGAGAACACTGTCGGCAAGTCTCCAGGAGTTCCACAGTTGCAGCCAGGTGGGCTGGTGAGTGTTCACACAGTCAGGAGGACTGGGAGGCACGCCTGAGAAGACTGAGATGCAGCAGTCTGGGATGGGTGCAGAGCCAGCCTGGAGGATTGTGGTGGCATGCGCAGTGGAGAGAGGCAGCTGCAGCCAGGAGGGATGGCAGTGCCTGAAGAGGTGATGCTGGAAGCAGTAGCCACAGGGACAGCTAGTACTGGAACTTTTTATTTTGCTACACCATAGGGGCCCGTGGTCCCTGCCTGTAAAGGGCATCTGCTTTAGGCCTGGCTGAGCCAGTGCCAGGCCTACAATGCTAGCTAGTTCAGGAAATACTGCAAGTGATGTGCTGGAGGAGTGAGGAGTGATGATCTGCAAGAAAGGAAGTGCAGGAGGAGAAGAGGAGATGGTATATATACCAAGGTGTAAAAAGTTTGGTCCCATACTGACTGTTGATTACTTGGGTGTCTTATAAGTTCCCCATCCCTATCCAAGTTGAATTCCTGCAATAAAACATAAAAAAACAAGTGCAAGGATTGCTTTCATCCTCTGAGCGAGTGAAAAGTGTGTGCTTGGCTGGGCAGGATGACAGATGAACAACTACACTCAGCAGCCCCTACGGGGGTACCGCTACGATTCCATAACTTCTAAAACCAAGACAACACAGCTGGCATATAGACATATTTGCCTCCCTCAGTTAATTTGTAGCATTTTGAGTCCAAACATCATTAACCTAGGAGTACCGGGAGTAGAACCGGCTCAATTTCTCTCCTGGGCAAACTGGGCATCAGAGACCTAACACATTTGTAACCATTATGAAGCTAATTTCATGCTGAACAATAATTTTCATGTTAACCTACTGTAAACGGTAAGTATTCAGAGATATGAATACCTATAGAAAACTGTGTCTGGGACCTGGTCATAAATGTGGTGACATCCCAGCAACCCTCCTCAGACCCTTAATTGGTCAGATGGCCTCTGTCAACTCCCCTTTGATACCAGAGAAAAGGGGAAGGCCAACATATTGTGTTAGCACTCATGTACCTTCAAGAACAAGAAGACATGTCAAGTTATGACCACCAATTTACCATCTTGCTCATTAACTGAAATCTGCTGAAAACAGGACATGACTCTTAGTTAAAAGTTGATGGTGGCAGTTAAAGGGTTAATTGCCTAATTAACTTAACCCAGTGACAATCGCTCTCAGGCTGCTTGCACCTAAATTGTAGTCCCACAAGCTGGAAATCTTTGTGCAGGGTGCATCTGAGAGTTGCATTGTTACGTAAGTGATAGCGCAGTGTGAGATTGGCCAGTCCTTTGTCCCGAGTGGTGAGAAGGGCAAGAGTCATGGTACAGGGTGCTGTGATTGGCCCAGGTACCAAGTGATAGCTGTTGGCCAATCATAGCATAGGAAAAACTGCTGTTATAAATGAATTCATTCATAACAGCTTTGTTGACATTGACACCCTTAGGTCTGGTATGGATTTTGAAGGGAACCTCCACGTCAAAATGTTTTTAAAAAATGGCGTGGGGTCCCCCCCAAAATCCATACAGACCCCTATCCGAGCAGGCAGCGCCCCACTGCAATGGAGAATGTTCAGATTTCCCGAACTTGGGCTTTACTGAAAGCTTCACACTTTATGTTTTTGTAGAGGCCTTTCCTCCTGGCAGCAGCGTTTTGGCAGAAAAAAAAGCTTGACGCTCTTGGGTGTTAATTAATTTCATTAGCCAGAATAATATTTTCCTCTGTGCTGAATGTGCCTAGCATTAAAGCGTGTTTAGACGTGTCAAGTGTTTTTGTAGTGTATTTTTTTTCTGCCTCTAAATGCCCCTTCCTCTAAACTCCTATATCTGCATGGACACATTGGCTAATAGGCAAGGGAGTTTAGAGGCAGAAAAAAATGCAGACGCCTCTAAGAGCAGCATCCAAAATGCCCAGGAGGCCTTAAAAGGATCATACAAATCTTTAAAGGCAAAGAGTGATACATCATTTTCATTGCATATATACATGTCTATCATTGCTATAAAGATCCTGCTTCTGCTGGCTACCATATCACTTACCTCTGCAGAGTAAAATAACAGCCAGTGGGTAAACCCAGAGCATGCAGCAGGGAACATAGGCAACTAACACACTCAAAATTGTCAGATTGTAAACATTTTTTTTGGTTAAGCTTTGCAAGAAAACAAAAATAGAAGTATTTGACAGTAGGATTGATATTATTACTTCTATTCGGGAGGCAGGCGGGCTATGATCTTCATCTGTCCTGTACAACCTTGTAAAACACATAAATAAAAATCAATTTCCCAGAAGCGCAAAGCAGGGGGCAGCTGAATTTACACACTGTACAGCTCAGTGAGGAGAGCTGATTGGAGAGAAGGGACAGACCCCCCTCCACATAGCACACAGGAACCATGCAGAGCTGAGAAAATCAATCACAGGCTGTGTGCTGGGGCTCCACCCCCCTGTTACCTTTTTTTATCTCTTGGAGACATGAAAACCTGGCAAAAAAATTACTCATGTCGATAGCAGAGGAACTAGACAACAGAGAAAAATCACACCCAGTGTTTTGGAATGAGGCAAGTAAACGCTATAGAAGGATGTACTTTGTTCGTATTTCATATCAGAGGTTTATAACCACTGTAATAGGGAAAAAAATACAGGGACTACCATTTCAAGCCTCCTTTGAAACTATTAGTTGCCTGGTTATCTCTGGCTATAGTATTGCCAAGTCACAAGTCAGAAGACGTCCGCATTCTTTATCTCTACATATGTTCTATGTCATAGGCTCACACAGCCAAGGAGCTAGCATTTTAAGAAGAGATGGCAGCCTAGATATTATTCTCATGATCATCTTCCTTCAAAATTGATTCAAATGTTATAAGATAGCCAAAGCCTTTGTGTGAGATCTGTCCTGTTTTTCATTGACTGAATTCCAGAAAGTGACAAAACATAGGAGGTGCCAGTTACTAATCACACACCTATCAGGAGAAAGAAAACATTACCTGGGAGTCACGGTAAAATAAAAGATTTCACAGTGTACCTGAGCAGTGTGGTCCTGGACACCTGAAGGGGAACTTTTGCGTCTACAAAACAGGAGAGATCTCTTTGAAAGAAGTGAATCTAACACAAGATAATGGGCATGAAAGAAGTTCTAACGTTCAACAAAAATTCTTCCAGCGTAAAAAAGGTGAGCAGTTACAAAAACAATTAGGTAACCAAAATGTTTGCAGATACCATGGATTTGGTCAATGGTTAACTTGTAGAAAGGAATTCAAGTATGTTTAAGTAATGAGGATCTAACTAAAAGGAAATCATGCTCTGAAATACTTTTTTTTTTATACATAGCAAAAGTAGCTGAACCAAATCCATCAATCTATCTGAAAGCCACCTAGTTTTTATAACTGTTTGTGAAAGCTGATATCAGATCATTGTGCTGGGTCAGTTCACGTTTTGTTTTATTAACTAATTAAAAGGTTGTTAGAATAACTGCAATTATGCTAAACACTGCTATTTTTTTAAGATATGTGCATAATAGCAATACAGTATATTCAAATATTAATCAGTTTAAAGGGGTTGTACACCCTCAAGGTTTTTCACCTTAATGCATTCTATGCATTAAGATGAAAAACCTTCTGTAGTGCAGCAGCCCCCCAGAGCCACCCTTTTACTTCCCTGAACCCGATCGTTCCAGCGATGGGACGAGCACAGCAGCTTGGGTCCTCATTGGATAGATTGATAGCAGCAGGAGACATTGGCTCCCGCTGCTGACAATCAAATCCAGTGACACGGGAGCCAGGGGGCGGGGCAGAGTGCTGCTATCTGCTGCACGAGTGCCCCCATGGAATGCGGCTCTCAGTGGGGGCACCCAAGAAGAGGAGGATTGGGGCCACTCTGCGCAAAACCCTTGCACAGAGGTGGTAAGTATGACATGTTTAAAAAAAAAGAACCTTTATAACCCCTTTAACTGCAAGAGGTAGTTGGAATGCATTGGATGCTTTCTTGTGAATTTCACTTTTTATTTTGTATACCCCACCTAATTCTGTTAGTTACTCCTAGTGTATGTTGGGGGTCCGCACCTTATGTAATGGAATGTCTTATATCAGCACTGTTCATTGACATGCTGCAGTATTGTGTAGAGTCTTGTTAGCTCACAAATATTTTATAGTGGCATCATTTATAGTAAACCCACACAGTTAGATCTGTGTCAGCAACATATTACTATAAAAGTAGGTGGCCAAAGATTTGTATGCATGCCATTATTTCCCCTGCATCTCCTGCTGAGCAACCTGAGAGCCCCAAACACAAATTAGGTCAGTAAGAAAATGTAAATTTTTAGCTCCAGGTATTGCACCACCCATATTTTTCTAGCTGAGAAGGGAGTGGGGGGGTGGGGGGTAGGGAGGACTTTAAATGAGGCAGTGACTGGGTAGAGTCATATGCCTCCATCCCTGGTGCAAATAAAAAAGAGGGGAAATTTGGGACTTCAAATGAAGCAAAAAAAAAAATTGATATATAATATCATGCTTATTGGTACATATACACATGTTGAGTTATAACAAAATACAGTGAATAAATAATATTTCTCATTAGTAACATATCGTACATATACAGTATCTCACAAAAGTGAGTACACCCCTCACATTTTCGTAAATATTTTATAATATCTTTTCATGTGACAACACTGAAGAAATGACACTTTGCTACAATGTAAAGTAGTGAGTGTACAGCTTGTATAACAGTGTAAATTGGCTGTAAATTGGCTGTCCCCTCAATTGCTGCTGGCTGTGAGGGGTGTACTCACGTTTGTGAGATACTGTACATACATACATATTGCTGCACCACGGGTTGTGGGTGGTGTTAGTTGATAACCTGGACCTCTCTAAGTAATATAAAAAAGTCAATAATGAATCATGATTGTAAAAGCAAGTATGGTCAGATGGTAGTGATAGCGTAGCATCGAAAAAGGCTCTATGCATTTCCTGGGTTCTTTCCACTCATCAGGATCCGATGCAGGGTACATATACTTGTATCTGCAAAAAAGTGCATATATATGTAATCTGGTATTTGATGCAAAGAAAGAGAGGGGAAGGAAAAGTCCCATGCATTAGCAGGTTCCCCCCCCCCCCATGCATTAGCAGGAGAACCCCCCCCCCCCCCCGGTTACTCACAAGTCAGCTATAGGTTTCAAATGGGGTGCTGAGAGCCGAAGACATAATGGAGTATTCACCTCCGGGAACTGTGGCAGTGGCAAGACAAAAATGAAATGGAGAGGGAGAGGAAGGCACCAGGTGGGCGTTGCAGCTCCTGGAAATGTATGAAAACTCCAATGTCTCCAGAATCCAGTCCCATGTGTAAAGGACAGCCATTGAGGGTCACCTAAGTGGTGTTAGAAATTTATATCAAAAACATGTATTGGATATATCTCCCAACCCCCACAAACCCCCACAACTTGTCAAGTGGCCACCGCTCTGCCAAAGGGAGGGGAGAGAAAGGAACCTGCTAATGCATGGGACTGTGCATGAACTAGGTAAACCATGTTTTCTGTGATACACGTCCCCTAGCTACCTCCAGCAAGCCATATATACATTATATAGCAGAGGTGTCATGACAAAGCTTCAGCTTGGAAATAAAAGACACTATTTGCGTTCACAAAACCCAGGTTTGGACCCCCTGGGGTACTAGGGAGGAAATTTACAGAAAAAGGGCAATTTTCATGATAATAATTAATTGATACAGATAGGATGTATGGTCCGCAATGCTCTCTCTGCAATTGAAGAAGAAGAGAAAAGGGAAGGCAAGTAGAATGAGGGATAACAAAAGGTAAGCTAGGGAGAAGAATCTATACAGGGACTAGAGAAAGGAGGGAAGAAAGGGCTCTTGAATTCCCGATATGTTTCTCCTAATTTTTGTTTAAAGTAAAGCTATTAGCTGGGCATCTTGGATCCATGGAGACCACGTACTGAGAAATTTCTTGTGGGTATCTATGAGTAAATGTTTAAATTCAGTCAAATATACAAATTGCTTCTTCCATGCTTTAGCAATGTTCACATAATTTAGTGCATGCTTTTACTGTGATATGTCGTCATAACACAAAGGCCTCCAAACTTTCTGAAGAAAGGGTTACTGATTTTTCAGATTGGGGGGGGGTCGGACTGGGGGCAGTGAAAGTAGAAAATGTCCTGGTGTTAGTGGGAGCAATAGTACCTTATCTCTGGTGTCAGTGGGAAGAACAGTGTTCCACCTTTGGCGTCAGTGGGAGGAATACCCCCCTATCATTGGTGCCAGTGGGAGAAATTATGCCCCATCGTGTCAGTGGGAGGAATAGGGGTTGATTTACTAAAGGCAAAGACTGTGCACTTTGCAAGTGCAGTTGTTCCAGAGCTTAGTAAATGAGCAGAAGTTATGCTGGCTTCCATCATCCAATCATGTGCAAGCATAAATGCTGTTTATTTTTTCATTTTCTTTGCATGTGATTGGGTATTCTTTGCAAAGTGAAGCTTTACCTTATTTACTAAGCTTTGGAGCAACTGCACTTGCAGAGTGCAACTGCACTTTGCAAAGTGCACAGACTATTTGCCTTTAGTAAATCAACCCCTATTCCTCTCACTGACACAAACAATGAGGCATAATTCCTCCCACTGGCAACAACAGTGCACCATAGTGTTTGGTATTGGTGAGAGGAATAGTGTCTTGTATCAGTGAAGAAAATAGTGTTCCAAGGGCCACATAAAGGTAAGCAAAGGGATGCAGTTTGGAGACCACTGGCTTAACAAATCTAAATTGATAAAATGTTCCTTTTAGCCACAGGTTGTTTTAATCATTTGCATGCAGTTAAGGATCTCTTATATCAGTCACTTGCCTTAACAACATTTTTTTGGATATAATAATGCCAGGAACTATACTGGTGGCACTATTGTTCCTGGACCAGAAGGTTGTATTTCCGGTGTCGTGTCCACCACCAGGTGTCTCCTTAGCTGATCCCAGCAATTAGTCTTCATCTGATACTGGCTGCTGGGAGGGTATTTAATCCCTCCTCTACTGTTTCTTCTTGATTCAATGTTTTGCCTGCTAGTTATATACATGCTTGCAGACTACTCCTTAGCATAAATCCTGCCTGAGCCTGATCTTGATCCTGATACAGCCCTGTACCTGTATCCTGTGCCCTGCTGCCTTATATCTGCTCCCCTTGTTCCCGATCCCAGTCCTGGTTCCTCGTTCTTGATTGTTCCTTGCACCTCCAGTTTACCCTGGTGATCCATGCTTCCCTTTTGTCTGTATATATTGTATTATTGTTAGTTTGCTAGTTAGTTTTTCTGTCACTTGGTTAGTTAGGCTGCTAGTTAGGTATTTTTCTTACTTGGTTTATTAATCACTTATATTCTCATGTTTGCTATGTACTCTTTTTGCAGGTGTTTGGATAGCTTTTTTTTAATGAATATAAACTCCCCAAAACTCCGCCTCCCACTTGAAAAAGTGCAATACCTTCCAAGAATTTAAACAACACAAAACATACAAACAGCAATAAAATCAATCTGGGCGGTTGCCGGGTGGTTAATAGAGGATACCATTTAGTCACCTAAAAAATTTGCAACTATTGTGGAGACCCAATTGTATGTCCAGTGGAATCAGTGGTGTTGTGCTCGCTGTAGTTGCCTACAGAATAACACAACACTGTCCTGAATAATGTTTTACACTGGAGCAACAATGGGATCACAAGGATCAAAGTTTAAATATGCAAAAAAACTTCAATTGATTAGGTTCTCTTTCAACTGATAAAGATACCACTCTAAGTACAGATATGTAGCTCCTACCCCATTTTTCCGGGAGCTTGATGGTGACTACCAGAGGTAGGGAGGGCTGACATAATTCCTTAGGGTGTAGGATATTAGGCAATGTGGGTGACGAATAAGAAAGAAAGTTGGGCGCCAGTCATTTTTATGATTAAACAAGAGAGAAGTTTATTTCTCTAACAGGAAAAATGGGGGATAGAGCACAGGACACCCTTAATAACGATCAGCAACAGGCAGATTGGCAGACTCCTTAGACAAAAATAGGTGAGATTAGGCAGACAGCAGTACAGGGAAAAGAGCCTATAAGCTGAACCAGCACATCTGTACTTTGCAGGCTAAGCTGTCTCCTATGGTAACTGAACTTAACTCGTGGAAGGTGCAGAAACTCTGTGGATGATTCATTCTTGACTCTTTCCCAGGGTCTCCATGGAGTCACCTCTGGTACTTCATCTCAGGTCTCAATCCTTTCCTTTCAGCATTGTTTCCGGATATTGAGCAGAGTTATCTCAGCAGAATCTTGAACACCCGGATAGGCCTAGCAGCCAGGAGAGCACCTGGATATGCCTCAGGCTTCAGACCTAGCAGCCAGGAGCTCCTCCACACACACACACCAAACCAGGCCGCAGCCCTGGGCGGAAAGACTGAGATCACCTGACTTCTTCACAATAAATAGCTTCTCCCAGCATTCATAGCAGCAAATCTGATTGGCTGGGAAATGTATGTTTATCCATAACTTGAATGTACTGTAGCTCCGGGCTTTTTTTCAGCGGGAACGCGGGAATACGCAGTTCCAGCACCTCTTGGACTGACTGTATGTAATGGCAAGGGGTGCTGGGGTGTGCTGCAGGGTATTAATGCTCACTGCTGGGGATCTATTTTTGCAAGGGGGGTCTATTGTTGCTGGTGGGGGACCTATTGTTGCTGGGGGGGTCTTCTGTTGCTGGGGGGTCTGTTGTTGCTGAAAGAGATCTACTGTTGGGGGAGGGGTCTATTGTAGCAGCCAGACAGACTATTAATGCTGGCTGTGCAGAGATCTGTTGATGCTGCCAGGAGTCTATTGTTACTGGCGGGGAAATTTGTTGTGGTTGGTCCATTGTTGTTAGGGGGGTCTATTGTTGCTGGCTGCAGGGGGTCTATTTTACTGCTTTTCTTGATATCATTACCAAATTCCATACAAATTACTTAGCACCTCAAAATGATACTAGGTTCTATATTGTCTAAAAGGGACGGTACTGGGAGGGGGGTAGAGGCGCAGAAAAGGGGTGAGTCGGAAAGGGGGAGTTCCTGCACCTATTGTCTGAGAAAAAAGCCCTGTATAGCTCATACTAATGTCAAAGGCAACAGTGACACCTACTGACAAAAGGGAGAAGCCACAACTAAATAGAATTAGAACAGAAATAATTTGACCACTAAACACTACAAATTAGCCAGGCTGGCTACCACCCTGCATAACTAAATTTACCTGTAGCCCTATTCTAGGATGTGGGTGCTACAGATATATGTAATAAACATGTGTTCATGCTGGTGATGATTACTGATGCTGAGTGGAGCTGTGAATAATAGGGTGATTATGTTGGATACTTGTGTTTATTTAGAACCATATATCAGTCCAGTTTTCATTCATATTTGAAAGCAAACAGCAGGTGGACTCTCAATTAGAGCGCAATTCAAACAGTTGTGTCCTAGAAATGCAGATAGCAGCAGTAGTTATATGCAAAATAGTGTATTGTGCTGTAATTACAGCACAGTTACTCAGTCTTATCCATACTTGCTGCTTCAGTGCAAAAAGTCCTTTCCAAATGATAATTTTTAAGGTGAAATGTAAAAGATGTTAAGGGAGATATCGCACAGCTTTAGAATGATCATTATTAGTAGATTGGCAATAGGCAGTTCACGCCTTTAGGTGGTGAGAAGCATATATCGATATAGATTAGAAGGGAGCAAAGCAGGTATATGCAGAGCTGCAGATGATCCTTCTACCTCTATGCGGTGTAACTGCTTTATAAATATTTAGTAATAACAATTTACAAATAGATAATTGCAAGCTTTGTATGCTTTGCGTACCTTTTTTTTTTTTCCCACCCCATTCTTTCCACAGTGGCCATTTTTTACTTTGTATCCTTTCACATGTGAGTGCTCAGCTCTGTTCAGCAGGGACTCTGCTGAATCAGAGCAGACAGGGATGGATGTAACTTTGTGGCCTCTATACCAGTTCACTTTTTGCCTGAATTCTGAAAGTGGACTGTGGTGGATCTGTGATGGCTCTAAGGGCAATGAACATGTATCCGATTACATCAGGCTATCTCTGAACCGTCATGTTTAGGTCTTGAAAAAACTGGAAAGGAAGTAGTCCTTTTTCTGTTTTTTTTCTGTACCTGGACAGACTCTGAGGTTGAAAGAATGTTGACATCCTTCTGCCTATAGACCTGCATGGAGCTTCCAATCAGGTCTGTCTGAAAAACTGACAGGAGGAGTTAACTGGAAATCCCATGTGAAAGGGTCCTTAGTGAGTGGGGGGAAGTTTTGCTGACTTCAATCATTTATTTTTCTTCCTTTTCCCTTGCACACAGTTGGGTATTCTTTGCAAAGTGAATCCACCCTTAAAGCATTTGTTAACCTGTGAGTTCTGTGTCATGGCCCTCCTCCCCCTCCTGCCGCTGAAATAACTGTTAATGTGCTGTATAATCCTGTTGGGTTCCTATGCCTGTGTCCCTCTGTCTCTGTGTTTTAGTTAAAAAAAATGCTGTAAATACCAGATTCTAATGTGCCGCTCGGCGATCATGTGACCAGCCGGCTCTCTCTTCTTTCCTCCTCCCGAGTGATGTCAGCGGGGGGATTTTTGGCCCCTCCCGCTCTAGCTGTCAGACGGGGAGAAGAGAAAGCCGAGTGGCGCATTGAAATACGGTATTTACAGCATTTTTTAAGATAAAACAATTACTTTAAGCCTAGTACACACAGGCCGAATGTTGAGCGACATTCGGCCCGTGTGTACTGGAGTTAATCTGACAAAAGGCTTCTGTAAAAGGGGCATGATCAAAAAGGTCTACCAATCAGCTCCTGATCAGTGCTCTCAGTCACTGGCTGAGAGCAGTGTGCAGAGTGTTCTGGTGGGGCGGGTGGACTGCCCCCCTGTCAGAACGCAATAAAACATCAGGGGAGATCACTGTACTAACATTGGATATTTAGTACAGTGACTCCTCCTGAGCTGTCAGTTTTTTTTCATTCAGTCCTGCAGGGTTAAAAAAAAAAAAACTACTGGTGTGAATGAACCATAAGCTTTGCCTTATTCACTAAGCTCATTAAAAATTCACTTTGCAATCCCCATTTGTTCGCACCCCCACCCCACCACTGCCACATTTCGCACTTTTTGGAGGGGAGGGGGGAGCGGGTACCTGGTTTTGACAGGTACTCGCTCCCACTTCTGGGTAAGATCGCCACGGCGATATTTGAGTTTTTCCGGCTCCTCCTCCTTCCCCCCGCTGCCTTCTAGGACACACACAGGTCCCAAAAGAGGGCGGGACTATTCAGAAAGCACAGCATGACTCGTGCATGTGCAGTAAACTAGCAGTGAAGCCTGAAAGCTTTGCTTCCTGTTTTCCTTAGTGAAGATGCTGGCGCCTGCACCGGGAGCACAATGACGAATCAGCTTAGGGTGCTGACATTGCTGGATCACTGGACAGGTAAGTGTCCTTATATTAAAAGTCAGCATCTACAGTGTTTGTAGCTGATGACTTTTATTTTTTTTTTTGCCCAGACTGGAGCTCCTCTTCAACATGCTCTACTCTTATGGTGAATCAACCCCAATATCTCTCAGTAACAGTCTCCCTGCTTACATCTGCTATTAACCACTAGACATCCATGCTATGGCCGAATGACGGCCACAGCGCGGACCTGCATTCCCGGGAGGCCGTCATATGACGGCCTCCCCTGTGCACTCTCCCTGCGCACGCCCTGCAGGGCGCGCGCCGGGCGCGCTGTGATCACCGAGTCTATGAGACTCGGCTGATCACTGATCCGTGTAAGGGGCCGGTCCCGGCCCCTTACCATGTGATCAGCTGTCAGCCAATGACAGCTGATCACATGATGTAAACAAAACATCGGTAATCGTTTTTTTTTTTACTCGCGCTGACAGCGTGAGTAGAAAAAAAAGCCGATCACCGGCTCACATGTCAGGGACATCGATCCCAAAGTGGAAGAGGCACATCTGCCTCATCAGTGCCCACTAAAAGTGCCACCTAACAGTGCCCACAGTGCCACCTATCAATGCCCACAAGTGCCACCTATCAATGCCCACAAGTACCACCTATCAATGCCCACCTGTAGTGCCAATCAGTGCCACCTGCCAGTGCTGCCCATCACTGCCACCGATCAGTGCCCATCACTGCCACCCATCAGTGCCCATCACTGCCGCCTATCAGTGCCCATCACTGCCGCCTCATTAGCGTACATCAATGAAGGAGAAAAATTACCCATTTTAAATTTTTTATAACAAAATATTAAAAAATTAAATTTTTTTTTTTTTTAAATTCAGTTTTTTAAATTTTTTTAACAAAAAGTAAAAACCGCAGAGGTGATCAAATACCACCAAAAGAAAGCTCTATTTGTGGGAAAAAATGATAACAATTTCATTTGGGTACAGTGTTGTATGACCACGCAATTGTCATTCAAAGTGCGTCAGCGCTGAAAGCTGAATATTGGTCTGGATAGGAGGGGGGTTTAAGTGCCCTGTAAGCAAGTGGTTAAACCAACATCAACATTTATCCTCTCACTTCATGTCAACCTGATGGATTTTCCTTGAAGCAATGCAAATGACTGGAATGTCTTTCAAAGCACACAATCGATTAAGAAGAGTTATTCTTTCTGTTCTGTGTATAGTTTTGCATTAATATTTAACTCTTGAGAGCTACCTAATGTTCACATTTAAACATTCTTGAATAGCCCTACTGTATAAACTTTAATAACACACCCCTGGCAATTCATTGTTATTTGTTTTGAGTTTTGAGTCTTGTGTTACTTTGTGTATTGTTATATCTTAGAACTGTTTAACCTCTTGTCTTACACTTTATTTTTTAGGTACCTAGAGAAGACAAGTAGGTTTGACATTAGTGGATGATTTACTAAAGAACAAATTGTAACTGTAGCCTGTGTTTGCTTTGGGCTCCATCACACCAGGCTGCATTGCTTGTGCATTGGGATGTGTTGTGTGGGGCAGTGAGGGGCGATGCATCTCATTACTATTTTTTTCTTTTTTAACTTTATTTAAGTGTCACAAAATGGCACTTCATTCAAGCCTATGCACTGCAGAGTGTAGCGACATGCTGTATGTTTATTCACAGCCCCTAAACACAGCATTATAGTGTGAACAGCTCGCATTGAAAACAGTTGTTTTCTATGTGCTCTTGTGCTGAGTCTGCACTGACATGTGTAGATTAGACATGTACAATTTGTTTAGTTCCAAATTAGTTTGTTGACGAAATTCAGCATATTCGTTTATTTGGAAGCATCTGAATGAACAAAAGACTCTTTTGATGAATGCATACCAAACGAATTGTCAGTAAGAACGAAAACCCAAAGAAACAAAAATTTGAAAGAACTGATTCAACCTACGAGTTTACCGAATCAATTACATTCGGATAATTTAGTTTTTTGTATTTTCTATTATAATTAAAATATGAACTATTATTATAGTTTTTTTTATTATTATTATTTATTATTATAAATTATTGAATTATAGGTAAAAATAACTGGAGTCAGTAATTCTTCTATTCAGGTCTCTGTGCCATAGCAGCTAATTTGGGACAGATTTGATTTACATTTTTATTGAATTTTCCTTTCAAATTTGGCTAAAGTAACTGTTAGTGAGCATAACGAATACAAATGCATCAGAAGTTACAAATTATCCAAAGTAACGAATGCCCCATCTAAACGAATGGAAAAGAACGAATACGAATGCATCTGAAGTTACGAATGCCGATCAT
This sequence comes from Aquarana catesbeiana, assembly GCF_042186555.1. Classification (NCBI taxonomy): domain Eukaryota; kingdom Metazoa; phylum Chordata; class Amphibia; order Anura; family Ranidae; genus Aquarana; species Aquarana catesbeiana. The sequence goes on along the minus strand of NC_133332.1, from coordinate 109,009,042 downwards.
AACAATTGATCCGATAAATGAAAAGAAACAAAAAAACGTATGAAACGAAAACTGAACTAAACACAATTTTTGGTAGTGCACATGTTTAGTGTAGATCAACTTAGCTCCATGGATATAATGTGACCGAACCCTTAGAATACCAAGAGTACCTTAGAATGCTAAATGTACATAATATAACTGGATACTAACATTTATAGGTAAAGTTAATTGAAGGGAATATTTAGTTGCCTCTTGGGGCTTTTATTGGTTGAACTAGATGGACGTGTGTATTTTTTAACTAGACTATGTAACTATGTAAGTATGGAATATACTGTAACAAATAAAGACAATACATTCAAAACTAGATAGATAGTTATTTGGCTTACATTGAATAATCCAATGTACGTCCAAGTGTTTATATAGAAATCAAATATACAGTTAACCAGTTTAAAGAACGCATCAAATTTTGTTCTACAAGACAGTTTTAGGAATGTGAACACTTTGTTAATGCAGGACCACAAAATAATCTCTTAGGTCAGATTTACTACAAGTCAGGTACAATAGATCATACAGCTGTCAATCTAATGCCCTTTACATAGATGAAACATTTCTTACTTTCATATTCCATCTTCAAAATCTGCCCCATTTCATGGAACCACTAGCGTGTACGTTTTTACCACTTTCAGTCGTTTCACACTTTATTTATACTTCAGAACAACTAAGGAGTCCTTTATGTCATTCAAATCAATTACCAGATCCATTAAAGAGGAAATTCAGTCCCCTCTTTAGTGGTTCTGCTTCCCTCTCTGGCACCGCAAATTATGGAACATGCACAGATGTGCCAAAGGGCTCTTCCTGGCGTGACCAAAACTGAACTGCATATTCAAGGGGAGGCAGAACCAGTGTTTTGTAAAGAGGTAGAATCATTGATTCATCTCTTGAATATACTGTATGCCCTTTTCAATGCATCAGAGTTGTGCTAGCTTTGTCAGCTTGGCATTGCATGCTATTGTTAAAGTATTACTAAACCCAGGACCCTGCATTCCCAATCTCTGGTTTTCCACAGTGCACAAAACATGGAAATGCAATTATTTTAGTAAATATAAACTGCTAAATACTTTTGCTCATCAGGAGTGTATAAACTGTAGCAGTCCTGTGACTTCTATCAGTGTCCGGACGAGCACTAGTTAAGGCTTGTAGGAGGAGTTTTCATTCTCCTCTGACTGTCCTGACCCCAGACCCTCTGTCTAGACAGTGCTGATTGACCCTGTGCTGATTAGGGATGGGCCAAATGGACCCCTGTTTGGTTCGCACCAGAACTTTCCAACACTGCGAAAGTTTGGACCCGAATAACGAACCCCATTAAAGTCAAAGGGACCCAAAGGTCAAAAAGCAAAAGTGAAGGTAGTTGGGCATACAATGGTTATAGCGGTCCAGGTCCTGCCCTGGGGGACATTTATCAATAAAAAAGTTTGTGAAAAATGTAATTTTTAAATGAGCAGTGATTTTTTGATTTTTAAAGTGAAAGCCTAAAAATGAAAAATTTCTTCCAATATAGTGCCTGGGGGGTCCCCTTAGTCTACCTGTAAAGTGGCAGATCTGTACCACGTCTAGAATCTGCTGCAGCAATAATTGCATTTATAAAGCCCAAAAAAATGAAATTTTGCCTGCAAGCTGTCTTTATTTTTCTCAGCAACAGCTGGGGAGCCAGTGTGTATGATGAGTCCACATCGTAGTGAGATTTTTTGGATACATTCTGGTGTCATCAAGGTTCTTTTGATGAAAGCAAGAATTGTCCTTGCTGTAAAAAATTGCAATGATATGCACCTGTCAAACAGGTGCAGAAAAATTGGTCTTTGGGTGTTAATTGTGCCCATGAAACCTATACCAAAAACATTCTTCCAGATGAAATGATTGAACACCCTCAAATCTAGGCAGCCTCGAAGTCCTGCAGAGATTCCACATCCCAAAAAGACTTAATCAGTGACATCAGGATCAGGGGCTTCATAGCTGGTAATCCAGGACTGATTCATTTTTATAAAAGTCAAATCGTCCACGGAGTCTGTGGACAGAGGCGTTCTATTATCAATAACGAAACCTCCTGCAGCACTGAATGCCCATTCTGAAAGCATGCTGGATGCAGGGCAGCCCAACAACTCAATAGCATATTGGGCAAGTTCTGGCCAGTGGTCTATTCTTATAACCCAGTAAGTCAGTGGATCGTCAGCTGGAAAGCTCTCCATCTCTGTTTTGGCCCCGAGGTAATTGTCCACAATGTGATGCAGATGCTGCCGATGGGATGTGAAAGCTGACAGCCTTGGGCGGCGAGGACTAAAAAAATTCCAAAATGCCTCACTTAGGCAGACGCCTTCTCCAACACTCCTCTCTTGACCAACAGAAGACTCAAAATGATGTTTTCCATGACACTGTAACCTACTGGAGTTAGGAAAAACCTTCAATAAAATCCTCTTTAACGTGTCCTCAAGAGATTTTACCTTCTGCACTCTCTATTGGGATGGGATGAGTTCTGAGACCTTCCTTTTATGACAGTGGTCAAGGAGGGTTGCCAACCAGTAATCATCCTTCTCCTTTATGCCTCATATTCTTGGGTCATTTTGCAGGCTTTGAAGCATGAGGTTGCCCTTGTGCCTCAAATTTGCAGAGGCTTGAGAAGCAGACTCTTCGGGGTCACTCACAGCACCTGAAACTTCCTCCTCCCAGCCACGTACTACTCCCAAGGGTCCTAGGGTTGGAAAGCCATCGCTTACAGATTGACGCATGTCTTCCTCTTCTTCAAAGCCTATGAAAGTGCTACAATCCTCCTCCTCATCCTCATCCTCCCCCCCTCTCTCCTCCTGTTTGTGTTTTGTGACATAGGAATGATGGTGTCTGGATAAAGTAGACCTTAAGAGGAAAGGAAGTCCTCCTCTTCTCCTGCTGCTCTGCCTCCAGTTCCCTGTCTATAATGCCACACAGATTCTGCTCCAGCAGGAACACAGCAGGGATTTTGTCAGTGATGCATGCACTGTCACAGCTCATCATCCTTGTGGCCTCCTCAAATGGTGACAATACAGTGCATGCATCCTTAATGATCAGCTATTTGGCGTGGGGAAAAAAGCAGAGGCGGCCTGAGCCTGTTGTCATGTTGTATTCGCACAGGTACTTGTTGACGGCCCTCTGTTGCATGTATAGCCGCTGCAGCTTTGACAAAGTCGAGTTCCAGCTGGTGGGCATGTCACAAATCAGTTTATGGGCAGGTGCATTTCCCGCTGAATTTCAGGCAACTGAGCACTGGCTGTGTATGACCGCCTAAAATGGCAACAGACTCTTCTGGCCAGCTTTAGCACATCTTGCAACTCTGGGTACGTATTTAGGAAATGCTGCACCACCAAATTGAGGACATGTGCCAGTCAACTTTCCCTGTCTAAGGGAGGACAGGAGGTTTGAGCCATTAACACACACCACCATTCCTGGCTCCAGCTGGCATGGTTTGAACCACCTCTGGGCCTGTCCCTGCAGAGCTGCAATAATCTCTGCTCCAGTGTGGTTCCTGTCCACTAAACACACCAGCTGAAGCACTGCATGGCACCTTTTAGCCTGACTCTGGGAATAGCCCTTTGAAGGCTTAAGGGATACCTGATGTTCCTAGAACAATTCTGCAGAGGAGGGCATGGAGGTGGTGGAGGAGGAGGAGGGGGTAGAGCTCACAGATCTGGCATCATCACCACCAGCTGTATGGAGACGTAGGGGTACAACAAGCTGCAGCACCGAGGCCTGTTCTGCATCCTTTTGAGTTGCAAGCAGCGTCACCCAGTGTGCTGTGAATGAAATATATCGTCCCTGCCGGTGCTTGCTGGATCACGTGTCAACAGTAAGGTGAATTTTACGGCTGACTGTGATGGTAGAGAGATGTAATGGACTTGTGAATGTGAAAAGTAGTAGCGACTGGGAACCTGCCAATGTGGTACAGCATATTGTGCAAATTCACGGAAGGGGGCAGAATCCACCAGGCTGAAAGGCAGAAGTTGGAGAGCCAACAGCTTTGACAAATTTGCATTTAGACGCTGGGCATGTTGGTGGCAGGGACTGTATTTTTTTTTCCGCTGCAGCAGCTGGGGCAGAGAAATTTGCCGGCTACAGTCTACAGCTGGTGGTGTGCTGCTGGTGAATGTGCTGCTAGGACCTGGGACACCCTGTGCTATACCATCATCCCTGTCAGTGGAGGCTGCTGAGAGGTAATGACTCGGTATAGAAGGGGCAGACTAAAGTGGGTAAGGAGTAGGAGGAGGAGGAGTGACAGATTTGTGCCCCTTTTGTGTGGCTTTTAGGTGCTTTTGCCAATGGGCTGAGGGGTTGGACATTAAATGCCTTGTTAAGCATGTGGTACCCAAAGGGTTGGTGTTTTTGCCACGTTTGATGTGCCTGAGACACAGTTTGCAGATAGCAACAGTGCAATCTGTTGCAGATGTGCTGAAAAAGGCCCAGACAGCTGAGCTTTGGGGAGTGGTCCGGGAGATAACAGCTGCAGAATGTGATGGAATAGGGTGGCTGCTCTCTACTCTTTCCTGATGTCGGCCTCCTTGGGGTTGTGCCGTCTCACCTTTAGTTTCCTCCTGTGCTCTATCTGGCACTCAAGTCACATCAGTGAACTCATCGTCATCGTCATCTCCATCTCCTCCATCTTAATCATCGTCATTACCACTGGAGACAACTTGGCAATACGCTGCGGCTGGGGGAACATGAATGCCAATTTGTCTACCAGTCTTCTCCCCTCTTTCTAGGCTCATGTTCCTGTCATCCTCAACCTCAGAACCAACATCTGAATTCAGTATTGGCTGGGCATAATCAAGAAGCAAGTGGCTGACGCTGTGGGCAAATAACTCAGCTGACTCCTCCATGGCTGATGTTGGGGCTATGGCAGGAATAGATGTGGACAAGGAGGCAGGTTTATCCACTCTGGCAACTGCAGGGGACTGCACACTTGTCTCTGCTTGCGTGACAGAGGATGAGGAGAATGAGGATGGTTTAGTAAGCCAGTCCACCACCTCTTCTGCATGCTGTGGCTGGATAGCATGGGCAAACTCACTAAACAGAGGAAATGATGCCCTGCCTGAGGACTGACCACCATGTCCACCTTTGCCTGTGGACACATTTGTTGCTGGCCCCCTTACAGTGCCAAGGGAACATCTACCTCTCCTTGTTGTCCTCCCAGACATTATTGGGAGGGCGGGGGCAATGCTTATAAGCAAGAAGTGGAAATCTGTACGTAGATGCACTTTAATTAATGTCAAGTGGTGTTTGGTGCACTTTAATTTGAGTACTCACACTACACAGACACACTCCACAGATACGCTATAATATACTGCAATATAATGCGCCAAACACACAGTGACGCACAGAACTATATGGCATTAAACTGGCAGTAACGCACACAAAACTATATGGCATTAAATTGGCACTAACACATACAGAACTATATGGCGTTAAACTGGCAGTAACGCACACAAAGCTATATGGCGTTAAACTGGCAGTAACGCACACAGAAGTAAATGGTGTTAAATTTGCAGTAACGCACAAAACTATATGGCGTTAAACTGGCAGTAACACACACAGAAGTAAATGTTGTTAAACTGGCAGTAACACACACAGAACTATATGGCGTTAAACTGGCAGTAACGCACAAAAAAACGATATGACGTTAAACTGGCAGTAATGCACACAGAAGCAAATCGTGTTAAACTGGCAGTAATGCACACAGAGCTATATGGTGTTAAACTGGCAGTAATGCACAAAACTATATGGCGTTAAACTGGCAGTAACGCACACAAAACTATATGGCGTTAAACTGGCAGTAACCCACACAGAAGTAAATGGCGTTAAACTGGCAGTAACTCACACAAAACTATATGACATTAAACTGTCAGTAACACACAAAAAACGCTATGGGATTAACTGGCAGTAACGCACACAGAACTATACGGCGTTAAACTGGCAGTAATGCACACAAAACTACATGGCGTTAAACTGGCAGTAATGCACACAAAAATAAATGGCGTTAAACTGGCAGTAACGCACACAGAACTATATGGCATTAAACTGGAAATAACGCACAAAAAACTATATGGCGTTAAACTAGCAGTAACGCACACAAAACTATATGGCTTTAAACTGGCAGTAACGCACACACAGAACTATATGGCGTTAAACTGGCAGTAACGCAACACAAAGCTATATGGCGTTAAACTGGCAGTAACGCACACAGAAGTAAATGGTGTTAAATTTGCAGTAACGCACAAAACTATATGGCGTTAAACTGGCAGTAACACACACAGAAGTAAATGTTGTTAAACTGGCAGTAACACACACAGAACTATATGGCATTAAACTGGCAGTAACGCACAAAAAAACGATATGACGTTAAACTGGTAGTAATGTACACAGAAGTAAATCGTGTTAAACTGGCAGTAATGCACACAGAGCTATATGGTGTTAAACTGGCAGTAATGCACAAAACTATATGGCATTAAACTGGCAGTAACGCACACAAAACTATATGGCGTTAAACTGGCAGTAACCCACACAGAAGTAAATGGCGTTAAACTGGCAGTAACTCACACAAAACTATATGACATTAAACTGTCAGTAACACACAAAAAACAATATGGCGTTATACTGGCAGTAACACATAAAGAACTATATGGCGTTAAACTGGCAGTAACGCACACAGAACTATATGGCGTTAAACTGGCAGCAACACACAAAAAACGCTATGGGATTAACTGGCAGTAACGCACACAGAACTATATGGCGTTAAACTGGCAGTAATGCACACAAAACTACATGGCGTTAAACTGGCAGTAATGCACACAAAAATAAATGGCGTTAAACTGGCAGTAACGCACACAGAACTATATGGCATTAAACTGGAAATAACGCACAAAAAACTATATGGCGTTAAACTGGCAGTAACGCACACAAAACTATATGGCTTTAAACTGGCAGTAACGCACACACAGAAGTAAATGGCATTAAACTGGCAGTAACGCACACAAAACTATATGGCATTAAACTGGCAGTAACGCACACAGAAGCAAATGGCGTTAAACTTGCAGTAACGCACAAAACTATATGACGTTAAACTGGCAGTAACGCACACAGAAGTAAATGGCGTTAAACTGGCAGTAACATACACAGAACTATATGGCAGTAAACTGGCAGTAACGCACAAAAAAAACGATATGGCTTTGAACTGGCAGTAATGCACACAAACACTGAAACTATCTAAGCTGTCCCTACTCTACACTAATGTATGTATGATTGACACAGTCTCACTACACTACAGTGAAACTATCTGAACTGTCCCTACTCTAGCTGCACACTATGCAAAGCTGAATGATGGTCCCCCTCACTACACTCACACTATCCCTAGACTGACACTAAACTAATATTCTACACTGACAACTGAAGCAAAATAGCACAGTATAGCACACTAACTAACTAATAGCACTGAACAAAGCCCTGTTCTATCTCTCTCCACACCGAAATCACACTGAAAATGGCTGCCATTGAAAGAATCCTTTTATACTGTGGAGCGGGAATGAGCCATGATTGGATAAAGTCATGATGACAGTGTCCAATCATGACTCTGACAGTGCTCTGTGCCCTGATTGGCTGATGCTTTTACTGCTTCAGCTAATCAGGGCTTGCAATGTACTGTTCAGCGCCGCAATGCATTGTGGTTGGTTCGGGGGGGGGGGGAAACAAACGGACGAATGACCCGTTTGTTCCGATGTTCACTGAACGACCAAACAATGAAAGTTCGGCATGAACTTATGCTCGGGCCAAACTGTTCGCCCATCCCAAACTCTCTAGCAATACACACCAAATTGAACTGGATGGATTGGGGACTGTGAAAGAAGGGGAGGATCAGAGAAGACAGGATCAAACCACCTTTTTTACACAATGTTCAGGATTAACCCCTTAGGATCCTCAGTGGGTATAACAAGCATTCTTTACTGCATATACAAACTGATTTTACTGTTGTAGGTTTAGTAACACTTTAAGCCTCATCTACAAGCACCCCCAGATCCTTTTCCCTCACTGATTTTCCGTGGGAAACCCCTCTTAATGAGTATTGTATTTTTCGCAGCCAGATGTATAACTTTAGTTTTCTCAGTATTAAACCTTATCTACCACGTTGAACGCCATACAGTATGCATACAGATACAGTACAGATACAATATTTCACCAGAAGCATGTTTAAGGCTTAATGAAAAGAGTTTCTCTTGCTCACCTGCCCTACATGGACAGCGTCTATGTGACAGTGAGAGAGGGTCTCAGCACTTACCTTATTCACCTCTAGTGCAAAGTCCCAGAGGGCAATTGTGTGATTGCACTGAGCGTGTGTTTTTCCTCTCCGGAATTAGTTACTGTATGTTCTATAAATCTAACTACTATTAATAATATAACTATTTATCCTTTTCCAGTGTTTAGATTTTTAATTGAACAATGCTATGTGTGAAGAGATAATCATAGAATCATGCAAACCTGCTGTATTATAAGGAGCTCTTCTATATGACTTTGACTTTCTTTCTTTTTTTTCTCTAGGACACCCATGTGGATTCTAATGATGAAAACAAGGAAAGGGGAAATTGGTCCAGAAAATCAGACTATTTACTGTCTATGATTGGATATGCTGTGGGTTTGGGGAATGTGTGGAGGTTTCCCTATCTTGCATACAAGAATGGAGGAGGTAAGAACACAAATTGTTGGCCTGATATAAAAGGAAAAAACTGTCAGTAGTCACATAAACTCTCTACTTTAATTTGCATCCAGACCACATAAAACTTTATTTTATGTGCATGCACATATTAGATCTGTTCCTGTCCAATAACAACCTCAAAATGACTACTTAAGCGTGCTTCCAGAAAACACATCTTTGGGACTACTCTCTAGCAAGATGTTTATCAGAATGCAACCCCTGCTGCCATTTGTTTGATCTTTTTGACTTCCTTATAACTTTTCTATGCACTTTTTGAAATTAGAACTGAAGAAAAACTAATGAGAAAATCAGTTTTCCAAACTGGAGACATGCAACCAAAATCAAACACAAGTTGCAAACTGTTAAAGTGATCTAAAAAATCTAAGATGGATCATTTTCCATTTTCTGAGCAACAGTCATATATACAGAAAGAAAAAAGCTGTTTTAGGCTTGCTACAATTTCAGAAGTGATAAAAGACTGCCGGACTTGTAATATTGAATTTTTTTGTATGTCCAGCCTTATAAATGTTTTTAGTAGCAGGTATTGTGATAACTGTAACCTATAACCTGATCGTGAATGGACCACCCTGTAAGGCTGGGTTCATGCTGGTACGACACGACAGTCTTACCACTTTGGATCAGACTTTGTTCTGAGACTTGAAGTCCGACATGCGTCCGACTTCAATGAACAGGGCTCCAACTTTAATCCCTGACAATACCAGGCACTGTGTCTGGTATTAATTTTTAGGGGGAACTCCACGCCAAATTTAAAAACAAAAACCAGCATGGGTTCCCCCTCCAAGAGCATACCAGGCCCTTCGGTCTGGCATGGATTTTAGGGGAACCCCCCAAAATCCTTACCAGACCCTTATCAGAGCATGCAGCCCAGCAGGTCAGGAAAGGGGGTGGAGACGAGCGAGCACCCCCCCTGAACCGTACCAGGCTGCATGCCCTCAACATTGGGGGGTGGGTGCTTTGGGGCAGGGGGGGCCTTGTCCCCATGTTCATGAGGACAAGGGCCTCTTCCTGACAACCGTGGCCATTGGTTGTCAGGGTGTGCGGGGGGCTTATCGGAATCTGGAAGCCCCCTTTAACGAGGGGGCCCCCAGATTCCAGCCATCCTATGTGAATAAGTATGGGGTACATTGTACCCCTACCCATTCACCTGAAAAAAAAGTCTCAAAAATAAAACACAGCATAAAGTAATAATAATAATTTTTTAAGGCAGCTCCGGCGTCTCTTCCAACTTCTTCTTTCCTCTCCGGCTCTTCTCCACTGATGTCTTCTAGCCCTCTCTGGTTCTTTTCCCCTCTCCGGGTCTTCTCCACTCTTTCACCGGTTCTTCCTTCTTTGTCTGCTGTCTTCTGCCTCTGCTGGGTCTTTTCCGCTATCTTCTCTCTCTTTTGCTGGGTCTTCTTCGCTGTCTTCTCCCTCTGTGCTTCTTCCAATGTTGGCTTGACGCTCTCTACCGCTCTAATGCCGGGTGCGCCACTACTTATATAGGCAAGGGGCGGGGTCACCGGAGGCATGTCCCTTACGACGTCACCGCCCATCATGCCCTGGGCGGTGACATCATAAGGGGTGGGGTCTCCGGATGATGTCATACGGTGACCCTTCCCCATGCCTATATAATTAGTGGCACACCACGCACCCAGCATTAGAGCGGGAGAGAGCGTCGAGTCAACATCTGAAGAAGAACAGAGGGAGAAGAAAGCGGAGAAGACCCAGCAAAAGAGCAAAAAGATATTGGAGAAGACCCAGCGGAGGCAGAATACAGCAGACAGAGGGAGAAGAACCGGAGAGGGTTATAAGAGCCGTTAGAGGCAGAAGAAGTCAGCCGAGGAGGCAGAGGAGCCGGAGAGGGGAGAGGAGATCCAAAGAGACGACGGAGCTGCCTTAATAAATTACTTTAGAAATATGTGTAATGTGTTTTATTTTTGAGACTTTTTTTCAAGTGAATGGGTAGGGGTACAATGTACCCCATACTCATTCACATAGGGTGGGGGGCCAGGCTCTGGGGGCCCCCTTGTTAAAGGGAGCTTCCTGATTTTGATAAGCCCCCCGCCTACAGACACCGACAACCAAAGGCCAGGGTTGTCGGGAAGAGGCCCTTGTCCTCATCAACATGGGGACAAGGGGCTTTGGGGCCCCCCTGCTCTAAAGCACCCCCCATGTTGAGGGCATGTGGCCTGGAATGGTTCAGGAGGGGGGTGCGCTCGCTCATCCCTACTCCCTTTCCTGACCTGCCAGGCTGTTTGCTCGGATAAGGGTCTGGTATGGATTTTGGGGGGCCCCGTGCCATTTTTTCAGTGTAGGGGATCCCCTTAAAATCCATACCAGACCGAAGGGTCTGGTATGCTCTTGGAGGAGGAGCTCATGCTGTTTTTTTTATTTGGTGTGGTGTTCCCCTTCAAGATCATCAGAGCATGCCAAAGTCGGATCAGTCATGACAGCGATCCGACTTTGATCCGACTTTAGTGATATTCAATTCAGTAGGATCAAAGTCAGACCAAAGTAGTGCAGGAAGCATTTTCAAAGTTGGACCGACTTGTGTCGGACCAGTTAAGACGGCTTCCATAGGGAAACATTGATTTTTACACATCATGTGATATGAGCTCCTAAAGTCGGAGCATTTGTTGTACCAGTGTGAACACGGCCTTACCCCCCATGATGTTTCATTGCATTAATTGGGGAATTTAGGTAGGTCCTGATTACATGTTCAAAGTCTGATCAGTAAGCAGCTAATTGTGTATTTATTCAATGATCGGTTAAGCAGTGACAAGACAAGACACGTTTATTTAATCTTTAACAATAGTGTATTACACAGAATATATATGTAGCATTATGTTCATATTAAACTCTGGGACACTTTGTGCAGACTAATCAATCCAAGAACAATTGATGCAACTGCCTGTAAAAGCTATAAAATCGTCATTAATCCTGTTTTAATATCCTGCCTAGGATCCACTTCTAGCAAAGCTCAGGTTTCACACAGGCCTCACATTCTTCTCTAGGACAGGGGATTTCATAAATCAATACTGGCAATAAGCATGGAATTTGTAATGACTAAATTCTGTTCTCTGTGATTTTCCATATATCCAGCACACACTTAGTACCTTGATGTACGAGGAAGTGAGATGGGTAAATATTCTACACTTACCGTAAAGAAGAGATCTCTGACCTTTATTAGCACAACATAAACCACAATCAAATACTGATAAGTGATGGAGTAATAAACTAACATTAAACATAAAGCATGTCTTTTGCATGGCCAAGAGTCTGTTCATGGCATGTAATCCTATGTGACATTGTAGTAAGGAACATTAAAACTGGACTCATGAACCATAGGTATAATGAAGTAAAAAAGTGTAATAGCCCAGAGCAACCAATCTAAATTCACACTTTAGGACTAACATACTAAGCGAGAAGAGCAGGCTCACTTAGAATAAAATCTAAATAAGATGTGTTCACTCAGAATTTCCAATCGACTGTAAATATGCAGTATATTTAGATGATTGAAGTGAATATATTTTCACCTTATTCACTCCACAAAGTGAAAATTCTTTACTCGTTTATAAATAAAATACAGCTTTTTATGTGTATGTTTAAAAAAAATAGTTTTCCTCTTTTTGTGTGCTGAAAAATGTTTCTAACATTCGTTTTACATGTGTTTTTTGCTTTATAGAGGAAAATGGAAAATACAATAAATTGACATAAGTGTAGTAATTTTTGCAATTTTTTTTTATTAAAACAATACCTGACAGTCCTTGTTCAGGACATCATTATATCCCTGGCTCTCAAATGTGCCCCTGTGTTGTCTTCCTGTGACATGGGCTTCTAATGGAGACTTCAAGTGGCCATTTCAACGCACACCACATAGGCATGTGTCCACTGTTGTCACCATTAGGAAATTTGGACTGAGAAATACCATGCAGTCATCACTAGAGCGCATGTGTGTAGATAAGAAAAGGATGCAGGAGATCAGCAGCAATGAGATGCAAAAAAGGATGAAGAATGTAAAAAAAAAAAAATTTATATTTTAAAAATGTGTCAGTTATTTATGATACACAGAGGTTGATTTACTAAAGCTGGAGCACACAGAATGTAGTGCAGATGTGCATGGTAGCCAATCAGCTTCCAACTTCAGCTTGTTCAATTAAGCTTTGGCAATAAAACCTGGAATATGATTGGTTCTATGCAGAGTTACACCAGATTTTGCACACTTCAGTTTTAGTAAATTATTCCCACCGTGCTTTACCAAACAAAATTTCAGTTGGGGTTTGCATCTACTTAAACTCCAGTAATGCCCTGTACACACGATCGCACATTCCGACAACAAAATCCATTGGATTTTTTCCGGCGGATGTTGGCTCAAACTTGTCTTGCATACACACGGTCACACAAAGTTGGTTGGAAATTCCAAACATCAAGAATGCGGTGACATACATGTTACGACGAGCCAAGAAAAATTAAGTTCAATAGCCAGTGCTGCTCTTCTGCTTGATTCCGAGCATGCGTGGCACTTTGTGTGTCGGAATTGTCTACAGCTCTCAAACTTTGTGTGTTGGAAATTCCGATGGAAAAAGTCCGATGGAGCCCACATACGGTCGGAATTTCCGACAACAAGCTCCGATCGCACATTTTCCATCGGAAAGTCCGATCGTGTGTACAGGGCATAACGATCACTGAAGACAAAGGGGGATTGCCTGAGGAAATGTAAGTAAAAAATAATCCTTGACATACATATATGTAATGGAAAGGGGACAGACTCAACTGGTAATGGGTGTGATAAACCATGCACAATGCAGGGACACTCAGTAACACTCTGAGCAAGTTTGTCTTGCACTTTAGGCCCCTTTCACACTTGCGCGACTTGTCCTGCGGCCTAGTCTCCAAAGGGAGGAGATCATGCTCTGCTTCAGTATGTCACAGTACATTGGTTCCCTCAATGAAATCTAGCTCCCCAGTGCCGGCAGCACTCATGCAGCCCCAGACCATGACACTCCCACCACGATGCTTGACTGTAGGCAAGACACACTTGGCTTTGTACTCCTCACCTGGTTGCCGCCACAAACGCTTGACCCCATCTGAACCAAATAAGTTTATCTTGGTCTCATCAGACCACAGGACATGATCCCAGTAATCCATGTCCTTAGTCTGCTTGTCTTCAGCAAACTGTTTGCAGGCTTTTTTGTGCATCATCTTTAGAAGAGGCTTCCTTCTGGGATGACAGCCATGCAGACCAATTTGATGCATTGTGCAGCGTATTGCACTCAACTTCTTTGGTGTACCATGGCGAGGCCTGTTCTGAGTGAAACCCGTCCTGTTAAACCTCTGCATGGCCACTGTGTTGCAGCTCAGTTTCAGGGTCTTGGCAATCTTCTTATGGCCTAGGCATTCTTTATGTAGAGCAACAATTCTTTTTTTCAGATCCTCAGAGAGTTTTTTGCCATGAGGTGCCATGTTGAACTTCCAGTAACCAGTATGATAGAGTGAGAGCGATAACACCAAATTTAACACACCTGCTCCCCATTCACACCTGAGACCTTGTAACAGTAACGAGTCACATGACACTGGGGAGGGAAAATGGCTAATTGGGCCCAATTTGGACATTTTCACTTAGGGGTGTACTCTCTTTTGTTGCCAGCGGTTTAGACATTAATGGCTGTGTGTTGCGTTATTTTTAGAGGACAGCAAATTTACACTGTTATAGAAGCTGTACACTCACTACTTTACATTGTAGCAAAGTGTAATTTCTTCAGTGTTGTCACATGAAAAGATATAATATTTACAAAAATGTGAGGGGTGTACTCACTTTTGTGAGATACTGTATATCTGTAGCGTTTACTTATCTCTCTCCAAAGCTCTAAGTGTTGTTTTTCTCTGGTGCTTCATTCTTCTGATATCAGCATGAGAAGTTTTCCAACACATGAGATAACATGAGCTAAAAATTTGTGCCGGAGAGGGAGCTTAGAGGGAGATAAGCAGGGGGCTTGTCTATTCATAATACAGCTCTGAATGTTCATACGTTCCTCTGCTTATGTGGAGTGGGGGTTCCTTTTCTCCAATCAGCTCTTACATAGTGTAAGTCCAGTCTCCCCTCCCACCCTTATGTGCTGCTGAAAGATGAAGAAATATTTGTAACACGATCTTCACTTTTCAAAGAGTGTAGAAAGGGGAAGACAGCACACAAAAAAACTTATGTAGGAGGATTTGTTTTGTCTCTGTGTGTCATCTGAGGCTATTCACTTCACTGGGTATATGTGAGCATTTACAGCCACTTTAAACAAAACATCTGCTTGTCCAAGCCACTTTTAAAACCCATGTCCATTCTTCACTAACAGTTTGCCCCATGGGTTCCCAAAAACAAACAGGCAGCTCTTGTACTCTTCAGTGTTCAGTCAGGACTCAGCCTTTTCACCTTGCAGCAGGCTCCCTCAGTTGCAGAGAGAGAGACCTGAACATAGGTCAGCTTACATGAAGAGGCCTGTAGACATCTGAGACTAATCATTGAGTCCTGGCTCTCAGGTAAGATGTGGACCTATGACTGGAGACACTAACCCATCCAAAGCTCCACAAAGACTCAGTGTTCCAGGACCCAGACCAGAACTGAAAAAGATCAGGGTTTCTTATAAGCAAACCCTGAGCGCCCCCACCACATAGAGGTGAGATATGTATACACCATCCACAATCCTGCCAGTCAGTGCCTAACAGTATATACAGTGCAGGTCAGCATATAGAAGGGTAGATGGGTGGTCCAAGGAGCTGAAAAATTGTTTCTTTTTTTGGCAACATGGCAACATGACATTGGCAGCATAGCACCTCTATAGTAGAATGGGATTGCTTCTGAAATATTATACAGCATAGCATCCCTTTGGCAGTGTGACACTTCCCTGTCTATTGGCAACATGACACTGTGTGGTGAATTTCCTCCGACAAAATTACATTTCCTGGCAAAACATTTCTCCTTTAGCAATACTATTGTATTTTCTAGTATTTTCTTAACAGACATGACTGAGTTTGTTTTAGATTTTGAAAGATAGCATTGCTCTAGCTGTGCAGCACATCTGACACTTGCAAACACAACACCATTATTTCCCTGGCAATATTGCACTTCTCTGCCCTTATCTCACGATATAGGCATTGGTCAGTGTGTGCCATGTCTGCTTTCCCATCACTTCCACACTTAAAAAGATACCCCCGCTGAGCACAGCAAAAGAAGGGGATCGTATGCTGGCCACACACAAATCAATCAAGTATATTTTGAGTTAAGGTATATTTAAAACTAAAAAGAACAATATAATATATTGCAACTTGCCAATTCTTAGATGTGGTGGCTGCATTCATTTTTTTCAGGCAAGACAACACAAAACAATTGTATTATGTGAGTATCCTGCAAGTGCAATTTTTTGACATGTAATAATGCCTTATATAATTGAAATCTGCAGGAGCCTTCCTAATACCTTACACAATTATGCTTGCGTTTGCTGGACTTCCTCTGTTCTTCTTGGAATGTTCGATGGGACAATTTTCCAGTCGGGGACCTATATCAGTGTGGCGTGTTGTACCACTTCTACAAGGTACACAAACATTTGTATTGAGTTTTCGTTTTTTGTAGTAAGTGATAACTGAATTATGTTCGGTAAATCATTCCATTTAGAATTTGTTTTAAAAACATTAAACTAATGGCTAGGTTTTTATGCCAGTATATACTATGCGTCATTTGTGACATATTTATAGAGGGAAAAAGCAACCTGCAAAGTTTAGAAATTTGTTTCAGCCAATCATAATACTTAATTCACTTATCTGATTTTATTAGTATATAATTTAGCCAGTTGCTATGGTTACTGCAGTTTGCCTGTCAATATTGCTTATCAGTGTATCTAAAGCCATAACTTTTTTATATAGTAGGAAAAATTAGAACCCTTGTCAGGTTTCTGTTGCTGTTTGTCTATCCTCTTTGAAGAATTATCCTCTATATTTGCGCCAGTGCCATTTGTCACCAGGACTGTAAAGTGAAGGAAAATTTTAAATTTTGAGCTGTCATCAGAGCAGAAGGTGAGGGGAAATATTTCAATGGGAACATTAAGCTAGTTATACACTGCTCAAATATTGTCTGATTCCTGTTGGATAGGCTGGAATTCAAACAGTGCATGGCCCTACCACCACTGCTCTGTTAAATGACTACTACTTCTACTACTACCACCATTACTACTATTACTGAATCAGATTGCATTCAGTGAGGTTAAGTGACTATGTGTATTTTTTTTTTTGACACAGCCTATATTTTTTTTGGTCCTAGGGCCCTATCCTGTAAAACCCACACAAATAAATATTTTAATGGTCAAAATAGAAATACAACGCACATTGTAATAGGTTTTTTACAATGCTGTTGGAATTTTCCCTGATGCTGTTTTTGACATTCTAAAGACAAAAGAAGCTATTGACAGCTGGTGTTTGCTGTGTAAGCTGTCTGTTTCTTGCTTGGGTCTTGTTTTTAAGAAAGGCATGAGGAAGTTGGCAAGGATATTGTGTCCCTGCCCTTAGGTTCTTAATACAATAATTACCACAGTAATCTAGTATACGACACCTTTTCAAAGCCCAGAAAATGCAAAGTTTTTAACCCCTTCATGACCAGAAGTCAAAGATGCCTAGATGTGCAGACCAAATTAAGCAGTGTCGGTGTTTCCATCATTTTTAGGGATGTATTTATTTGATACATAGAGATGGGCTGAACACCCCCCCTGTTCGGTTCACACCAGAACACTCAAACTCCTGAGAAAAGGTTCTGACCTAAATGGGGAACCCTATTAAAATATATGGGACCCATTTTGAAGGCTTTTATGCAAGTTATTTGTCATAAAAAGAGTATGGGGGGGGGGGGGTCGCTGGGTACTGCCCTTGGGGACATCTATCAATGCAAAAAAAGCCATAACTTTATACACTAGGAAAAAATTGAATCTTTGTCAGGTTTCTGTTGCTGTTTGTGTATCCTCTTTGAAGAATTATCCTCTGTATTTGCCCCAGTGACCTTTGTCACCAGGAGGAAAGTGGAGGAAAATTCTGATTCCTGTTACATTGGCTGAAATTCAAACAGTGCAAGGCCCTGCCACCACTGCTTTGTTAAATGACTTCTACTACTAGAGATGTGCCGAACACCCCCATGTTTGGTTTGCACCAGAACTCCCGAGAAAAAGTTCTGACCTGAATGGCGAACCCTTTAAAAGTCTTTGAGACCAGAACTCAAAAGTCAAAAGTCACCATTTTGAAGGCTTATATGCAAGTTATTGGCCATAAAAAGAGTATACAGGTCCAGGTACTGCCCTGGGGGACATGCAGCAATGCAAAAACTCCTTTAAATTTAGTGCCTGGGGGGTCTCCTTAGTCCCCCAGGGATCTCCCCTGCCCCCCACCGCAAAGCAACGTGTCTCCATGTTGATAGGGACAAGGGCCTCTTACCGACAACCCTGGGCGGTGGTTGTGGGGGTCTGCAGGCAGGGGGATTATCCCAGCCCCCCCCATGTGAATGAGTATGGGGTATATAGTACCCTTACCCATTCACCAAAAAAGTATAAAAATAAATAAAAAACAGGAGGAAGTTTTTGACAATTCCTTTATTAAAAATTAAAAAACAGTGTCCCTCAATGTAGATCTATCGTCAATCACAACACCACCACCGCCGGACCGAAAAAAAAAATTGTTCCGTCATCAACTAAGGCAAATCATTGAATGCCTGGCTTGCCGTTTGGCAGTTCTTATATAGGTAAGGGTGGGGCCACCTGGTGGCACTGCCCCTTGTGATGTCATCGACCCAGCATGCACCAGTCGGTGACATGCTGGGGTGCATTCAGCGCACAGTTCATTGCAGGATGTTCGGCGGGGCACCACTCGCCGAACACCCTGCAAATTAGGTTGTTCACCGAATGTGAAAACAGGCGATCTTTGGGCCAAAATGTTGCTTGGCCCGAAGCGTTCACCCAACTCTATTAATACATTGTTTCAGGCTGGGTTCACACCTATGTGAATTGGATGCGGTTTTCCCAACCAATTCACATAGCAGAAGAATGTGACAGGCTCTCTATGGAGCCAGTTCACATATCTCTGGGATGGCTGCGGGGCGCACTGCACAGAAATGCTGTGTGTCTTTGGCTCAGTATCAGGGCCAAATTCAGACAAAGATTCGGCCCTGATTCATCCCTGAAATGGAGAACAGGAACACACAGCATTCCTGTGCGATCCGTGGCCTGTTTAGGTGTGAACCGAGCCTTAATCAATAACCTGCTCGTGTTCTTTGTGTAAAGCTGAAAGACAAAAAATTTTAAGAAAATTATTTTTATTGTAATGTACACATAACAGTACTACTGAATCAATTTACAATATGCACTACTGTGCAAAGGTTTTAGATAAGTGTGAAAAAAGTCTGTGTATTAAAACTGTTTCAGAAATAGAAGTGTTAACAGTTTATTTTAATCAATAAAATGTAAAGTAAATGAACAGAAGAGAGATACAAAATAAATTAATATTTAGTGTGACCACCCATTGCCTTCAAAACAGCATCAATTCTTCTAGGTACACTTGAACACAGTTTGAAGGAACTTGGCAGTTAGGTTGCTCCAAACATCTTGGAGAACTAACCACAGATCTTCTCTGGATGTAGGCTGCCTCATATCCTTCTGTCTCTTCATGTAATCCCAGACAGACTCGATGATGTTGAGATCAGGGCACTGTGAGGACCAGACCATCACTTCCAGGACTCCTTGTTCTTCTTTATACTGAAGATAATTCTTGTAACTGTAATTTTAAATTCTGAGTAGGGTTATTAGTAAGCTTTTTGTAAGTACTTTCATCGCCCAGAATGCATGTCATTTCTGTGTCATAATCTACTTTGTTTAATATGACAATACCCCCCCCCCTTTGTCTGCTGGGCGAATCACAATGTTATTCCTTTGATTGTTCTAATCCCTTCTCAGATTGATTTGTCGAGAAAATCTTTTTGTATTGGGATTTCTCTTATATCTGCTTCTACCATCTTTTTAAACACATCTATAAACTGGTGTGCAGATGTTTTGGGGTTAAATGTAGATTTATTACGTTAACCATTATGTGTGTACTTTTCAGGTGGTAACACTTTAGTGGTAGCTTCCTTAGTGGCAAAATGTTTTTTTTATATTCAGTTTCTTCCCAAATTTCTGCAGGTCCAAAATGTTTCAAATCTATCTATTCAAATCCCTATTCTTAGTGGGTGCAACTTTCAAACCTTGGTCTGTGGTACTCTTGCGTAGTGGTATTGGTTGTTTTGATTATTTTGATTTTTTTTTCTCTACTTCTTCCTCTGCCCCTTCCCCTCCATGGTCTAGAGTGGGCTGGTGGGCCTCTATAAGGATTAGGTGATTGATGTTGGGCATGCTGTAGAGGTTCAAATCTGTTATGTGTAGGAACAGGGTAATGTGGTGAATTTTCTCTTCCCATAGAGGGTTGGTATTGCCGTTGAGGAGTATGCGTATTTGTTGGTTGAGGCCTTGAGAAGCTGTCTTGTATAATTTAAACATGTCTGAATTCTACTGGGTAACCCTCTGTGTCTCCATTCATTTTCTCTTCTCTTTGTATATTTTATTAGTGGTATAATCTTTTTTGTCTCTAGTGTACTTTTTTCATTTCTTATTTTTAGTATCGTTCTCTATTTTTCGTACTGCCTCTAGTAATTTTGATTGTTTCTCTTTGAATTCTACCGAATTCATGAAGGGGAACATAAGTCCCTTTAATTCAGCAATTTTTTTGTTCAATATTTTGCAATTTACATTTCCTCCTATGTATAATAATCCCCAGCAGTTTTTGTTCACATTTGTTGAAAAACGTCAACCATTCATCTGTAAGATATTGGTCAGTCATTCCATCATTTGGACCTAAGTCCCATCTGAGGCTCCTAGGTATGATCTTGTCACTAGCATATTGGTCTAATGTGACAATATCCCACCATTAGACATGTGCGATTTGGTTCGTAACGAATAGATTTTTGCACGCATTTGTTAGTATTCGTGCATTCGGATCAATTCGAACATCCGAATAGCTGAAAGAACCAAAATGCGAAAATTACGAAATTACGAATAAGCAAAATAACGAACACAAGAAAATACAACTTCCGAATGGACAAACTTACGAAAATTCAAACTCCGAAACAGTAAAAGAAAGAAAATGACATCTATAACAAATGATTTACATTTCGTATTTCAATCCTCGGTCTGTTCATAATTTCGTATGTTTGTATTTTAATTCGTGTGTTCGTAATTTCATTTCTTCGTCTGTTCCTAATTTCATTTGTTCGTATACTCGAATTGTTCTTTTGAATGGACAGTGTAAGTGTATCTTAACCTCCCTGGCGGTATGATTATTTCAGATTTTTGGTGCTGAAAGCAATACAATTATTTTGCATGGAAATTTGGCATTTCATATTGTAGGCCTGTAATTCTTAGGAATAACTCAAATCTGTCCAAACCAGAGTCTAGAAGACATCCCGGGTATGATAAAGTTTGAAAAACGAAATCATAAATTATAATATAATAAATAACTATAAAATAATTATACCAAATAATAATATAATAATAATAAAAATTATTCAATAATGTAATCAAATCAAAAACACTGAAATTTGCTCAGTTGCAGAATTGTTGCTGTCATTACTTTCAGTGTCTGATGACGGATTTCCCTACAAATCACTATCGCTCAATTCTGCAAGTGATTCTAATTTATTATCGCTGTTTTCTAGCTGGTCTAAAACCACTTTTGATGTAAAGGGACGGTTTTGGTTGCTATGGACAATCTCCAGTTTCCAGGCAGAAAGAACAGTTTTTATAATATAAAACTGCATGCAGGGCACTGGGCAGACCACTAGGGACAAAAGGGATGTGAAATAATTTCATACAGTAATGTCATCTGTAAGATTACATTACACTGTATGTATTGTGTGTGTTTCACTTTTTGAAATTGGCGCCATTCTCCGTCCCGTGCATTGCAACGCTCACAGGGAACAGAGCCCGGGTCCGTGATGAATCGAGTGGAGGACGAGCCGCTCACACTGCGGGGAGACATCGCAGGATCCAGGGGACAAGGTAAGTAAGCTCTTCCTGGATGCTGCGATGCGATCCCGAGTCTGGCTCGGGGTTACCGCTTTTGGTTCTGAAATTCCACCCTGAGCCAGACTCGGGAATACCGCCAGGGAGGTTAATATGTATGTTTGTAATTTTGTATGTTCGTAATTTCGTGTTCTCGAATCGTTCTTTCAAATGGGCAGTGTATTAGTGAGTGATGTATCTTACTTAATATCTTTAGCCAATCAGCTTATCCCCTTTGTGTCTGAGTCACACTGCATTCCTGAATCTTTTTAGATTCAGTTGAGGAGACTGAGTCAGGTCTCGTGACTGAGGGAGTGGACTGAAATAAGTACAGGACTTATTAGAAAAGTAAGCATAGGATTATTATTCTTTATTTCCTATGAAAGTACGAATCAAGGAAAAAGGCAATCTCACAAAAGTAACAATTACTAAATTACGAGTAGTGTACCGAATAAATGAAAAGCATTATCTAACAAAATTACGAAGCATTATCTAACAAAATTAGACGGAATTACGAATCATTTCGTATCAAAGAAAATATAACTGTTACGAAAACACGAACGAGTCCGAATATGAAACCTCGCGTCTTACGAAATTACGAATCATTAGACTAACGGAATTACGAATTATTTTGTATCAACGAAAATATATCTGTTACGAAAATACGAACAAGTCCAAATATGAAAACTCGCGTCTTATGAAATTACGAATCGTTACGAATCAACGGAAACGTAACGAAACAAAACACATTTTTTTGTTGTGCACATGTCTACCGACCATGTGCGTATTTGTTTCTCCATTGAGGATTTAAGCTGTTTGAACCATTGATCTAAGTCATTTGGTTGTCCATTATCAGCTTTTTTGAAAAGGTCTCCCACATCAAAGGTTCTGCTTCCCATGTATTCAATTAAATCCATGGCTGCTGAAGTAACAACTAAGATAGTGAAATATGACAAGAAAAAATTAAACCTTAGCGCCTATGGATAGCAGAAAATATTCAACAATACACCAGCTGCAGTAAAAAAAAAAATTGCTAAAAAGCAATGGACAATATAAAAACAATTCGCCGCGCTTAGTGTTAATTAAGTTCATATACACGCATATACATCTGATACAATCCCAATAGGTGATGATATAAAGTGCTTGTGCTTAAATGACGTATCTATGTGCAGATGTGCTCAGACTGGGTGCCCCACATGGATGTGCACTCACCCCTAGATGTTGACCACCTATCTCTAGTATGGTCTCTCAAGCGTGTGGGCATACCCCTGTAGAAGTCTGTTGACTGACGTCTCATGCAGAGAAAAACCTCAGATGGATGGAAATGACAAAAGAAGATCCTCATTGCGCAATGCCATTACAAACGAGTTTATTTGGTAAAAGACAATAAAATATTTCCACTCACATTTCAAAGTGCCTATATGTAGCTATATGCTTTAAGGGCACTAAAAGAAGCAAACATTGGATTCTTAGATTTACCTCTTTGACACCTTGACATTGAGTGAAACTAAATGGAGACTCAAAATACACAGTTTGAACATTTAACTATTTTACCTGGCAAAATATTTGTAATTCTCTATGGACAGTCTTGTGACTTGCGCACATTTTCAGATGTACAGCCAAACAGGTAACATCCCTAGGTCATCTCTCCATCTCCAGCCTCCTTATTGGACAGTAAATTAGCATCATTGCCTCTGTGTAGTGTGTGGGGAGATGAATTAGAAAGCAGTAACGATGAAGTCACAGAGTGATCTTACTGACTGGCAGAGGCTTGTGTATCAAAAGAATGATCAAAATTACAAATCCTTTGGCAGGATTAATCAGGAAACATATGTAAACCTTATATTTAGTTGTTTCCCCAGTGTTCTACTTTGAACAAATTTATTGATTTGAGAAATATTTATCATTTTTTGATTTAGTGTGTTACATGTATGTAAACTGTGTAATATTGGTCTGTTTTCTATTAAGACTTATATTTCCTTTATTCTAGGTGTTGGTGTCACTATGGTCCTCATCACAACTTTAGTTTGCATTTACTACAATGTTATCATTGCCTATAGCTTGTATTATTTATTTGCCTCCTTTCAAAGTGTGTTGCCTTGGTCTGATTGCTTCAGCTGGGCAGATGAAATGTGCAGTAAGACCACGCGAGGTATGGATTTTAAATACTGCTTATACACAAAAAAATATTGTATTTACAATCGTGAAATTGTGCTTGTTTTTAAGGTGTGGGCTGTGCAATTTAAACTGTTGAATTTCTTATTTTTTTCATTATAGAAATATCTACTAAGTCATAGAAAATATTGCATTTACAACTTAGGTTTTTATATAAAAACTGGATGAAAAAGAAAAAGTGAAAAAAGAAAAAACTAAAGCAGAGTCCCATCACATAAGAAAATCCATAAGTGTCTATTTTAAAGTCCATCCATGGAAAATAAAGGATAAAGCACCGATGTAATTTTCACACACAGTATATGTAGTGCATTCAGTTCCGCACACCCAAAGTGATATAATAATCTGCTTACCAGATGGCGATGACTGCCACAGCAGTCTCACCCAGCGCAGGGATTTAACGGTTTCCCCAAAACCTAGGTGATAATCGGAACTTCCAAGAAATGATTCCTAGTGTCGCCAGCTAGTAGATCATGTTGCTCGAAAATGCAAAAGAAAAGGCTCTCATAGTGTAATATGTCAAAAGTAGGTAATATTTAATAAAAAATAGGTATTGCACTTACAATGAGGTTGTTCATTACCCAGCGAATCATTCAATATGGGTGAGTAGGAATCGCAATGTCCCCATGAGCCTCTCTCTACTTCCTGTATCAAAGAACGCCCGTCCACCGTCTCGGAAGGAAAAAACGTAATGATGTCACCGTCATAGGCTCCACCCTGTGCGTTTCGTCATCAATAGGACATCATCTGGGGATTGGCCAATACGAGAAGTAGAGCGAGGCTTGTGGAGACATTGCGATTCCTACTCACCCATATTGAATGATTTGCTGGTTAATGAACTACCTCATTGTAAGTGCAATACCTATTTTTTATTAAATATTACCTACTTTTGACATATTACACTATGGGAGCCTTTTCTTTTGCATTTTCGAGCAACACGATCTACTAGCTGGCGACACTAGGAATCATTTCTTGGAAGTTCCTATTACCACCTAGGTTTTGGGGAAACCGTTAAATCCCTGCGCTGGGTGAGACTGCTGTGGCAGTCATCACCATCTGGTAAGCAGATTACTATATCACTTTGGGTGTGCAGAACCGGATGCACTACATATACTGTGTAGGAAAATTACATTGTTGCTTTATCCTTTTTTCCATGGATGGACTTTAAAACAGACACTTATGGATTTTCTTATGTGATGGGACTCTGCTTTAGTTTTTTCTTTTTTCACTTTTTCTTTTTCACCCAGATCCTTTCAATTGTTAATTGAACATTTTTAGCGCTGCATCCACTGTTTATATATCTTGTTTGAAGTTTGCGTACTGGACTTTTTTTGATGCTGGCTGCTTTGTTTGTCACTGTTACTTATCTGTTTTTTGTGACATTTTTTGATTTTTATTCTCACTGGTTCTAGTGCAGCATTAGCCTTAGGATTTTTTTTCTTTTTTATATAAAAACATTTTAGGGGCTAAGATGGGTGTTTTGTTTTTTGTTTTTTTAGTTCGGCTCGCATTAAGTAGTTTTAACTGCATCTAATTGAGAAGTACAGTAATGTGATCACTGCTAAATTGGCTTTGCTATTGGGGAAATGGACTGCATTCTATTCTGCTGAGTTCAAACTGTTTTGTTTTCTTTACAAGTCAGTATGAATGTAAAAAAAAGAAATGCAGAAGATCCTGACAGTCACTCTGTCTCAAAAATAAAAAATTAAAATAAAACTGCAACTGCAAAGAAAAACTTAGATATTTGCAGCCTGTGCCACCAATTGGATGCAGTGAAGAGAAATTGGCAACTGAAGAATCTTAAGATGTTACATCAGGTGTATCGATTCTCCCCCCGCGCTACATACTGTGGTTTCTCCCACCTATATCACTACAGGACCCAGTAGTGACATATAAGCAAGTAGATCAAACCACAGAGAGCACTGGGGGACCAGGGATCTGACACTCCTGGAAGTTCTGGTTTCAGGGGATTCTTCCACCAGTTGTTTCACTTTTCTACAGTTTGTTTATCTAACATTACAAAGGATAACCAGGGTCACTATTTTCAGAGTTGTTATGTTGAAAATTAGCCCTATCATTGGTAACACTGGCCTCAAAAAAAAACATTCAGAAGAACAAATGGAATCCATCTAATCTATCTCACCTTTCAATTTTACATTTTATTATAATTTAAGGCCAACTAAAAGTTCACAAATGGGCACAAAAATGCAAAGTTTTTCTACCTTCTTCAGTAGGAATGACAATGAATACATTTCCCCCATTACATGTCATGTCCAGCAGATATTTTAACCTAACAACAATTCAGGAAAAAAGGCATAAGTCTAAATTAGATGTAGCAAAAAAAAAGGGCATGGCTTTTCATCACCACAAATCTGAAACATTTATTACATTACACTGGACGTCTCATGTGTGTTAATTAGTAAATCCTTAATACAATCGTTAAGGGCTGCCAAGCAGGAGAAGTTCAATAGCAATGACATCATTGGAATGTCCTATGGCTCTTACTTCATATCTGGATTTTCCAGTAAGCCCTGTGTACTGAAAGTGCCCACTGCTTTCACACATGAGTGCCATACTAATTTGCCACTTTACATTCCCCAGTTATTGTAGATTGATAAAACTAGGTGGTGTGCAGTTTCACCATTAAAAGCACATTTCATTCATTGTTTTATTTATATTTTTCTGGTTATTTTCTAGATTGGAAGTTGCACACATCTTAAAATATTTTATATTTGGGCTTTAGCAGTATCTTGTTATTTTTAAATACTACATTTTATTACTATTACGTTTAAAAATATTCTTGTATAATACACTGGTTTGCCGAGTAACGAATGCTGTACAATATAAAATGTCTTTGATTATATACAGATGGTAAAAATTTTGTTTTCATCTAGGATCATGCAATGTTTCACAAGCTAATATTACAGTGACCAGAAATCTAACTTGGGTGAAAGAAAATAGTATGACCTGCTTGGCCAACAGTACAGTCTTGGAGGAAGTGGATCTGCCTAGCAAACAGTACTGGGAGTGAGTGTTTGCTTGGAATTGTTCTTTAACTATGTAGGGGGGGGGGGGTGTATTCAGGGATTTACAGGCCTTAGCCCTCTGACAATGGGATAGCCAAGGCTTAAGGACTGGGTACCATCAAAACCCGGCTCTGCAATTGTGTGGCCATAGATAGTTGTTGAGATCTTTAAAAATCTATAAAGATATCTCCTATTCTGTCAAAATTGCCCTGTTCTTTATTTTTTTATTATGCTTTTATGATTATGATTTTATTTGCTTTCCACTGTACTTGGCAAAACAGTTGGGTCCTGCGTTACATTTCAGCAGTGTTGCTTATGTTTTCTAATAATCCCCAAAGACAGTAGACTGTGCAGACTGTATTTAGTAGAGACACAAACAGATGGAACTCCAGTGCTCTCTCGATTGCTCTTAACACGGCGAGAACCGGGATCTCTGTGTGTAAACACAGAGATCCCGGTTCTCTGAGGGGTGAAGTGACAGATCGTCTGTTCATACGAAGTATGAACAGCGATCTGTCATCTCCCTTAGTCAGTCCCATCCCCCCTTCAGTTAGAACACACACTAGGAAACACAATTAACCCCTTGATCGCCCCTTAGTGTTAACCCCTTCACTGCCGGTGACATTTTTACAGTAATCAAAGCATTTTTATAGCACTGATCGCTGTATTAATGCCAACGGTCCCAAAAATGTGTCAAAATTGTCCGATGTGTCTGCCATAATGTCCCAGTCATGTTAAAAATTGCAGATCTCCGCCATTACTAGTAAAACAAACAAAATAATCAAAATGCTATAATTCTATCCCCTATTTTGTAGATGCTATAACTTTTGCGCAAACCAATCAATATATGCTTATTGCGATTTTTATTACCAAAAATATGTAGAAAAATACATATCGGCCTAAACTAAGAAAAAAATTGCTTTTTAAAGAAAAAAATTGGGGTATTTATTATAGCAAAACATACAAAATATTGTGTTTTCAAAAGTGTCGCTCCTTTTTTGGTTATATAGTGCAAAAAATAAAAACCGCAGAGATGATCAAATACCACCAAAAGAAAGCTCTATTTGTGGGAAAAAAAGGACGTCAATTTTGTTTGGGTGCAACGTCGCATGACAGCGCAATTGTCAGTTAAAACAACACAGTGCCGAGTTGCAAAAAGTGCTCTGGTCAGGAAGGGGGTAAAATCTTCCGGGGCTGAAGCGGTTAAAGAGTAACTCCACTTTTGTTGAGAAAAAAAGATTCCTCTCTGGGCGATCAATGTACATTGCAAGGATTTTAACAAACTTTGTTTCAAATTCTTACCTTTTGTTATTCTGAAGGAATAGTTGTTTGTTTGTCTATGTCCATGTGCGAAGTGAATCTGTATGGGAGTGGTTTTATAATTATCAATAAACTACTGCACCTACAGGGCTCTAATAAGGAAAGTGGCAGGGTCTACATCCCTTTAGCCACGATTCCCTTTGAGAGTATGTCACCAAATATGACATTTTTGTTGCAGGGGATGACAAAAATCTGAATTGCATCTTAGTGCAGGCTTCTGGGAAAATCTGTAAGCCAATCACACAATCAGGAAATTAAATTTTCAGGGGACATTCTGTACACAGTCTTTGTACAGAACACCTCCAGGTAGACATACTGCTTTGCATTTTACAGAAAATTGCAGTGCTGCAGATTAAATAGGAAAGGTCATTTTAATACCATTTACTGAAATTACAATATGACTTAAATTACAATTGTATACGCTATAATATTATTCTTTTTTATTTGATATTTTTTTCCCTACAAAAGTCGACTTACCCTTTAAAGCTTTATTTTATAGAATATTTCCTTATATTTCAGGAAGGTGGCACTCCGCCGCTCTAGTGGGCTTGATGAAACTGGTGAAGTAGTTTGGTACTTGGCACTTTGTTTACTTTTAGCCTGGATTATTGTTGGAGCTGCACTCTTCAAAGGAATTAAATCATCTGGGAAGGTACATAAACAAATAATACCTTTATACACAAAAGTGACACATAATTGTGAAGTGGCAGGAAAATGATAAATGGTTTCCAATTTTTTTTTAAATAAATATCTGAAAAGTGTGGCGTGCATTTGTATTCAGCCCCCTTTACTCTACCCCTAACTAAAATCTAGTGGAACCAATTGCCTTCAGAAGTCACCTAATTAGTAAATAGAGTCCACCTGTGTGTAATTTAATCTCAGTATAAATACAGCTTCTCTGTGAAGTCCTCAGAGGTTTGTTAGAGAACCTTAGTGAACAAACAGCATCATGAAGGCCAAGGAACACTCCAGACAGATCAGGGATAAAGTTCTGAAGAAGTTTAAAGCAGGGTAAGGTTAAAAAAAAATTATCCCAAGCTTTCAACATCTCACAGAGCACTGTTCAATCCATCATCCGAAATGAAAAGCGCATGACAAAACTGCAAACCTACGAAGACATGGCTGTCCACCTAAACTGACAGGCCGGGCAAGGAGAGCATTAATCAGAGAAGCAGCCAAGAGGCCCATGGTAACTGCAGAGATCCACAGCTCAGGTGGGAGAATCTGTCCACAGGACAACTATTAGTCGTGCACTCCACACCTTTATGGAAGAGTGGCAAGAAGAAAGCATAGTTGAAAGAAAGCCATAAGAAGTCCCGTTTGCAGTTTCCGAGAAGCCATTTTGCCTAAAAGCAAAACGTTATGTGTGGCAGAAAACTAACACTGGACATCATCCCTGAACACACCATCCCCACCTTGAAACATGGTGATGATGCCATCATGTTGTGGGGATGCTTTTCTTCAGCAGGGACAGGGAAGCTGGTCAGAGTTGACGGCAAGATGGATGGAGCCAAATACAGGGCAATCTTAGAAGAAAACCTGTTACAGTCTGCAAAAGACTTGAGACTGGGGGGGGGGGGTCCACCTTCCAGCAGGACAACAACCCTAAACATACAGCCAGAGCTACATTGGAATGGTTTAGATCAAGGCATATTCATGTGTTAGATTGCCCCAGTCAAAGCCCAGACCTAAATCCAGCTGAGAATCTGTGGCAAGACTTGAAAATTGCTGTTCACAGATGCTCTCCATCCAATCTGAAAAAGCTTGAGCTATTTTGCAGAGAAGAATGGGCAAAAATGTCATTCTCTAGAAGTGCAAAGCTGTTAGAGACATCCCAAAAGACTTGCAGCTGTAATTGCAGTGAAAGGTGGTTCTACAAAGTATCCACTCGGGGGGGCCGAAAACAAATGCACGCCACACTTTTCACATATGTATTTGTAAAAAAAATTGAAAACCATTTATCATTTTCCTTCCACTTCAAAATTATGTGCCACTTTGTTATGATCACATAAAATCCCAATAAAATACATTTACGTTTTTGGTTGTAACATGGGAAAATTTGGAAAATTTCAAGGGGTATGAATACTTTTTCAAGGCACTGTATCTATCTCTCTATCTAGTATATATCTAGTTTCAGGTTATTGTATTGTTTGGAAATAAAAGGCAATCTGTGCCTTAAAGTTGCAAATATGTCCTGATGCCAAATAAGCAATTACCAATGTCTATTTTATTTCAGGTGGTTTACTTTACTGCAGTGTTCCCTTATGTTGTCCTTATCATATTGTTGGTGCGAGGGGCAACTCTTGAAGGAGCAATTCAAGGGATTGACTATTATATTGGAACACAATCAAACATCACAAAGCTAATGGAGGCAGAGGTGGGACCGTTGTGCCTTTATGTCTTCTATAGATTGCTTACATTTATGTATCCATATTTAGATTATTTATTGATTTATAAGGATTGCCATAAAAGAGCAGAACATTACTCTTTTATGTACTATCGGTACTTCAGCTTCACAGGATTATGTGCAAAAATGTAAAATGTAAACTCAAAATCCGCATACACAGGTAGTATGCATAGAATTGATGTACAGTAACCTGTAACAACCAATAACTCTTCAGTTTCCATTAGACAATCGTAATCGGGACAGTCAACTGTGGCTTGTGATTCATCAATATGAGCTACTGCAATTTATAAATCTCTCTTTATCTTGGTATATAAGTATACTTCCTCTTGGGTAATAGACTCCCTTACAAGATTGTCCATGTTGTGACTCATAAACATCAATAGTAAATTTCTGTTGAGTTACTATTTTCCTGACTGGAGCTTGAGCAGCTAATGCTAGACAGAATGGATCCATGGATTCATGCTAAGGGTACCAAATTATGTCCCAACCATTGCAAGTAAAATAGAAATCTGCCAGTCCAGGTATTACCTTCCAATATACCGTATAGTTGTCCTGATTTGGTTACCATGTGTTTCCTACAGTGTTGTGTTCCTGTTCTGAACTGATTGGATTGGAACCTATGTAGTTTTCTACTGCTGTAGCCCATCTTCTTCAGTGTTCGACATGCTGTGCTCTTCTGCATACCACCCTTTTTATTTTAAAAAAGTCTGCTATTTTCCTCTCTCTTAATTTTTTGTGAGACAGAACTGCCACTTGCTTGAAATGTTTTGTTTTTCACACCGTTATTTGTACACTATATATCATACCAACACCACACCATCACACCATCATTCCATGGTCAAAGTTCCTACATTTTTGTTAAACAATAATTTATTAGTAAAACCTTCTGGATAGAAGGTTTAATGCATTTTATTTACTTTTCTATTTTGTCAATTTGTAGGTATGGAAGGATGCTGCCACCCAAATCTTCTTCTCTCTCTCCACGGCCTGGGGTGGACTTATTGCTTTGTCTTCATATAACAAATTCCACAACAACTGCTATTGGGATGCCATCATTGTTTGCGTGACAAACTGTGGCACTAGTGTATTTGCAGGATTTGCCATATTTTCTATTTTGGGACATATGGCTCACATTTCTGAAAAATCTGTATCTGAAGTAGTAGATTCAGGTATGTACAAGTGTAGATATTGTATGTATAAAATGTGGTAAATGTAATTACCACAAAGCATTTCCCTATTCCTGAATAGCAGCAGTTACTTTTTGTTAATCAACTGACCTTTGTTAATATCTATAGATTATCTTTTTGCTTTTTTGGAATAGATAGAAAAAAATGTTTTCCTGACAGACTCTATGGCAGTCTATGTATGGGTTAACCCCACCTCCTCTCCAATGCTATTGGACCCCATTCCCATAAATATGAGCTCACCACTAGTGACTGTGTTCCTTTTTAGTCCTCTTCCATGGACCTACATCGCGTGTACTCACGTTTTTCCTGTACGACGCCAGTCGGGCTGACTCCTGAGTCCAGCATACCAATCATGCGGTGCAAACCCAGGGACCAACCCTGGGTGGGTGAGTGGCTTTTCAGGCACAGGATACCCCTGTGGTGGAGGGGAGGCTGGCTATGTATGCCCACGATGGACGTCTGGTGAATACAAACCGGTTGGCAGGTCTGCTGTTTTTATTTCTTCATTGCAGCCGTTTATGTTATGTTGTCCTCTGTCATGTCACCGTTCTATCTTTCTCCCTGGGTTAGCCTTTTGGCCTTGCTGTATTTCCGGGTTGCGCCGGGTTGCAGCCCAAGGCTGCGTGATTCCTTCTTTTGGATTGACGTTTCGTCCAAGGTACTATGGACAGGTCACCGCCTCAGTGCGGCCAGCACTCACGCACAAGGTATGTGCACATGAGGGGGAGGAGCTCAGATTGTTCATGGTTGAACAAGAATGCGTTAACACCAGACTTCGCATTTCTTCTTTTTCCTTTTTTCCTCCAACCCTTCCAGATCAGACCACCAAATCGTGGCCCGAGATGACAGAGACCTTGCCAGGCTGTAACATCACCACTCATCATCCAGGTCCAGACATGACTCTCCGTCCAGGACCCACCAGCAGTGTAGATATTCCCATTCCTCCTCCAGACACCACACCCACCGCCATGACAGCCGCTCTGATCACTGGGGATGTGGGAAAATCATTGTATGATCCATGTTATGCCCAGGCGGTTGGGGAAAAATAGTCTGAAAACCGATGGAGTCTCTTGTTAATGTTGTGGTGCAGCAATACCTAAAGGAGTGGGGTACAACCCGCACGTGGAGCCAGTCCACCACTCTTTCTAGCTCCCTGACTGACGAGGCCCAGGAGGATCCAGGCCCATCTGAGCCTTATGATGCTTCTCTCAGGTCTTCAGACAGCGAGTTGCAAGGAGACGAATTTGTCAGGGGCGTGAGCCGGCTTAGTCGTTTTGAGATTGGGCCCGCCCAGGCAGGTCGGGTGGGGGCGCATCTGCTTCTCTTCCAGCATGTCTGGGTGGCCTCAATCTCGGACTACTGGACCATCAAGACGGTTTCCACAGGCCACACATGGTCCTTCACCAGTACTCCTCCCCCCAGATTTATTTCCACCCTGCTACCACGGTCAGAAGAAAAGAAGCAGTTGTTACTGTCCTATGTGGATTCTCTGATAGCACAGGGAGCCACAGTGCCTGTCCCAAAAGGCGAGTTCCAGGGGGTATACTCCCCTCTCTACCTAGTGCAGAAGAAAAACATTTCATGGCGCCCCGTGATAGACCTAACTTATCTAAACAAGTTTATAAAATATGAGAGATTCAAAAAGGAGACTCTGTCTACCATCCAACAACCCGTGCAGCCAGGTGATTGGCTAATCTCAATCGACTTAAAAGAGGCCTATTTCCACGTACCTCCGGTTCAGAGTCAGGCAAGAACATCTACAGTTCACTTGCCTCCCTTTCAGGTTTACAACCTCACCCCGAGTCCTTTTGAAAGTTCTTCTGGCCGTGGTGGCCCTCATCAGAACAAAAGGGATACGCTTGTACCACTATCTCGATGACCTCCTGTTACTATCCCAAGACAAGGAGCAGCTGTTGGTCCACAGGGAGCAGGTTATCAACACACTGCTCGAATTCGGTTGGCTCCTAAACCTGGAGAAAAGCCATCTGGAAACAGTCCAGCGCCTGATATACTTAGGGGTCCAGTTCGACATGGTGGAAAGCACCATCTCTCTCTAAGTGGAGAAGATCCCAGTCATTCTAAAGAGAATTTCACAGGCTCTGAGCTCCTCATGCCTAAAGGCCTCACAGTGCCTAAGAATTATCAGCACGATGGTCTCTACGACCCCCATGGTCAAATGTTCTCTGTGGTCTCTTACACCCTTTTCAGTGTTTCTTCAGCAATGGAACTCAGGGCACGAGAATCAATTCCATTCACATAACTTCAGTGATGAGGAACAGCCTCTTCTGGTGGCTTCAGCGCAGAAATATTCTCACCTGCCACTCCATTGCCCCCATCTCATGGGTCGTCTCATGGGTCATGGTCACGACCGATGCCAGCGGTGCCGTATGGGGAGCCCTTTGCAGTTCAGAACTTGCACAAGGCAGATGGGATGCCCGCCTTCACAACCTGGGCTAAAATGTCCTGGAACTACGGGCAGCCTGGTGTGCCCTTCAATCCATCACTTATCTCCTGAAAGGGGAATCAGTTATATTGAGAATGGACAACACCACAGCAGTCTCCTATGTGAAGAGGCAAGGGGGCACTCGGAGCTCCACCTTGTTCCAAGAAGTCGAGCCCATCATGCCCTGGGCTCAGAAAAACCTGGCCAATATCTCAGAGGTTTTCGTCCCCGGAGTCCAGAACGTCAAAGCAGACTTCCTGTCTCGCACACAATTAGACAACGACGAGTGGTCCCTTCATGTGGAGACGTTCCAGTGGATCCTGTCTTTGGGAGTCAATCCCAAAGTAGATCTATTTGCATCCCCCTGCAACTTCAAGATCAAGAAGTATTACACTCAGGGCCGTTGCAGCCAGGCCTTTGGTATAGATGCCCTGACAGATCAGTGGAGCTTCAACAGGGCATATGCTTTTTCATCCTCAGATTTTTATAGAGACTCCAAGCGGAAGCGGTCAAGGTGGTGGTGATAGCGCCTTAATGGCCGAACAGGCCATGTTTCCCCTCCTGACCCAGCTCAGCTTCCGGGACCCGATTCCTCTTCCTCTCAGGTCGGAACTTCTTTCTCAGGGGGCAGTCCTGCACCCTTGCCCGGGGTTACTGAGACTGATGGTCTGGTTCTTGAGAGGGAGAGGCTGAAAACTCTCGGATGTGCGTCAAGAGTGATTTCCACCCTCATGAGCTTGAGAAAGGCGAGCATGAATAATATGGGTCTATGGGAGAATATGGGACAAGTTTGTTGAATTCTCATCCACTACGGGCAGATCGTTCAGAGATCCAGGAATCCAGGATATCCTCGGCGTCTTCCAATCCAGCCTAGATCTGTCTCTATCCATCAGCTCTCTCAGGGTCCAAGTCTCAGCCTTGTTGGCCTTCTCCGGAACATCATGGGCCGTTCACCCTCTAATCCAGCAGTTCTTCTGTGGGGCGACAAGACACAGGCCCCAAAGAAGGCCAAGATTCCCCAAATGGTATCTTCCCCTGGTTCTCGACTCACTGACTGGACTCAGTACTGCGGGATCCACTTCGCTTTCTATCAAAGACCTATCTGCAAAAGTCGCCTTCCTAGTTGCCATCACTTTGGCCAAAAGGGTTTCTGAGATCGGGTCCTTGGGTCATGAAGAACCATTCTTGACTTCCTTCCCAGACCGGGTGGTCCTCATCCCTATGCTCGACTCAAACCCGAAAGTTACTTTAGTGCTCAATGAGAACCAAGAAATTGTCCTACCTATGTTCAGGGCCCCTGGGTCCACTGAAGCTCACCCTCTGGACGTAGGGGAAATACTGAAGGAATACCTGCAAGTTACTTCCTCCTTTAGATGTTCTGACTGTCTATTTATCCTGCACTTCGGGAGTAACAAAGGGAAGCAAGCTTCGATCAGAACGATTGCGGCCTGGATCGTCCAATCCATTCAGCAGGCTTATAGGGCTAAGGGCTTGGCTCCTCCAGTGGCAGTGACAGCACATGCCACCAGGGGTATGGTGGCTTCATGGGCAAAGCGGCCTCGTGGGCCTCCATTAATACCTCTGTGTCACACTATTGCATAGAACCTGCTTCTCTATCTTCTGTGAACTTTGGTTTAAGAATTCTGTCGGTTGATGGGGGAAACTAAATATATTTTTGTTCAGCATACCCACCCATGTGGTCTGGCTAGTTATTTCCCAGAAGTTTATTACCAAATACTTACCGTAATTTTCCTTTCCTGATGGACTCCATGGCAGACAGAGTTCCCACCCATCGGTCAACAGTTGGCTAGTTATGGAACAAAGTCTCTTGTGGTGAGCTCAAATTTATGGGAATGGGGTCCTATAGCACTGGAGAGGAGGCGGGGTTAATCCACACGTAGACTGCCATGGAGTCCATCAGGAAAGGAAAATTACGGTAAGTATTTGATAATAAATTTTCCATTTTCTAAATCAATAGATATTTCAGAAATCTATAGTAAATTCACTCAGCTTTGGTAATCTAGTAAAGTTAAAGCCCAGTTGTTTGGGCTGAAGAATGTACACATGACTTGCATCAGGGCATATTCCAATTATACATGTATATTGGTAATTATTTTTTATTCTACAATTATTATTTTTTTAACAAAAATAGAAAAAAAAAGGTAAACGTGTTTGCATTTGTCAATCACATTTTAAGGTCATGTATGATTTTTTTTTTTTACTGGGTTCTCTGTGTTCATTGGAAAGGTGCTTTAGATATGCCAGATGTTTTACTCTGTAAGGGATCAATCGTAAACCACAAACCGTAAAGACATTAGAAACAAATTCTAAATCTATGATCAGATTGCATATGTAGTGTAAAAAAACAATGCTGTACAGTGACCCACCAATAGCAACTAATCATGTTTCATCTTTCAGCAATCTAACTTTGATCTTTTAAGGTGTATTTAAACTGAAAACAAGAATGCAGTATCTTGCAGCCGACCAGTCCCTAAAGGTCCTTTCCACCTAAAGCCAGCCATTGATGGTGCTTTATTCCCCCATCAACACTGACTCCCGTAGAGGTATTGTGTTCTCTTGGCGAGGGGGTGGAGGGTGGCAGGGGAAGCTGTCCCAGCCAGGTGAACATACAGTGATTGTTGCTAGCGGCTATAGCTATCGATCAATCAACTTGGGTACAATCAGCCAAAAACAGAAAGAGAACTCATGCTCTGCCAACTCAAAAACAAACAAGTAAAAAAGAAAAAAGCTGCTGCAGACACCCCAATAGTGATTCCACACCTTAGAGAACAAATAACAAATGAATTGATGCTGCGCTGCGTACTATAAAGAATATTAAAATAATAACAGTGAACACCCTACAAAGGTGGTAACCCCTGAGGGAACCAGCAATCCGTGATCACAAATGTGCTTGGATGAGTATAACAGCGACAAATAATTCATATGCAACAGTGATCAGTGCATGAATAAATATAAAATATAAAATATAAATATACGCAAAAAAGTAAAAACCCTCCAAAGGTGTAACCCCACCACAAATGCAGCATAAAATTGGGTAATCCAATAGTGCATGTGTATATATATATATATATATATATATATATATATATATATATATATATATATATATCCCCTCCAGGGGTATAATTACCAAAAAATAAAAATTGTGAAAACCTCTTAAAATACAGTACCATAAAACATCACAAAGTGAAATAGTACAAATTCTTCTCATCAAACAATAAATACAACTACATATTTAATAGTGTCCATTCATAAAAGTCCCAAATGTGTAGATGATGTTACTTCATATCCAACCAACACCTGTGCTCCATACAACACACAAAGTGACTGCGATCCTCCACCGGCCAACATGCATGCTTACCTCCAGCAAAAGATCCCAAAGGGTCAGTAGACATTTTATTAATCAAACTCCAATGCTGGACACTCAGCTTGGCCACGGGTGAGCTAAATCCACTCAATCTCCCGATAATCCCAAGTGTTTAGTTCAAAGACAAAAAAAAACAGGTGCTTCCATAGTGCAGTATGTTTATTAAAAGGTTAAAAGCATAATAAAAGCCACTCATATAGGTGTATGTAACATCAGACTCAATGAACTATCACAGGAGGACCAATATAAGGTTTTTAAATAAGGTTCCTCCTGTAACATAGACCAATCCAATTTTTTTTAGTTTTTTTTACATACTGTGACCAGAGCAGTACAGTGTCCCCATAGGGACACTGTATTGCTCTGGGAAGGTGATCGGGATTTTTTTTCACTATGATTGCTTATTACAGTGATGATCTGATCACTATAATAACCAATCATTTTTGTGAATGGCATCCATTCATGTGCCATTGTGTACTATTGTAATAGCTGTGGTCGGCCACAGCTATCACATGGTAAAGGTCTGCTGTGACTGGTCTCTGTACAATGTGAGCACTGTGACCAATCACAGAGATCACAATAGTACACAATGAATGGATATGAATGAAATCCATTGTGTGGTCACAGCAATCTCATGGTACAAAGACCAATCCGGTACAATGATCCGGCTTCTGCTGTGTCTGCTGGACACGTCGGTTGACAGACTGCGCAGCTGTGCACCCCCCTAGGGGTGCACACATGCGCACGAGTGGAAGGACATCATGCGATGTCCTTCTGGGATAATGGTGCTCCAGGCCGGCCCTATTATTTTAATTGGCTGGGCGGGGGTGGTTAAATATAAAAGTTGGGGTCAGGGACATTGACTCACTTACCAATTTTTGAGTGAGGACGCCCGACTTGTAGATGAATGTCCTTCACCCCAGGCTGAACCAAGGTCCCTTTATCTATCATAACGTGTCATCCCAGACTGAAATCCCTAAAACAGCACCTGTCATTTGACATGAATGACATGAAAATGCATACCAACATGCATAAAAACACCACAATATCATGAAAATGCATTTTAAATGCACATCAATGTACATGCATTTTTTATGCTTTGGGGTGTGTTTGTATATGCAGTTTGGTGTGGAAGAGGACCCTTAGTTGGTTTCTCACAGCTTACAAACATGTACTGTATGTCTACTTTAGAGGGTTTGCAGACTGCCAAGATCTGTTCTTATAGAAAAACGCTGCCTGTGTTGTGAAATTGGATTTTTTTTTTTCTACAATGCCTATAGATACACAGATGAATGAAGGTTTGTTTTTGCACTCTCCAGTTATGTCAATGACCGGGCCGTGATGGTGTCACTCCTAAGCATGTACATGGGAGTCGTGATCATGGCACATTGATCTCTGCATTTAGGGCACACTTAGTGTGCTCTGAATGGAGAGCTACTATGTGATGTCATAAACTGCAGCCAATGTGAATATCTTCTAAACAGCGCAAGCTTGGAAGATAGTCATGGTAACTATAGGTGAGACTTATTAAAGGCTTTTTTATAAATACAAGTTTATAATAAGAGTTTATAATTATTACTGCTTTAAAGTGGAACTATAAACAAGAAACTTCATATAGGATGCAGTCCATGACATTGACTAACATTGACACAGCAGTTTTAGTTTTTTTGACCCCCCTGCAACATACAGTAGCTTTATTACTTGTTGATTTTGCTAGTAGATCAGTAATTTTTCCAATTCCTGGGAGACAACACTGTTTGTTCTGCAGTAAAAACGCAAAGCAATGTTGTCACCCTGTGGTTTTAAAGGGTAAGTTCACTTTTTAAAAGAAAAATAATAAATGCACATTTTTAGTAGCCTGTAAAGCATTGCACCAGCGTTCAGCAGATCTCCTGCAGACCTGTCAGTGTATTTGTGTTCCTGTATGGGCAAGCAGATACACTGACAGGAAGAATCAATGAACTACCACGGTACTCCACATCGCTGTGGTACTTCATTGAGAACTACAAGCCAACATTCACAAAAGGTGTCAGTACTTGTAGTTCCTTCATTCGCTGAACTCTGTGAATGAATGACACGGCCATATGGGCGGAGCCCTGCATGGTCGTTCTGATTTCAAAAACTGACAGCTAGTCCGGGAAACTTCTCCCCATACTGCTGTCACAGCAGGGGGGATCGGGCAGGAACATGTTACATGTTTTACCCTAAAAACGGGTGGAACATGTAACATGTTCTCAAAGGTGAACTTATCCTTTAAATTTACTTTTAAGTGTATGAATATTCAAAACTATTTTTTTTTTCCGTTTTGAATAAAGCAGGAAAAAAGTTAATTTCCCAGACAGGCCTTTATTGCTGTCAGTATCCTTGCTGAGGAGATTACCGTATTTATTGGCGTATAACACACACTTTTTCCCCCTTAAAATCAGGGGGAAATAGTGGGTGTGTGTTATACGCCGATCCCCAGCGATCCCCCGCTGATTGTGAGGGGAGGAGTGAGCGCCGCCGATATACATACATAGCCGAGTATTTGGCTAGTCTCGGCTCCGCTCACAGTCACGCCCAGTCCCGCCCTATGATGGACATAACACAGGGACTGGGCGTGACTGTGAGCGGAGCCAAAACTAGCTGAATACACTCGGCTATGTATGTATATTGGCGGCGCTCGGCTCGTCTTGGCTTCACTCACAGTCCCGCCCAGTCCTGCCATTGGACGTGTGTTATGTCCATCATAGGGCGGGACTGCGAGAGGAGCCAAAAAGAGCTGAGAAGAGCCAAGATACACAGGACCGGCTCTGTGTATATCGGCGGCGCCATATTTAAACTGCAGTGTCACTGAACAAGGCTGCAATTACACTGACAAGGCTGCAAAGGACACTGACAAGGCTGCAAATGACACTGACAAGGCTGCAGATGGACACTGATAAGGCTGCATTAAAATGTAAGTTTTATTCCTTAAAAAGTTTTTTTCCTTAAAATTCCCTCCTAAACTTGGGGTGCTTGTTATACGCCGATAAATACGGTAATTCTCTGTTTGTCCTGGCTGCCATTTTCAGAGACAAAAATGACAGGAAATGCAATGCTTTTGGTATTAGTGCAAGGGGTTAGACCTTATCTTCCAATGGGGACACCTGTTCCAGTGACAGCTATATAAAGGGGGAATTTGCAAGTGCAGTTGCTCCAGAGCTTAGTAAATGAGGTAAGGCTTAAAAGAATACCCAATTGCATGTAAGGAAGAAAAAAAAATCTTGCTTGCACATGATTGGATGATGGAAGTCAGCAGAGCTTCCTCTCATTTACAAAGCTGTGGAGCAACTGCACAGTCTGTTTGCCTTTAGTAAACCGACCCCAATATGTCTCTTCTGCATTAAAAATCCTGTATGCATTTTTTTTATTACTGTTCCACTTTAAAGGAAGTTTTGAGAGACTGTATTTACATTGGCTTGAATAGCAAACTACAGGTCAATGCACCCAAAATGTAACCTACAGATAGTTTGCTAACACACTGCAATACCTTGGTTTGAAGAGAATCTATTGAATCTTTCAATAATGTTATTCCCTGCCCCAAGCCTTTTGTTTGCTCTGAAATATTCTGCAAATTATATGACAATTTAGTGTGAACCAGCACTGTGCCATTTTTATTTCATACATAGATACACTGGGGTGGATGTACTAAAGACAAATAGACTATGCACTTTGCAAGGAAAGGGAAAGGAAAATTAGTGCAACTGTACTTACAAAGTGCACAGTCTATTTGTCTTTAGTAAATCCACTCATAGTGTCTAGTCACATTTTATTTAACCTCTGCACTATTATAACATGCACTGAGTTTACTTCTCTTTGTATTATAATTTAGGTTTTGGTTTGGCATTTATTGCTTATCCTGAAGCTTTAAGCCAGCTGCCGATTTCTCCACTTTGGTCTTTCCTGTTCT
The DNA here is from genome assembly GCF_042186555.1 of Aquarana catesbeiana. Lineage (NCBI taxonomy): Eukaryota > Metazoa > Chordata > Amphibia > Anura > Ranidae > Aquarana > Aquarana catesbeiana. The sequence goes on along the minus strand of NC_133332.1, from coordinate 108,967,322 downwards.
TCTTCATGCTACTTACATTGGGCCTGGACTCACAGTTTGCAATGATTGGTAAGAATGGGTTTGAAATTATTAAAACAGTAAAAAATAGAAATATCTTTCTTTGGTGTACATTAGTTGCCAGAACTGTTATTCTTTTGATTTGGAACTCAAGGCGGAACAATAAGTCCTGCAGCTTCTCCAACTATCATTATGTTGAAATGTGTCCCTAATATTAAAGTGCCCCCTAAGGGTTAACATAAAATAATGCCTCAAAGCTGACAAACAGCTAAATACATAAATAAAATACATATACGAGAGCTATTTTACCTGTAAAAAGATTTGTAGTTCTGTCATTTGAGTTCTGAGGTTTACACAGCTCAAAACACAGTCCCTACCTGGCATGTGATAGCATATAATCTTTTTCTGTTGCAGTTTCACTTTCACTTACAGTTCTCCTTCCCACCACACCATGTGACTGGGTAGTTAAAGGAGAAGCAATGCATTGATGAGCTCATCTCTCTGTCACACTGCATACTCCTATCAGTATATTCCTTGCACTGCAGCATGACTATTTGATTCTTTGTGCTGCTTCTCCCTCCCCTTCTCTGAGCTCTGCTGTAAAGAGAATGCGAGAGGCTGACACCAAGTCAAATTCAGGTACTTACACTGCTTTTATTTCAAAAACTACATTCATTACATAGTTACATAGTTAATCTGGGTGAAAAAAGATACAAGTCTGCGCAGTTCAACCAACACAAAAAACACACACACAAATAGAAAGCCTCCATATACACTATCCTATACCCACAGTTGATCAAGAAGAAGGCAAAAAACTCCCCAACAAAACATCATCCAATTTGCTCCAGTGGGAAAAAAAAAATCCTTCCTGATCTCCCAACAGATACATAGATACATAGTTAGTCTGGCTGAGAAAAGACATAAGTCCATCTATAAAACAGTTGATCCAGGGAGAGGAAATAAACCCCAATAAAACATGATCCAATTTGCTCCAGTGGAGGAAAAAATACCTTCCTGTTCCCCCAACAGGTACATAGTTAGTCTTGCTGAAAAAATACATAAGTCCATCCAGTTCAACCAATAAAAGGGGAAGTACCATATACAAAATCCTATACCCACAGTTGATCCAGAGGAAGGCAAAAGGAAAAAAAAACAGCAAAGCATGATCCATTTTGCTCCAGCAGAGGAAAAAAATCATTCTTGATCCCCCAAGAGCCAATCGGATATTCTCTGGAGCATCTTTACCTATAATTATTAGTATCCAGTTATATTATGTACATTTGGGAAAGAATCCAGGCCTTTTTTAAAGCAATCTACTGAGCTGGACAGTACCAGCTCCTGAGGGAGTCTATTCTGCATTTTCACAGCGCTTACTGTGAAGAAATCTTTCCGTATTTGGAGATTACATTTCTTTTCCTCCAAACGTAAGAGTGCCCCCTTGTCCTGTGTGAATAACTCAACATCATCATCATATGGAGCACTTATGTATGTTGATCATATCCCTCCTAATCTCATCTTCTCAAAAGAAAATAAATTCAGTTCAGCCAATCTTTCCTCATAGCTGAGCTCCTCCATGTCGCTTATCGATTCGGTTGCTCTTCTCCAGTTCCCCGATATCCTTCTTGTGATTTGGTGCCCAAAACTGAACTGCATGTTCCAGATGAGGTCTTACTAATGATTTGTACAGGGGCAAAATGATATCTGTCTCTCTGGAGTCCATACCTCTCCTAATACAAGAAAGGACTTTGCTTGCTTTGGAAATTGCAGCTTGGCATTGCATGCTATTATTAAGCTTATGATCTACCAGAACACCCAGATCCTGTTCCCACCTCTGACTCCCCGGGTTATACTCCCCCTAGTATGTTTAATGCCTGCATATTCTTAGCCCTCAAGTGCATAACTTTAGATTTATCAACATTAAACCTCATTTGCCACATAGTTGCCCAATTAAACAGTGCATTGAGTTTGGCTTGTAAGTTGTAGACATCATGTAAGGATGTAATTCCACTGCATAGCTTGGTGTCATCTGCAAAGACTGAAATCGTAATTTTAATCCCAGAACCTATATCATTTATAAAGATATAAAAAAGTAAGGGTCCCAAGACTGAACCTTGGGGTACACCACTAATAACCCCAGACCATTCAGAGTAAGAATTATTACCCACTACTCTCTGAATAAAGTATTTTAGCCAGTTTTCTATCCATTTACAAAAACTAATTTTTCCAAGCCTGTAGAATTTACCTTACACATTAGCCCTGTGAGGGAACTGTGTCAAACACTTTTGCAAAGTCCAGGTATACCACGTCCACAGCAACTCCTTTGTCTAATGTTTTACTTACCTTCTCATAAAAAGAAATCAGATTTGTTTGGCAACTTCTGTCTTTCATGAATCCATGTTGTCTGTTTCTTAAAATATTTTTTTCCAGGAACAACTCATCTATGTGGTCTTTTATTAAACTCTCCAGTATCTTCCCAACTATAGGAGTTAAACTAACAGGTGTATAGTTATTTGGTAAAGACTTTGATCCCTTTTTAAATATAGGCACCACATTGGCCCTATGCCAATCCAGTGGTGCTATTTCAGTCATTATTGAGTTCCTAAAACTTACAAAAAATGGCTTTGAAGTGACAAAGCTCAATTCTTTAGGGATCCGTGGGTGTATGTTATCTGGTCCTGTAAATTTCACCTTAATTCTGTCTAAATATTTCTGGACCATATCAATTGTGAGCCATTGTGGATCATTTGGGGTTGTTTCAATAACATCCCCATTATGGACATTATCTCCCCCATGCTTCTTTGTATACAGAGCTGAATAAGGTATTTAATACATTTGTCTTCTCTCTGTCCCCAGCCACCCTTTCTAGATATTTTTGTAAAGGGCCTACATGCTTAGACCTGACCTTTTGACTATTAATACATATGAAGAATTTTTGGTGCTTTTGAACTCTGCCATTCGTTTAGAATTTTTGATTTCCTTTTTACATATTCTGTTAAATCCCTTGTAACATTTAAATGATGATAGTGACCCTTAATTTTTATATTTTTAAAAAGCTCTTCTTATTAGTTATAACTTTTTCTACTTTGGCCGTGAGCCACATAGGTTTTATTTTTAGCTTTTTAAACTTATTGCCCATGGGAATATATTGTGCAGTGTAGTCACATACAGTTTTTTTGCAGAATTCTCATTTCTGTTCTGTGTTCATCCATGCCAATATTCCCTCCCAAGTCTTGGAGAGCAGCCCTCATCTTTGGAAAATTTTCTCTCTTAAAGTTAGGTGTTTTTATCTTTCCAGCATGTGTCTGTTGTTTACAGCTAACATTAAATGAAATCATGTTATGGTCACTGCTACCCAGATGTTCTTTAATGTGAACATTAGAAATAAATTCTGCATGGTTTGAGATTACCAGGTCCAACAGAGAGAGCTTCATTCCTCATTCAGTCGGGGCCTCTATGAACTTTACCATAAAATTTTTATGTAATAAGTTTATACATTTTTTCCCTTTAAATGTTCCTGCAGTGCCATTACCCCAGTCAATCTCCAGGTAGTTAAAATTCCCCATTATTATCACTGTCCAACCCCTTGCAGCCCTTTCTATCTGTGCAAGGAGCTGAGTCTCTTTATTAACACTGGGTGGTCTATAACAAACTCCAATGATTAATAAATAAAAAATAGTGCAGAGCAAGAAATTTTCATATATTAAAAAACATAAAAATCTTATAAAATATAGAAGAGAAAGTACAAATCAATTTCCATAAACAGTTCATAAAAAACATCCCGGATGGTAGAAAGTGGTGTCTCTAGATTATACCGGCAGGTGTCACGTAATGTGCAAAACCTCCACCATACACACAGATGGCCATCTTTAGCATATAAGTTGTACCCCAATGAAAAGTCAGCCCAGTGCTCTAGAAACCCAAATCCTTCCCAGGTCACCAGAACCAGTGTTCCTATTGAAAGATTTCTCCTCTATTACTTTTCTAGGGACAACCCAAAATTTGGGATTTGCTTTCACTTTCAATGATAATGGTTAACAGAGAGAAGATGAATCTCCATGATGGGGGCACAAACAGCAATATAAAATGACAAGTATTCTAATGCCCCGTACACATGGTCGGATTTTCCGATGGAAAATGTCCGATCGGAGCGTGTTGTCGGAAATTCCGACCGTGTATGGGCTCCATCGGATATTTTCCATCGGATTTTCCGACACACAAAGTTGGAGAGCAGGAGATAAAATTTTCGGACAACAAAATCCGATCGCGTCAATTCCGACCGTGTGTGGCCTGTTCCGACGCACAAAGTGCCACGCAGGCTCAGAAGAAATTCCGAGACGGGACAGCTCGTTCTGGTAAACTTAGCGTTCGCAATGGATACAGCACTTTCGTCACGCTGCAATGTTAAAAATGGTTTAATACAGCGCACTCTCTTCTTCTTTATAATGTGACAAGAATTAAGTCTCAAAAGTTTTATTTGTGTTTTTTTTAGTGGGATTCCCTGAATATATTGTTATTAGTTGTCACATCTGACAGTTTTATATATATATATTTTTTTTTTTTGGATTTTCAGCCTTTTTTTTTCTTTAATGTTTGGATTTTTTCCAAGGCTGATCTTTGTTCAATGTTATTTTTATTTTTACTCCAGAATATTTTTGTGTGTGTTTTGTGTCAAGTTACCCCAACACCATTGATATCTTTTATTATTTAATCTCCAGGAGATTGTTTGGTGTTGGTGTCCCTTGTTCATTTCACATTGTATATTTGAAATGTACCTGAATCCTCACAAACAAACTGTCATTTTTGAAGTAAAACACATAGGAGAGTATAATTCAAAACAAAAATCCTTTATTAAGGGATCAGAACCAAACAAAGAGGAATGCAACACTGGATCAACAGGAGAAATTAGCGAAGCCTTGGACCCCCACGGCAGACATCAATTCTTGAACATCAAAATTGGTGGCCTGAGGAGTCCATATGTAAGGGAGGGCAGTCTGGTCCAGAAGTCCCAGAGATCCGGATAGCAGCAGATGACATCTGTGTCCCCAGGCTGTGGTACCACAAGAGGCTGCATCTTTTGGCCGACCAGACTGAACCCAGGGCAATCACTGTCTGGTCTTCCTTCCACGCTTCCTTCCGGGCTGTGGCTGTGCAGTTGGAGATGTGGCAGGAGGAGGAGTAGGACCTGGAGGAGGACTGGGAGGACCTGGAGGAGGACTGGGGGGACCTGGAGGAGAGGGAGGAGGAGGAGGAGGACCTGCAGGAGGAGGAGGAGGACCATCCCAAAGGTGTGTCTGAGGTGTCATTTGGCCCCTCATACCTTTCTCAAGAGCCTCCAATATGAGGGCCTCACACATGACTTGTTGGCCCTCCTCCATCCTCTGCATTTTATATGCAATGAAGGCAGCAATGTTCTCCTCCATGGTGTGGGGTGCTCCCAGGACCTCTGTAGCCCTCCAAAAGAATCCTATAACAGCCTCCTCTAGGGCACTCCTCCTACTGCCACTTTCTCTTTTCAGGGGGGGTGGAGGGACCTGCATATCAGCCAGCCGACTCGGCCCGGCCACCTCCTGGCTGAGACTTCCCTGTGTATGAAAAAGGGACATGGTTTTAGTTTTTGCATCATCAATCACAATCCTAAATTAGTACTCCCAACTAACATCTAGTTAACATCATTGATTGGACAAGCAGAAATCTTTAGCGGAATGCTATACCTGGCTCAATCTGGGCTCCTCCACATGTGGCCTGAAAGGCCCAGGTTGGGCGTCAGAAGCCTCAGCCGGGGGGGAAGGAAGCTTGGAAGGAAGACTGGAGAGTGCTGGCCTGGGTTCAGTCTGGCCTGCCAGAAAGTGCAGCCTGTCGTAGTACAACATCCTGGGGACATAGATGTCATCTGCAGCTCCGGATCTCTGTGAATCCAGGACTTTCTTGCGCTCCCTCAGATATGTGCTCCTCAGGCAACCAATTAATATCTTTAAATAGGTAATGTCTGTCGTGGGGATCACCTGCTTCACAATTTCACACAATTGCTCCAGTGCTGCCTTCCTCTTTGCTTGGTTCTTGAAATGGGGGTGTTTAATCTCCCACAGACAGGGCAGCTCCCTTAGCATCTCTAGGAATACTGACATGAAGTCATTATCTTTGAGTAGCATATCCATGTTCACTGCAAGACACAACACAAGACAAAGCCTAATGTCAGACAAAACTCTCCTAATCTTGTTACAATATAGGCCTCAATCTAGAAGCAGTATAGGCACAAGTTTGTCTCTTACCTTCGTTCTTACGATCGGCGCGTCCAATGCTCCTTCCTCCGCTCACAGATCGTACGTAATACGCACGCGTGTTACGATTTATACACACTGCGCATGCGTGTAACTCCGCCCGCCCCTGACGTTCTTTCTAGTCTATTCCCCGCCCCTTTTCGTTCGGCGCAGTGGGTGAAGAGCATGATGGCGGAGTTCGAGCAGGTGTGTGCTAATTATAGCAACGAGGAGGAGGAAAGCCCGGATCCAGGCACGTCCCGATCCAGAAGGAGACGTTTTAAGGCCACAAATATGTCCTTTGGGGAGATGTTGGAGATGGTCGACATCATGAGGAAGTCCGACTATGACGGGAAGTATGGGCCTTACCCCCACCCCAACATCAGAAAGGCCAAAATCATTGCTAAAGTGGTCAAAAGCCTTCACAGGAATTTCGGGGTACGAAGATCTAAAGATCAGCTCAGGAAGCGGTGGTCGGACCTGAAGTTGAGAGAGCCAGAGCAGTACCGAAAGATCCGAGAGTGCTGCAAAAAAGTAAGTAGTTGTGCTGTGTTCCTATTCTTTCTGTCTTTATTACGTTCGTGCTGCTCCATATGCTTTTATTAATTGTAATGTTTAAAAGGGCAACTTTAATGTTCATGGGCCCATTATTCGTTCGTATCAAACATTTTTCTTTCGGCCTCTAGAACACCATTGTTTAGGCCATATGCATTTTCCCACATTTTTTTTGGGCCTACTTGGATGCCAAATATTTGTTTGTGTAGATGGGTTTGTTACTAGAATGAAATGCCAACTAGATTGTGTGTAAGGAGAGGAGCTGTTTTCACATCTGGACGCTGGAGCACTAGTGTGGGACACAAGAACACCCTTTTTATTAGGGGGGGCACACAGGTGCTCCAGTGTATACTATAGGGGGGGCTACATCTGTGAAGCTTGTACCAAACAGTTAAAGTATTGCAGCTTGACAAAGGGCAATAAAAAAAATACATCTTGGAACTCGGCTAAAATAGACAATTGTACCCCACTTCCAAGCAATGTTTCCTATTTCTAGTTCTGCCATCAAATATCTGTGTGCTAATTATACCATTTTTGTTTTACATAGGGGAGAAAAGACTCGGAGGACACCCCTCATCCGAGGAGACCAGAGACCCCCCACCTCTGGAAGAAGGTGAAATACCGCAAACCCAAGAAGAGCAGGAGGAAGAAGAAGATGTGGTGGAGATTGGCACCACAACAGGTGAGTGTCTGCGACCACAGGCTCAGATAAAAGAGATGGATGGTGGCAGATTTTTGAGACCTTTTTTTTTTTATTTATCTCTTTTTAGGTGATCGTGAGGTTGTGGATGCCGAACGCTTTACTTCTGAAAGTGCCCAGATCCTGATCGGGGAGATCATGGGGTGTAATGCCGAACTGCAAAACATCCAGCAAAAAATCCATGATGTTATTAAAAAAAATAATAACATCATTGATGTTTTGGGGCGAATTTAAACCCCACAAAATCACTTTTTGTATTGTGGTTCAATCTTTTAAATTTTTTGCAAATGTTTTGAAAAGCCAAATTTGGAGGATGCACACAGTGTGTCAACATGTGCTATCTGCCATCACGGGAGATCAATGGACGCGTTTTGGGGGTGCTTACTCCCCCAAAACACGTCCCTTGATCCCCCTGATGGCAGATAGCACATGTTGACATTGGGAAATTTGTGTGCATCTTCCAAATTTGGCTTTTCCAGGGGTGATTTCCCCCCATCTGAATGCTATATCAAACCCAGTTCCTAAATACTGATGTCTGATATAGCCTTCAGGTTTTACCTAATGTGAACTTTGTAAGTTCAAGTTTTTTGGCTTTCTTGTTGGTTTTACACAGGCCTGTTTTATCTGAAATGGACATTGCGAATTTTGCTAATGCTACTGCAAAAATTGTTATACAACAAACATGTTGGTTTGTTTTAAAAACCTTTGGTTAATGCACATGTGATTGTGCAGGTATAAAAAAGTGGCTTACTCAAGAATGTGTGGATTATTGTCTCAACACTACAACAGTTTTGGGGTGATGTAATAGCTGTTTGATGCAAAAGTGGGGGTTATTTCCTAAGGGCAAATCCTCTTTGCACTACAAGTGCAGTTTCAGTGCAGTTGCAAGTGCACTTGTAGTGAAATGTGTTTTTGCATTTAGGAAATAATAGCCAACAGTGCTTTGTATAAGGTTACCGAATCACAACATTTTCTCAACTCAAAACATTTCTGTCAGGGTCAGCTAAAACAAACACAAGCAGTAAATGTCCACAAAGATTTTCTTTTTTTTTTTAATTTGAAAAAGGCTTCACATATTGTCTGGCATATTGATAGCCCCCCTACCCGCAAAGAACTCCAGGTAGCGTAACCGGACATCATGGGCACTCAGGGAGGGCAAGCCAGGACGGCCACTTTCAAGCGCCGTCAGTGTGGTTTGATGTAGGATTCCGGCCTCAGGCCCAACTGAGCCAGCATAGCTGGCCGAATGTTTCCATAAAAAATTATGGAGTACACAGCACACAACTATTATATGGTTCAGTTTATACTCCGCCATATGGATAGGTGTCAGAAATAGGCGGAACCGGCTGGCCAGGATTCCAAATGTGTTCTCCACCACTCTTCGGGCTCTGGCCAGCCGGTAATTAAAAACCCTCTGTTCCGGGGTGAGGGTCCTCATCGGGAATGGCCGCATCAGGTGGTCCCCCAGCGCAAATGCTTCATCAGCAACGAACACAAATGGGAGTCCTTCCACATTGTCCTCTGGAGCTGGCAAGTCCAAGCTGCCATTCTGGAGACGCCTGTAGAACTCCGTCTGGGCGATGACTCCACCATCGGACATCCGGCCATTCTTCCTCACGTCCACATACAAGAAGTCGTAATTAGCCGACACCACCGCCAACATCACTATACTATTAAACCCCTTGTAATTATAATAGTACGACCCCGAGTTGGGTGGTGGGATGATGTGGACGTGTTTCCCATCAATTGCCCCTCCGCAGTTAGGAAAGTCCCACCGCTGGGCAAAGTGGGAGGCCACAGTCTGCCATTCCTGTGGCGTGGAAGGAAACTGTTGAGGAAAAAACAATAAACATTACTATTTTTACTCTGAAACATGGCAAGCAGATTAAACACAAACATTATGGGGCAACCTCCAGATAGCATTTAGTAAGTAGAATTTAACAAGGCCAAAGTATAAGGTACACCTATCATATTCCCCCTCCCCCCCCTCTCATGGGCCATTTCTAACATTATGGGGTGTGTGGAAATCTTGGACAGGTAACCCTCTTCACTTCATTGAGAGCTGAATGCCTAAATAATGGGTATTACTTTGAACAGCCCCTCCTTAGTTACACTATTGGCAGACCACTGGACAGGTAAGAAGTGTCAGAATACAAAGATATAAATACACATTGTACACATTTGAGGACATTTGGACATTCTGCTATTACCTATCAAGATAATAATAGGATACAAAAACTTTAAACAGTACCATTGGAAAGTATACAAGCAGGCCCTTGCACTACATGCTTTGGGGAATTCATCCATACATCTGAGCACTAAAGAGGTGGGTATAGTGTGTATGGGTTTGGCAAAGTCAGCAGATAGATGATTGAGGATAGATAGAGAATTGGGATCAGCTGACTTAGCAGTTGGGGGAGGGAGGGATACTAAAAATTATTTAGGGACACCACAAAAAAAAGCCTCTGGCACTCTGCCTGAATTTGAATCAAAAATAACATTTACAAACATTTTAGGGGGTGTTTGGGGTAAAGCACTACTATGGAGCTGATAAAATACATTGTTAAGTGACTACATGAGGTGAATATAGGGCAGGAGACACCATGCTGGGGAGGTTATTGAAGGGCAAATATGTATGAAGGACATAAAATAATAATTACATAAAAATCCAGCATACATGAGAACAAAGGGGACATTCACAGCATATTACAATCATGGTAATTAGGGAATGAGGAAAGAAATACAATATGTTATCAAACATTAAAGACAATAAAATGTGATATTAAAGGATAAAAATCTTACCTTCATATACTCCTTCTGCAGGACCTGGATGATGGCAGAACAGGTCTCTGGGATAATGATCCCCAGAGCCTGGGGGGAGATGCCTGTCGAGAACTTCAAGTCCTGCAGACTTCTCCCTGTGGCCAAATACCGCAAGGTAGCGTCCAACCTCTGCTCCGGAGTGATGGCTTGCCTCATGCAGGTATCCTGCCTGCTGATATAGGGGGTCAGCGAAGCCAACAAACGGTGAAACACGGGGTCCGTCATCCTGAGAAAGTTCCTGAAATCATCAGGATTATTCTCACGGATCTCACGGAGCAAAGGCATATGAGAGAACTGGTCACGCTGAAGCAACCAATTCTTGGTCCATGAACTCCTCCCCACCCTGCTCATGGACTGGACTTGTGTCAAGGTCAGGACCCCAACACCAAGCCCCCGCACAGCACGAACCCTACGAGGAGTACGCATACGAAACATGGCTAGAAAACGGTCGGCTGCTCAGAACGAAGTAACAGAACGCACTGAAGAACAGCAAGGCCTGTGAAGAGCGACCTGAAAAACAGCAACGAGGCAAGATCACACAGAAAACTCCGATACGAACTGACTGCACGCACTGAAGAGCAGATACAAACCCACAAGCACAAACTGAACGGCAGAAAACGATCTGAAAGCCACGAGTCTGAAAAAGTGCGAATCGTCTCTCACCAAACTTTTACTAACACGAGATTAGCAAAAGGAGCCCAAAGGGTGCCGCGCTTGGTTCTGAACCGGCCTTTTCTAGTCTCGTCGTACGTGGTGTACGTGACTGCGTGGTTGGCGATCGGAAATTCCGACAACTTTGTGCGACCGTGTGTAGGCAAAACAAGTTTGAGCCAACATCCGTCGGAAAAAATCCTAGGATTTTGTTGTCGGAATGTCCGAACAAAGTCCGACCGTGTGTACGCCCTATTATTCCTCTCCACTTATTGAAAACAAACAAAAAAATCTTCGTCTTTAGTTACTGTATACTTTAAGGTGCCTCCGCCTTTCATGTATTCTGTCATCAGTTCCAACATGGACCAAGACAGCTAGGTTATGCTCTGCCCCTCTCAGTAATTTATCAACCCAGTCCACCACATGCCAATTCCTGATGGAGTAATGAATACAGAGCTGCATTATAATGCTTCTTTTATATCTGTTCAGGTCAGTTATTAACTCTTAATACTTGAACTAACCTGAATATACAATACATTAAAGAGAATAAATTACATACAGGTGGACTCTATTTACTGTCAAAATACAGTGAAAACCCTGGCCTTCTTCCACTATCTCAGCTCTATGGAGCTAATAAATCTTAAGATAATATAGACCAGGGATATGCAATTAGCGGACCTCCAGCTGTTGCAAAACTACAAGTCCCATCATGCCTCTACCTCTAATTGCATATCCCTGATATAGACCATTCAGTAATCACATTGATTCAATGAACCGCAGTAATTGAAAGTGTCAGCTGCAGCTTAAAATGCAATAAATTGCCAAAAAACTGTTCATACAATATAGTAAAATGTCCACAGGTGCTTCAATAAGTACCCCTGATTACTAAAGCAGCGCTACCGTCATTACTTATTATGACCAGCTTTCATATGATAACACATGAGAAAGATGAATGACAAATGGTGATAAAAGTCCAGAGAGACACAGATGGTGATCCTAATGTGGTATTCAAGATGTGCACCTCACACCAGAATCCTTAAGCTGTGCATCACACTCCCCACACTCCCCAGTTCTCACTCACCAGAAAGCAGAACACATCAAGCCTTGATATGTTACCAACGGATGTCATCCACCTCATAGAGGGTGTCAGAGCTTGACTGAATATCCCATAGTGCTTAGATAGAAAAAAGGCTCAAAATAACATAATTCTGTTTTTTTATCCTTTATTCATCTCAAATGACAGGCTCCATAAAATCTGACAGTAAGATGGTTCTTATGTCATCAACATTTAAAAGGTGTTATTCACAGCGCAGGAAAGGTACGAGACTCTCAAACGTTAGGAAGACAGCGTCCGCCGCTTACTTCTGGTTGTCTCTTCCTGGCCGTGGAGTGCAAACGTCCCTTCCGGTTACCGTAAGGTCACGCTCTGACGCGTTTCATCATCATGACTTCCTCTGAGGGCGTCTCTAGTTACTAATTAGGTGACTTCTGAAGGCAATTGGTTCCACTGGATTTTAGTTAGTGGTATCAGAGTAAAGAGGGCTTAATACAAATGCACTCCACACTTTTCAGATATTTGTTTGTAACAAAAATTTGAAAACCATTTATAATTTTCCTTTCACTTCACAATTATGTGCCACTTTGTGTTGGTCTATCGCATAAAAGCCCAATAAAATACATTTACATTTTTGGTTGTAACATGATAAATTGTGGAAAATTTCAAGGGGTATAAATACTTTTTCAAGTCACTGTAGTTGGGCTGATTTGCTAAAGGAGTTGAGAGTCTTCACACAATTAATTGCGTGAAAATTCACTTCAATTATTCATTTAGGCTCCTTTCATACTGAGACGCTTTGCAGGCGCTAAAGTGCTAAAAAAAGTGCCTGCAAAGCGCCCCTAAAGAGCTGCTCAATGCACTCCAGTGTGAAAGCCCCGAGGGCTTTCACACTGGAGCGGTGTGCTTGCAAGGCGGTCATAAAAGTCCTGCAAGCCGCATCTTTGGAGCGCATTAGGAGCGGTGTATTTAATGCTCCTAAAGCTCCCCTTCCTATTGAAAACAATAGGGCAGCGCCCGCAAAGCGCTGCTGCATCGGCTCTTTTCGGGCGGTTTTAACCCTTTTTCGGCCACTAGCGGGGGTCTAAAACCGCCCCGCTAGCGCCGCTAAAACGACAGTAAAGCGGCACTATATATAGTGCCGCTGTACCGCTGGCACCCGCACGCCTCAGTGTGAAAGTAGCCTTAGGTGCAGAAGAAGGAAGTATGTTTTGTTTTCACATTAGTGAAAATTTATGTGAATATTCACACAAGCTTTAGTAAACCAGTAGAGTTGTGCAATAGTGGATATATCATGCTTATCTGACCACCTATACCTAGTGGTCCATTTTCTGTGGTAAGAGGCCCAGTGTGTTGGTGTGCGGTGGAGGATTTCATAGTTCACCTCAGCTTGTCATATTTACACTGTGGGTGATGCCATTTCTTGGAACATGGACTCTTTACACTCAATGACAGTTGATTTTTATTTACATAGTTCATGTTTGTATTTCTAGCGCTGCATATCTTTATACCTTTTTTTTATTGTTACTTACATTTTATGCTAGCTGCTGAATAGACATAGCGCAGTGATTAATTTTATTTATAAACCAGCCTCAATGTCTCAACTGGGAGCAAAGGAGATTTTCCTATGAGATGTAGCAGCAGCTGGATGTATTGCGTGATAGAATCTGGGAAGAGCAGCGGTACCTGTGTTCCACGCTGGTCCCGGCATCGTGGCTGCTCTTCCTGGATCCTGTCATGCAGCTCCTCACAGCTGATTGGCTGGAATACATGCTGCTGCTGCTGCTGCCACATATCATAGGAAAAACTCCCGCATGACGCCACATGCTTACTAATGAGCATGTTTACTATTAAATTCCTGTGAGTCTTTTTAATTATCCTTTGGGCTATTAAAGTCTTGGTTTCATTGCACTTCCTTATGTTCTGATAATCACTGAATAGACATGTACACACTGAAATATTTTGTTTCTGAATTTCGTTTTCGTCCGAAAAATAAATTTATTTAGTTACTCCCGAAATTCGTTTTTATTTATTTTGTTTTTCTTTAAAAATTGCATTCGTCCGAAAATCCAAATTAAGGTCGAATCTGTCATTGAATTATTGCTTATGGTGTCTGTTGAATGTTCAAAGAAGATTCGACGCCGTATAGTTTACCTGCTCCATTGAATCTTCTTAGAACTTTCAACAGACACCATAAGCCAAAGTACGTGTGTTCTTAGTTCTAGCTATTTTACTGCACCTCCTCTTTGGTTACAATCAGCCAATAACATTCATCATCATCATTATTTTTATCTATCTTTTCTCCCCTACTCCCCTCCCCTAATCATTAAATTCCCAACATGTTCACCAATTACCTTTGTCCTTCTCCTCATCTTTTCTCCCCTACGTCGAATCTTTTCTCTCTATGTAGAATAATCTTGGACTAATAAAGTTAAGGTTAGGCACATTCGACCACAGGTTTGATGGACACAGATTGTTATTGTCATCATCATGTCGAATCTCCTATCTATATCGAACTGTTGTAGCAACAAAAACGAAAATAAAGCATTTGTTTATGTCGGATCTTTCGTTTTTCGGATTCTGCACTTTCGTTATCGTTTGTTAAAACAATAACGAAAATACCTGAAATACGGACGAAAATGCATGTGGACAAAAACGAATGCACATATCTATCACTGAATGAATGTGATGTCCTGGCCCCTAAGACTCTAAGCATGTAAAATGTTTATATTCACTTACAGAAACCATAACAACATCCATACAAGATGCATTTCCTATTGCCATGAAGAAAAGACGAGCTATTATCACAACATGCTGCTGTTGCGTTCTGTTTCTTCTTGGACTGGTCTGTGTAACTCAGGTATAGCTATTGTAGTATCACTGATCTCCCTTGTACCATCCAGTTTTCTCCATTTCATTTGTTGCAAAGGAAGTCACAATTCAGCTGGACCACAGAAGATTCACGATAACAATATATGGTTCAACAAAGATCCAAACAAAAATTAAATCCTGCCTGCAAATATCTTTACCTAAAAATGCTCTTCTTCTGGGATCGGAACTTTGACCATTTTGATTGGCTAGACCGAGATGACGTCACTCCTGCGCATACGTGGGAGTTCATTCATCTTGGCAGATGGTGAAATTGTACACTGAGCTGCATGTGCACAGCTCAGTGTACAGTAAAGGCAGGCAGATAAGAAGCTTTAGGCCTGGTTCACACTAGTTCACACTAGTGCGGTGCGAGGACCCTGCAAATCCAGTGTGGGTTCCCGCATTGCACCAGTGGCTCACACTGAGATCTGTGAACCACTGCAGGTGTCAATGTAAAGTTCACGACACCCCCAGATCAGTTGGCAGATCATAGCGAACTGTGAAATGGTGCAGGAATCAGATTGTATAGGTGTGAACACCCATGCGATCCGATCCCAGTGCAGACCAAAAAAGGGTCCTGTACCACTATGGTACGAATGCGATGCGATTTCAGCCATACAGTTTGTATGGCTGAAATTGCATCGCACAGACATCGCATGTGATCTGAACAGCAATGCGGTGCACATCACATGGGATGTCTGGCATTGCACTAGTGTGAACCGGGCCTCAATGCTGCCTCTGCCTGTTCACAATCTTCTATTTTCCTTTTAAATTTAAATGGTTGTAAAGCCTTAAGGTTTTTCACCTTCGTGCCCTCTATGCATTAAGGTGAAAAACCTTCTGTGTTGCAGCTCCCCCTCGGACCACCTCCTTATTCTTACCTAAACCCAAACCGATCCAGTGATATGCACAAGCGCAGTGACTCCAGCTGCTGTCGATCTCCTCATTGGACAGATTGATAGCAGCAGGAGCCATTGGCTCCAGCTGCTGTCAATCAAAAGCTGTGACACGGGAACAGGGGGTGGGGCTGAGCCCAGCTGTCTGTGTCAATGGAAGCAGCAGCGGAACTTGGGAGTGAGCACGCATGGGTGCCCCCATGGAAAGCGGCTTTCCATGGGGGCACCCGATGTAGAGGAGGGGCCTGGAGCGCCAGCGGGGGATGCCAGAAGAAGAGGATCGGGGCTGCTCTGTGCAAAACGCTTGCACAAAGCAGGTAAGTATAGGCATGTTTGTTATTTAAAAAAAAATAATTGAACGTTTACAACCACTTTAAGTTCCAGTTTGAGAAACCTGTTTACGGTAAAACAATGCCAAGTAAAATTAAATAATAATTTCGATTACATACATTTTAAGGCACCTGTGCGACACCAGGATATAAATGATTGTGTTATCTTTGGGCCAGTATCTTGTTTTAGTGTGTTAATGTTGGCACTGAGCCCGGGCTCACACTGTAGCGATGTCAGACATTGCATGTGAATCGCACCCACACTGCGGTGTCAATGCGATGTCTGTGCAGTGCGAGTTCAAACATACAGTTGTATGGCTGAACTCGCATTGGATTCACATAAAAAAAGGTGCAGGGACATTTTTTTCCCTGCACTGGAATCGGAACGCATGGGTGTTCTCACCCATGCAATTCGATTATTGTCCAAATCCACAGTTCGCACTGTGATCTGTGAACCGATCTGGGGTGCCATTAACATTTTATTGACACCTGCAGTGGTTCACAGAGGGCAGTGTGAACTGCCTGCAGGAGAGATGCGATGCGGGAACTGGCGCTGAAATCGCGCTGGTTCCCGCATCGCTACAGTGTGAAATAGAGATGCATTTGGGCAAGAAAGGAAAATGAAGGCACAGTCATGGGGAGTACTCTGATCTCTGTCGGAGGTAATGAATATCTGAAAATGCTACACTCACACTTCATGCTACACAGATCTATAATAATATATTTCATATCATGACTTAAAGTGGATCTACACTTCATCTGAGCACCATGAACCAAAAGTGCTATTTAAATCATTTTTAACATTCTAAATAAATTCACCCATCCACCCATGTCTCCATGCTTTACTTTGCTGAGAAATCATTTTAAAAAACACCCCCCCTAGCATTTCTGGCCGCAGCCATCCTAAATAAAGACAGATGATTCATGTAGCATTTACTTCCTGGAATCAATCTGCCCTTAGCTCGGGCATGCAGGCAGGAGGGTGCCCCTCCTCTTCTCCTGGGATGGATGACATCAATTAAAATAAAAAAATATTCTGCGCTTACTCCAATAGTGCAACAAACAAAAGATTATTCTTTAAAAGTGAAAAACAAAAATGAAAACAAAAAATTGAAACAAAAAAATTGTTATAAATCAAAAATGATGTGTTTTTATAGGTGCTGCTTCTTATATAAACCTGAATACCCGACTAATCCAACTATATATAAATAGATAAGAGCACAACCTTCGTGTCATTCATAATTATATAAAATCTAAAAATATATCTGTGTTAAATCTTTGAATTTAATCAAAAAAATATTATTAAACAAATTCAGTCTACAAAAAGTCCAGATATCCGCATTCAATCTGTGACAAGTGATACATGAATCAAAAAAAGTTCTTCAGCAGGAGCTCTACCTAAATCAATACACCCTACTTACCAGAAAGGTTGGATCTCAGGTTATAGAGATCAAATTCTCTTAGCACATATGTGTCAGCCGACAGAGATGTTCCACTCCTCTAATGAGTTCTGGGCACTCCTTCCTGATGAGGTTAGGATACCAAATTAAGTTGATAATATTCCTTTCGAATGTTGGATCTACCACAAACACTCTCATATATGGAGGGCAACAGAAGAGAAAGACTTCATGGTGCAGTACGTAAAAATAGCATTTATTTAAAAAGGTTCCACTGCACTTACATAAATGAGACGTTTAAACAGCGATAAGTATGATCCACACAGCCGCGGCTTAGCCTGCAGGCTGGTACGTAGTGACATCACACAAACTGGCTCCATCCAATGTGTTTGAAATTGTGAATAAATTACTGCACCACCAGTGTAGACATGAGCTGCTAACACAACAATAAGACTAATTGTATATAAACGTGGATAGAAAATGTGTAGTGCTAAAAACATATAGGCCCTAGAAATAAACCTAGGGATATGTGCATGTGCACCTCAGTAATAGTGTAAAGATAAAAACCAAAACATAAAAAATATTACTATAGCAACCATTGTATATGGTGATATAAGAAGTTAACATATATAAGCATCAATGTTCAAATATATGACGAATAACAACAAAGAATGTGGTGACGTGAAGTCCAAACACATGGGTATTCAAGAGACCATTCACAACGACAATCTTTAGTGGATTGAATGTTGATATATCCCCAAAAGGTTACAGTTGGTAATGTTCAGTGCTTCTGTCACCGGGGGGGTAGGTGCTCTTACCATGAGATGTGGACCCACACACCAGCGGCGGTGAGTCGTACAGGCAAGGATTGCAGATGTCGATCTCCTTGGGTGGTTGAGATGAAAACTCCCTCCAATTGTTGTAAGGCGGTCAGCAAGTACTGGATCCGGGGATGCAACCGAGATCTCCCAATGATATGTGATATCCACAGATCACTCACCAATCAACAGTGGGAGCAATGATCAGAAAAGAAAAAAGAGAGAAGGCCTCCACATAGCAAAGATCAAAAATGTAGAGTTTATTGCAAAGAAGTACAAACATCATGACCGATGTGTACAATAAATCACTTAAAATATAAAAATTTGCGCAGTGTGTAGAGCTTAAGCAAGCATTAACCATTTCCCCGTAAGAAGTATCGACTGGGAACCGAGGCTCAAGTTTCCCCATAAGAGTCATCGACTGGGAACAGAGGCTCATGAGCCTCCATTCCCAGTTGATGCCTCTTATTGGGAAACGCGTTGGATGGAGCCGGTTTGTGTGACATTACTATGTACCAGCCTGCAGGCCTGTGGATCATATTTCTCACTGTTTAAACGTCTCATTCATTTAAGTGCAGCGAAACCTTTTTAAATAAATGCTGTTTTTATGTACTGCACAATAAAGTCTTTCTCTTCTGTTGCCCTTTCTCTTCTGTTGTTCGTGGTGGATCCAACATTCGTAAGGAATATTATCAACATAATTTGGTATCCTAATCTCGTCAGGAAGTAGTGCTCAGGACTTAATAGAGGAGTGGAACATCTCTGTCGGCTGACACATATGTGCTAAGAGAATTTGATCTCTATAACCTGAGAGCCAACCTTTCTGGTAAGTAGGGTGTATTGATTTGGGGAGAGCACCTGCTGAAGAACTTTTTTGATTCACGTATCACTTGTCACAGATTGAACATGAATATTTGGACTTTTTGTGGACCAAATTTGTTTATTAATACTTTTTTGATTGAATTCAAAGATTTAACACAAATATACTTTTTGATTTTTTATGACACAATGGTTGTGCTCTTATACATTTATATATGGATGACATCATTTGCCTAGGCCTGGAAACCAGGAAGTAACCGAGGAAATGTGAAAAAAAGTTTAAAAGAAGTCATTATGATGTACTTTTCTATCTACTAATGCTAACCGCATAAGAATCATAAATAGTTCATGTTGATTGAGAGAGTGAAATTTTGCTTTAACCATTTCAATACTGGACACTTTCACCCCCTTCCGGCCAAGGTAAATTTTCAGCTTTCAGCGCTGTCGCACTTTGAATTGTGCGGTCATGCAACACTGTACCCATATGACATTTTTATAATTTTTTTTTGAGACATATACAACTTTCTTTTGAGATATTTAATCACCACTGGCTCTTTTATTTTTTGCTAAAAAAATGAGAAAATACTGAAAATTTTAAGGAAACAAAATGTTTTTCTTACTTTCTGTTGCAAAATGTTGCAAATAAATAATGTTTCTTCTTCACCAATGTGCGCAGATGAGGAAGCACTGATGGGCACTAGTGAGGCTACAATGATGTGCACTGATGAGGCAGCACTGATGAGGTGGCACTAATGGGCACTGATGAGGTAGCACTGATAAGCTGCACTGATGGGCACTGATGAGGTGGTAATGATGAGGCGGCACTGATGGGCACTGATAAGCCTCACTGATGGGCACTGATATGCTGCACTGATGAGCGCTAATTGGCTACACTGATAACCAGGGCACTGATCATCAGTGTCCATATTATCAGTGTAAATCTGCTCTGTCAGCCTTTTCGGTTATTGGCTCTCCTTTCAGTGACAGCGCATGAGGAAAGAAATGCATGCAGGAGGCATGCTTGGAAGCATGCGGGGGGCATGTTCTGGGGAGACATCCATGGACACTCTCCCAGAACTAGAGAGCCACGTTGTAGTTGTCTTTCAGCTATGGTGCGTTATTGAGGTGGTTAATTAAAGTTTATAGTTACAATTTTCTTTAAAAAGTTTTTAGTTCCCAGGACAGTTGCCCAACCCCACGTTAACATGCAGTCATATCTGCAAACTACACCTAATTCTTTATAGTTGGTATTTTTGAACATGTTATATTAATTCTTGCTTTTTTCTGCAGTCAGGAATTTTCTGGGTAAATATGATTGACTACTTCTGTGGTGGATGGGCCCTTCTCTTTGCTGCAGTGCTGGAATTAGTGGGAATTTGCTGGATTTACGGTAATATATTAAAATTGTTCTCTACCCATATGTACCAGAGATTGCCAAGTCCCTCTGCAGATAGGTAAGGCTTAACTCCCGGGAAAAGAAAAAAGGGTTACATGCTTGTTTTTACCCAGGATATCAGGAAGAGGTACTTTTACTTACTTACTCCCTCGTTCTCAAAGTCTCCCCCATGCTATGTGACCACACAAAGCCTCTTCTCCAAGGTGCTACCAGCCAGTGTCTGCATGCTTAGGTCATCAAGTACAGCCAAAAGACCTGCATTGTATGTGAGGATGGCAAGGGACCGCCAACAAGCTGGAGCACCAGGAAGAAGAGTGGGGAGAGAGCATTTAACCCCTGTGGGGCACTCCAAATGTATTTTTTTTCTTTATCCCAGTTTTATTTAAAAGGTTATTCATATATTTAGCCTAATAGACAAAGTAACAGGTAATTTGCAAACCATGCACTGTACAGTGCTCTCCCCCTTTGCCAGGCCTAAGTGCTGCTACAAGGGGGCAGGAAGAAGTTTGTTCAGTTTTGAACAGGTCCAGTCTTTCAAAAAGTTGAAACTTGCACAGGAACCTTAGGGCTTTTCTCTATGTGGGCGAAGTACGTTTGATTTAAAGCTGATCTCCATGTTTTCTGTTAGTTTAAAGTGTTCATTTTGACCAAACTATTTGCTTCAGTAAGTGCTGCAGTGTCTCTGTATGGTCTCTGTATGTACTGCATGTAGCTTTAGCTACATACAGTACACAGTGCTGGGTTCCGGCTGTAAGACAAAAACTTCCCCTCTCACACCCGGAACAAAACAGAGTCAAGCTGAGTGAATGAATATAAAGCTTCCTCTGATTGGTCGAGTCGAAGAGCATGACATCATCAGCCTGCGCCTCCAACTCAGTCAATCAGTGGAAGCTTTGTATTCATTCACAGAATACAAAGCTACCTATGAATGGCTGAGCAGCGCTCAGGTTTGTTCCAGGTGAAGCACAGCCGGAAGCATTTAAAGCCAAAAATTCTTTGGGGGGTTGGATAGGCATTGGACCTGCCAAGTTTTTGTTGCTGTCGGTCTTTCCCACTGGGGAGATTCGTGCTCAGTATTTGTCCTTGTGACTATTATCTTTAGGACAAAAGTTATCCAAAATCCCAAATTTGACAGATGTCATTAAAAAAGGAGAGGGGGTTAATCTTCCAACAGGAACACTTATTCTGCTGTCAACTGTCTAATATTCTAGAGCAGGGGTGATGAATTAAAATTCACCAAGGTCTGGTCAGTAAAATTTTCTTCCAGCAGAGGTCCGAATATCATGTTGGTACCTGTGGCGCCTTTTCGCATGTGCCAAACCACATGTTGCTGCAGCACCATGCAGCTTGGTTCTGCGTGATTTTGGAAAAAAAAGGTCAAGGACTTCTTTCTCCGTGTTTCTTGCAGTTAGTGCAGCCCATTAAAATGGGCTGACCTACCCACAATGTGTGCAGCTAATGCACATGCACAGATTTGAACCCATTCTTACATCAGCGTCCTCAGTCCCCACTGCACATCACAGTCCCCTCCCCCTTCACATCAAGATCCCCTCTTGATGAGTGTCCTCAGGTTCCCCTTTACATCACCCCCTCCACCCCTTTCACAGTAATGTTCTCACACTTCCCTGACAACCCCCCGACAGTACTGTCCTCTGCCCCTATTTAAATTATTCCCCCACATTACTGTCCTCATTCCCCCACTTCCCCCCCACATAATACAGTCCTCAGCCACCCCACATTACTGTCCTCAGTCCCTCAATCCCCCCCCCCACAATACAGTCCTCAGCCACCCCACATTACTGTCCTTATTACCCCGCACATTACATTTCTCAGCCCCTCCCCGCATTACAGTCCTTAGCCCCCCACTTTAATGTCCTCAGCCCCCCCCCCCACACACACAAACACACATTACTGTCCTCAGTCCCCTACTTTAATGTCCTCAGCTCCCTCCACATTACAATCATCAGTCCACCCACATTACAGTCCTCAGTCCCCACTTTTTAACGTTCTCAGCTCCCTCCACTTTAATGTCCTCAGCTCCCCCCCCCACATCACAGTCCTCAGCTTCCCCCACATCACAGTCCTCAGCTTCCCCCACATCGCAGTCCTCAGCCCACCACTTTAATGTCCTTAGCCCCCCCACATCACAGTCTTCAGCCCCCCTTTAATGTTCTTAGCCCCCACCATCACAGTCCCAGCCCCCCCACATCACAGTCCCTAGCCCCCCCACTTTGATGTCCTTAGGCTACCACATCACGTTCCTCAGCCCCCCACATTACAGTCCTCAGCCCACCACATCACGTTCCTCAGCCCCCCACATTACAGTCCTCAGCCCACCACATCACGTTCCTCAGCCCCCCCACATTACAATCCTCAGTGCACCCACATTACAATCCTCAGTGCACCCACATTACAATCCTCAGTGCACCCACATTCAGTCCTCAGCTCCCCAACTTCAATGTCCTCAGTGCACCCACATTACAGTCCTCGGTACATCCACATTACAGTTCTCAGTGCACCCACATTATAGTCCTCAGCTCCCCCACTTAAATGTCCTCAGTGCACCCACATTACAGTCCTAAGTGCACCCACATTAGAGTAGCAGTGCACCCACATTACAATCCTTAGTGCACCCACATAACAATCCTCAGTGCACCCACATTACATTCCTCAGTGCACCCACATTTCAGTCCTCAGTGCACCCACATTACAGTCCTCAGCTCCCCCACTTAAATGTCCTCAGTGCACCCACATTACAGTCCTAAGTGCACCCACATTAGAGTAGCAGTGCACCCACATTACAATCCTTAGTGCACCCACATAACAGTCCTCAGTGCACCCACATTACATTCCTCAGTGCACCCACATTTCAGTCCTCAGTGCACCCACATTACAGTCCTCAGTGCACCCACATTACAGTCCTCAGT
Source organism: Aquarana catesbeiana (assembly GCF_042186555.1). Lineage (NCBI taxonomy): Eukaryota > Metazoa > Chordata > Amphibia > Anura > Ranidae > Aquarana > Aquarana catesbeiana. The sequence goes on along the minus strand of NC_133332.1, from coordinate 108,943,832 downwards.
GCACCAACATTACAGTCCTCAGTGCACCCACATTATAGTGCTTAGTGCACCCATATTACAGTCCTCAGTGCACCTACATTACAGTCCTTAGTGCACCCACATTACAGTCCTCAGTGCACCCACATTACAGTGCTTAGTGCACCCATATTACAGTCCTTAGTGCACCTACATTACAGTCCTTAGTGCGCCCACATTACAGTCCTCGGTGCACCCACATTACAGTCCTCAGTGCACCCACATTACAGTCCTCAGTGCACCCACATTACAGTTCTCGGTACACCCACATTACAGTGCTTAGTGCACCCATATTACAGTCCTCAGTGCACCCACATTACAGTCCTTAGTGCACCCACATTACAGTCCTCAGTGCACCCACATTACAGTCCTTAGTGCACCCACATTACAGTCCTCAGCTCCCCCACTTTAATGTCCTAAGTAAGGGATATGTATGGATTATTTTTGGAGAAGAAAGATATTGTTTAGTAGTTTCACTTTAAGTACGCAATAAGCATTGCTGTCACTTTTATACTACTGCATATCCACTTTATTTTTCACAAATTATTGCCAATTTTGGGTCTAGTATTTGTGCAGCTTTTTCCAACTGGAATTTTATTTTGCTTATCAAAATGAAGGCATATCCAAACCCAGAAACAAAAATATATTATATTGCGTTGTAGCAATCCTTAGATGTGGTGACAGAATACGTTTTTTTTTTTTGGCTTTTGTTCTCTTTATTTTCACCTGGTGATCTGGCCAGTAACACACTTCCTGCTGTCTTAGGATGTCTACATTCATGCACTGCACTGTACTGTACCTGTGGAAGAACACCATAGCCACCCTTGGACAACAGCATTGTCAACCTGTGGAGAGGGTAGTGCTGAAGGAACTAGTAGATTTAGATTAGGGACTTTACATAAATGACTAACAATTTAAAGCCAAACTCCAGCTAATGGATTTTAAGCAGTTACAGTAACAGAATTTTGCTTTTCTTTAGGGATACAGGTACATTCTACATACTCCTGCCAGTGGTAAATGGTTTGTCTGTTAAAGGACTAGCAACTGGCCAAATCAATGGAATCAATGGAGAAAAAAAACTACGTAATAAGGGGGACTTAATGTCTGTTAAAGTGGTGTTCCGGACGAAATTATACTTTTTAAATAAAAATACCCCTATAATACACAAGCTTAATGTATTCTAGTAAAGTTAGTCTGTAAACTAAGGTCTGTTTTGTTAGTTTATAGCAGTAGTTTGTTATTTTATAAAGTTACAGCAGGCCGTGGCCATCTTAAGTGTGGGCATCTGAAGCCAGACTGTATTTCTTCCTGGATCTCATCCTTGCAGATCTCGCACATGCTCAGTGCAGCACAAGCAGTGTAATAGGTTTCAGGTCAGGTTTCCATAGCAACGGCAGTTTCAGAGGAAGTTGCCGCCCCTTCCCAGAAGACATTGCAAACAGGAAATGATGCGATGGGCCGTGGCCAGGGAGGAAGAAGTAAAAAATGAATACAGCAGATATACAGGAGGTGCTGAGAAAAAAATAAAAAAATATCCAATTTGTTTACAGTGCACAGTTTAGTCAGGGATGCTGAAGAGTTGTAAAAGTGGGTGGAACTCCACTTTAATGCTGTTAATACTATTAAGACTGTTAATGCTAGTGACAAACTGCAACATGCATGTAATGTCTTATTTTGCCCATAGTTACACTTTAACTAGTTAAGAACCTAGGGCATATCCAATATTCCCAAGGTCCTTAAAGATGGAAAAGGGTCACAACAAGGTCATGGCTCTCCCATTCCTCCTGGGAATCTGAGACCACAGAAAAACCTGTGAGCATGGCAGACATCAAGGAATATCTGTTTTCAAATGTCCTCTGCAGAGAGCGAACCCGGAATCACTTAGCTCTGAGCACTTCCAGGTTCAGAGCAGCTGCTCTCATTCACATCGCTGGATCAAGGTCAGGCAAGTATAAAGGGGGACAGGGGGGAGATGCACACCAAAGGTTTTATTACCTTCTTGCGTTAAATGCATAAAGGCAAAAAAACCTTCAGCCTTAAGAATCACTAGCTGTCTTTATGACAGTTTGAGATAACTCTAAATCATTATATTGCACCAAATTTAAAACATAAGATACTGTATTTCTGCTTTCTTAACCTTCCAATCCTTCCCATAGAATTGTAATTTCTTGTAATCTTTCTTTAGCTGGGTTCAGTGCTCCCTGTGTGCTGTCACTACCCTAATTAGGAACTATTATACTTTCTTAGGATAATTTCATTAGAATATCATCTAAAAAGGATGTATACAACTTCTTTATGAATTTACTTATGGTTTTCTAGCCCCAAAACCCACTATGATCTTAGAAGCAGAATTCCCTTTGAATCAGTTTGGTTGACTGGAGGGCACTTGGAGGTTTGGGGCCATAGCTTTTCCAGTGTTGGAAGTAAACTGATAGGTAGTCCTTTGAGACTATTGGATTCACCAGTGGCAATAAAATTCACGCATCTTTAATTCTAAAGCCTCGTCTGATTTTTGGATGGTCAGTACACAAATCCGTCACACAAAAGTCAAAAGTACAAACATGCATGCTCGGAATCAATGCTCACAAACACGAAATTAGCAGAAGGGGCCCAAAGGGTGGCACTCAAGAGCTGAAATTCCTCGTAGTACGTCACTACGTTCGTGATTGTGGCACCACATTTATGTACCGTTAGTATGTAAGACAAGATCCTTGCACACGCCCTTTTGACAAAAATCAGATGCCAACAATCGTACCGTGAGGCTTTAGCCAGTATTGCAACACACATAAACACACACTCTTACATTTTTGGAGAAACCTGTGATTCATAGGGTGCACTGGCAATCCAAATTCAGAGTACAGGCAGTCCATGGGTTACAAACAAGATTCTGTAGGTTTGTTCTTAAGTTGGAACAGGTACATTTTGTAGGTGTAACTCCAGCCCAAAAAATAATTTTTACGTTTTTTGGATAGCATAGCGAAGGGTTAACACCCCTGTAATGTTTGTTTTGCTGTCTGTGCCTCTGTTCAGAAGATTTTGTCTCACTTTCTGTCCCTGTGACAATTGGATTTGGAACATTTTTGGGTTGTCATGGAAACAAGGATTGGTAAAAAAAGCTTCAGTGGAGACACCTTTTTCCCATGAAAACTCTTACAGGAGTGAATTTCCCTTTGTAGGGGTAGATTTCCTCTCACTTCATGTTGTTTCCCTCCGTTTGTAAGTATGAGTCGCATGTAAGTCAAATGTTTGTAACTCGGGGACTGCCTGTAATATGTGCTTCTAGAGCCAGTGGTGTCGCATATGTTTCTTATGCCGCGTACACACGAGCGGACTTTACGGCAGACTTTGCCCGGCGGACTTTTCAACGTACTTTAGGACGGACTTTCTGAATGAACGGACTTGCCTACACACAATCCACCAAAGTCCGTCGAATTTGTACGTGATGACGTACGACCGGACTAAAACAAGGAAGTTCAAAGCCAGTAGCCAATAGCTGCCCTAGCGTGGCTTTTTGTCCGTCGAACTAGCATACAGACGAGTGGACTTTTCAACTGGACTCGATTTCGATGGATTGATTTAAAACATGTTTCAAATCTAAGTCCGTCCAACTTTTAAGAAAACAAAGTCCGCTGGAGCCCACACACGATCGAATTGTCCGACGAAATCCCATCCGCCGGGCAAAGTCTGCCATAAAGTCCGCTCGTGTGTACGCGGCATAACTCTTACAGAGTTCTGAATAAAGGATAGTTTGTGATAGATGACCAGTGTGATATCACCTCTGGCCTGCTTTTGATAAGTTGTAATTATCTTGTAAAGATCTTATAAAGATCTTCTGGAAATTAAGAACAATTGTGGTAAAATAAGATCAGTGTCAGTTTATTGACCTTAAAAATATATCATTTCAGGTGGCAATCGATTCATTGAGGACATTGAAATGATGATCGGGAAGAAGCATTGGTGTTTTTGGTTATGGTGGAGAACATGCTGGTTCTTTGTATCACCGTTATTATTAACGGTAAGTAAAATAAATCATTGGGGCGTGTGTAAAAAATCTTATTACAATTTATACAAAACATTTTCTTACAATTTTGCAGTGAATCCCACATCTTCCCACCATGTTCTTTCCTTTGTGCTGTGGCTGGTAACGAAAGCTGCAAGACCATTTCTAACATATAGAGGAGCTGCATGAACTGTTGCTTCTCTCCACAGAGAATGTGTAAATCTTGACATGCCCCGGATATACAAGTATTTAGGACGTGCATACTTTTTAAGCAACCCTGTCAGTTAGTAAACAGATTGGTAAAAAGACATACTTCTGAAAAAAAAACGAAATGCTTACCTTTTCCACAACATGTGCCACTGAACGCCACACTGATTGATAGCAATGGTCTCTAAAATGTCCACTGTGAAACCAAAACTTCTTGGAGTGTCAATCTCCTGGGTTCCTTGCAACCCTTATGCCGCGTACACACGGTCGGACTTTTCGTCTACAAAAGTCCGACAGCCTGTCCGACAGACTTCCGGCGGACTTTCGGCGGACTTGCAGCAGACTTTCTAACGAACGGACTTGCCTACACACGACCACACAAAAGTCCGACGGATTCGTACGTGATGACGTACACCGGACTAAAATAAGGAAGTTCATAGCCAGTAGCCAATAGCTGCCCTAGCATGGGTTTTTGTCCGTCGGACTAGCACACAGACGAGCGGATTTCGGGGTCCGTCGTAGTTACGACGTAAAGATTTGAAGCATGTTTCAAATCTAAAGTCCGTCGGATTTGAGGCTGAAAAAGTCTGCTGAAAGTCCGGAGAAGCCCACACACGATCGGATTACCAGCCAGCTTTAGTCCGTCGGCGTCCGTTGGACTTTTGTAGACGAAAAGTCCGACCGTGTGTACGCGGCATAACTCGTTCCTCCTGCTGGCCACTTCACATTACAGGAGACAGTAGTGACTTGGAGATCATCAGTAGGACCAAGAAGATTGACACACATTGTAGTGTCAATTTTTCAGTGGACTGGGGGGGAGAAGGTCTACCAATCAAAAAGAATTTGGCAACATGGCCAGAGGGAAAGGTAAGTATTTATTTTCTTTTTTTTACATGTAGGGTTGTTTACATATTTTTTACTTAAGGTGTTTGTTAACCCCCTCAAAAAAATAAAAAAATACACATCCTGGTCACTTAAAGCAGATCACACAGCACAGTGCTTGTGCTATGTAATCTGCCCCCTCTAAACTGTAAAAAAACCTCCCTGAATCTGCCACTTCCTGTATCCCCTCTCTGCGCTGACAACGAAAATCAGGGCTGCTCAGCCCTGATCACCGTGGTCAGAGTACGTCCCCTTGTCATACGTATCTGTCCCCTCTGCTCTCCTCTCTCCCCCCTCACCCCCTCCTTCCTGCCTGTCATTTCCCTCTCTGTGTCTGTGTCCGCCCGCATCCCCCCCCCCGCCGCTATTCTTAAAACAAAAAACATAAAATGGTCATTGCCAGCCCCTCTATTAGAGGCTGGCATAGCACGCTATGTAAGTGGATTTAAAAACAAGCGTTCTAAATACCGAATTTGAGCTGTCTTCAGGCTGGTCATGTGACTCACGGCCGGTTTACAGCTACTAGACGGGGATTCTGCGGAGGAGACGAGCGGCCACGTGATCTCCCCGGCTGACGTCAGAGGGAGATCACGGGTCCTCCCGCAGAAGACATCCATCGGAGCTGTAAAGAGGCCACGAGTAACGTGACCAGCCTGAAGACAGCTGAAATTCGATATTTAGAATGCTCATTTTTTAAAACCACTGACATAGTGTGCTATGCCAGCCTCTAATAGAGGGGCTGGCATAGTCTTATATATAAGGGTTAACAAACACTTTAATCACACATACACTATATTGTAGGGGATAATCCTCTAAATGTGCATTCGGAATCTTTTACATTCAATATTGATAGATTTCATTCAAAGACCATAAAAATATCAATCTTTTTAAAGTGAGAACCTGTATCACAAAAATTATACTGAATCAATAAACAAGCTTGTGAAAAATGAAAAAAAGTGAAAAAAAATTTAAAAATGTGGATTATATATATATATATATATATATATATATATATATATATATATATATATATATATATATATATATATACAGTATCTCACCAAAGTGAGAACACTCCCTCACATTTTTATAAATATTTTATTATATCTTTTCATGTGACAACACTGAAGAAATGACACTTTGCTACAATGTAAAGTAGTGAGTGTACAGCTTGTATAACAGTGTAAATTTGCTGTCCCCTCAAAATAACTCAACACACAGCTATTAATATCTAAACCGCTGGCAACAAAAGTGAGTACACCCCTAAATGAAAATGTCCAAATTGTGCCCAAAGTGTCAATATTTTGTGTGGCCACCATTAATTTCCAGCATTGCCTTAACCTTCTTGGGCATGGAGTTGACCAGAGCTTCACAGGTTGCCACTGTAGTCCTCTTCCACTCCTCCAAGACAACATCAAGAAGCTGGTGGATGTTAGAGACCTTGCGCTCCTCCACCTTCTGTTTGAGGATGCCCCACAGATGCTCAATAGGGTTTAGGTCTGGAGACATGCTTGACCAGTCCATCACCTTTACCCTCAGCTTCTTTAGCAAGGCTTTGGTCATCTTGGAGGTGTATTTGGGGTCGTTATCATATTGGAATATTGCCCTGCAGCCCAGTCTCTGAAGGGAGGTGATCATTCTCTGCTTCAGTATGTCACAGTACATGTTGGCATTCATGGTTATCTTGGTCTCATCAAACCACAGGACATGGTTCCATTAATCAATGTCCTTTCTTGTGCATCATCTTTAGAAGAGGCTTCCTTCTGGGACGACAGCCATGCAGACCAATTTGATGCAGTGTGCGGCGTATGGTCTGAGCACTGACAGGCTGGCCCCCCCACCCCTTCAACCTCTGCAGCAATGCTGGCAGCACTCACATCTATTTCCCAAAGACAACCTCTGGATATGACGCTGAGCATGTTCACTCAACTTCTTTGGTCGATCATGGCGAGGCCTGTTCTGAGTGGAACCTGTCCTGTTAAACCACTGTATGGTCTTGGACACCATGCTGTAGCTTAGTTTCCAGCTCTTGTCAATCTTATTATAGCCTAGGCCATCTGTATGTAGAGCAACAATTCTTTTTTTCAGATCTTCAGAGAGTTCTTTGCCATGAGGTGCCTTGTTGAACTTCCAGTGACCAGTAGGAGAGAGTGAGAGGGATAATACCAAATTTAACACACCTGCTCCCCATTCACACCTGAGACCTTGTAACACTAACAAGTCACATCAAACCGGGGAGGGGAAATGGCTAATTGGGCCTAATTTTAACATTTTCACTTAGGGGTGTACTCACTTTTGTTGCCAGCAGTTTAGACATTCATGGCTGTGTGCTGAGTTATTTTGAGGGGACAGCAAATTTACACTGTTATATAAGCTGTACATTCACTACTTTACATTGTAGCAAAGTGTAATTTCTTCAGTGTTGTCACATGGAAAGATATAATAAAATAATTACAAAAATGTGAAGAGTGTACTCAATTTTGTGAGATACAGTATATAAACAAAGGTAAAATGTAAAAGCAACTAAAAAAACCTCCTTTGTGTTTAACAATACAGTCAATGTTTACACCCTTGGTATACTTCATCCCATCCACCGTGCTCTTATGATTATAGAAAATAACACAGACCAGTGCTCCACCGCTAGTGATGCTAAGAATGCACTCACCAGAGCCCTAAGGCCACCAGGACCAGTCAAGCCTTTAGTAATATTTTTGGCCCATAAAGCCCTAAGCCAACTTCACTTCTTCCTTAAACACTCAACATGGCCTCCTTCAAAAACAAATTCTCCCATGAGTGGATGAGCATCAATCTCCAGAAAGGAAAATGACAGAGTGATCGTACAACACAGTTTTATTACAATGCCCTTTAAAACTTCATCCCACAGTTTATGCTTTACATGTAAAAGCGCCCAGACCGGCACCAGCTCAATCAGCATATCTGGATGCACAAAAAAAACAACGCTCTGTCAGACTATTCGATGTGCTCCGTCATTACTCTTACCCAGCCGTGGCATGCGTTCCACTACTGAACGGATGTGACGTCACTTTGCGGTCTATGGGTGTTCAGACAGCGGTCCGACCTCTATACATTTTGCCGTGATAGCAAAAAAAGTATTGGAATGCCTGCCTTTACACAAACATGAACTTTAATGGCATCCTAGTGTTCGTCTGTAGGGTTCAATATTGAGTTGGCCCACCCCTTTGTATCTAGGTAGTTAAAAAATGTAGTCCTGCAATTCAATGTACATCTCTCACATACAAAATCATTCAAGTATTTTTTCCTGTCTATTTTTGCAGGCCATACTCTTGTGGTCACTCATTACTTTTGAAGCTCCTTCATATGGCTCCATCACATATCCTGTTTGGGGAACAACTCTGGGCTGGTGTATGATATCTTTTTGCCTAATATGGATTCCTATTATAGCTTTAGTTAAAATTATTCAAGCAAAAGGAAACCTCTTACAAGTAAGTAATCGAGTATAACAATAAATTAATATATTACATAATAGCAGTGTACATTTGTTTGCTATCCTTGCTTCATTATGTCATTTTTTTACAAATATCAGTGAAGCACTGACCCCCAAAGGAGCTGCTGATATTTTGATTTGGGCTTACCGTTACCATCTTCACAGTGTTCGTCATAAGGATCCAATAGTAGTTGCTCAATTGATAACACTGGCTCCAACACTTTGTCCTTTTTCCAAGTTTTATTAAAGGAACAGAATATGCAATAGTAAGGTAGAGGGTGAAAGGGATTCAGGTACCTTGAATCTTGCGGTTAAAGGTAATTTCTATAACCAGCGAACAGCACTTCCACGGCTGGATTTAGCAACCACCGGATAGGTCTCTCTCACCAACCTAGAAGCCAATGTGATGCTTGGACACGGTCTCTGCCACAGACCTGACAATCTTGAATGAACTGATTGCTATGCTTGATACGATCTCTGCCACAGACCTGACAATTTTGAATGAAGTGATTGCTGTGCTTGATCCCAGATGCGTCTCCGACTGAGTTCCCAGGCTCTTCTCAAGATACCAGCCTTATGCTCGGTCCTCTCCTGAAGAGTCCTCCCCTGGTCACTACAATCCCTTGCTTCTTCCCGCAGGCCAGACAGCAAAGAGACCATCCTATGGACCAATAGGCCACTAAAACTCTGATCCTTCTTTTTAGTAGCTGTGTCTAGGGTCCGCCAACCCCAAGCCAGAATTTTAAGCAACAGCAATTTCCCAGGCCAGGAGGGCCATGAGGTCAGGAAGCCCAACCCCAGCAACACGGTGTCTGCTCCTTAAATACCCCTACCCAGAATGCCCGGTGGATGAACCAATCCCACCAAACTGTCTCTGAGCAAAGAGTATTCAATATGTTCAACCAGACTGTATTTACAACATCCACCAATGGTCACAGCACCACCCATGGTCGGATGGAAATTTTGCACAGTCCAGCCAAACTAGTACAGAAACCAGTAAATTTAGGTAATAATAAGCTGAGCCAAACTGTAGCTTCAACTAACTTAAATTTGAAAAGAATAGCGTCTGCTCTTCAGGAGCAGGGCGCTACATCAGGAAGGGCTTCAGGCAGGCAAATGAGTTGTCTAGTTTGTTCACCTATTAGCCGAATTGCAAACATACTGGAATTGGGTCAAATTCTTGTTCAATCTACCCCAAAACTCATCCCTAGTCAGCTCTAGTTGGATCATATGAACAGGTTTTCCATTTTTTGGCTAAATGTGTAAAACCAAGCTGCAGGCAAGCTGTTAAATACAGAGGTAGAGTATACCTTTGTGTCTGTTTACCTGCCAAAATATTTGTTCCGCCAGTCTAATGATTCACACACCTCTGGCAGACAGCACAAATTTTGCAAAATGTTACTCCTTGCAGTTAAATTGATTGTAAAGCTTTCATTTTTTTTATTATTAAAATAATAAACATGTCATAGTTACCTGCTTTGTGCAGTGGTTTTTCTCACAGTGTGGCCCCGATCCTCCTCTTCTCTGGTCCCGCGCCGGCGCTCCTGGCTCCTCCCTTCTGTCGGGTGTCCCCACTGCAAGCAGCTTGCTATGAGGGCACCCGAGCCAAGCTGCTGCTCTGTGTGTTCATTCACACACACACGGAGCCGTGTCTTGGCCCCGCCCCCTCCATATCCTGATTGGCTCACTGGCTGTGATTGAGAGCAGTGGGAGCAATTGGCTGATCATATAATCGTTAGTACACAGCTTTCGAGAGCTGATCGTGACAGTTCATGCGGAATTATCCAAAGGGACAAGCACGAAAATTTTACTTGTACGATAACAGAACGAATGATTTTTGTTTAATTAGTACAGTGTTCATCTGTAAAAAATCAAGTGAACAAGACTAAGTATGCTCAGAAATGAAATAATACATTACAATACAATATAATACAATGCATTACATCATCGCAGGAAGTTGCATTCTGTCTTACGAGAATTTTCATAACTCTAAACTATTCATTTTAGATATGGGACTAGCCTGCAAAAAAACAAAAATGGACGATCATTCTCATTCTGTGTATAAGGAATAAGCAACTGAAGATGTAGGAGTGTATCATTAAATTTACAGGTTTTATAATACAATAGTACAATAGTTATAAAACAATAGTACCTATGTCACATAACTGAGCTTCTAGTATTGCCAGACCAACAAATAAGCATACTCTAAAACTTTTACCATTGAGCCAAATATAAGTTTGTTCCCCTACTTTACACCTTTACAGTACATTTACATCTAAATTATAGCATCACTTTGAGCCATATTATATTAGTTGCTAGCAATTCTGGGTTCGTCCTGCTTATTTTTTGTATGCGATAGCAATCCAGTTTACAAAAATGCTGGTAAAAGGTAATTCATCAGCTAATAACTTGAATATAACTTATCTTCTATATTCTCATTGTTTCTGAAGGCTTGCAGAGCTGCAGACAATTGGGGACCAGCATTAACCCAACATCGTGGAGAGCGATATAAACATATGCCTGGCACTACCACAGAAAAGGACTTTGTAGAGATCCCAACAGTGAACGCAATGGTGGGATATGACAATGATGCCTATCTTTGATCTCATCAGTTGTATGGACTCTCAACAAGTGACTGACAATTAACGTTCTATGTTTTTATACAACTCCAAAGAATCAGCCAACTATTTAATTCTGTGTATAATAAATTACTTAACTACAATTATATTTAATTTCTGTAGTAAATATTTTAAAATAAACACATGTCGACAACTTGGCATATATCAAAGAAAAAAGCAGAAGCTGCATCATCAATTTCTTCTAAGGTAACTTGTCTTGAGAGAGAAAAAAAAGAAACAAATTTTAGATTTTTGTTAAGCAGCAAAAAAAAATCATTCAACCCAAAAGTGATGCTATACCTGGGGCCTGGTAGGTTGAGCCAGCCTTTGCTTTTTTATATATCCTGGATACCCCAACAGTGAAATGTTTCTGCTTTATTTCCAAGTCTTTTCCAGTCTACCTGAATTTTTGAGTGTTTTGTATGTTTCAGCATCTACTGTTTCATGTTTCATAATATTAATTGCATAATACTAGGTAATACTGTTGATTAATTCAACAGGGAGAGCAGAAATCCTCATAATGGCCACATCAGGTAAGCAGACACATTAAATTTAAGCACAGAGATCTCACCAATAAAGACCTCTAATGCCGCATATACACTATCGGAATTTTCGTCCGAGAAAACTTGGATGGTTTTTCCGACGGAATTCCGCTCAAGCTTGCCTTGCATACACATGGTCACACAAAAGTTCTCTGAACTTTTGACCGCCAAGAGTGTGGTGACGTACAACACTACGTTGAGCTGAGAAAATTGAGTTCAATGCTTCCAAGCATGCGTTGAGTTGTTTCCGAGCATGCGTGATGTTTTGCGCGTCCAAATTGCATACCGACGAACGCATTTTCGCATAGGAACTTTTTCCGACCGAAAAATTGAGAACCTGCTCTTAAATTTTCTTGCTGGTGGGAATTCGCCAGCAAAAGTCCGATGGAGCATACAGTAGATGACCGCGATATTGTGTCAATCTCGCCGTTATCGGCTAGATTTGACACCTGTGAGCCCCGTCGCCGAAAACTGGGTTTTTAAACCTTATGACCGCGATATTGTGTCAATCTCGCCGCTGTTATCGGCGAGATTTGAAACCTGTAAGCCCCGTCGTGGGAGCCAGCGCCGAGCTGGCTTGCTCATCAGGAAAGGAAAACTGTGTTTTTTCCTTTCGCAATGAGCGACAAGGATTGCTGACAAGTGTCTGGTATGAATCATGAGGGGGAACACGGCGCCAAATTTTAAATAAAAAAACGGCATGGGTTCCCCTCCAGAGGCATACCGGGCCCTTAGGTCTGGTATGGATTCTAAGGGGAACCCCCTCTGCTGAAAAAAGGCGTGGGGGTCCCCCCAAAATCCATACCCTTATCCAAGCATGCAGCCCGGGCCAGTCAGGAAAGGGGGTGGGGACGAGTGAGCACCGCCCCGAACCGTACCAGGTCACAAGCCCTCAACATGGGGGGGTTTGGGGCAGGTGGGCGCCCTGCGGCCCTCCACCCCAAAGCACCTTGTCCCCATGTTGATGAGGACAAGGGCCTCTTCCCGACAACCCTGGCCGTTGGTTGTCGGGGTCCCCGCGCAGAGGGCTTATCGGAATCTGGGAGCCCCCTTTAATAAGGGGGCCCCCAGATACTGGCCCCCCACCCTATGTGAGTGAGTATGGGGTACATGGTACCCCTATCCATTTACCTGGGGGAAAAAGTGTCAATAAAAAAAACACACTACACAGGTTTTTAAACCTTATGATGTCACAATCCCATCATGCCCCGGGACTGTGATGTCATAAGGGGGTGGGGTCACCATGCCCCATGCCTATATAAGTCGTCTAACACCTCGCACACAGCATTACAGCGGGAGAGAGCGTCGTGTCAACATTGGAAGAAGAGAAGAGGGAAGAAGATGACGGAGAAGACCGAGCCACCGCTAGCAAAAGAGCGGAAAAAGAGCGGCAAAAGAGCAGAAGATAGCGGAGGAGCCCGGCAGAAGAATCGGAGAGCGGGAGAAGAACCAGACACCAGGAGAAGAGGTCGGAGAGCGGGAGAAGAACCAGACACCAGGAGAAGAGGCCGGAGAGAGCGGAGAAGTCAGAAGAAGACCCCTGAAGTCGGAAGAAGACTCCCGGAGCTGCCTAATAAATTACTTTAAAATCCTGTGTAGTGTGTTTTGTTCCCCAGTTGAATGGGTAGGGGTACAATGTACATAGGGTGGGGGGCTGGGATCTGGCGGCCCCCTTATTAAAGGGGGCTCCCGGATTATGGTAAGCCCCCTGCCCACAGACCCTGACAACCAACGGCCGGGGTTGTCGGGAAGAGGCCCTTGTCCTCATCAACATGGGGACAAGGTGCTTTGGTGGTGGGGGGGCCGCAGGGCGCCCCCCTGCCCCAAAGCGTTCACTCCCCATGGTGAGGGCATGCAACCTGGTATGGTTCAGGAGGGGGGGTGCTCATCCCCACCCCCTTTCCTGAACGGCCGGGCTGCGTGCTCGAATAAGGGTCTCGTATGGATTTTGGGGGGGACCCCCACGCCGTTTTTTTGGAATAGGGGGTTCCCATGGAGGTATGCCCCTGGAGGGGAACCCATGCCGGGTTTTTATTTAAAATTTGGCATGGCGTTCCCCCTCATGATTCATATCAGACACCTGTCAGCAATCCTTTTCCTTTCCCGATGAGCGAACCAGCACGAGATGCACAGTGCCCTGTCGCCGAGAACCAGCGTGATGGGATCGCGCTGGAAACACATTCTTGCGGTCAGGTACTGTAAACACGGTCGCATTTTCCGACCAAAAGCTCTCATCGGTTTTTTGCTGGCCAAATTTCCGATCGTGTTACGTGGCATAAGAGAAATAGATTATGTTTTGACTAGTGCTCTCTATAGTTCTTGGTTTGTAGCTCCTCAGATGCATTCTGACATTGTAGGCTTTAGAGGCAATAATATATCCCTGTGTTTCCCTAACTTCTAAACTATCCAGCTTTACCATTTTCCTGGGTCAAGAATGTTATCAGAGAAAGGGAGTATCATTTTTAGTGCTAAGCCTAGTGACAGTGCTGATGCAGACTTTCAATAACAGGTTTAGTTTTTGACGGTTTGTGACAGGTCTGTTTAAATGCAATGGATTTATTTAGATAGAAAAAACAGTTAATGAACAGTACATTTTGTACCTTATTAAATTGGTTACAATCCCATGATCAGAAGCACTCATCACTGTAACCCCACATGGCCTCACTATTTTAAATAAGTCCATAACTGTTGAAAATGTTTGCTTTTATTGGGTTGTGTGTGGCCACTTTAAAACTTGACCAAGTACTGGATGGAAAGGAAATTACAACATACAAAATACACTGGTTATATCAGTGCATAGTTTTTAGATAATATCTTACCTAGTTAGAAGAATACCCTTTATTGAGAGTTTAGAAAAGTTAGAGGAATACCCTTTATTGAGAGTTTAGAAAAGGGTAGACATGGGCAAGACAGAGAAAGAAGACATGGCAGACATTCAGAGTAAACATAAAAAATATGGCGAGAGAAATTATGCGCCGCTTGAATTTGCCGCAAACGGCCCATAATGTTCGGTTTTCGACGAACGGACGAACAGCCAATGTTCGAGTCGAACTCATGTTCGACCCAAACAGAAAGCTCATCCCTAATGATGATGCGTATGATGATGATGCGTATGATGATGATGATAATGCGTATGATGATGATGATGCATATGATGATGATGATGATGCGTATGATGATAATGATGCGTATGATGATGATGATGATGATGATAATGATGCATATGATGATGATGATAATGATGATGAGGATGCATATGATGATGATGATGCGTATGATGATGATGATGCGTATGATGATGATGATGATGATGCGTATGATGATGATGCATATGATGATGATGATAATGATGATGATGCATATGATGATGATGATGCGTATGATGATGCATATGATGATGATGTGTAGTATGATGATGATTATGCGTATGATGATGATGCATATGATGATGATGATGATCATACTACACATCATCATCATCATATGCATCATCATACGCATCATCATCATCATACGCATCATCATCACATGCATCATCATACGCATCATCATATACATCATCATCATACGCATCATCATCATCATACACATCATCATCATCATCATTCGCATCATCATCATACGCATCATCATTATACGCATCATCATGATCATCTGCATCATCATCATCTGCATCATCATACGCATCATCATCATACGCATCATCATCATCCCCATCATCTAATACATGGAGGCCTTGGGTTTGATACCAGATCTAAATTTGGCCATAAAGGTTTGATTTTTTATCTGATTCAGTGAAGATCCAATAAGGTTAGTAGTATCTGAATTTGTTAGCTTTTAAAAAAAAAAGCCTAATCAATAAATGGTTGGCAATTGTTTATGATGTTCATAGTTCCAGATTTTCTACACTGATTCGTCAGCCAAAAACAATTGTTTTTTTTCTTTTCAGTTATTAAATGAGATTGGACCCTGTCTATTGCCACCTATACACCAAGGCATAAAAAATAATTGGATTCTGCATATTACCCCAAAAGTGTCCCCACAGATATGGAGGTTCACTGTGCTTATAAAAGATGTTGGTAGCATAAATACGCTACAAGGGCACCATTGTGATAGGCCGTTGAAAATATCTAAATATCTCCAGCAAGCATATCCCACTGGCAAACGATAATAAATCTAAATGTGAATAATTTGTTTTAATATAAATTGAGTTGTTTTGTACTTCAAAATCTCTTGTCACCAATGTCTCCAAACAAAAGAATGGTCAGAGCCTTTCTTTAGACTCATAAATACTAATCTAAATCAACATCAGAAATCATTTGTAAAGTATTTGCTGACTGAAACTTATACAATATTTTCTAAAATATTGATAAAGTTTATTTTAATATTTAAGGGATGGAAGAAATCATTCTTTACTTCCGTTTACTGAATCAGTGAAACTGAATCTGTTTACTTACTGCCCTGTAAACTGTATGCAATATAAGAATCAGGAAACGGCTGCTTCTACCACAACCTTATCACACAAAGATTTATCCTTCTGAGTCGTTTTAGCTTACTGGATGAATTTCTGAACCTCTAAGTTAAATAATCTATAAAAATAATGCAAAGAATAAAGTGTGGGCTTGCCAAAATACATTGGTGAAATGTTTTTCTATTATTCAACATGCACTGGAAAATGGCAGCAGTAATTTAGTTGATAAAGGAAAGCTGTATATATCGATACTTACCAGAAAATAGTCTTCATAACAGAATCAAATCAAAGATTTGAAGATAACATTTCCAATGTTTACTGTTTTCTTCACAAGAGGGTGCTATAATCCCATACTACTTTGCCAAACCGGTTTAAGCTCTGAGCAGCAAAATAGCTTGAAAGACTATGTGGGCCAAAAAGCACTTTGTATTAGGTAAACTGAGTTCAGTATTATACCTGAAAAACAATACTTTGGAGTTTGCAGTACTAGCCTGAAAAAGATCCTATTTGCCAGCCCCACTAGCTCCTAAAAACTGTATACTTTCCTCCCAATGATCAGACAAAAAAATATACAGAAAGATATACAGTATCTCACAAAAGTGAGTACACCCCCTCACATTTTTGTAAATATTTTATTATATCTTTTCATGCGACAACACTGAAGAAATGATACTTTGCTACAATGTAAAGTAGTGAGTGTACAGCTTGTATAACAGTGTAAATTTGCTGTCCCCTCAAAATAACTCAACACACCGCCATTAATGTCTAAACTGCTGGCAACAAAAGTGAGTACACCCCTAAGTGAAAATGTCCAAATTGGGCCCAATTAGCCATTTTCCCTCCCCGGTGTCATGTGACCTATTAGTGTTACAAGGTCTCAGGTGAATGGGGAGCAGGTGTGTTAAATTTGGTGTTATCGCTCTCACTCTCTCATACTGGTCACTGGTTCAAGTTCAACATGGCACCTCATGGCAAAGAACTCTCTGAGGATCTGAAAAAAAAGAATTGTTGCTCTACATAAAGATGGCCTAGGCTATAATAAGATTGCCAAGACCCTGAAACTGAGCTGCAGCACGATGACCAAGACCATACAGTGGTTTAACAGGACAGGCTCCACTCAGAACAGACTTCGCCATGGTTAACCAAGGAAGTTGAGTGCACATGCTCAGCGTCATATCCAGAGGTTGTCTTTGGGAAATAGATGTATGAGTGCTGCCAGCATTGCTGCAGAGGTTGAAGGGTTGGAGGGTCGGCCTGTCAGTGCTCAGACCATATGCCGCACACTGCATCAAATTGGTCTACTTGGCTGTCATCCCAGAAGGAAGCCTCTGCTGTAGATGATGCACAAGAAAGCCCGCAAACAGTTTGCTGAAGACAAGCAGACCAAGGACATGGATTACTGGAACCATGTCCTGTGGTCTAATGAGACCAAGATAAACTTATTTGGTTCAGATGGTGTCAAGCATGTGTGGTGGCAACCAGGTGGGGAGTACAAAGACAAGTGTGTCTTGACTACAGTCAAGCATGGTGGTGGGAGAGTCATGGTCTGGGACTGCATGAGTGCTGCTGGCATTGAGTGGACCATGAATGCCAACATGTACTGTGACATACTGAAGCAGAGCATGAACCCCTCCCTTCGGAGACTGGGCCGCAGGGCAGTATTCCAACATGATAACGACCCCAAGCACACCTCCAAGACGACCAATGCTTTGCTAAAGAAGCTGAGGTTAAAGGTGATGGACTGGTCAAGCATGTCTCCAGACCTAAACCCTATTGAGCATCTGTGGGACATCCTCAAATGGAAGGTGAAGGAGCGCAAGGTCTCTAACATCCACCAACTCCGCAATGTCATCAAGGAGGAGTGGAAGAGAACTCCAGTGGCAACCTGTGAAGCTCTGGTGAACTCCATGCCCAAGAGGGTTAAGGCAGTGCTGGAAAATAATGGTGGCCACACAAATTATTGACACTTTGGACCCAATTTGGACATTTTCACTTAGGGGTGTACTCACTTTTGCTGCCAGCGGTTTAGACATTAATGGCTACGTGTTGAGTTATTTTGAGGGGACAGCAAATTTACACTGTTATACAAGCTGTACATTCACTACTTTACATTGTAGCAAAGTGTCATTTCTTCAGTGTTGTCACATGAAAAGATATAATAAAATATTTACAAAAATGTGAGGGGTGTACTCACGTTTGTGAGATACTGTGTAGGGAATTCCAAAAGTGTATGTCCAGCCAAAACTTTTTTCTTAGTTTGGATAGACTTGAAATGATTTAGATAGGCCCCCCCACCCCCCCCCCCCCCATCGGGTTTTTTTTTACCACTGTACCTTTGTTATAAATCCCTCCAGCACCAGACCCATATGTTTCCTACTTTAGTCAGGAGTGCACAGTGATAGTGCTAACCATTTTATAAAGACATCTGCACTCAGCCAATATACCTCAGCCAGGTTATCTATCTCTGTCAGGTGTCTTTTGTGCAGTTGTGTATATCATCCATGGGTGCAACGTGCGTGGGGCGGACCCCAAAGAGGGTGATGTTCACTGTGCTCTAACCCACACTGTACCCATGGAGGAGACAAGTCTGAGGTGCCGCAGCCTGTCACTGCCTGCAGCTCTTATCTCAGGATTACTGTGTGACTCACTTAGTCACACACAGATCCTGTTGCTGGAGCTGGAGGCAGTTGTCTGGGGGCAGGTTCGGCATCACTGGGGGGATAGGGTGCTGATTTCATCCTGACCAACGGGAGCCCAGGAGAAAGGAAATCTCCAATGCTGATGCTATCTTTCTGAGCTGAGGAGAGGTCTGTGGATTTAGGAACGGTAGTTTGTGCAAACTGTGACAGACTGACGTGGAAGGGTGCAATGATTGCACTGGGGAAAAAAATAAGCGGGGGGGGCTGGATGTTAATGACTGTATTAGTGGACAGACTGAGCTGGGAGGGTGTAATGATTGTACTTGGGGACAGACAAAGCTGGGGGGTGTAATGACTGTACTGGGAGATAGACTGAGCTAGGGGTATTATTATTGTACTTTCAGACAGACTAAGCTGGGTGGTATAATCATTGTACTGGGAGACAGACTGAACAGGGGGGGTGAAATGATTGTACTAGGGTACAGACTGAGCTGGGGGTATAATAATTGTACTTGGGGACATATTAAGCTGGGGAGGTGTAATGATTGCATTGAGGGACAGGATGAACTGGGGGGGTGTAATGACTGTACTGGGGGATATAGTGAGCTGGGGATGTGTAAGTATTGTACTGAGGGACAGACTGAGCTTGGGGGTGTAATGCTTGTGCTGGGGGACAGACTAAGCTGGGGGAGGTGTAATGATTGTACTGGGAGACAGATTGAGCTGGGGGAGGTGTAATGATTGTGCTGGGGGACAGACTAAGCTGGGGGAGGTGTAATGATTGTACTGGGAGACAGATTGAGCTGGGGGAGGTTTAATGATTGTACTGGGAGACAGACTGAGCTGAGTGGTATAATGATATGGCTGACAGACTGATCTGAGGGTAAGGCGTAACGATTGTAGTGGGGGACAGATTGACTTGGGGTGAATAGGGAAGTGTACTGTGGGATAATCTGAGCCTGTCCAGCAGTACACTCCCTTATTCCCCCCAGGTCAGCCTGTTGCCCTGAACAATCACTATACCCCCCGGGTCAGTCTGTCCCCCAGTACATTCCCCCAACCAGTGTTTATTTTGATGTGAAATTTCGATTTAGTTTTAGTCATTGGGGTTGATTTACTAAAGGGAAAAAGACTGTGCACCTTGCAAAATGCAATTGCCCTCTGCAAGTGCAGTTGCTCCAGAGCTTAGTAAATGAACAGAAACTCTGCTGACTGCCATCATCCAATCATGTGCAAGCATTAATGCATTTTTGTTATTTTCCTTGGTCATGATTGGGTACTTTTTCAAAAGTGAAGCCTTACCTCATTTACTATGCTCTGGAGCAACTGCACTCGCAGAGGGCAACTGCACTTTGCAAAGTGCACAGCCTATTTGCCTTTAGTAAATCAATCCCATAGGGCTCCTTCACACGGACGTGTCTGTGTACGGAGCCCACTCTGCTCAGCGGTGGATCGCTCCGTTGATCCCCGCTGAGCAGGCAGATGACAGGTCCATCGCTGCACACTGTGCAGCGTCGGACCTGTCAGAGCGCCGCTCTCCTCTATGGGGGATCGGATGACGACGGACCATAGAGTCCGTCGTCACCTGATCCGATCCACAGACGGATGGAAAAGTATGTTTTTCCTTGGAGCGGGTCGGATGTCAGCGGACATGTCACCGCTGACATCCGACGCTCCATAGAGGTCTATGCAGTGTCCGTTCAGGTCCGCCTAAAAAACTGACAGGCGGACCTGAACAGATCGTCCGTGTGAAAGAGGCCATAGTCTTTTGACTAAAATGCCATTTTAGTATGAGTCATCTGAATCGTTTTAATTTTAGTCGGACTTTAGTCAAGTACATTTTGGTTGACTAAAATATCCAACATTTTAGTTGACAAAAATATAATGGGTTTCGTTAAATTGTAATGCATTATTTAAGCATTACTCTAGTTTCCAAACTCACTATATACTCTAGGAGCAAAAAAAAAATCTAATAACATGTTATTATTGATGGTATTAACCACTTGCCGACCGCCGCATGTACATATACGTCGGCAGAATGTCACGGCTGGGCAAATGGGAGTACCCTTTGAATTTGCTGGCGTGTGGTCACGTGCGCGCCGCCGGCGGCGCACATGACCCTGTCGGGAGCTCCATGAGTAGAATCGCGGGTCCCGCGGACTCGATGTCCACGTGGATACCCGCGATCATCTCACGGAGAGGAAGAATGGGGAGATGCTAATGTAAACAAGCATCTCCCTGTTCTGCCTAGTAACACTGTCACTGATCATAGCTCCCTGTGATCGGGAGCTATGATCAGTGAAGTGTCACTTGTAGCCACGCCCCCTAACAGTTAGAATCACTCCCTAGGACACACTTAACCCCTTCCTAGCCAGCTAGTGGTTAACCCCTTCGCTGCCAGTGTCATTTTTACAGTAATTAGTGCAATTTTATAGCACTGATCGCTGTAAAAATGAGAATGATCCCAAAAATGTGTCATAATTGTCCGATGTGTCTGCCATAATGTTGCAGTCACAATAAAAATCGCAGATCGCCGCCATTACTAGTAAAAAAAAAAAAACTATTAATAAAAATGCCATAAAACTAACCCCTATTTTGTAGATGCTATAACTTTTGCGCAAACCAATTAATAAACGCTTATTGTGACTTTTTTTACCAAAAATATGTAGAAGAATAAGTATCGCCTAGACGGAGGAAAAAAATAGTTTTTCTATATATTTTTTGGGGATATTTATTATAGCAAAAAGTAAAAAATAATGTGTTATTTTTCAAAATTGTTGCTCTATTTTTGTTTATAGCGCAAAAAATAAAAACTGCAGAGGTGATCAAATACCACCAAAAGAAAGCTCTATTTGTGGGAAAAAAAGGACGTCAATTTTGTGTGGGAGCCACATCGCACGACCGCGCAATTGTCAGTTAAAGCGTCGCAGTGCCAAATCGCAAAAAGTGCTCTGGTCTTTGGCGAGCCAATGGTCCAGGGCTTAAGTGATTAAGGTTTGAACAAACTACACAGACACAGATTTAGCCATTATATAAAGTAAAACCACGTTTTGTTACAGGAATATTGCTTTTTTGACAGGGTATATAAGTATAATGTTAAAATAAAAAAAAAAATTAAACTCTTTCCCTGTGATTCCACCATGCACATTTACATTAACTTTTACAGTTCAAGTAACTGAACACAAGAAAAAAATTCAGCAGCTAAAAGCACAGGCACTGCTACTGGCACAGCATAATAAACCAATAATAATAAACCAATACTCGAGGGTAATGCTTATTTCTACAATAAGAATAAGTTTACTGTTCACAGTTTAATATTTCAACAGTTCTAAATCTCAGATATATTCAAAGAATACGTGCACAGTCTACAATGCCATTAGTGTGTGGTTTATAACAATCACCACTTTTTATCAATTCCTCTCTATCTTAGCATTGACAATAGAGGTAAATATCGCAAGTGAGCACCTATAGCCATTGCCAAATATCCAAATATTCCAGATATCACCCAAACCATCCTTTCCACTCCTCCCATGACCTTCTGCTCTCTAGCTCCCTTGTCTCCTCCCATGCTCGTCTCCAGGACGGCTATTCGGCTATCTCCTACTCTGTCCACTTTTAAGCAATCCCTGAAAGCTCATTTCTTCAGGGTGGCATATCCTGCCTCAAGCTAACAACCAAATCTTTTACTCCCCTCCTCAGTTCACCCCTCACAGTGCCTACCTTTTGTTTCACCAGCCCCTCCCTCTTAGATTGTAAGCTCGCAGGAGCAGGGCTTCTCTAACCCTCTTGCTTTGAATTGTACTGTTGGCATAGGCATGCGCAAGGGGTGTGCCAGGTGTGCCTTGGCACACCCTAATCCTGGGGTTGACAACTTGTCAATGGTGGGCAGCTAACAGGTAAACCACAACCCTTCCTTGCCGACCTTCAGAACCTGGACAGGAGAAGTGGCATGGGTGCAATTTAGTGGAAACTATCTGTATTTTCCTCCTGCAGCAGCTGAAAGTAGGCTTCTCCTCTCCCTTTTGTCAACATTCAGCTGCCACAGGAGGAAAATATAGGGGATTGGTACTAATTTATGCCACCCCCACCACCCCTCATTTCCTTGATCCTCTTCTTTCTGTTGCCTGGGTCTCCCATGTGCTCCCTTGCTCCCCCTTCTTCCCATTGTTTCAGGATAGAGAGCGAGGAAGATGCCGGTAAATATGTCAAATGCATATGTGTTGGAGCTTTGAGGTGCACACCCTAATGCAATAGGCTGCGCACACCTATGACTGTTGGTGTAGTGTCTCCCTACATTGTAAACCTCTGTGCAAACTGTTGGCGCTATATAAATCCTGTATAATAATAATAATTGCCTCAGCTGGATTTACATTTCTTGTACCACATCGTGGACACACTGGACAAGTGCAAGGTTAGGTAAGAGAAGACAGGCTTACGCTGAATACCTGTGGCTCCCCTAGGGGCAGGACCCCAATGCAAGTCTGCCCTATAAAATGCGCTGAACAGGCATTGTATAGGGCAGCCTTGCGCTGAGGTGTGTGGTGTCCTGCCAATGCAACACAAGACACCAGACACCTCAGCAAATAGGCAGAGAAGGCATTTTCACAGCGCCCCTCTATGGACACGTACCTACTCTGCCTAATTATAAATCTAGCCCAGCATAAAGGTTTGGGAAGTGCTGTCAATAACAGTAAATACTATTCACTGCTATTGACAGCATTCATAGCAACAATATGCATCTAATTGACAGTTACTTTTCTATTTTCCTTTTTCATTAGTGTGATATTTACCTCTGTTGTCAAATTTGTCAAAGAGAGAGAGAGGAGTTGATAAAAAGTGGTGGTTGTTATGCCCTGTAAACACGATAGGATTTTCCGATGGAAAATGTGTGATAGGACCTTGTTGTCGGAAATTCCGACCGTGTGTAGGCTCCATCACACATTTTCCATAGGAATTTCCGACACACAAAGTTTGAGAGCTTGCTATAAAATTTTCCGACAGCAAAATCCGTTGTCGGAAATTCCGATCGTGTGTACACAAATCCGACGCACAAAGTGCCACGCATGCTCAGAATAAATAAAGAGATGAAAGTTATTGGCTACTGCCCCGTTTATGGTCCCAACGTACATGTTTTACGTCACCGCATTCAGAACGATCAGATTTTCCGACAACTTTGTGTGACCGTGTGTATGCAAGACAAGTTTGACCCAACATCGGAAAAAATCCATGTATTTTGTTGTCGGAATGTCTGATCAATGTCAGACCATGTGTACGGGGCATTATAGTTCCACATACTAATGCCATTTGTAAGCTGCACATTTTTTTCTATAAATTTAATTGACAATTAGAACTGTTGTTGAATTATTGATTTTTTCTATAACAATAAGCACAACCCACAAGTATTAGGTATCTTCTTATGTTATAAATAACTAGAGAATAAAACACCTCTGTTTGGTTTGATTAATTGTAAGGAAAGCACTTCGTGCCAACCTGACCCTTGCTCTGTTTCGCTGGCCTCTAGATATGTCACCTGTGACAGTGAATACACTCTCTGCAAAGGCTTGAGAAGCTGGCATAGCCAACAGGTCTAATGCAAAAAGGTTTTAACTAGTGATAAAAATGTGTCGCTCTTTGCCAGCCAAAAATCTGTTCCAGTGTCCTCAGTGATGGCAACTTGTTGGAAAAGCTCTTCCTTATAACTAAGAATGATTGAAGTTGGGGACTTTGTGATGAAGACAGTAGATAGGAAGCTGACTGTTCCAAAGAAAACAAAATAAACAATCTCATTGACAAGATACCAAAAATTCAAAGAGACTGGCGGATGCCTGGAGAGTATCTATTTGTACTGATTTGTGGACAAAAAAAATTACTCACAGCTTCATTCCTTGCTATAAGTGCATGCTACTTTTGTGTTGAACAAAATAAACTTGAACACATATTGTTGGCCCTTGAACAAGTAGCCCACCCACACACTGCTCAGTCAATTAAATCATGTGTGGACAAATGCTATACTCTATTGGTGTATTTTTCATATTTTTTTTACCCATTTTGCTATGGCCTCCTCCCTGGCCTGTTGTTCTTTACAGTCAATTTTGTATTTTGAAGCACTTAAAAGAGCAGTGCAAATAGTTTGCTGTGGTGCACTGGCTTGACTTGGCCCATCATTTGAGATTTTCTGTATCTATACCTGTGGGGTTGAATTACGGGGAATGCTTGTAATATGCGTGACTGCTCCGGTTGGTCTGAGGAGGTCTGTAATGCACAGTGAGTGCTCTGGATGGTCTGAGGAGGCCTGTAACGCACAGTGAGTGCTCTGGATGGTCTGTAATGCACACAGTGCTCTAGATCAGTGGCCATCAACCCTGTCCTCTGGGCCCACTAACAGGCCAGGTTTGCAAGATAACTGAAATACATCACAGGTGATATAATTTGCTGCTCAGTGATTGCATTATTCTAGTCTGCATCTCCCCAAGGTAATACATTAAACCTGGCCTGTTAGTGGGCCTGGAGGACAGGGCTAATGACCACTGCTCTAGATAGTCTGATGCACAGTACAGGCTCTTGACAGACTGATGAGGCCTGTAATGCACAGTGAGTGCTCTGGACAGTTTGAGGAGGCCTGTAATGCACAGCAAGTGCTCTGGGTGGATTGAGGAGGCCTGTAATGCACAGTTAGTGCTCTGGATGGTCTGAGGAGGCCTGTAATGCACACAGTGCTCTGGACGGTGTAAGGAGGCCTTTAATGCACACAGTGCTCTGGACAGTGGTCTGATGAGGCCTGTAATGCACGCTACTCTGGTTAGTCTGAGGACTGAGGCCTGTAATTCACAGTGCTCTGGGTGGTCTGAGAAGCCCTGTTATGCATATAGCGCTCTCTGAACAGTCATCTGAGGAGGCCTGTAATGCACACAGTGCTCTGGATGGTGGTGTGAGGAGGCCGGTAATGCACACTGTGCTCTGGAGAGTCATCTTAGGAGGCCTGCTATGTCGCATACAGTGCTCTGGTCTCAGGATGGTCGGAAAGGGGTGTAAATGCTGCACAGTGCTCTGGACAGTCACCTGAGGAGGCTTGTACTGCTGTACAGTGCTAAGCATGCCAAAACATTAACCACTTCAGCCCCGGAAGATTTTACCCCCTTCCTGACCAGGGCACTTTTTACAATTTGGCACTGCGTCGCTTTAACTGACAATTGCGCAGTCATGCGACGTTATACCCAAACAAATTTTGCAACCTTTTTTTCCTACAAGTAGCACTTTCTTTTGGTGGTATTTGATCACCTCTGCGGTTTTTATTTTTTGCACTAGAAACAAAAGAAGAACAACAATTTTGAAAAAAACACAATATCTTTTACTTTTTGCTATAATAAATATCCCATATTAAAAAAAAAAAAAAAAAAAAAAAACATTTTTTTCCTCAGTTTAGGCCGATATATATTCTTCTACATATTTTTGGTAAAAGAAAAAACGCAATAAGCGTATATTGATTGTTTTTTGCAAAAGTTATAGCATCTACAAAATAGGGGATAGATTAAGGCCCCTTTCACACGTGTGGACCGTATGTCTGTATTTCATCCATCCGTTTTCGGATGAAATACAGACATACATGCATCCCTATGGGATAGCGGGTGTCAGCGGATGAACATCCGCTGACACCTGATATCATCTGTCCCCGCTCTCGTCCGATTCTGCAGACGGAAGAAAATCATATTTTTCTATCCGTCTTCAGAGCGGATCGGATGAACACGGACAGACAGTCCGTGCTCATCCGATCCCCCAGAGGGGAGAGCGGAGATCTGACAGGGCGGTCCCTGAACAGTGTGCGGGTCCTGCCCTGTCATCCACCAGCTCAGCTGGGAAAAACGGAGAGATCCCCGCTGAGCAGCGGATGCTCACAGGGCAGATCATCACGGATCCGTCCCGTGTGAAAGGGGCCTTATGGCATTTTTATTATTATTTTTTTTTTTACTAGTAATTGAGGCGATCTGCGATTTTTATCAGGACTGCGATATTGCGGTGGACAGATCAGACATTTTTGATACATTTTTGGGACCATTGACAATTATACAGCCATCAGTGCTATAAAAATGCACTGATTACTGTATAAATGTCACTGGCAAGGAAGGGGTTAACACTAGGGGGCGATCAAGGGGTTAACTGTGTTCCCTAGGTGTGTTCTAACTGTAGGGGGGATGGAATTGACTGGAGGTGTACTTAGTATGAACACACGATCTGTCTCTACTCCCCTGAAAGAACCGGAATTTGTGTGTTTACACACACAGATGCCGGTTCTCACTCTGTCACGAGTGATCGCGGGTGGCCGGCACGCATTATGCCTGCCGGGCACTCGCATTGGCTCCGGGTACACTCTGCGGGCGCGCACGCACCCCTAGTGGCCAAAAGGCGAAGCGACGTAAGGTAATGTCGTTTCGCCCAGCCGTGCCATTCTGCCGCAGTAAAACTGTGGTGGCTGGTCGGCAAAAGGTTAAGTACGCTACAGTCTCTACTTTGCTTGCTTGTAGGGGAATCACTCACAGGCTTTACCGGCGGAGCTCCAAGGAAAGCGGAAGTTCATGTGGGTAAATGTCCCTTCCTCACATTTTCATTCTGTTTTCGTCAATTGACAAAAATTTTAAGCAATTTTCATAAAATTTTCGTCACTGGAAATATGTCACTGATGAAAATTACAACAAAATAGTTCTTGGCAATGAAATTAACACTGCCTCCAGGTCAGTTTCTTCCCCCAGTGCAATGCCCCCAGGTCAGTTTGTCCCTCAGTACAATCTCCCCAGGTCAGTTTATCCCCCAGTACAATTCCCCCAGACCATTCTGTCCCCCAGTTCAATTACCTCCCCCCGGGACAATCTGACTGACCTAGGAGGATAGTTCCGGGGGGGACAGACTGACTGAGGGGAAATAGTACTAGGGGGGATTGTACTGGGGACAGATTGACCTGGGGGGACCGTTCTGGGGCACAGACTATCCTGGGGGAGAATATTGTATGGGTGGACAGACATTGTCCTTGTGGGAGGGATTCTATTAGTTGTTTTCATTCAGCCAACTGGTTAAACAAGGAAAAACAATGCATCTATGGCCAGCTTAAAAGAGAAGCATGGACATTGTAAAAAAAAAAAACATTTATACTCACTTAGGTGGATTCAACATCCATCCAATGCTGCATCTGTCCCCTGGAGCCTCCTGCAGTGAGAACTGAGCAATCAAACACCATTGATCTCTCAGTTCTCCCTTCCTGCCTTGAGTAGAGAGTCAGAACTGTCAGTCTCTGACTCTCTGCTCTGCCCCTCCTCCAGTGCTCACTGGAGCGCTGGGCTGCGGAGGAGTGGGAGGGGCTGGCTCAAGCTCTGGCAGATCGCTAGGTACCAGTCCAAGCTCCTGACCATATGGTCGGGATCTCTTCAGAGCCTGGAGCAGCTCAGTGACGTCAGCCGACAGCAGGCTTAAGTCCACCATTGGCTGAAAATGGGTCACAGGAATGCAGAATTAACTGCACTCCCGTGATCCATAGTATAGCTTTGGCTATACTTCTCCTTTAACTAAGTCCTGCACTATACAGTATATACTATATTGAACATTACAGACTCCTGCACTATATACACAATATTGTATATTACAGACTCCTACACTATATACACTATATTGTACATTGCATGTTCCTGCATTAGAGACGCTACATTGTACATTACATACGTCTGACCAAAGTGTTCATTGTCTCAATAGTTGCTGGTTGCTAAGCAGTCCCTGACTATTTTAATGAAGTTCTTCTTTAGGGTAGGCTCAGATAAAGTGTTAGCACTCTGTCTATTTTCAGTGTGCATAAAATCATATGTAATGGCAGTGTTTCTTTAAAAAAAAATGGTTGAGCTAAGGTCGACACATGTGTGAGACTCTTACTTATGACACAGCAGTCCAAGCATATTTTATGGGTGTACATAAATAATAGTGCACTTCTGGTTATTATGCAAAAATTAAATAATGGAAATTTATCAATATACAATCAAACAGTAAATTAAATAGTCCATAAGGTTCAATATGGAAATATGTGTATGTACCAATAGCAATGAAAGCATATAGTAGAATAAAGGTGTATCTAATTCTTCTTCAGATAATGATATATCCCACCCGGTGGCAAACCAAGTGAATTGTTAAGGAGTTCCACCATACACATGTGCCCTCCACCATAATTATTATTATTATTGTTATTATACAGGATTTATATAGCTCTGACAGTTTACACAGCGCTTTACAACATTAGGGCAGACAGTACAATAACAATACAATTCAATACAGGAGAAATCAGAGAGCCCTGCTCGTTAGAGCTTAATCAAGCCTCTTACCAGATGGTTGTGATCCCCAATTACAGAGATCAAACAAACATGAAAAATAATGGACCCCCTTCAGATGTCTCTAAATGGGATCAGTATGGTCCACTGGGTTTCAACATATGATATTTCCCAATACCAATGCCACAACTTCGGAACCAACTCAGACAGCTGCCATAGAGGAAAAAGAACATAGGGCACACATATACACTTATACATAATTATGAGTACAAGAATGCTTTAGTTTTTGAACGCAGGCCCATGGGCTCCATAAAAGACCCCTGATGTGACATAAAGGATAAACATACATTATGGAAATTTTTCACTCATCAGTTGTTAATACACCTTGTTGGAATTTTAGGGTTGAATTCTAAAATTCCAAACAGGCATATATCCAGGCATGTGAGGCACATTATGACAATGTTGAGGGAAGAGAGCCTTTTCACCACATCCAGTCCCAAAGAGGATATGGTGGTTTGTGGGAGACTTCTGGAAGCCACATTTATAAATATACAATAGAATGTGAGTGAAAAGCTCTAACATGTGACTCAAAAACCTTATATAAATGTATATATAATAAAATGTATATACAATTATTTAAAGGGTACCTCCACTTTCATGGGGGAAAAAAATAGCAAATAAAGAAAAAATAAAATAGCATATACATCTGTGACACAAGTCATATTGTAATTGAATGTTATTAAAAAGTACCTTTCCTTTTCAATCTACAGTGCTGTTATTTTATGAAAATGCAATGCAATATGGCTACATGGAGGTGTTCTGTACACAGAATTTCCGTCGCAAATATTTAGAACATGTTCCATTTCTAGGTCCGTCAGAATTTTCGAAAATAGAAGTCAGATGAGGCCTACACACGAACGGAATAGACGATAAAAAGCTTCTGTCTGACTTTCTCTGTCGGACATTCCGCTCGTGTGTACGCGGCTTAAGAGAAATTAGAAAAAACATCAGCATCTGACAAACTTCTGGGTATGTCAAATTCCTGGTCAATTCTGCATTGGTGATTCAACCCATTAGCCTCCACTTCACTAGAGGATACAGTAGTAGAATAAACATTCAATAAACATTCAACGTCCCCAGAAGTGTCAGATGTAGATGATCTTTTAGCCAGCATTAACTGGATCTTGCTCTAAAAAAGCAAGGACATGTTCATGGAACTTTATATTCAACACACGCAACACATAGTAACAAAAATCTATTACAAAGAAGTCGTCCTTTTTGTATAAAAAATATCCTTATATGAAACTCTTTTAATAAAACATAATATATTTTGTACAAAAAAGATGACTTCTTGTAGAGTTTTATGTGGCAAATTGTTGCATGTGTTGAATACAAAGTCTCAACTATATACAGTAATCAAGGTTTCAGAAATGAAGTTTCAGAACCCATTCTACTCTTTAAACTCCTAAAAAAGCAAGGTCTACCTTTTTGCTAACTCAGCACCCCACCCCTGCTTTTCCAAATCTAATACGCTATAGTAAAATTAAACAAAAATTATGGATTTGGCATGTAGCACCTGGATGAGGGTGAAGCAAATGGCATGGGAAGGGGGAAAGCTTCAGGCTTCAGTAAATGAGTGGACCTTGCTTTGTAGTACAAGGTCTGCTTTAACTTTTCAAGAGCAGATAGGTGGTGAACTAACTTTTTTAGAAAGAGAACTTTTTTACACTTGTAGCGGTGCCCCTGTGGGATCGCTGCGTGTTTCAGCATCCACACATTACCCTGCTTGGTCAGACATCCGTTTTAGGCACACTTTCTCCAGTCAACAGTCTCTTGCTTGCTTTTATTAGGGGATAAAACTTGGATGGGGAAAAGTGACATGGGATGCCCAAATGATTAATCTTTCTTAGTAGAAATAAAGGTAGTTGAATCTAAATTGACAGTCTCTGCTACTTCACGTCTCCTCCAGCAGACTACTTGAGATCACTTGCTTTCCTCTTACTGTCCAATTCTAGATTCCTGTCACTGTTAGCACATGGCTAGGCCTCACTCTGAATAAGTCCTAACATTTTCCTAGTAGCCATTTGCAGGCAGGGGTCTGCAATCCCCTCTGTGGTAGCAACCATTTTAGATGAAAACGGATAGTTGTGCTAACTGATACTTGGTGGACTACTGATCCCAGCAAGTCCGGTGCAAATCTTGCCAACACTCCTGGCTACAGCGACTTGACTTCAACACCACAGTCTCTCTGTCTGGCTCCACATGCAATCTTGGCATGTCTCTCCCAGAGCTTCTCACTGTGCTTCTCACTCACAGACAGGCTGACCATGAGCATATATAGGAGGCCTGCCCCCTGCCAATCCTAGTTGGGGATTGGTCAGGGCTCCCAAATATGCCCCATGTCACTCTCACTCTCTGCCCTGCCTCTTTTCCAGAAGCCTCTGGAAACAAAGGAGGTGCCAGAGAGATAAAGTACATGTCAGTCACCTGCTGCTACACTAAACCACTCCCCTGTCCCCAGATCAAAAACAAACAGGCCTAGCTCACAGCTAGGCCTGCCTAAATTTACCTGCACTGGCAGTACACACAAAAACACTACTCTAGCACCTACCTACCTAAGGTAGAGGGTGCTACACTTATGTAGAAACAGAGGTGCTTTAAGTTTAAAATACACCAATATGTTTTAAGCTGGCCATTATACAATTTTCTTATTTCATTTCCCTTAGATTTACCCCCAGGGCCGTAAATATTTTTTTTTTCCTGGGGGGGGGTTTCAGCCTTGGGTACCCAGGGACACTAATTAGCATGCCTGCTACATGGTAAGAAATTGTGGGTGTGGAAAAATTGTGCTAACAGGGAGAGGAGCTTAAAACCCTACTCACTGTGTATACAAAAGCATATATCACAGCCATTGTACCCAAAAAATATGCTTTAATTACTGTGCTACAACAGACTTATTGGTTTGTAAAAATGTTCCCTCTGCATATGCTTTCCTACACACAGCCTGCCCAACATGTTTACAGACAGGGCTGCTTTGCCTCTGTGTGTCCCCAGGATCTGCTGCTGCTTCCAGGTGATTTGTGTTTTCCCTGCACAGCTGCTCTCTCCCCTGGATCAGCTCTCTGTGTTTCCTTCATTTCTACTGGGCAAAACATTTCTCTCCTCTCTCACCTCGATCAGTGGAGGAACTTCATAGCAGGCAGTGCAGTTCTCCCCTCCACATCAAAGCTGCCTCTAATACAGATGCTCGGCGGGGGGGGGGGGGGGTTGACCCCGCTGACCCCCCCTTATCTTCTGTGCCCCCAACTATTAAGGGGCAAGGGCCTGCCTGATTGCATACAATTTGAAAGTGTTTAGGATTGACCTCATATTATATGGTTTTGGTAAATCTAAAGGAAAATTGTATATGAAAATAGTATAATGTATGGCCAGCCTTAGAGTGGGCATACACCTAGTGATACAATCGCTTGATGCAACAAAACCCTTTAATGTAACAGTGGAATGGCACAAGCATCTATGCTGGGTTTATTTAGCAAAATATTTTTTTCTTTTTGGTTTGGATTGAAAATTAAATGACCGGAAATGGTAGAAATGTTTCCATCAAGTAGTACAGTATATATTTGATGTTTGCAGTACTTTTTAGACCCAATAATTTTTTTTTGAAATGATTAAAAAAAAGATCTTTTGGAGGAGGGGGAGGAATTTATAAAAATATTGCAATTATAATTACACAACAAAGCAGCCCTAAGGCTAGGTTCACATATATGACGTTTCTGCATGCCATGTTTGCACGGGTACAGCAGCCCATTCATTTTAATAGGCTGCTTTACCTGCTGAAATGTAGGAAAAAGGTCTCTGCACCTTTTTAAAATAGTATCATAGTAAAATTTCTGTGTGGGGGTACCATTACTATTTAGTGTCTACTATGTAGCAATGCCTTTGGTCTGCAGGTGTAGGAATGCATTCTGGAAAAAAGGTCTTGCACCTTTTAAAAATTGCACCATGCAATTTCCTTCACATGAAAACACGCTGCAATTTCAGATTTTTTCAAATTTCATCAAGTAAGACCTAAACCCTATTGAGCATCTGTGGGGCATCCTCAAACGGAAGATGGAGGAGTGCAAGGTCTCTAACATCCACCAACTCTGTAATGTCGTCATGGAGGAGTGGAAGAGGACTCCAGTGGCAACCTGTGAATCTCTGGTGAACTCCATGCCCAAGAGAGTTAAGGTAGTGCTGGAAAATAATGGTGACCACACAAAATATTGAGACTTTGGGCCCAATTTGGACAGTTTCACTTAGGGGTGTACTCACTTTTGTTGTCAGCGGGTTAGATATTAATGGCTGTGTGTTGAGTTATTTTGAGGGGACAGCAAATTTACACTGTTATACAAGCTGTACACTCACTACTTTACATTGTAGCAAAGGGAAATTTCTTTAGTGTTGTCACATGAAAAGATATAGTAAAATATTTACAAAAATGTGAGGGATGTACTCAGTTTTGTGAGATACTGTATGTGAACCTAGCCTAATTTATTGTAGGCAAACAGACAAGAGCTGTTGTTCAATGTTACACTTTAAGGTCACAACTAAACAAGATTTTTTTAATCTGTTACATGTATGGCCTTTGGACACACCATAGCTTTGGAAAAATGTCCTTACCTAAAAAGGTAAGATTGCTGGTAGCACAAATGCTTACCACTTTTATGTTATCAATATAACAGGCAGCTAGCATTCAAAGTCAATTTTAACCATAGATTACATCATAATGTAAATTTTAACTTTTTTTCCACCCCATCTCAGCTTCTATGTTA
Organism: Aquarana catesbeiana; assembly: GCF_042186555.1. Taxonomy (NCBI): domain Eukaryota; kingdom Metazoa; phylum Chordata; class Amphibia; order Anura; family Ranidae; genus Aquarana; species Aquarana catesbeiana. Next base: position 108,909,880 of record NC_133332.1, on the reverse strand, counting down.
CCATTACATATTTTTTGGTATTTTGAATGTACTCCTTAGTTAGTTTAGTTGAATTTACAAAACCTGTTGATAATAATGATACTATATACAATCTGAATAGTTGCATTATTATATATTGTATTCTTCCATATAAAGCTTTTCATGAAAATTAAGATAATGTATATGTAGGAGAAAGAAGAAAAAGGATGATGTTTGAATGGATCGCTCAATAATTAATCACCCATTTGCTGTTCTTCAGTTATCTTTAAAATGTTTGTTTTTTAAAATCAGTTGGTACATTGAACGATCATATTGCAACTTGCATTTGCAGAATTGCTGTCTTTGTTCCATATTTATCATTTGAAGTGTGAAAGGATTGATCTCCCTAATGAATCAGCCTTCTTTTACACACAATAAATACCGTATTTGCAGTTGGTTTACTACCACTGGGCTTTATTGTTATTGCTGTTAAAAAGCCCTCCCAAATCCTTTCCTAACAATGTGAATACTGTAGTATCATCTCAGTAGGAGAAAGTAATATAATTGTTCGTCTACAACTGCTTAAGATTGTCACAGTGAGTCTTTGATATTTGAAAACCCATCCTATTTGTCTAAAAGGTTATTTCCTCTGAACATTGTCACATATTAACCACTGCGGCCCAGGAAGGATTTACCCACTTCCTAACCAGGCAATTTTTTGCAATACGGCACCGCGTCGCTTTAACTGACAATTGTGTGGTCATGCAACACTTTACCCAAACAAAATTGACATCCTTTTTTTCCCCCACAGCTAGAGCTTTCTTTTGGTGGTATTTGATCATCTCTGCAGTTTTTATTTTTTGCGCTATAAACATAAAAATTGCGACAATTTTGAAAAAAATACAATATTTTTTACTTTTTGCTATAAAAAATATCCCCAATTATTAAAAAAAAATGAATTTCTTTCTCAGTTTAGGCTGATATGTATTCTTCTACATATTTTTGGTAAAAAAAATTGCAATAAGCATATATTGATTGTTGGTTTGCGCAAAAGTTATAGCGTCTACAAAATAGGGGAAAGATTTATGGCATTTTTATTATTATTTTTTTTTTTTACTAGTAATGGTAGCGATCTGCGATTTTTATTGGGACTGCGACATTGTAGCGGACAGATCGGACACTTTTGACTTTTTTGGGACCACTGACATTTATACAGCGATCAGAGCTAAAAATAGCCACTGATTACTGTATAAATGTCACTGGCGGAGAAGTGAGGTGGATGGAGGAATCCTCATTGCTATGACATTGTATTCTGGTAGCAAGACTATCAACTATCAGAATATACTGATCAGCGGCTGCAGCCAATTGGCTGCAGCTGGATTATTGAGAAACATTTTCTAAGCCCCTTTGACAAAAGTCAATGTAAAGATTGAATTCTGTAAAGCAGACATGGCCACAGATGAATGGAAATTCAGACAGTCCCTGCTGAACTGGCAGAATTTTGATCCATCTATGGCCAGGTTAACGCTTTACTTGATAATGCTGCACAAATTTAACTAATCACGCTACAGGATAAGATGCCTTTCATTTATTCTGCCAATGATATCCCTTCACACAGTACAGAAATTACATATTATATCTATTAATATATAAATGGCTATAATATGAAATCAGAAGACAGGGATGGAAAATGTGGTTATTTGATGCCAGCAACTAATTTTGGTCACTATCAAACCACTTTCATTACCCATGTGGGGTAAACTAGACATTCTGCACAAAGTGAATATAGGCAAATCTGCAAATATCTGGCCACCAAGCAGCTTGATTACACAAAGTGTTTTTTATGGTTCAGTAGAGCTTAAATTAAAAGACATTAAATGATGTGGTAATGAATACAAGGCTGTAATAATCTCTTTCTTCTATATCTGCTGTGCTGTAAACTCATAACAATTGGCCTAACCTTAAAATGTGGTCCAAGCCATTTTTTTTGTTGTTTTAGATGAGTGAAGAAGGGTTAGAGCTTGTGTCAGGCTTTATGCTGTATGTGTTCTAAAAATAAATGTGAAAAAAAGCCCTCAGAGAGTGAAAATAGCTGCTGCCACCTCACTAGACATAAATAGTGCACAAGTAAAATACATAAATCATATTGCAGTGCTAAAAAATAACAATGCGTGGACCTGGCGCCATCTTTGATGGCCATTGAGTGCGTATACTGGTAAATAGATTGTGGTTTTTATGATTAAAACACTAAACGGACCATTTTCATTGGAGGGTAATTTTAAATAAACACAGTGACCGGACAATGTGCCCACACCCCAGATGATGTCAAGTATGATGAAACGCATTGGGTGGAGCTAGTGTCTGTGATGTTATTGCGTTTTTGATCCAGGACTCTTACCCCCATTGTTTTTGGGACAGTTGTTTAATACAGCGCTGTTTTTCACCAGATTATTGTAAGTGTTTAGTACATTTTGATAAAGGATTTTAGTAATGGTTTTACACTATGTGTGAATGCTTGGTATTCCTTTGCATATATCCATGAGATGGAAGGTTGACCTGTGAGTGTGGTGACCATCTACCCTGACCTGGAGTACTGGGAGATCTGCAAGATCTCTTACGGTTGGATTGAGCCGGTCTTGGAAAGATTGGGAGTATTTAACAGCTTTGTTGACTCAATATCAATAGTACTGATTGACTCAATGGTATATGAGTCCATTTGCTCTGGTAAGCTTGCTGGCTACACATTTGGTGGTGGATCACAGATAACTGTCGAGTTTTTGGATGCATCATCTTCACATGTGGAAATTTACTTACTGTATATTTGTTTGGACTCCCTTTACACACTGGTAGAGTTGGGCAAACAGTTTGAGCCTTTTCGCCTGTTCCCTTGTTGGGGACGAATTCGGCTCACTGCTCAGTGCATTCTAAGCCCTGATTGGGGAAAGCTTTCCCCAATCAGGGCATAGTGAATAGCTGGTTGTTAAGGAGCAGGCCAGGAACCCGGCCGCTGTGTCCATAACAACGGATGAGTCATCAGGTGTTAATGGATTTCCCCGTTGACAGCTGAATAAAAAAAAACATTACTGACAATAGAAAAATGTGAAAAAAAATGGCATGGGGGTTTGGCTCTTTAGGTCTGGTATGAATTTTAGGGGGAACCCCACGCCAAAAAAACCAAAAACGTAGGGGCATGCACTGATCGATGATGTCAAATGTGGGCGGTGCCACAAGGTGATATTGCCAGGTGACTCCGCCCTTTACCTATTTAAGAACTGGAAGATGGTGAAGCAGGTAGATGGCGGTTAGCTTTCTTCACGGGAGGAGCTTTTTTTCTTTTTTCGGGTCTAGCAGTGGTGGTGGTGGTGATGGCATGATTGACGATAGATCTACATTAGGGGAAATTTTTTTTTTTTTTTTTTTTAATAAAGGAATTGTCAAAAATTGTGTGTATTTTTATTTACTTTTTACACTTTTTTGGTGAATGGGTACCCCATATATACTCACAAGGGCAGGGGGGCCAGATCTGGGGGCCCCCTTCCAGATCCCAATAAGCCCCCTGCTGGCAGACCCCCAAAACCACATGTTAAGGGCATGTGCCTGGTGTAGTTCAGGGGGGCTCGCCCTTTTCTGACCTGCCATGCTGCACACTCAGAAAAGGGTCTGGTATGGTTCTTGTGGGGGGGACCCCCCACGCCTTTTTTTTAATATTTTTTGTATTGTCGGCAATTTAAATGTCATTTTTTTTTTTATAAACATCAGACAGCCTAAGGGGACCCCTCCAAGCACTATATTTAAAGGAAATTTTTATTTTTGTTGTTTCACTTTAAGCATCATTAAAATCACTGCTGATTGTAAAAGCAATCTTTAAACAAAAAAAAAATTTGCATTAATACATGTCCCAAAGGGCATTACCCATTTTTGGTCAATAACTTGCATATAAGCTTTCAAAATGGGGACTTTTGATTTTTCAAACTGGGGTCACGTAGACTTCAATGGGGTTCGGCTCCAAACTTTTGTGATGTTCAAAAGTTCTGAAGCGAACCGAACCGGGGGGGTGATCGGCCCAATTCTATGCACTGGTTGTCATGATGATTAATTCAAATGACCATTAAACTTGGGTCATGTTTTGGACTATTTAGATTCACATTTCTGTGGGTGTTCACTTGCTTCATCCTTTTTTACACAATTTTTAATGTTTTGATTTTTCAATATATGTACATATGTGTTCTAAAGACACAACAGGAAGCAAGAGGAAATCTCCCCAAAATAAGAGGAACTCCTCTCACTGGAGTGACAGGAACAATTGTCTGCATCAAGACATTTCCTCATGCCTCCAATTTCAGTGTAAAAACTTACATTTTAGATTAACCTCCCTTCTTCCTCTTCCTCTTCCTTTTCATTTTCCTCTTCCTCTGCCTCTTCTGCTCCCTCTTTTCTCATCTCCTTTCCTTAAACTTTTCACAAACAGGCTTGTTGGTATAGTTTTGCTCCATCAGCACATGCAGCCAATTGACTGCAGCGTTTGTCAGTGTATTGCAATGGCGGGGGAGTCCCGCTTTCACAATAAAATGACACAGCAGGGAAGATTTTCTCATCCACCTTAAATGTGTGGATAGGGAAATCGGTTCATTTTTTTTTCATTCATCTGTCTGGAAAAAACTGAACCATCTATGATAAGCTTTAAACTTGGATCATATTCATAAAGAATAATTACCACATAATGCTGAAAGAGCCACTCACTTAAGGCGGGGCTGCACTTGCCACAACCATATAATCGAGCTCTTCAAGGGACACTTAGTACTTAGAATTGTTTCAGAGTATGAGCTGCAGAGTTTCTAAGTTGCCTTAGTAATTCACTTTAAATATTTGCAGAGCCATGAATGTTGTTCAGTCCTATTGTGGACTAGGTGTACTGTAGTAGCCTTGAGTATTCACAAGAAGTCAATTGTTACATTCTTAATTATATGCTACCTGTCTTGTTTAACCTTACATCACTCCATCACAGTACAACACAGAGGTTACAACAAGGGACTTGCTAACTACTTAAAAAGAGGACATGGGAAATATAGCACTACCAGGATTTTTAAAATGCTGTAGGAAAAAAGCAACGGAAACTAATGTAAGTCATTTTCAAATAATTTATTTTCTATGCATTCTTTTAGAGCATTTATTAGATTTTGTCTAACCAGTGCGAAGATTTTATCTTTCTATGCTATGTGATCTATAAATATGACCTTCCTTCCCTCACTCCTTTGCTAGGACTAGAATGGAAAAAAAAGTTTTAAAACTTGATTTATGAAGGAAATTTTGTGTTATAGTTTGTTACATTTATTTGGAACAAATATTTAACACATATTACTGTATCATTGCTATATGAATTACATGTCTTAATGGAATCATTTGAAAAGAAAACCATATGCTATTATATGAGGAAAATGTACTTGTCTTCAATAGAATATAATAAAAATGTGGAACTTGGAGGATTGGGATTCAGGGGGTAGCAACATTCAGTTCTTGACTTTATGATTATGAGGTGTTTTTGTTGCTGGGCAGATTTCAATTAAAGTCCTTAACTGTTTTTTTTTTTTTATTAAATGGTCATAGATAATTTTATTAAATGGTCATAGATAATCTTTTTCTAAACTGTCACCGTAATGGTAATAGGGTAATGTAATACCTTTGGAGAGCCATAAAATTGATCTATGCCATTGACTGTAACAAATAACTGGGAGTCGATCTGTTTCTGTGATCATAGCTGTTAGCAATATGCATGACATAAATCTGCTATTAAGCTGAGTTTGCCCAATTATAAACTATAGGGTTAATTTACTAAAGGGATTACGCATGTTCACTTTGCAAATTGTAAGTACACTTAGCTTGTGTTTACATTTAAGTTGTGTTCGCTTCAATCATCCAAACATGTACAAGAAAAAATCCTTTTTTTTTCCTTGCACATGATTGGATATTCAAAGTGAACATAGCTTCACCTTTTTTGATAAGCTAAGTGAACTTTCACTTTGCAAAATAACTAACCTCTACTAATTTGGTGTAACAATCTTGAAGTCCAGTCTGATTTAGTAAAAATAAGTAGCATGCAAATGCTGTAGGTCATAACAACCAATAGTTGGTTATTATTTTCTGTATGTTACATATTTGAATTTAATCTTGCGCTACTTTACTGAATAAGCCTAAAAGTTGAGAACTATGCTAGGCACCAATATTACACACTAATATGGGCTAAACATGAGTGAAACCAAAAAATATAATAACATGCAATGTGTCTTATTTTTTTTATTTATTAAAGGTATGTATATTGTTAAGTACAGTATATGCCAAAATCATTTAGTTAATGATTACAGACAAATCTGAAACATGTTCATCAAAATCTTGCAGAAACATTGGATGTGATTTGAAGACAATGAAAGGAATAGCTGCAGTCCAGGAATAATCTGTTATGTTTTATTACAATTCCCTCAAGTTTAAACAGTAAGGGGGGAAACTAGCAATATCTACCATAGTGAGAGCACTTTCCTAATGCTTTTGCATCATGTGATTTTCTTTATAATTTCTGAACCTCAGATAATACTATCCAGCCCTTTAGAGGCATTTTTAAATGTGGTATAGTTTTTAGGATGTACAGACATCTCTGACTAGTAGGAAAGAGGAACAAACAGCTTTAGGCATCATATCTTTATGGGTCCTGGGAATGTCACTATACATTATTTCTAAATAAAAATGCAATGTATGATAGTTGTACTTATCACATTTACTTACCCAGATCTCCATTTGTTTGCTATCCTTAATATAGATAATTTCAACATACCGATATCTATTCCCGCAACAATTCATACATACCAAATACAGGTCAACCAGTAGTTGACCCCAATTGGCCACAGTCTGAATTGTTTCAAAACATCCATTAAAAAAAATAAGAAATAAAAGGAAAAAGCAAGACTAACTTACTAAAAAAGGTTGACAATCTTCACTTAAAAATCTGTCTGAATGGGCGTCTAGGAGTATCCGGATAATTGAGGACATTTACACTAATGGCAGACTCCATGATTGGGGGGTGCTGCAAGAGAGATTTGGGCTGATGACTAAGGAGCACTTTGCCTATTGTAAAATCCAACATCTCTTAAAGCGCCTCCCACCACCGGTAGTTAAGCTGCCCAAACTATTTTTACAATTCTACTCCTCACCTCCTGCCAAAAGAAAGGGAATCTCCCTCATCTACAATATACTACAAGAGAAACTTACCTTCCATAAATCAAAACCCTTCCAGCAATGGGTGTAAGACCTAGGCTCTGAATTCTCCCCTTCCCAATGGACCACTGTTCTGTGGTCAGTTTACAAAGCAACACATTGTGTACAACATTGGGAGCTAACTCAAACAATCACCCTCTGCTGGTATCTCACTCCTCTCTGTCTGGCCCAGATCTCTCTCGCTCAATCCCTTCTTTGTTGGAGGGGTTGTGGGAAGTCAGGGAACCTCATTCACATGTTTTGGTCCTGCAAATGTATTGTGAGTTTCTGGAACAATGCATTTCAATTGTTATCGGAGATAACGGGATTTATTATAGCACCCTCTTCACATCTGGCAATCCTGAATCTAGATCTAGAGAAGGTTCCCAATCAGTTACGTTTGGTAGTTCCGCTTATACTTATTGTGGCCAGACTCACGATTGCCAAAAATTGCAAAGCTCAGTTTGCTCCAAACCCCTCAGAGATAGTAGCCATCACTAAACTTCACCACTCTTATGAACGCACTTTGGCGGTGTGGAAGGATACCTTCCTTTGACTCACTTTGGGAACCATGGTCCACTTGGATCGACAAATGTTGATGCTGAACTTGTGTACCATACTTTGAATGTTACTGATTACCAGTTTCACCCTACCAGCTCCGCTCTGAGTATCACTTGCTGTGCTACTTTTTGTCACTACTAATGTTCTTATCACTGTTATGTTACTTATTACCCGCTACTATCTATGCATATGTATCTGCCTATAACGGTACATTTGTATATCATATAAACCTAATAACATTCTAATGAGAATAAAAATCTGTCTGAATAATGACTTCAAATAGCCAACCAAATGGGAAGCAAATTCCTGTTCCCTTTGGATACCCAAACATCTATATATCTATACATGACTGAATAATTAAAGCAAATATTTACCCAATTTTCTTGCTTTTGTTTTCAGCATTTTTCTTTGTAATTACCGGTATGTCATTAATTTAATATGCTTCAACATTATTTTTTTCTTTTTCAGGATAGCACAAGTGTGAAAAGTACAAATGAAAATCCAGAACGAGAGTTTTGGTCTAGCAAAACAGATTACTTGCTGTCTTTGGTGGGGTACGCTGTAGGACTCGGAAATGTCTGGAGATTTCCATATCTTGCGTACAAACATGGCGGAGGTACTGTAAAGAATACACTGTCTACCAAATACCATGATTGAGCAAATAGGTGTGACATTTGTGTAAAAGTAAAAAAACTATGCACATTAAAAATTGCCTGAAAAACTATGAAAACACAAGTCAATTAGGCACAATTTTTTTTATTGAATACATTTATATTCATCAAAATGTATTCAATAAGCATTTTCAGCTTTTTTATCCAGAGGGGTCCTTTCATTTTTTTTCATACATCACACCTAAAGAATGAAAATGAGCCATTGAATTTTCCCCTTGTGTCTGATATTTGCTTTGATACATAAACCTCAGAGTAAACAGGCAGGATGAATGTCTTGCCATCTTCCTTGTTAGGGTCATTGTATTAAACTTTTATTGTTTTCCTGTTTGCCTTTATTTAACTCCAAAATAATTTTCTAAACTACATAGTCATCACTGCTGATTTGGTTTCATGCCTCCTATATCTACTTTTTAAATGGCGTAAAAAAAACAAACCTGGCCCAAAACTATTAACAAATGGCCCATTTAAAGTCAGAATGTAGACCATTAAAGTAGAATTCCAGGTTTCATTTCACTTACTGTAAAACTGTTCATTTGGGCCAAGCTGGCCCAAACTAACTATTTCCATTACAGAACGATGTGGCCTCTGCATGTGCTGTAATGAACTGAAGTAGCATGAACTACAGTAACTAGCGCTTTGTTCTAGCAGCAGTACAGGCGACTTCCTGTCTGCTTCTGAAATTAAAGAGAGTCAGGCTAAGTGATTCTCCAACAGTTAGGAGAAGCCTTATATTTTTATCAATGAGAAGAAGGCATCCTTTGATTGGCCAAGGTGTAGAGGAGAGCAGATGATGTAATGATTTTCAACTTGGTACAATGTCTTAAAGCAGGGGTAGGCAACCTTAAAGCAGTGGAGATCTACCTGAACAACATGGGAGAAGTCAAAGATCACCAAGCACAGTGTTGCATCCTCATACCTGATTAAAATGTATAATTGCCATATTACCGTGTCGCAATTGCATGGGAAACATGGGTTTAAATCAGGTGGTGCTGAGGCAACACATCACCTCCTCATCACCTGTCAAATACACTCGGATTGCTTTTCAGAGAAGCAGCAGTGCCTACTGCACTTGTGATTGAGCCCTTAGTTGCATTTGGCAGTGGCACCCTTCACACGTTCACACAGGCTCGATCACAGGTAAAGTTGGGGGGTGGTAAAACCCTGCGGTTGAGTCGCGGTTCAGTGTGAAAGCAGCCCTATACTATTATGCCCAGTGTATTGCTTCACATTGACCTGAAGATCTCTTCTTGCCACTCTGGAGACCGCTAGCCGGGATAAGAGGCGGAGTGTAGTTGTTATCACTCCGCATGGGACAGGAGCTGGCACTACAGAGCAGGCATCAACTAATGTGGCTCTGGCTTCCTACTACAGCTCCAATTTCTATTTGATGCTCTGAAATGGTGGGTCAGCAAGCACAGACCGTGATCTACCAGTCACCTGTCCGTGATCTACTGGTAGATCACAATCTACAGGTTGCTGACCCCCGTCTTAAAGCGGTGTTCCACCTGCAAAAATTTTTTTTAAAAGTCAGCAGCTACAAAAACTGTAGCTACTGACTTTTAATAAGGACACTTACCTATCCAGAGAGCCCACGATGTCGCCCCCCCCCCGAGGCCGATCCATCCATCAGATCAGCTGCAGGTGCCGCCATTCTAACTAAGGATAAACGGCAGTGGAGCCTTGCGGCTTTACTGCCTGTTTCCTACTGCGCATGCACGAGTCACGTGGTGCTTTGTGAATGGCCAGCTGTCTTCTGGATCCTGTGTGTGGGGAATTTTCATTTTATCATAGATACTCCCAATGTATAGCTGCTCCTGATGAGTGGAAACAACCTGTGAAACGCGTCGAGCAATTTTTTTGATGCTATGCCACAGCAATCATGTGTTTGCTATGGGTTTAATTTGTCTGAATCTATCAATTTTTATTCTTTATTATGTTTTTTCATATATTGATACGTTGCTGGTTCATTATTTATCATGTGCAAGAATGTATATCATGTTACTTTTATTACTATATGATTTACTAATCATGGTTTTCATATTCTGTATTGTACATATTGGTTTACTATTAATGCACCCTGCCCAATTATGCTAACAATAAATTTTAGTATCATTTTTGATTGATTCATTCTACCCAAATGTTGTGTATCATATAAAGTCCCATTTCCCTCTATCCCCCCCTTCTCCCCTCCTTATCAAAAATGTCATTTGGGTACAGTGTTTCATGACTGCGCAATTGTGCAAATGCGACAGCGCTGAAAGCTGAAAATTGGCCTGAGCTGGAAGGGGGTGAAAATGCCCAGTGGGCAAGTGGTTAAACACCCAGTAAGCCTGACATACAGGTTATTCTTTTTTTTTTTTTTTTTTTTTTTTTTTTTTTAGGTAATTCAGATGTTAAGACTCAGATACCAAAGGAACTTAAAAATCAGTAAATTTATGTTTAAATGGTTGCAATAATGTGTGTTAAAACAATTAACCTGCTGTTCTTATCTGTTTTAGGTGCCTTCCTGATCCCTTATGTAATAATGCTGGCTTTGGCAGGTTTACCTTTATTATTTTTAGAGTGTTCACTAGGCCAGTTTGCCAGCCTCGGCCCCATTGAAATATGGAGAATTACCCCCTTTTTCCAAGGTAATCTTAAATTGTTTCTCTTTTCACTGTCATTAAGAGGTTTTGTTGAGTCAAAATTACTAAAGGGCACCTGACATGAAAGAAATATACTGATCTGGAAAAAATTAGCAACACGCCAATGTGAAACAAAATTTCAGATCTGCATCTTTGTTTGAGATAATTGACTCAGAAAGTGTTATATCCAGGGTGATAGACAGGCAATTAACATTATTTTTCATATATATATATATATATATATATATATATATATATATATATATATGTAGTGATCAAAGAGTGGTATTGGTCTTCAATTGTCTAAATAGCGGGCTGGAGGTGATTGGGTGACCAAGCCACATTGCTTAACTGCTATGGAGAATAGTTTTTGCTACGTAGTGCCCCAGGGGTGTTTAGTTTATAGCACTTGCTGGGCAGAATTAAAAATGCTCTAGCATTTGATTTGATTCCAAAAAACAATGTGTTTTAACTGTGTTCTTCTTATTATTACTACACAGGATTTATATAGCGCCAACAGTTTGTGCACTGCTTTACAACATTAGGGCAGACAGTACAATTACAATACATTTCAATACAGGAGGAATCAGAGGGCCCTGTTCGTTAGAGCTTAAAGTCTGTTGTTTGCCTTGGAGTTAAAGTAGAACTATAGACATTTTTTTTTTTTTTTCATTTTGGATAGAGCAAGGGAGGGTTATAATCCCTGTCAGATTTTTCTTTTCACCATCTGTGTCCTATTGCAGAGACTTACCTTTACTTCCTGTCCAACAGCCAAATAGAAAGTGAGAGGAAATCCCTAAAAATTAAAGGAATTCCTTGGGGACCCCGAGGTCACCAGAACTAGTGTCCCCATTGGAAGATTTTACTTTTCTGGGGACAACCCAAAATCTGGGATTTTCTTTTACTTTCACTTTTAATGATAATGGTAAACAGGATAAATAGAGAGGGTGAATCTCCTTAATGAGGGTGCAGACAGAAATATCAACTGACAGGGGTTCTAATGGCTGTCAACTCTATCCAAAACTAAAAAAAGTTTTGCCTTTAGTCATGCTTCAAGCTTTAAAAAATGATAGTACCAATAGGTAAACATTTGATTACTGTAAAATAGGAGGACATTTAATAATAATGAAATAATTAAATAACATAAGTCATTGAATACTGCATATGTCAAGTAAAGTTAAAAGGCTACATAAAAATACCAAAGGAGCAGATACATAAACATAATTAAGAAAAGGGAAGAAAATAATTATACAAAAGGGGGCAAATAGAGCCCTATGGTCACAATACAAAAGAATGGTTGCCTCTACATGAGTGGCCACTCACCTGTTACCTGCAAGGTTCCAAAACCAAGTTTAAAAGGGTTAATTTCTTGGGATAGACCAAATGTCTTTGATCTTCTCTGGTTTAACCACTTCCGCACCGGAAGAATTTACCCCTTCCTGACCAGTGCGTTTTTTGCGATTCGGTACTGCGTCACTTTAACTGACAATTGCGCAGTCGTGCGACGTGGCTCCCAAACACAATTGACGTCCTTTTTTTACCACAAATAGAGCTTTCTTTTGGTGGTATTTGATCACCTCTGCAGTTTTTATTTTTTGCGCTATAAACAAAAAATAGCGACAATTTTGAAAAAAAAAACACATTATTTTTTACTTTTTGCTATAATAAATATCCCCAAAATATATTTAAAACAACATTTTTTTTCCTCAGTTTAGGCCGATACGTATTGTTTTGGATTCAGAACAAAAGTTCAGATATTATTATATCTACCCCCGATCAGATTGTTGAATACAAAAGCATGCATGCTTCAAGTAAGCTCACACTGAGACTGCTTAGTTCAGAGTCAAATTACTTTCTGTTTAATATTTCCGTTTCTTAAGATTTTTATACAATTCCATCAAAGTTCTGAGATATATCAGATAGACTAGCACATACAAACCACAAGTACAAAAATACATATGGTGCAAGGAACATGACAACTTTTTGACTTTTTGGCGGTGCACATTTGCAGAAGTGAATAAGTGTTTTTGCAGCACTTTGCAGCATTCTCTTGCTTCTCTGTGTAATGCTCTTATATTCTGAATGTATTCTGGGAAGCAGGCGCAAACTTTTTGATTAACTCTTTGCAGTCAGTCCAGTTCCAATGCAAGCTTTGAGCTTTGCAAAATATCTGTAAATGTCTTAAGGCTTAATAAGCATAGAAGCTGAGTTTATATATGTTAGGTATATTAAGCAGGTATTGGAATAGACAGTTCACCATGATCACATCCATTACAGTCCCCCCTTGAAGCTGTCTATTTCAAACTGTCCCTCATACTAAAAAGTCCTACACCCAGCCCATCCCCCTCTGCAACTCTTTTAAGCCGTATGTAGAGAAAGAGCAGCGACTAGTTCACTACCCCCCTCAATACAGCTGGAGGAGTGCAGCCAGGTGCTATCTGTCCCTATAGCCCTACGGTGTTGCATCCCAGGGGAGGGTGACTGTAACGCAGTGTAACACATCATTTTCATCAAGCCTTACATAGACATCGTCATCATCATCTGGTATCCCTTGTTTCATGAACGTGGGGGTAGTTTGGTCAACAGCCTTTTCCACACACTTCCTGATGCAGGGGGGAAAACGAAGCAGATTATAGCCGCCATTACCAGGATAGCTATTCCTATCTGGGTCAACAGTCCCTGCCATCCTCCCTTTATCCAGGTAAAATACTGATTCCAGGGGTTGGTGAGCCCTGAATTCTGTTTTAATTCTTTGGACAGGTCCTCTAGTTTCTGGATGGTTAAAGTCACTTTACCATTTGGGCCGGTGTTGTCTGGGATGTAAGTGCAACATGTGTTTGTCTCGAGGATCATTTTACATACACCCCCCTTTTCAGCTAGGAGCATGTCTAAGACCATACGGTTTTGGAAATCATGTGTAAAGCAGCTTCCAACTGTTCGGCTAAACCCTGGAGTGCATCTCTGGTGTAATTGACAAATCTTTGTTGGTTGTAGTAGATGTAATTTATCCAGTCTACATTCTTGTTTACAGTGATGATGGGGATCAGGGACTCAAACCCTGCTGCTACTTGGTCTCTTGCTTTGAACTCATCTGGGACCCCTCTAGGGACCCCTATGGCGTCTATGTATACATGTGGGTCGAAGCTTCCTGCTGGGACACTCTTACACCTCCTGTTAGGTCGGGGTGTGTTGTTTGTATTTGGCCTTGGGTTCTCCGAGAGAATATGTAGAGGCATTATGGCCTTGGCTAATGCACATTCTCCTGTCCGCTGTCCTGTCAATCTGCTTCTAATTTTCATGCCTTCACAGATTCAGTACACGTCTCCCATAGACTGGACTTGATTTTGCACTAGATCCGCTGACACCTCACTGTAAGATCCACAGTAACCCTTAGTGAAATTCCCAAGATGTTTTCCCACTCCCTGATACCGTCCATAACATGTGTAATTGCCAGGATATATGGTGATACCTTCTCCTGGCTTGGGGGTCTTGGTAACTATGGGATATGCCTTCTTCCAATGTTCACACAGGGAGTGGTTAGTGGTTGTGTTGGTAAACAGGCTGAGGAAACATGTTTCATGTTCAGGAGATATGTTCAGGGGTATCATTCCTAAGTGTGGTCTAGCCCCCCCACGTACACATAACAATTGGTCTTATTGTGTTTCCCTGCACTGTACCTCATCCACTCGAGCCACAAGTTGACATCTGAGAACCCGGTTTCTAAAGCCATGGTATCCTCAAAGGTAGGGTCTGCTATGGCCACCGTCCTTCAATGTCTGTATATGGGGCCTCAGGGGGTTTGAGCTAGATGTGGATTGGGGAACTCCCCACTCTGGGTTATTGAACATATCTTTCAGTTGAAAAGGCTTTCTAAGACCGGGATATCCGGGATATCCACTTCCCCACCATAGGCCCAGAACATAGGTCCCACTGTCTTCTGGGCTAGGATTCTCAATGGTCAGCCTGAACTCTTTGGTGTAAGGCAGATCTGTGTGTTTGTTGCTTGTCATTCTATCTAAGAGTGACTTCCCATTTTTGTCTTTCCTATTTTGGGCGTTCTCAGGTTTGTAACCCCAGTTTGTACCCCCAGTGTTCCAACCCACTGCTCCCCAGGAATCACATACATATGCATACATATTTTTGGTAAAAAAATCGCAATAAGCGTATATTGATTGGTTTGTGCAAAAGTTATAGCGTCTACAAAATAGGGGATAATTGTATGTCATTTTTACTGTTCATTTTTTTTTTTACTAGTAATGGCGGTGATCAGCGATTTTTATCGTGACTGCCACATTATGGCGGACACATCGGACATTTTTGACACATTTTTTGCTATACAAATGCACTGATTCCTGTGTAAATGACACTGGCAGTAAAGGGGTTAACCACTAGGGGGCAGTGTAAGCGTTAAGTATGTCCTAGGGAGTGTTTATAACTGTGGGGGGGCATAGCTATGTGTGACACATCACTGATCTTTGCTCCTGATCACAGGGAGCAGAGATCAGTGACACTGTCACTAGGCAGAATGGGGAGATGCTTGTTTACATTAGCATCTCCCCGTTATTCCTCTCCTTGAGGCGATCATGGGTATCCCCGTGGCGATCGAGTCCACGGGACCCACGACCCGACTTACGGAGCTCCCGGCCGGAGCACGCGTGCACCGCCAGCGGCACGCACGCAATGGCACGTCGGCAAATTTAAAAGGGACATACAGGTACGCCCATTTGCCCAGCCGTGCCATTCTACCGATGTACATCGCATGCACCGGTCGGGAACCGGTTAAAGGTATCACATTGATACCAGGTTAAGGAAAATTTGTAAACTAAGAGAAGGAAGTGCTCAGATGGAACAGACTCCTTGAAATTTACTGTCAGCATATGACGTTTGAGTCTTGGAAAGGATATAAGTATCAGTTGATCAATTCATTAACTTTGTAATATAACAGGATGTAGTTGCAGGGTTATTGTTCCCCCCTATTTTGTGGCACGCAGACACCTCATTGGACCTCTTGGCAGGCCCTGAGGATTCTTTGGAACCGTGATCATTTTGAAGGGTGGTACTGTATTAAGATCCTACAAAAGCTCCAGACGAAGCCACGATTGTGGTGAAACATGTAGAGACAACCATTCTTTTGTATTGTGACCATAGGGCTCTATTTGCCTCCTTTTTTTATAATTATTTTCTTCCCTTTTCTTAATTATGATTATGTAATAACATTTATAAATTTTTGTAATATCAATTTTCATTGATTTTTTTTCACCTTAAAACTGCAATTCTGCTCTTTTTCTATTTTTTTTTTAACTCATTTAAGGGAGGTGGTGCATATAGTGGTCTCCAACCCCTAATATTAAATTTAAATACCGTATTTTCCGGCGTATAAGACGACTTTTTAACCCAGGAAAATCTTCTCAAAAGTCGGGGGTCGTCTTATACACCGAGTGTCGTCTTATAGGGCGGGTGCTGAAACTTTTGAGCCGGACTGGAGAATCTGAGGTTGCCGCATATGGTGGGGGGAGCTCAAAAACGGCCGCAGCCACATCCCCGCCGTATGCGACGACCGTATGAAAGCAGCAAGGGCAGCGCTGTACAAGTACGGTAGAAGAACCAGAATTTGTGGAAAGAAGTGACAATGTGAGAGATAGAGTGGCGCTGTGCCCAGAAGAACACACCTCTTTCACCCGTCTGACCCGCCCTTGTATCCTATTACCTCCTTCTCTGCCTCTCAGATCTCGCTCCTGAGGACTGCAGTGAAGCGCATGTGCAAGATCTGAGAGGCAGAGAAGGAGGTAATAGAATACAAGGGCGGGCCAGATGGGTGAAAGAGGTGTGTTTTTCTGGGCACAGCGCCTCTCTATCTCTCGTGTTAAGTCACTTCTGTCCACGAAAGAGGTGTGTTTGCACTACCACTCTGATAGTCTTGGAGAAAGGGAGGGCTGTCCCAAATATCCCAAACTCTATATTTTAACTGGAAAAGTTGGGGGTCGTCTTATACGCCCAGTCGTCTTATACACCGGAAAGTTCGGTATATTTTTTAAAAGGCTACATGTTTAAGTAAGAGGTCCTAAACCTAAACCATTAATCTCTTCTAAACAAAACAAAAAAAGGCCTCAGAGCTTACCTAACATCTAACCCAAGATTTTTCCACCTCCAAGTTCTTCTGTCTGTAGCAATAATGCGGCTGGGGACCCACATGAT
Source organism: Aquarana catesbeiana (assembly GCF_042186555.1). Classification (NCBI taxonomy): domain Eukaryota; kingdom Metazoa; phylum Chordata; class Amphibia; order Anura; family Ranidae; genus Aquarana; species Aquarana catesbeiana. Next base: position 108,892,629 of record NC_133332.1, on the reverse strand, counting down.
TGCTATATTCAGACAGGAACCGTGTCACTACTTAAAGTGTTTTCCAGCCAGATCAGGAGATTTTACTGTCCAGCTTGTGAAGCACTGGAGAAGAGACTTTATGGGTACACATCAGACAAACTAGACCACTGTCTCTATATGTTGCTCAACAATTATTTGCTGAATACTATCAAATGAGTAGCCATCATTATCAGAATAACTCTACCAGGTTTCATAGCGCTATGTAGAAAGTTTTAGAGAAAACAATACTCTCAAAACTGTAAAATGATGTAACAAAATTAGTCAGAAACTCAGAACGAGTGAAACTGAGAGAGTGCTTTATGATGGAGTTACAAGTGCATGGTGAGTCAGAAAAAATTAACAAAGGCATTAGGAATGTGATTTTGAATGTAGGCAACCAGGACAGTACAAGGGCGGTACAGACATTGGTTGTAGCAAGTCCTACATATGCCAGAGCCTTTATAATATGTAAATTATAGTTTGGTGCATTAATAAATATTTCCTTGTTGATCACCCTCTAATTGTTGGAAAAGAGAAATACGGGAAGTAAAATTGATTTTTTTTGTTTCTTCCTTAGTTTTAGTCTAAAAACTGTCAAATCTCTAAAGATCTGTCAAACGTGCATGCAATAACGTTATAATTTTATCAATATATGTCCCCTAATTATCGACATATTATCGATCAATAACAACATAAACGTTACATTTTTGGTCGATCTTTTACACGACACAGGGTTGCATTTTAACACGTGCATGCGCTGTAGGTTCTTTTAAACTGTTTTCGATTGATTCCACTACTAATGTTTAGAAAATCAATCATTTAGGTTCAAAAATCTGGCATGATGGTTTGTTTTTTTGCAATAAAACTTTGCATTTCGATAATCGAAATTAGCCCACTAACGTTTCAAAAGTCGAATGATCGAGCGTATCTAACACTTTTCAAATGATTTTCCAAACATGTATGGCCAGCAATACACAGCTTCCCTCCACTGCTTTCCCTGCTCTTACCACCCTGCCAAACTCCCCTCTCCCTCCCATTTTCATCATCAGTTAAGTAACATACCACCATCAGCATGACAACTCACCTGCCCCACCATTAAGGGCTTAAAAAAATGGCACTACTACTGAAAGACCAAGTTTTCAGAGGTAGTCCTGCTGCTGTCACAGATGAGCTGGTGAGTGAGTGGTGAGGGCAAACTCCTTGCTAGCAATTTTTCCAATGCCTGTCCTTTCCACACTCTGCCAGCCTTGGCTGCTGCTGTGCTGAAGGAGGAGAAGCATGATATGGGATAGGATGCATAACAGGTTTACTTTAAGGCAAACTGACCATTACTGCCTATGAGATGGTATAGAATAGCATTGTGGGTATTGGCTACCTTATATAGTAAAATCTGTTGCTTTGCAAAACCCTGAAAGCCATTGCAAATTATGAAAGTCAGGATCCTTGATTTTTTTTAACTGCTTCAAATGTAAGCATTATTCTGTTTAATATAGTCTTCTCCTTTATTACATTTTGTCTTTTCGAATCATGCACTATTGCCATTCACAGATTATTAATGTCACTCACGTGCAATATGTGTACAAGAGTATAGTATCTGGCAGAGAGATGTCACAATGCAACTTTACAAACTTTGAATGCAAAGTGAAACCAATGTGCACCAGATCCGACTATTGTGTGCATTATAGGTGCAGCCTTATACATACAATGGATAGGCTAGACTTTGGATGTGACTTTTTCCTGTGTTTAGCTGGCACATCAGAATTCTACATTGGAAGGAACATGGCTGTTACAGGTATATGTACTGTACGTGGAGAAATAAGTGACCAAATCTGACAGGGAATAGAAATATGGCTCAGATGGAGCTGCCTCGGGCCCAAACACAGCATTCTGGTATGAAGAGGTGCACACAGTACACCACAACTATCTAAGGAGGAATCAAAACATTTTTTTGTTCATGGACACTCAGCAGCCTGTTTTCTAGACCAGCTTGTAATGTCAATCTGCAGTTTAAATTTAGGGCTAAGCTGCCCCACATTTACCCCATAGTTCATAAGTTTCAGTATACTGCTTGCGCACCATACCACACTTGCTTATTTGGCTATAAATCCTTCTATCCTCATTACCTTTTGATTTATTCACTGTTTTGTTATTACAGACTATTTTATATAACAGTCTTCTTTTACTGCAAAAAGTAAGCAGGCTGGTAAAACCTGTTTGACGAAACAGCCATTCTGAACTGCCAAAATAAGACTTTGACATTTATAAGAATTGTGTTACGAAGTAAAACAATTTACCACTGATTGTAATTAATGGGCATTCAAGTCTATCTTACATTTACTGTCAGTAATTGCCACATCATGTCATAAGTACCTTGTTGTACATTTTATTTTTAACTTTATTTGACCATTTAAAAGGAACCTTTCAAGACATAAACATGGAAATTAACATTGCTGACTTGGTGAAGTGAAGGTACATTTGAGCTTTGCTTTTACTATTAAGTGAGTCAGTGATCCAGAACAAGCATATGGCCAGTGACATGTTGGGGCTCCATATATATATATATACACAGTACTGTGCAATAGTTTTAAACAGGTGTAAAAAAAAAAAGGCTGTGAATTAACAATGCTTTCAGTGTAAATACTTTGTTAGTAAAGTAAATGAGCAGAAGAGAAATCCAAATCAAATCATTATTTGGTGTGACCACCTTTTGTCTTCCAAACAGCATTAGTTCTTCTAGGTATACTTGCACACAGTTTTTGAAGGAACTTGGAAGGTAGGTTGTTCCAAACATCTTAGAGAACTAACCACAGATCTTCTGTGGATATGGGCTGCCTCAAATCCTTCTGTCTCTTCATGTAATCCCAGACAGACACAATGATGTTGGGATCAGGGCTGTCGGGGGGCCAAAATATCACTTCCAGTATTCCTTGTATTTCTTTACGCTGAAGATAGTTCTTAAAGCGGAGTTCCACTCAAAAATGGAACTTCTGCTTTTCGGATTCCTCCCCCCCTCCGGTGTCACATTTGGAACCTTTCAGGGGGGAGGGGGAGCAGATACCTGTATAATCTAGTTATTTACTCCCACTTCTTAGCATAGATCGCCGCAGGCTCCATGGTGATCTACGCCATGTCCGACCCTTCCTCTGTCCCCCCGCTTTCTTTTGGGAGACACACAGGTCCCAGAAGACAGCAGGGACCAGTAGGAACGCGCAGCGCGACTTGCGCATGTGCAGTAGGGAACCAGGCTGTGAAGCTGCAAGGCTTCACTTCCTGATTCTCTTACCGAAGATGGTGGTGCCTCCACCTGAGAGCCGAGGGACAGATCAGCTTCGGGCGAGGACATCGCGGGCGCCCTGGACAGGTAAGTGTCCATATTTTAAAAGTCAGCAGCTGCAGTATTTGAAAAAAATTTCGGCAGATCTCCACTTTAATGACATTGGCTATATGTTTGGGGCTGTTGTCGAGCTGTAGTATAAATTAGGGCCAATCACACTTCTCTGATAGTATGGCATGATGGATAAGTAACATATTTATTGGCGTATAAGACGCACCCCAAGTTTAGGAGGGAATTTTAAGGAAAAAAACTTTTTAAGGAAAAAAACTTACTTACCAGCTAAACACAATTTAAATGCTCATCAATGCAGCCTTATCAGTGTCCATCTGCAGCCTTGTGGTGTCATTTGCAGCCTTTCAGAGTCATTTGCAGCCTTGTTGTGTCATCTGCAGCCTTGTTGTGTCATCTGCAGCCTTGTTGTGTCATTTGCAGTCTTGTGTCATCTGCAGCCTTGTTGTGTCATTTGCAGCCTTGTGTCATCTGCAGCCTTGTAGTGTCACTGCAGTTTTTAAAAATGGCGCTGCCAAGAGACACAGAGCCGATCCTGTGTTTCTGGGTGGCTGTCGGCTGCTTTTGGCTCCTGTCGTAGTCCTGTGGGCGGAGCCGAGCGCCGCCGCCATTCATACATAGCCGAGTATACTCAGCTAAGTTCGGCTAGCTCCACTCACAGTCATGCCCAGTCCCTGTGTTATGTCCATCATAGGGCGGGACTGGGCGTGACTGTGAGCCGAGCTAGCCAAACCTAGCCGAGTACACTCGGCTATGTATGAATGTCGGCTGCGCTCGCTCCTCTGCTCACAGTCAGTGGGGGATCAGCGGCGATCGACCTATAACACGCAACCGCGATTTTCCCCTGATTTTAGTGCGTGTTATACGCCGATAAATACGGTATCTGCCTTTCTTTCTCAGAATTGAGGACACTATAGATCCCAGCCAAATCTCTGACTCAATTTGCAGAAACTGAGCCCCAAACTTGCAAGGAACCTCCAGGATGCTTCACTGTTGCCTGCACACACTCATTATTGTACAACTCTCCAGCCCTATGGTAAACAAACTGCCTCCTAATATGGTCAAATAATTAGAAATTTGACTCATCGGTCCAGAGCTCCTGCTGCCATTTTTCTGCACTCCAGTTCCAATGTTTTCATGAATACTTGAGTCGCTTAGCCTTGTTTCCATGTTGGAGGTATGGCTTTTTAGCCATAATTCCTCCATGAAGACCACTTCTGGTCAGATTTCTCCAGACAGTAGATGGGTGTACCTGTATCTCACTGGTTTCCTCCAGTTCTGTGCTGCTGTCACTTCTGGACATCCTCCGATGTCGAAGGGAAGTAAGCATGATGTGTCTTTTATCTGCTGCATTGTTTCTTTGGCCGACCACTGCATCTACAGTCCTCAACATTGCCCGATCAATGGTGTCCTCAATGCTGAAAAATACAGGCAGATACTTATCCATCATGCCATACAATCAGGGAGGTGTGTGCTTGGCCCCAAATCTATTCTGCAGCAGGAAAACAACCCCAAACATACAGCCAATGTCATTAGGGACTATCTTCAGCATAAAAAAGAACAGGGAGTCTTGGAAGTGATGGTTTGCCCCCCACAGAGCCCTGATCTTAACATCATCGAGTCTGTCTGGGATTACATGAAGAGACAGAGGGATTTGAGGCAGAAGATCTGTGGTTAGTTCTCCAAGATGTTTGGAACAACCTACCTGCCAAGTTACTTCAAACACTGTGTGCAAGTATACCTAGAAGAATCGATGCTGGTTTTAAGCCAAAGGGTAGTCACACCAAATATTAATTTGATTTAATTCGCTCATTTTGCATTTTAGAGGGTGATATTATACTAAAATCATATTATATTACATATCTTTTAATTTTATAATAGATTCCCTGGTAGGTAGGTTAAATGCTATGCTATATTAAATATTGATTTTATTTGAAATAACCTTAATGATAGGAAAGTAAGCATATGAAAAGATAACATGATAAATACAAAGTGACTTAATTAAACTTGCAAAAACTGGAGCAGCTGTACATGTTAGCCAATCAGCTTCTAAATTCAGCTTGTTCAATTATGTTTTTGCAAAACAACCTGGAAGCTGATTGGCTTCTATGCAGAGCTGCACCAGATTTTACACTCTCCAGTTTTAGTAAATCAACTTCAAAATCTCCTATCCAAGAACATATTATCCATAATATTCAAAAAAGCAGGTACAAGTAGGTGCTTCTCACCAAGAATTTTTTTTTAATGGTGATCATTGAAAGTAATTTCCTGGAACAACATTAGGAACTGTTGATAAGGTGTGTTAGTAATCAATTTACTACATAAATATTCATCCTAATGAAATATTATAAATTATATGTCACTAGTGATTATTGTCTTTTTTTTTCTAGGTGTTGGGTTTACTATGGTGATTATATCAACCCTTGTATCTATATACTACAATGTCATCATTGCTTACAGCTTATTTTATTTATTTTCTTCATTTCGAAGCTATCTGCCATGGAATGATTGCTATGAATGGGCAGATAGTAGCTGTCAAGGCACCATAAATGGTAAGCGGGCCTGTTGATTATATTATATACCTTTATAAATTATGATAGTCCAGATGAGAACTGAATGTTTTCTTTTCTAGGTTTCTGCAACGTCACTTTGGACAATGCTACAATAACTATGAACATGTCTTCAGTACATGAACAAAATCTGACTTGTATTGCAGACAACACAACAGAGCTACCAAGCAAGCAATACTGGGAGTAAGTTTCATGTATACTTTGTTACTTTATGTAAAGATTGGTTAGGTCACAGTAAAGATCATCAGATGAATGACAACTACAACTATTATAATCTGAGAAGCTTGCCCTTTTTGCTCTCTTCCTAATGTTCCATTTTATTAAAGTGTTGTATAACGTTCTATGATATGGTATTTCTCTTATAAACTTAAAGACCCACTTGACCTATTACCTAAAAAGTTGGCTAGGACCCCAGCCGTTAAAGATTGAATTGGAATTCTAAACAGGTATTTTAATTTTCCAATGCCTGCCTATCAAATATGGAACTATTAAAAGTCCATAACAGATTTTCCTACAAATTTGTGTTGCAAATAGGCAAATTCCAGCCAAAACCGATTTTTACTTTCTGTCATGAAGCAATTGATATATTTCTAACCCTATGCAAAACTTAAACCAGATTTGAGCTTTTAATACAATTGTACTTTACAAATGTAAAAGCTTAAAGTGTGTTTCTGCTTTTGCAGCTAAATTCGGATAACACCTACTTTTTATTTATTATATCTCCCCATTCGCAACGCATAATATGAAAAAATGTTAAAAAATTGCTGCTTATATTTTTTTAGATGCTCTGTTCTTGACCCTCTAGCAAGGAAAAATCCTAGGCAGTTTCTTTGTTTATACGCAGCTGTGTTTGCCATAATTAGCCCTGCCTGTACTGTGCAGGCAGATCTTCATTAGCAATTGTAAATTTGAACACTGTCAGTCCTAACAAACGGTTAAAGGTGTAGAGGCTGGGCTTCTTGCATTGTATGTTAATGAGGACAGACTTGGGACAGGCCCACCCTAACATTTAAAAAAAAGTGCAGTCAGACATTACACTTCCTCTGGGGAATAAAAGGTCAGAAATATTTTTAAAAAATAATTTGAGGTATGCTGTGAGAATGGGAACGCATAACAAACAAATATGAAGGTTTTCTTAAATTTGACTGCAGAAGTGGAAGTGCCCTTTAACTACTTGCCGACCAGCTGCCGCAGTTATACTGCAGCAGGGCGGCTCTATTGCCCGAATCGCCAATAGTAATAGATACAGCCCAGTGCCAAAGCCGATGCGTGTGACCTGCAGCCGCGATGTCCGCTGGCCACCCAGCCAGAGAGGCAGAACAGGGATCTGCCAAAGTAAACAAAGTAGATCCCCGTTCTGTCAGGGAAGTACTGAGATTGTCTATTCCCAGTGATCAGGAACAGCAATCTCTCTGTACTCCCAGTCAGTCCAGTCCCCCCCCACAGTTAGAAACACGTCCCTAGGACACACTTAACCCCTTGATCACCCCCTAGTGTTAACCACTTCCCTGCCAGTGTCATTTATACAGTAATCAGTGGATATTTTTAGCTCTGATCACTGTAATAATGTCACTGGTCCCAAAAAAAAAGGCCAAAAGTGTCCGATCTGTCCGCCGCAATGTCGCAGTCCCACTAAAAATCGTGATCATTGCCATTACTAGTAAAAAAAAAAAAATGATAATAAAAATGCCATAAATCTATTCCCTATTTTGTAGACGCTATAACTTTTGTGCAAACCAATCAATATACACTTATTGTGATTTTTTTTACCAAAAAACATATAAAAGAATACTTATCAGCCTAAACTGATGAAGAAATTCGTTTTTTTACTTTTGGGGGGGGATTTTTTTTTATAGTAAAAAGTAAAAAATATTGTTTTTTTTTTTTCAAAATTGTTGCTCTTTTTTTGCTTATAGCACAAAAAATAAAAACCGCAGAGGTGATCAAATACCACCAAAAGAAAGCTCTATTTGTGGAAAAAGGACATCAATTTTGTGTGGGCACAACGTCGCGCGACCGCGCAATTGTCAGTTAAAGCGATTCAGTGCCGTATTGCAAAAAATGGACGGGTCATTAAGGGGGTAAATCCTTCCGGGGCTGAAGTGGTTAAGGTTAAAATCAAGGCAGATAAAAAAATGTAGTGTAGCTCTGTGTTCAGTGATACAGCATTAAATGTATTTTCAGTGTCATCAGCCTGATGCTGTTCCTGTACAGCAGATGGTAGAAGAAGCACAAGGTGGAATTCCAGTTTGCTGCAGTGCAAGGAATGTGCTGATAGAAGGCAAAAGCAGAGTGACAGAGAGATGAGTTAATCAGTCTGCTGCTTCTTCTTTCACTGTCCAATCACAGGCTGGGGTTGGGACACAACCTGAAGCTTTTACGACAGCTTCAGGTAGAAAAATCTGATATTTTACTCTGCCAGGCAGGGCTCTGCTGTGTGACAAAGCTGTGTAAGTTTCAGAACTGGAGAGAAATTAATACAAACACTTTGGCAGGTAAACAGCTCTATATGTATTCCATTTGTATAATTACCTGTTTGCCTGGAGGGGATTTTAGGTCACAAGGAGACATGAAGACCTGGGAATATTTGTTCATGACATTTGATACACTGAAAGCAGGAATTACCTTATTACATAGCTTTATGTCTTTTTTTATGTCACTTAAGAGATCCATGAAGATGGATCTCTTAAGGTCATCGTCACCTTCTAGGACCAGAAGAGGATATTAAAAAGTAACACTAAGCAATATCCTTATTCTCCAAAAATAATCCATACAGTACACATCTGCTACTTAATGGCTCTTTAACCCCTTCACGCCGACCTAATACTAATATGCATATTTTCATATCTCCCTTTGTGCTGGGAGTGCACCACACCAGGTTGGCTGACAAAACACAACATTTTTGTGGATGGAATGGTGTCAGCCTACCCAGTTGTCTCTGGTTAAGCTACTCAGACCTACCCCCTCGTCTATTGTACACAACATACTGTATACACTAATCATTCTTTAATCCAAGATAATAACTAGGTGGAATCTCTGAGAAAGACTATAGAAGACAGATGACAACTCTTTTTCTGACATTATCAAAAGATATTTTTTTGTGTGCCTATTGAACAGATATAACAAAACACTGTCAATGGTATATTATACAATACTCATTGTTAGTGTTTAGGTCGGGGTATCAAACTCAATTTCATGGCGGGTCGCATCAGCATTATGGTTGCCCTCAAAAAGCCGGTTGTATCTGTAAGACTATATACAGTATCTCACAAAAGTGAGTACAGCCCTCACATTTTTGTAAATATTTTATTATATCTTTTCATGTGACAACACTGAAAAATTTACACATTGCTACAATGTAAAATAGTGAGATTACAGCTTGTATAACAGTATAAATTTGCCGTCCCCTCAAAATAACTCAACACACACCCATTAAAAGAGAAGTATGTTTTTTTTTTTTTTTTATTTGTGATTCATACTTACCTATGTGGATGCAGCACCGATGCTGCAGCTGTCCCCCGCCATCTCTGCACTGAGAACCAAGCCACGAACATCGCCGATGGCTCGGATTTCACAGATCCCCGAGAGGAGAACTGCTGACTGCCAGTCAGAGTCTCTCCTCTCTGCTCCTCCACACTCATTGGAGCGCTGAGCTGTGGAGGGGTGGGGAGCAGCCAAGGCAATCATGACAGCTGGTGGATCTAGACTTGGAAGTCGGGATGATGCGCTGCCTCCACTGATGGCAGTGACATCAGCGGAGAGAGCAGACTTCAGACCGTTCTCCGCTGAAAAGGGGTCACAGGAGTGCAAAACAAATTGCACTCCTATGACCCATTGGAGAAACCCAGCCTAAAAAGCTTAGGCTGGACTTCTCCTTTAATGTCTAAACTGCTGGCAACAAAAGCGAGTACACCCCTAAGTGAAAATGTCCAAATTGGGCCCATTTAGCCATTTTCCCTCCCTGGTGTCATGTGACTCATTAGTGTTACAGGGTCTTCTGGGTGAATGGGGAGCAGGTGTGTTAAATTTGGTGTTATCGCTCTCACTCCCTCATACTGGTCACTGGAAGTTCAACATAGCACCTCATGGCAAAGAACTCTCTGAGGATCTGAAAAAAAGAATTGTTGCTCTACATAAAGATGGCCTAGGCTAAAAGAAGATTGCCAAGACCCTGTGACTGAACTGCAGCATGATGGCCAAGACCATACAGTGGTTTAACAGGACAGGTTCCACTCAGAACAGGCCTCACCATGGTCAACCAAAGAAGTTAAGTGCACATGCTCAGGGTCATATCCAGAGGTTGTCTTTGGGAAATAGACGTATGAGTGCTTCCAGAATTGCTGCAGAGGTTGAAGAGGTGGGGGGTAAGCCTGTCAGTGCTCAGACCATACGCCGCACACTGCATGAAATTGATCTGCATGGCTGTCATCCTAGAAGGAAGCTGTGACAGACTCACCCGGGACAGAGGCTTTTGGAGGGGACTGGATGTCAGCCTCTTGCCTACAGATTATGGGCCCTGGCATTTGGGGTACCCTTGAAGTGTTGTTACTTTGGATTTGGTTCCTTGTCCCCCAGGACACACAGATTCTGGGGACCCTGTATTTGCCATATTAGCAATAGTGACTGATTCATACTGTTGGGACACATACTGTGAGGAGATGCCAATATCAACTCCAACTACCTGTCTTGTTGTCTGCTATAATGTGTTTATTGTAAATAAGTCTAGTCTGGCTTACCAGAGCTTCTAAGAGTATTCAACTCATTTTTGTTTGTATTGTTAATTGTATTGTTAATTGTAATTAGCTCCTGCTAATTACTTGTGTTTATACTACTGTGTGAAGCTTGGTGACCACAAGTCTGTGTCCTACAGGTCATGTCTCTGAGTCATCTAGTCTGGATAAATGTTTTAGTAAACTAGCTCATGTTAATTAGGTTACAGTTGTATTGTTAGAGCAATATCAGCAGGAGGGGGGAACCTCCTCTTTAACGGTATATAAAGACTTGTAATTTTGGTTCTAATAAATGAGTCCATGTTAGCAGCTAAGCAAGTCTCGCCTTGTTTTGTGCTTATGAGCGGTTGGAATATCTGATATCTATATCCAGACTGGGAGGAAATGGTATACTGACGGAAGCACTCAAGTGGAGTGAGGGACGTTCCGTGACAGAAGCCTTCTCTAAAGATGATGCACAAGAAAGCCCGCAAACAGTTTGCTGAAGACAAGCAGACTAAGGACATGGATAACTGGAATTATGTCCTGTGGTCTGATGACACCAAGATAAACTTATTTGGTTCAGATGGTGTCAAGCGTGTGTGGCGGCAACCAGGTGAGGAGTACAAAGACAAGTGTGTCTAGCCTACAGTCAAGCATGGTGGTGGGAGTGTCATGGTCTGGGGCTGCATGAGTGCTGCCAGCACTGGGGAGCTACAGTTTGTTGAGGGAACCATGAATGCCAACATGTACTGTGACATAATGAAGCAGAACATGATCCACTCCCTTCGGAGACTGGGCCGCAGGTCAGTATTCCAACATGATAACGACCCCAAACACACCTCCAAGACGACCACTGCCTTGCTAAAGAAGCTGAGGGCAAAGGTGATGGACTAGCCAAGCATGTCTCCAGACCTAAACTCTATTGAGCATCTGTGGGGCCTCCTCAAATGCAGAGTGGAGGAGCGCAAGGTCCCTGACATCCACCAGCTCTGTGATGTCGTCATGTAGGATTCCAAGAGGACACCAGTGGCAACCTGTGAAGCTCTGGTGATCTCCATGCCCAAGAGGGTTAAGGCAGTGCTGGAAAATAATGGTGGCCACACAAAATATTGACACTTTGGGTGCAATTTGGACATTTACACTTAGGGGTGTACTCACTTTTCTTGCCAGAGGTTTAGACATTACTGGCTATGTGTTGAGTTATTTTTAGGGGGACAACAAATTAACACTGTTATACAAGCTGTACACTCACTACTTTACATTGTATCAAAGTGTAATTTCTTCAGTGTTGTCACATGAAAAGATATAATGTTGTAAAACGCAAACTGTTGGAACTATATAAGTCCTGTATAATAATATAATAAAATATCTACAAAAATGTGAGGGGTGTGCCCACTTTTGTGAGATACTGTACGTGTATCTACTCTTTATCATATAAAATACGTCTGAAAAGGAGGGAAGCACTCCGCTGGTATGATCCACAAGAAACTTTGATGGAGACTTCTCAGATAGAACATGGTTCTTCCCTGGTGTTCTGTCTGAGCAGACTCCAGTAAAGTTTCTAATGGATGATACCGGCAGTGTGCAACATTTCTTTTTAACTGGCATAAGATTGTATTATTCTCCTAATAATTATAAGCAGATGTCCAGAGCACCCCATCCCCTTACATCAGATGTCGAGAGTCCCCCACCCTCCCTCACATCAAAGTGCACACCCCCTTACCTTGTGTTGCTGCAGGCAAGAAGCTGGGGAAAGAGCTGGGAAGCAGAAAGTGCAGGGTCCAGAAGAGGACCAGAGGAGGCCTGGAGTCAGCTTCTGGAGTCTGCTGAATGCTGAGATCAGGGGAGGCGGAGATGAGGGTGTGCTGTGGTTACACAGAGAGGCTGGGAGCTGTAGGAGGAGGTTCAAGGGCCACATGAAATGACCCAACAGGCCTTGTGTTTGACACGTGTGATTTGGGAACATTTTAATGTTAACTGTGAAAATATTACTAATATGCCTCAAAATGAATCATGATGTTTTTGTTTACAAATCCAACCTCCAATCATGAACAACTACAGAATTTTGGTTGATATTCCAATAAAAACAGAATGTGCTAATGATGGCAATATATTCTGCTTTTAATGCACAACTACCATTTTACTACACACAGACACATTGTATTACTAAAAAAAAAGAAGAAATGGCTGAATTTCAGTGCAACTGTAAGGTTTCTTGTAACTCCTCTTAAACGCCATAGCATTCCTATCCCATTCATTTAGACTCCCTAAATTCTATTCAATTGATCAGGGGGTCTGAAAAAGGAGAAACTAAAAAATATAATGGGAACTTTTGGGCGCAGGCTAAATACAGCACTCTTGGATATTTGAGCAAATGTTTTTCTCATTTTCAGTAAAGTAGCTCTGAAGCGATCAAGTGGTATGGATGAAACAGGCACAGTTGTTTGGCACTTAGCGCTCTGTTTGCTACTGGCATGGATTATAACTGCTGCTGCCCTGGTCAAAGGAATAAAATCTTCTGGAAAGGTAAAAATGTCTATTGTGCTATTGATTCATGTACTGACAATACTAAGCTAACTGCAGGGAAAACACTGGCAAACACCAGCATTCAAAATGTGATTTTAGTAATTGCAGGACTTCTGAGGCGCAATGGGCCTAGGTACAAATGAATGTAACACCATGGTAACAAATCTCCCACCACCCTTGCCCTTTTACCCCATTGAATAAAACACTTACAACCTTTAGGTTAGAAAGGGCAAGGCCACAGCTTTATTAAATTCCAACACGTAACATGTGAACACATTTAACCAGTGCCAGTCACAGTCGTACTGTGAGCACTCAATACCAAAAGGGGGAAGTGGGGCTTGTCCTTACCATAAGTGATGGACAGACAGATTGTTCCAATTTTTTCATCAATGGCATAGCCCATTACAGCAACTTTAAATGCTGGCAAGGTCAAGAAACCAGAGCTAGCTGTGACTTACCATAACCAAGGAAAAAATGGGAGGGAGGGTGGGCAGCTCTTCCATCCACTTCTTCTTCTGAAAAACCCAGAATACCCTGGAGCACACATTCCCTAGGCTCAGGCCCATCCCATCCCCTGTGCTGCCACCAATCATCACCATCCACCCCTTTGTCCAGCATCTGGCCATGCCCCCATCAGTCAAGGCTCTCTTTCCCTGTGGGGGGGGTCAAGAGGCCTTCATTGGCATCAATGGAAGCGCCTGATGACGCAATTATCGCTGCAAAATGCGTAGAGGCTGCTGGGAATTTTCACGCAACGTCACTACATCATTTCCCGTCGGACGAAAGCGAGGCTTGAACCGCAAGCTGCAAGCCAAGTGGGAACGAGGCTTGCACTGCACGCTGGCGGAGGAATTAGATGGCGATACCTACCCAATCCATTTTTAACTGCTGGAAAAGCTTGGTGCCGGCCTATGGGCACCAGAAACATGTGAGTTCTATAGTCTATTTTTTGCATGGTTTTAAAATAAACAGTAACAAGCTTATTGCGCTATGATTGCTGCTTGATTGTTTTTTCCATGAGGACAGATATATTTGCTTTATTACATTGGGGCCAGCTTGAGACAAACAGCAAAGTGGAATGGTTATCCCATAATGAACCAAAGGTCTATTTTTACTAATATCTGGTGAGTGGCCAATTCATTTGGTGGTGGTGTTATCACTGGAATTTAGTCACATTAACCACAAATGAGGAACTAAGAGCACAGAAACAGCACAACTGTAGAGCATAGCCCACCCAGGGATCCATGCTCTATCAGCACACAAGCACAATTGGACTTTAATATGTAGTGCATATGTAGATTTAACCACGTCACCTATTTCATTGGTTTAGATAAAGCGGTTTTTCTTTGTTACTGTATCACTTGAGGTAGCGCAGTCAACACTTGATATGTACATACACATTTTTTCTTTCACTTGTTGAAGGAATTTGTCTTTTGACTGCAGCAACCAGTTTTCAAATTAAATTTAAGTTGGATTTATATAGGTTTGCGCCTGTGTCACACACACACTATGTTTCCCTTTTAAACTACAACCTTATACTTTGGTAAAAAATCTTCTACAATTTATCTTTACATTTAAATTTAAAGAACAACTCAACCTTCAGTTTAAATCAGCTAAATACTTTTGGGTACATCAAACCAAAAAGTGTTCAATGTCTTATTAAAAGCAGCCATGACCAGTGAAGAAAAGCATGCTGCGGGGAAGGGCCATTGTTGTCTGAGTGTAAGCAGTGGTCTCTCTGCAGACACACCCTGTGTTGAGTCAGACCTACTGTATAACTCTACATTTAGTACAACATATTAGGCTTGTGCAAGTTGTTTCGTAACAAATCGAAATTCGGACGAATTTTGCATCTTTCGGACATTCAGATGCATCTGAATGCCCGAATAAAATAATAACGAATTTCAATGAATACGAAAGAAATTATAGCGGATATAACTAATGAATTCAACATGATTCAGTAATTCGTTAAACGTCTAATGAAACAAAAGGTCTACTCAAAGTAAAACTTACAGTCCAATCAGCTGATTAATTTTGTGCTGGAGGTTGGATTACTGGCAAAATGCATTCCTGAGAACTGACTGAGAAGGGTGTTGTATTGTATTTGAGCAGAGGAGAAGAGATATTGTCATTGTGTGTGTTAAAAGATTCAATAAACAAACAACTTTCCAAACTATGAATCATTATCACGAATATATATATACATACATAAATATCGAATTTCAACGAATACAAACAAAATGATAGCGCATATAACAATTTAATTCGACATGATTCAAGATTCAGTATAACGAATATCGACACTCTACGAATAATAACGAATTATCCGTAAACGTATTAACGTAACATAACTAATATAACAGAACTAAATTATGTATTTTACGAATGACAAAAAACTGAAACTAAACAAATGTTTCCGTTGTGCACAAATCTACAACATATGTAAGCCTATTCTTGCTGATGACTGGAGAGCTCTGACTCTGATTCAGCAGGTGGGATGTTGGTCCTCTGCATAGAGACTGCTACTTACACACAGAGAGCACTCAGTCTTTGCAGGTTGTAGCTGTAAATGTAAGACTATGAATACCATTTGTTTTAATCTAACTGTAATGTGTTTTGCTGATTTAAACTAAAAGTTCAGTTGGGTTTAAAAGTGCTATATAAATACTATATACTAAATACTATATTACTGCTGTGTAATGCTAACAGAATAGCACATCTGAGAAACATTAGAGAAAGAGAAAACTGTATTTATGCAGACCAGCATATTTATGCTAGCGGTTGACCCCCCCCCCCAACCCCAATCCTATTGGTGTTGTCTGTGTCAACATGGTCCAACCCATCAGATACCAACTATCTACAAGAGTATCCTCCCCAGAGAAATATCAGGTTCATTCACATGTTATTTTTCTGGTTTACTGCAGGAGCATGGAGGCTATAGCTGATCCTACCGAACATCCATTGAGTCCTAGGCTCCTGCCTATGTTGCCATTTGGATGGTCCAGCTCTGAATAGTATCACTGTACTATGTCTTCAAAATGTTTTGAATAAGAACTGTAAATTGTCTTTTTTTTTAACGCTGCAAAATACTGTACATCTTTGTCATGAAAAGTGAATGTTTCACTGGTAAGTGCATAGTTACATAGTTATATAGTTAGTCAAGTTGAAAAAAGACACAAGTCCATCTAGTTCAACCATAAAAATAAATAAATAAATAAGAATATCAAACAATCCCATATACCCACAGTTGATCCAGAGGAATGCGAAAAAACCCAGCAAAGCATGATCCAATTTGCTACAGCAGGGGAAAAATTATTTCCTGACCCCCAAGAGACAATCAGATTTTGCCTGGATTAACTTTACCTATAAATGTTAGTACCCAGTTATATTGTGTGCATTTAGGAAATAATCCAGGCCTTTCTTAAAGCAATCTACTGAGCTGGTCAGAACAACCTCTGGCGGGATTCTATTCCATATTTTCACAGCTCTTTCTGTGAAGAAACCTTTCCGTATTTGGAGATGAAATCTCTTCTCCTCTAGACGTAAAGAGTGCCCCTGTGTCCTCTGTGTTGCCTCTAAAGTGAATAACTGAACACCAAGTTCACTATATGGACTCCTTATATATTTGTACATGTTGATCATATCCCCCCTTAATCTCCTCTTCTTAAGAGTGAATAAATTCAGTTCCTCTAATCTTTCCCCATAGCTGAGCTCCTCCATGCCTCTTATCAGTTTGGTTGCACTTCTCTGCACTGTCTCTAGTTCCCTGATATCCTTTTTGAGAACTGGTGGCTAAAACTGAACTGCATATTCCAGATGAAGTCTTACTAATGATTTGAACAGGGGCAAAATCATATCTCTCTCTCTGGAGTCCATACCTCTCTTAATGCAAGAAAGGACTTTGCTCGCTTTGGTAACCGCAGCTTGCCATTGCATGTTATTATTGAGCTTATGATATACCAAAACACCCAGATCCTTCTCCACTATGGATTCCCCCAGTTGTACTCCCCCTAGTATGTATGCTGCATGCATATTCTTAGCCCCCAAGTGCATAACTTTACATTTATCAACATTAAACCTCAACTGACACATAGTTGCCCAATTAGACCGCATTGAGGTTGGCTTGTAAATTGGAGACATCCTGTAAGGACTTTTTTCCACTACATAGCTTAGTGTCATCTGCAAAGACTAAAATGGTACTTTTAATCCCAGACCCTATATCATTTATAAAGATATTAAAAAGTAAGGGTCCCAACACTGAACCTTGGGGTAAACCACTGATAACCTTAGACCAGACGGATCGGACACTTTTGACTTTTTTTGGGACCATTGACATTTATACAGCGATCAGTGCTAAAAATAGTCACAGATTACTGTATAAAAGTCACTGCCAGGGAAGGGGTTAACACTAGGGGGCGATCAAGGGTTTAAGTGTGTTCCCTTGGAGATGTTTCTAGCTGTATGGGGGATGGGCTGCCTGGGAGCAGAGAGAGACAGATGTTCCTAATCACTAGGAACAGTAGATCACTCTCTACTCCCCTGACAGTACGGAGATCTGTTTACATTGACAGATCCCCGTTCTGTCTCTCTGTGGAGTGATTGCCGGTGGCCGGCAGACATCACTGCCGCCGGCCACGTGTATCGGCTCTGGCGTCGCGCCTTCTATTCTATTTCAAGCGTCTGACGTACAATGACGGTGATTCACGCAGGGAAGCCAACCTGCCACAGTGCTTCTGTGTGCAGCGGCCCTCCTCAGCCTACCCATTACTTACCTGAGCTCCCTCCTATCTAACAATGTTCACGATAGCCCCGGCTGTCGAGGGGGAGGAGCCAGGAGCACCAGCAGGGGACCCAAAAAGAAGAGGACTGGAGCTGCTCTGTATAAAACCAGTGCACAGAGCAGGTAAGTATAACATGTTTGTTATTTATGTATTTTTTTTTATTGCCTTTAATACTACTTTAAAGTGTAATTCCACTTTTGCAGCCAAACTGGTATAACACCCACTTTATATTTGTTACATGCCACATAGTATAACTAAAAATAAAAAAAATTGTCACATAGTATAACTAAAAAAAAAATATTTAAAAATTGCAGCTTAAGTTTTTTAGATGTTTATTTCTCAAACTTTCAGGAAAAAAAATCCTACTTAGATCTCTTTGTTTATAGGGGGTGGGAAACTGTGTTTCTGATAATGAATCATGTCTATACTGTGCTGGCAGATCTCATTATCAGTTGTACCTGATTTATACACTGTCTGTCCTAACAATAGGTTAAAGGGTTGGTAGCTCAGCCTCTCCATTGTATGTTAACCACATCACTTACATGTACAGTGGCAGAGCGGCTCTTCTGTGCCAGATCATGTACCTACAGTATTATGTGATCTGGCACGTCCGGGCTAGAGGGCACGTGCTCCACGGTGACCCAGCTGTGCTCTGAATAGGCAGAGCACAAGTTGATGTCCGCCATCACCCACTGATCGCCGGAGACAGAGACGGGACAGAGCTCTGCCTACGTAAACAAGGCAGAGCTCCGTCCTGTCAGTGGGGATGTGAGGGGTTTTAGTTTTATTTACTGCACAAAAAATAAAAAATGCAGTGGTGATCAAATACCACCAAAAGGAAGCTCTATTTTTGAAAAAAAAATGTGTATAACTTTTATTTTGGTACATCATTACATGATTGTGCATTTGTCAGTTAAAGTAACACAGTGCCATAACGCAAAAAAATGGCCTTGTCATGAAGGGGGGGTAAATCTTTTGGAGGTCAAGTGGTTAAAGAAAACTGGATTATGCCAGTCCCCAGCCTTTCTATTGAGACAGATCAAAGAAAACGAATTGAACAATTTTTGCAATCTGTAGTCTGCAGTCAAGAGTGAAAATACAGTTTTTTTTGTATGATAGTTTTCATTTCAGTATTTAAATATTTCCTGCAACACCTTGTGGTCTGATGCTAAACAAACTTTATAGTAATAAATGAGTAAAGCTGTAATAATTGTTTTTCAGGTGGTGTATTTCACAGCCTTGTTTCCATACGCTGTCCTCATCATACTTCTTATTAGAGGAGTCACACTGGAGGGAGCAAAGGATGGCATTGAATACTTTATTGGACAACAATCTGATATTTCAAAGCTTTCCAATGGAGAAGTAAGTGTTTTGATTGTCTTTCCAGTCCCACAAGGGAGTTCAATCTAATGTCCCTTCTAATATATACATAGACAACTTAGGACCAGTTTTCAGAGGAAGCCAATTAAACTGCCAGTCGGTTTTTGGATTGTGGGAGGAAACCAGGGAACCAGGAGGAAATCCATGTAAACTAGGACAAAACTACAGTCAGAGCAAACCATGCAACTCTTATAGAGCCCACCACTGCACATTTGGCAAATACATTTGGATTAACTAAATGTATATAAACGCCAATAACATCTATACAATTGTGTGTAAAATAAGGTATGACTATATTTCTTTTTTTTTTTTTTTTTTTTAAATATTTTTTTATTCAAATTTTAAGAAAGAAAACATATAAACATATACAAATTAATTGGTTAGTTTGTACAAGTATAACAGCAGGTACATCGGGTAATCAGAGTGGGTAGCCGCTATGATACATACATGAAATACAAATGTGAGATATAAGTATGAAGTGCAAGTAACACTTTCCTCCTGGCAGAAGGTAGGCTTTGGTTGGAGTTAAAAAAAAAAAAAAAAAGGAAAAAGAAACCAAAGCCTGTGGGGGCCAATACCTATTAACTGAAGGCTACAGTTATTTGTCAATTCTATGGTGTAGTGACTGAGACTAATCAATCATCAATAGGCAATATTCATTTCCTCCAGCCACCCACTCCAAACTCTATCAAATTTCAACTGGCAACCTCTATTAAGATAAGTATCTTTATATAATGGAAGGCTATCGTTAACCAAACGTTTCCACTGAGCACTTGAGGGGGGATAGGATTTTTTCCATTGAAGTGCTATGATTTTCCTAGCATAAAATAAAAGCAAACCAATCATCGTGCGTTTAGCTGTAACAGGAACTAGGTTTTTTATTATGCCCAACATACAGATCTCCATTGACAGTGGTAAATTGGTCGATGCAATTTTATTGATCAGGGCAAGAACCTCCCCCCAGAATTGTTGTATCTTTGGGCAATGCCAGAAAATGTGAGAAAAATCTCCTGGGGTGGAGCCACATCTCCAACACTCAGGAGAATGGGCGGAATTTATCAAATGAAGTCTGTGTGGGGTGAAATACGCACGATGTACTATTTTAAATTGCACTGATTTGTCACGTATAGAGACTAGCGAGCTAAAAGGGAAGTCCCAAACATTATCCCAATCGTCGCTATTCAAAGCAGGAATGTCACGCTGCCAACGGGACAAAAGGCCGTCCAACGATGGCAAGGACACACAGATTAGATGCGCATATAAGCGCGATGTAGGTTTCTTAGTACAACCGGATCTAAGTATGTTCTCCAGCTTAGACTGTGTTAGAGTACAGGAGGAACGTGGGAATTGGGCTTCAAATGCGTGCAAAAGTTGAAAATAGCGGAACTGATAATGTTGCGCTAGGTTATACTGAGAGGAAAGCTGGCGAAAAGGAAGCAATGAAGTGGAAGACACCACTTGCGAGATTAGTTTTATACCATATCTAGTCCATGCCTGAGGGTCTATAGATTTATAAAAATGTGGTAAATTAGGGTTTAGCCATAGGGGGGCATTAGGGGAAATTTCAGTCTGAGTGTATTTTTCAATGACTAAACCCATTTTCCAGGCCCGTAGGGTAGTAAGCATGGAAGGGGTTAATAGGTATGGGGCACATGGACCTCTATAAATTAAATGTCGAAGGGATTCCCAGGAGCCCGCCACCGTGGCCTCCAGAGCGGAGGCCGCATTGGTTTTATCGGGATTTAACCACCAGGCCACTGTCACAAGCTGTGTCGCCAAGAAATACTTATAGCAATCCGGAAAAGCCATGCCACCCCGTGACAGTGGCCTCATCAATGTCGATAGCTTATATCTGGGTGGTGAGGGGCCCCAGAGAAACTCCGAGAAACGTTGGTTTAATTTAGTGAAAAAGGATTTAGGAATCCACTGCGGGGAATGGCGGAATAAATAAATGAATTTGGGAATGACCTTCATTTTGAGCAAGTTAACCCTTCCCCAAACCGACAGGGGCAGGTTATTCCATGCCTTGAGTTTAACTTTCATATCCCCCACTACCGGCTCTAAATTTAGTTTAAGAAAATCTGAGGCTTGTGCGGAGACATAGACCCCAAGATATTTAAAGGAGTCAACCCACTTCAATGGGCTGTCTGGGGAGGATGTGGCTTTTGCTGCCTGATCTATTGGAAATAAAGTAGATTTTGACCAGTTAACCAGAAGGCCCGTTACTGTGGAGAATGTATTAAGGAGTGACAAAGCACCCTGAAGTTATGGACCCGCATCCCCGAGAAACAGAACCATATCGTCTGCGTACAGGGCTACCCTCTCCTCTAGCATGCCAATACGTAGCCCCTTAATATGAGGCGATGTGCGAAGGGCCTCTGCAACCGGCTCCATGGCTAAGGCAAATAAAGCCGGGGAGAGAGGGCAACCCTGTCTAGTTCCCCGGAAAAGTCGAAATGGAGTTGAGAGTCTGGGACCCAAGCGAATCGATGAAGTAGGACACCTATAGATCACCTGCAACCATGATATAAACCGTAGTGGAAAACCCATTCTACGTAGAGTCTCCCACAAGAAGGGCCACTCTACTGTATCAAACGCCTTTTCTATATCTAATAGGGCAATAGCCCTTGTACCAGAGTTGTTGTGTTGAGCATGTATATTGGTGAAGAGTCTCCCAAGATTGACATCAGTGGACCTTTTGGGCATAAATCCTGTTTGATCAGGGTCAATAACCGCAGGTAGTAGTGGGTATAAACGGGTAGCCAACAGTTTGGTTAAAATTTTGAAGTCATTATTTAATAAGGCTATTGGTCTATATGAGGCACATAGCTCTGGATCCTTGAGGTCCTTATGGATCAGAGTAAGATAGGCCTGATGCATTGAAGGGGGCAAATCACCCTTGGACAGACAGACAGTATACAATTGGGCTAATATGGGTGCTAAAAGTGCTGCGTGTGCTCTATAGAAATCTATTGGAAGGCCATCAGGCCCTGGCGCCTTTCCCATCGGGAAGGACCGTATGACCTTTAAAACCTCTGAGGCCTTAAAAGGGCGTACCAATGACTCTCGTTCCTCGTCCGACAACCAGCCAAGTGCCAACGGATCTAAAAGGTTTTGCAACGACTCTGGCTGGAAGTCGGGGGGAAGAGCAGAGGTATAAAGTGTTTGATAGAAGGCTTTAAACATTTGTAGAATTTCTACCTGAGAGGTCACCATATCCCCAGTTGGAGACCGCAGACCAGAGACCACTGTAAGTGGGTATTCATGCTGCGCCAGCATAGCCAGGAAACGACCATTTTTGTCTCCCTGTTCAAAGAGCCGCTGCCTTCCTTTGTGCATATCCAATCGCGTAACCTCCGTCAAATGTAAATTTAGTGAACTCCGGGCAGCACTTAATGCATCAAAACGAGCTATTGTGGGATCTGCACTGTAGATTACTGTTTGATCCTCTACCATCTGTTGTAACCTATGAGTTTCCCGGCCTTGCTGCCTCTTGACACTTGCGATGATTGAAATATATTGCCCTCTAGTATAAGCCTTGAATGTGTCCCAAACCATCTGTGGAGTTGAGGAGCCTTCATTAAGATCCCAAAACTCCGCTAATCTAGGTGGGATAATGTCAGCCACCTCAGGGTGGGAAATCCACTGTGCCCCCAGCCTCCACAAGGCCGCATCACGAAATGCAGACGAGCGAAACTCGATTACCAATGGGCTATGATCAGACAGCCCGCTAGGTAAGTACTTGGCCCCTATTACATCTGTCAGCAAAGCCGGATTAGAGAAAGCCAGGTCAATTCGTGAGGCAGTCCTGTGGGAGGCCGAAAAGCATGAGTATGCCCTTGTGGCCGAGTGTTTCCATCTCCATATCTCCTGCAGCCCCATTGCCTGAGCCCAAGTAGATAGCTCAGAACTATAGTTCTTAAATGGGACAGGTCTATCCAAGTCTGGGGAGATAGTAGAGTTGAAGTCACCTATCACCAGTAATTTTGTCGGATAAAAGGAAGCAGCTTTTTCCAAGACCTTATATAGCAAATCATGTGAAAAGGGCGGGGGAATATAAATATTTATAATTATGTATCGTTGAGACCAGTGTGAAAATACCACAATTGCAAACTTGCCCTGGGGGTCTGTACACACATCCTCAACCACACAGGAAAATTTCTTATGTATTAGAATTGAGACCCCTCTAGCATAAGAGGAGTAAGTAGCATGGATAGCCCTCTGGATCCAGGGTTTTTTAAGGGTTAAAACCTTGCTGCCTGTGAGGTGAGTTTCCTGTAAGAGAATGAGGTGTGGGGAATGGGTTTTTAAATATCTTATCAACAGTGCCCGTTTGAATTTGGAATTAAGGCCTCTAACGTTCCACGAAAGGACTGAAAATTTTTCAACTAGGGGAGTAGCCATATAGGTTTAAGGGACCATGACCAAATAAAATGACAGGAGGTACACAATTTAGGGTAACTCACAAGCAGCAAAATCTCTAAATTATACCAACATGTACCAACAATGTTAGATTTTTGAAGCAAATTTATACAAACTAAGACCACAACAAAAAACAAAATAAAACAAAAAATACCCAAGCACAAAGTGCTTATCCTACTAGATCCCATCTCCTCTCCCAAAAAAGAAAAAGGGAGGAGAATTAGGAATAGTTTTACCCAAAAAAAAAAAAAAAAAAAAAAAAGGAAGAAAAAACAAACTACAACTATAGATTATAGATATACCCCTAAGAGGGGATATCGTACTACAATTTGTTCAAGCACCTTGCAGCTAAATGGGTGTGGGTATAGTCCCATCCACCACTAAAAAAAAAAAAAAAAAAAAAAAAAAAGGCAGGGGGGGGGGGGGGGGGGGGGAGTTCAAATAAGTCAGTAAATCAAAAAATAATGAGTAAAGGATTTGGGTTATGACTTGACTCTCGGTGTAAGAGGCAGTCCAAATCCGAGAGGCTGAGCAGTCCAACTCCAGATAAAGTGCATTCATTTAGGCATTCATTAAGTCCACAGAAAAAAAAAAAAAAAAGGATTTCGGACTTATGTAGAGGAACTATAATAGTGGGAATATTACCCACAGCCCATATATCACCCACGACCATCTAACCAGGATGTAGCAGCCTCCGGATCAGTAAAAAAATGTGCTCGGTCACCATCTACAACTCGGAGCTTGCTGGGATATAATAAACTAAACTTGAGGCCTTTATCTTTTAGGCGTCTTCTAACCTCAGTAAAGGCCCGGCGTCGCTGCTGAACTTCAGGGAAATAATCAGGAAACAACATAATTTTTGCATTGTTGAACCGCAGTTCTTGTTTGGCTCTAGCTGCAGCCAGTATCCTATCTCTGTCCCTGGAATTCAAAAGCCTTAGTAAAAGCGGTCTGGGAGGGTTGCCAGGAATTGGAGGGGTTGGTGGGATTCTGTGTGCCCTTTCTACCACAAATGTAGGAGGCATGGCAGGTAGATCTAACAATGATATGAGGAAGGATTCCGCAAATTCAGCGGGTTTATTACCTTCTATTTTTTCAGGAAGACCTATGATCCTTAGGTTGTTTCTCCTCATGCGATTTTCTGTGTTCACCGACTTCTCCTGTAAAGCCTTTACCTGTAATTGCAGAGCACGTAGATTCCTGGAATCTGCTCTGGTATCATCCTCTAGCTGTGAAATCCGACTCTCAGCCTCTGCAAAGCGGGATCTAAATTTATCCATATCGTGCCGAACTAAGCTGATATCAGAAGCCAAATGATCTATTTTGACCATTACTTGGTCATTCCCTGCTTTAATTGCTGCCAGCAGCTCGGCATGAGAGGCTGCATGGGAGGCTGCAGATGAGGAAGCAGGATCAGAGAGCGTCTGTGTGCCGACCGACATGTTCCCTGTGAAGAGCCTCGTGGGTAGTGTCGTGGTGTCGGCAGCAGCAGGCTTAGCGGTGCTGGATGCGGTGGGGGCAGTGGAGGACCGGAGCTTGCCCGGAGATTGGTAGGACCTCGCGGTGCACCGAGGGCCTTTTTCTTTCCCAGGGTGCCTAGGTACAGCCGAGTCTAGGGAGAATCGGCGCTGGAAGTCAGCCCTGTCAGCGCTGGAGGATATTCAGGATGGATGTTGGAGCGGAGCTCAGCCTGCACGCGTCCTCTCGCTCTCTCTTACATCCCGGAAGTCTTAAATTTCTGACTCTTGCCTGGCCTTAGCCAGTTGAATAGTGTTTCGTATGACTATATTTCTACTAGTAATAGATGTTACAGCTGAAAACAGTCTTAGGTCCCATGATGCAATGCAAGCTTGCAGGCCAGCTTCACACTTTCAGCTTGTGGTAATGTGTCGTAAGACACATAACATGTATTGCTGCATTGTAGAGCAATTCGTCTTTAATGACACCACAACACACCTCCTTGTAGTGTGTTTCCCTATGTTACGTTACAAGAAAAAGTAATCTTAAGCATCTTAGGGTGCATTGGCAGCCCATTCATTTTGAATAGGCTACCTTAATGCAATGAATATTAATGAGTGTTAGTGCACTTGCATTAAAGGACTGCAAAATATAAAGGGGCCCAGTGGCGGAACTACCAGGGTTGCAAAGGCTGCTCTTGTGACCAGGCCCTGGAGTTCCACCACTGTGGGGGGGGGGGGGGAGGCACCAGGGCTGGAGCCAACATAGACATCTGTTTTGAATCCGGGGCCCAGTGGCAGAACAAGTTCTGCCACTTAGCTCCGGCAACTTGCCTAACAGGGGCGCGCTAGTGTGGGCACCTGGGAAAACCTTTCCCTATATCTCACAATATCTCTTGTGGAGTGCTTGGGATTTTCAGGGATTGCCTAAAAGTGGACAGAGTAGGAGACAGTCAGACAAATTAGGGTAGGGAGTTCCAGAGGATGGGAGAGGCTCAGAAGAAGTAATGTAGGTAAGCATAGGAGGAGGTGACAAGTGAGCTAGAGAGCAGGAGGTCTAAGGGGAACAAAGAGAATGATTTGATTGGTATTTTCTGACTAAATTAGTGATACAGCTGGGGCAGTGTTGTAGATGGCTTTGTAAGTTGTTAGTATTTTGAATTAAATTAGTTCAGTTTGATTTCATTTGAGCACAGCCCAGATTTAGAACAGATTACCTGCTGCCTTAAGTGAATAGATTGTGGTAATGAAAGGGTTAATTGCCAATAAGGTAAGTAAATTGTGATGCCGCTCTGCCATACCCTTGAGAAAGTCGGATATGACTAAAAACGTGTCGGAGTGTGGCTTTGCGGAAAACTGGAAGTGATGTCAGGTGGGTTTGGACAGAGTGTACTCCCAATGGGAGCAGGCTTTAATATGTTACAAGCTTTCTATTGTTTGTCATTTTGTATGTAGCGTTCTTTTAATAAACACTTGGTATGAATGTATTACACTATCGGAGCCTTTCTTGCACATTTCCTATTTGATAACTGGAGCTTGGAGAGTGAGGAAGGAGAGGAGGATCATGCATGTTATGGTGGTCAGAATTGTTTCATTATCTGTAGCCTGAGTGATATGAGCCTGTCTGTTGATAACAGAGGCATATACAGTACATATCATGGGTTTCCCATCCACTGGGCGAGGTTTTTTACTGACAGCACAGGTGTATTGGTGGAAGATTGGGGAGCATTACTTCGGAAACTTATCTGGTGTGGACACATAGGTGTAAGCAGCCCATTGCATTAGGGTGTGCACCCCAGAGGCAAAACACACTTGCATGTGTATACATATACAGTGCCTTGC
Source organism: Aquarana catesbeiana (assembly GCF_042186555.1). NCBI lineage: Eukaryota > Metazoa > Chordata > Amphibia > Anura > Ranidae > Aquarana > Aquarana catesbeiana. The sequence continues at coordinate 108,865,596 of NC_133332.1, read as the reverse complement.
AAAAGTATTCACCCCCCTTGGAATTTTTCGTGTTTTGTTGCCTTAAAACCTGGAATTAACATGGATTGTTTGAGGATTTGCATCGTTTAATTTACAAAACATGCCCACAACTTTGAAGATGTTTTTTTTTTTTTTTTTATTGTGAAGCAAACAACAAATAGGACAAAATAACAGAAAAAGTCAATGTGCATAACTATATGTGAAGTTATGTATCACAGAGACAGGTATTGTGGTAATATTGAAGTTTTCCATACATTAGAAGGTTCCACCATTATTGTTAAGTTATTGATTAGTAAGTTAGCACTACACTTTTTTTTTGTTATATAGAAACACATAACAGTGCTTAGCAGCAAGCCTTTTACTGACACTTTTTTTTTGTACCTTCATTAGTTTATTGTAAATAGTAGTGTGGTGATTGCCTATTATACTAAAGATTGGCATGTGGCATTAATATACATTGACAGATTTCAGTTGTGATAGGCACAGATTGGCAGCACTGATGGGCAGCACTGATTGGCACTGATGGGCAAATACTAATTGGCACTGATAGCAGCGCTGATGAGCACTGATAGGCAGCACTGATGGGCACTGATTGGCAGCATTGATTGGCACTGATGGACACTGATTGGCAGCATTGATTGGCACTGATGGGCAGCACTGATTGGCACTGATGGGCAGCACTGATTGGCACGGATAGCGTCACTGATGGGCACTGATAGTGGCACTGATAGGCAGCACTGATGGGCACTGATAGTGGATAGGGATAGGGATTGGCAGAGAGGGGTGGCAGACATTGAACGGTTGGTGTGGTTCATGATAGACTGATGCTTTGGCTTCCATACTTTCTGACCTGGAAAAGTATAACGAAATGTATTCTGATTTATTTTTCAATTTGTGTGTTCTGGGTCTGCAATGCGGATAAAGTGGAGCTCCACCCTATTTAGCAACCATGGCTCCACTGGTAGCTGATCCCTGTGCCATTAATCTTTGGATTTTTGGGGGGTTTTGTTTAATCCCTTGGCGCCATCCACAGGCAAATATGCGACCTATTGGTGATTGGCCATTGGTGCCAAGGGGCCTCATATTTGCATGAATTGCTATCCAAACAGCTGTGCCGAGAGCGTGCACGGTGCACACTCCCAACACAGTTACCCATGCTTAACCGAAAGCTCCCCATCGCTGCTTGCATCGGGAGTTTTCGGATCACGTGACCGCCGTGATTGGTGTGATCATGTGCTCTTAAGCCCTGTCCCACCTCCCAGCTTCATAAATCTCTAAAAGGGCCTGGAGGCACCAATGTGAAAAGGTTAAATACCTCTTTTTGTTCAAAAATCCCACCACTTCCGGCCCACCTCACCATGGCGAGATACATAAACTTTGCTCTCCTATTGGCTCCTGGGATATCAGTGTCATCAATCCCAGGAGTCAACAGACATCCACCTCTTCTAGCATTGTGTTATTTCAAAACTGGAAATTACGCAATGCCAGGCGGCACTTCCCTTCCTTCTGGATTGTGTTGATTGACAGGTTGTCACAACTATGAGGCGGGAACTTCCGCTGACACGGCCATCACTACAGCAGCCTGCAATCAACACAATGCACCGTGCCCTGACCGCGCAGGCGCAAGATCGGGAGGTGCATGCCGGGTAGCCAGCTGCACCAAATCCCGGAAGCAAGTAGAAGCAAGGTTTCAGATGCCCAAAGTAAGAATGGCCGCTGTCTGTATACCAGGGACGCTGTGAGGAAATTAAGATTTATAGGCCACATCTATGATTACAATGTTAACAGTTTCCACTTTCAACTGAAGTAGCAAAGAAAATCACAGGGGTGTTTTTTAAAAAGAATTGACAGGGAGATAAGAACAGATATGCAATTAGCATATTCAGAAAACGGTCATCAGCTGCAACCCTGTATTTTTCTTATGATAGGTTTATAAAATACTATAGTTTGCCTTTAAATCATTCTGATGGTTGAGGGATGGGTCAACAGAGGCACATAAACTTCAGGTTGCCAAGTACAGGGCTGCATATAACCTGTTCTGCCATAGCTAAACCTTGATTGGATATAATTAAGAGCATGTAAAGCCAAAACTGTTTTATTGTTTTGAATAAAGAATTGAAGAATAATACTCCCTACCAGTTTATTTTTTATGCATCCTGTTGGGGAGTAGGGATGAGCTCACCATTTAGTCCAAACACAGTTTTGGACAAAACTTTGCTTGTTTGGCGTTCAAGAGCTAAACATTGTTTGAAGTAGTGTTTTTTCAACTGTTAATATTTATGGCAGTTTCTGCTGTCAACGGTTGTTAGGAAAGCAGTAGGTGCCAACTCCCACCATGTCCTTAGAAACCAAAGATGTCACCATACATTTGCTAGCCGGGAATCCATGGAGATTAGGGATAGCATTGACATTATGGACCAAATATCACGGATCTACTCTCCTTGCCCACTCCGAAAAAAAAAAAAATGAAAAAGAAAAAGTTCAGAGACACTTTTATTGATTTAGATAGCTATCCATTTGAAATCAATACTCTTAGTTACTGTTGCTATTTAGGTTGCTTTTAAAAGTTTGCTTTTCCTTTCTAGGTGTGGAGAGATGCTGCTACCCAAATATTTTATTCTCTCAACACAGCTTGGGGAGGACTGATTGCTCTTTCATCCTATAACAAATTCCAAAACAATTGTTACTGGGACTCCATAGTGGTTTCCATTATAAACTGCCTGACCAGCATCCTTGCAGGATTTGCTATATTCTCTATCCTTGGTCACATGGCCCTAGTGTCAGGCAAGAAGGTTCCTGAAGTTGTGGATGAAGGTAATTCACGTTTATATTGATTCTTAAAACAGCAGAGTTTTTATTAGCAGTAAATGGATTTTCATGCAGCAGTCCTGTCATTTTGTGGACTGGTATTTTTCTGCAAAGTGGTATATGCAAAAATAAAAATAAACATACATGTAGCAATAACTCACGGTGGAGCTGCTGGTTTAAGCGGGTCTGTTACCTTCACCTTGCTTCCCTCTGTTTCACCGGCACCGGGTCTAGGGTTCCGTTGAGTTTACTTCTGGACGACACACGCACCAACACTGGAGTACGTTTTCAATGCTTTATTGAACAGACAAACTTTAGGAAGTAGCAGGAAAGAGGCAGAAAAGGAAACTTTCAGGAGAAACTCAAATATTTTCTTATAGAATCTTAGCGGCAAATGTCCTGGTAGAATTCAGATAATTAAGTGGAATGCGCTCCCCTTGTGGGACACACTCCTTGGTCGTCTGGATAGGCCTCTCTCACCGGTCTAGCAGCCAGCACGCAGCACGAATCAAAAGTCTCTGCCACAGACTTGTTTGGGGGGTAAATCTGTACGATCCTCTGCCACAGAATGTATCAGATTTTTCTGCAGTGAAAGTCAGTCACAGTGCCTGAACCTTTAAGCCGAACCGGCAACACTATGCTGTATGGTTACTTCTTTTGGATACGTCCTCCAATCGAGTCACCAGGCCCCTCTATTGACCAGCACGCTGCGAGATCCGTCCAAGACGGGTCCTCCCCTGGGATCTCCTCGGCTGTCCAGCTTCGTCACACAGGACCGACAGCTCAGGACCATTCCTCAGCCGCGGTGGTAGGCCCAAGACAAGCCTCTGGACCCACCCCTGCGCCGCTGTATCGTGGGCCTCCCGAATGGAGGACCATGAGGTAGCTCCCTAAGGCATACCCGTCAGCCAGGAGGGCCAGCGGGTGGCTGTAAAACGACCCTAGAACATGGCGTCTGTCCCATAAATACCCTCTTCCCAGAATGCAACTCGGAGGACCACCTCCACCGAGCTTGTCTCCGAGACAGAGGAGCATCTATACACTTCGACACGTTGCCTTTCCAACACTGACCAGTAGCAACAGCGACACCCACCGGTCAGCACGGAAGCACACACAATGTCAGCCAAGCTGGAACAGAGGCGAACTTTTAACCTTCCTAACACCCAATTTACTAAATTTACCTAACCTGCGGTAGATTGTAAATCTACCAGCGCTACATACACATTCTCAGTAATTCTTTGCCTTAAGTTTTCTTTAATAATTTCAGCTATCACATCCCTCATGGACCAAATCCTTTTTTATTGAGTGATAATAAGTTTTATGGTAAATGTATCTTTCTTTATTTTCTTTAATTAGATCCCCCTACCTCCCTAGTGCTGCCCACTAGATCTTATACTTACCTTCAGCTCCAATATAGCAATCTTCACTGTATTGTCCTACTCAGAAAGCATAGCCTTACCTCCAAAAATAGTTACTTCTCACTGAACATGTGTACCTCAACCCCATTCATTCCTAGGAGAAAACTGTACTCACGGCAGGCTTGGTCGGTCACTCAGAGTGCAGCTTTCCCACAGTAATGAATAGGGCTGCGGCTGTAAGAAGCTGACATTTTTGGAGGAAAGGTTGTGCAGTTCCAAGTAGGGCCACACAATTAATAAATCTGGATTGCAGGCTCAAAGTAATTATAAGACTTAATGGGCAACATTTGAACCAAGTAAATAAAAAAAAAATAAAATACAGTTGTCCTTTAACCACTTCAGCCTCGGAAGATTTGTGTAAAAAGCAGAAAAACGTCTGTAATCTGCCCAAAAAAGAAGCTCATGTACTTTTTAGGCTCTGTTCACACCTAGACATTTTTGGGCAATTTTCTGCTGTAAGCCTCAGCTCTAAAAACGCCCAACAAGACAAATAGCAATAATTTCAATAGCCCCTGTTCACATCTGAGCATTTTGTCATCTGAAGCAAAATGTCTGAAGCTCAAAAAAGTACAGGAGCTTCTTTTTTGGCAGATTACAGGCGTTTTTCTGTGACCTTTTGACTTGTACAAAATCGCTGCAAAATTGCAGTAAAATTGTGGCAAAAATTGTGCGACTTTATGTCTGAAAACAAAACGCCTAGGTGCCTTTAGGCCCCTTTCACACTTGTAAGACTTGTCCTACGACTTGGGACTGCAATGTCGTATGACAAGTCATTCCCCATGATTTCCAATGACTAACATTCATATTAGTACGACTTCAAGTCGTGCCAACTTCAAAGTAGTCTCTGCACTACTTTAGTCTGACTTTGATCCTGCTTTAGGCCATTGAATATCACTGAAGTCGGATCAAAGTCGGATCGACGTCTTAACTGATCCGACTTTGGCATGCGATTTGTGCTCTGATGATCTTGAAGGAGAACTCCACGCACAATGTAAAAAAAAAAAACAGCATGGGTTCCCCCTCCAAGAGCATACCAGGACCTTCTCCGAGCACACAGCCCCGGTAGGTCAGGAAAGGGGGTGGGAAAACGCTCAGGTGTGAATGCAGCCTGAGCTTCAGGCATTTTGCTTCAGGTGACAAAACGCTCAGATGTGAACAAGTGCCGTTGAAATGAAGGGGGTGTTGCTTGTTCTGTGTTTTTTGGGCGTTTTTTCGGGTGTTTTACGAGCGTGAGTGTACAGCTTGTATAACAGTGTAAATTTGCTGTCCCCTCAAAATAACTCTCAACACACAGCCATTAATGTCTAAACTGCTGACAAAAAAAGTGAGTACACCCCATAGTGAAAATGTCCAAATTGGGCCCAAAGTGTCAATATTTTGTGTGGTCACCATTATTTTCCAGCACTGCCTTAACCCTCTTGGGCATGGAGTTGACCAGAGCTTCACAGGTTGCCACTGGAGTCCTCTTCCACTCCTCCATGACAACATCACAGCTGGTGGATGTTAAAGACCTTGCGCTCCTCCACCTTCTGTTTGAGGATGCCCCACAGATGTTCAATAGGGTTTAGGTCTGGAGACATGCTTGGCCAGTCCATCACCTTTACCCTCAGCTTCTTTAGCAAGGCAGTGGTCATCTTGGAGGTATGTTTGGGGTCATTATCATGTTGCAATACTGCCCTGCAGCCCAGTCTCCAAAGGGAGTGGATCATGCTCTGCTTCAGTATGTCACAGTACATGTTGCCATTCATGGTTCCCTCAATGAACTGTAGCTCTTCAGTGCCAGCAGCACTCATACAGCCCCAGACCATGACACTCCCACCACCATGTTTGACTGTAGGCAAGACACACTTGTCTTTGTACTCCTCACCTGGTTGCCGCCACACACGTTTGACACCATCTAAACCAAACACGTTTATCTTGATCTCATCAGACCACAGGACATGGCTTCAGTAATCCATTTTCTCAGTCTGCTTGTCTTCAGGAAACTGTTTGTGGGCTTTCTTGTGCATCATCTTTAGAAGAGTCTTCCTTCTGGGACGACAGCCATGCAGACCAATTTGATGCAATGTGTGGCGTATGGTCTGAGCACGGTCAGGCTGACCCCACCACTCCTTCAACCTCTGCAGCAATGCTGGCAGCACTCATACGTCTATTTGAGAGCACGTGCACTCAACTTCTTTGGTCGACCATGGCGAGGCCTGTTCTGAGTGGAACCTGTCCTGTTAAACCGCTGTATGATCTTGGCCACCGTGCTGCAGCTCAGTTTCAGGGTCTTGGCAATCTTCTTATAGCCTAGGCCATCTTTATGTAGAGCAACAATACTTTTTTTCTGATCCTCAGAGAGTTCTTTGCCATGAGGTGCCATGTTGAACTTCCAGTGACCAGTATGAGAGAGTGAGAGCGATAACACCAAATTTAACACACCTGCACCCCATTTACACTTCAGACCTTGTAACACTTACGATTCACATGACACCGGGGAGGGCAAAAGGCTAATTGGGCCCAATAAGCACCTTTGTTGCCAATGGTTTAGACATTAATGGCTGTATGTTGAGTTATTTTAAGGGGATGGAAAATTTACACTGTTATACAAGCTGTACAGTCACTACTTTACATTGTAGCAAAGTGTCATTTCTTCAGTGTTGTCACATGAAAAGATATAATAAAATATTTACAAAAATGTAAGGGGTGTACTCATTTTTGTGAGATACTGTATATGTGTACTGATTTAGATATTTAATATCAATGGGCTATTCAGAATACTGAGAGAATATTTTTAATATTTGGACGCCACTCCAATAACCTGTAGCTGCATCCATATCATTATTCAATGAATAAGCACTGATGTGTGAAACGTGTTCACTGGCTGCCCTGGGATTGTGTCTATTTCCTGTGAGTTTTATTTGGTTTATTTAATAAAGAAGCTTTTATCTTTATCTATCCTGGGGTGCTGCCATTTTCATCATTCATCTGTATTGAACGCAGCAGTGTACCGGGTTGGCACCCAAGTGATCCCCAGTATATGTGGATGCAGCTACAGGTTGTTTGGAGCGGTTTCCACCTTGCTTATCTTTCTATACATTTCTTTGCCCATAACAAAATTATATATGTGTTGCTTCATTACTGACACTTGTACAAAGTCAATCCTGAGGGTTGGGGTACCAAGAGGGAGAAGTATATATACTACTCTCCAACAGAAACAACATATGTTAATTTGTATTTTTCTATTCCATTGGAGCTGTGATTTTTTAATAATTTTTATAAGTTTAAAAGTATTCTCTCAGTATTCTGAATAGCTCATTGATATTAAATATCTAAGCTTTAAGCTTGTATCTTTATCTATACTGGAGTGCCACCATTTTCATTATTCATTTAAAAAGAAATGAATAGTTTGCTTCCATACCTCATACTTGAAAAACCAAGTCAGCAATGGTAGCTAATATATTTCTATCACAGGTCACCTTATACACTTATGAGTAAATGGCCAAAAATGTATTGTCAGTTTGTTGTAAACCAAGAAATCAAAAGACATTCTTGTTTTTCCCTGGCTCCACTATCTTGTGAGTCACTGACCTGGAACAAATGTGAGGCCAGTTAGCCTCAACAGTCTGAACTCTTATCTTTGCATGTTCATGCCAGGTCAGTTAGGCCTAATGTACACTGGATGCTGAGGAAACCTCTTCTGAATGATTTTTTTGACAGCTTGAAACCAGAGTTTAAAAATGCCTGTTTAGCCGCGTTTGCATGCCACGTTTAGTTGCGTTTAGCCGCGTTTAGACGTGTTTGCATCTAGGAGCGTTTATTTAAGATAACATCATAAGACCCTCCCAAAGCACAAAAAAACAGTATTATTTCACTATTTCAGCCATTCTGTGAGACCAGAGTGAGTAGCAGCTGAGAGAGCATCAGTGTATTTGTATCTACCTCAATTTCGGTGCTTTTACTATGGGTCCCATAATGAGCATATGTGAGAAAATTAAAAAAGCCAGATATTAAATTTCATGCAACTATGTTTGATCAAGTCAGAGGTCAAGTTCAATGGTGGGGTCATCTGGTTCAAATCTAACGACATATAGGTCAAATTCCAATTCTACTTTGGCTTACAGCAATGCTAGTGGTGTATTGGATTGGATTATGGGCTCATTAGGGTATATAAATGGTCTATGAAGCATTACAAGCAATTACAAGTTTTTAAAATATATTTTTAGTGGTTTTTCATCATTTGCTATAATTTTTAGGTTTTGTAATGTAAAAAAAATAGGGCACCTTTAAAAATGCTTCTAAATGTTTTAGACGCGTTTGGCATCTGAAACGTCGGAAACTTCGGCGTCTGAATTTTTTTGCCTTCAAACGCAACTGCCTAAAACGCAAACGCAACTGCCTAAAAACTACATTAAACCAACCTGTGTACATGTACACATAAGATAACATTGGATGAGTTTGGGGGCAGCTGAAAAAAGCAGCCAACTGCCTCTGAATGTCTGTTTACCAGCAGCAGTGTACATGAGGCCTAAGTCAGAAGGAAGTGAAACAAGAATCAAGCTGAAAGCCCCAGCCACCAATCAGTAGTTCCCATATTTACATTTTTAATGGGTTCACTTTAATACACCTAACATGCACAAGAATACATTTTATTGATTAAAACATATATCCTAATATTATCTATTATCTTACAGGATTTGGACTGGCATTCATTGCCTACCCTGATGCATTGGCCAGGCTTCCAGTATCACCCCTCTGGTCTATTTTGTTCTTCTGTATGCTCCTGGCATTAGGACTTGACTCTCAGTTTGCACTAATTGGTGAGTTACATAGATATTCTATGACCCTTTTATGTTAATACAGTGTTCACTTCAATGTGATTTTCCCTTATTTCCCTAGTAAATAAGCCTGACCAATATGTGTGTAGCAATGAAATCCTCTGAGAATGCTTCTTACTGGTAGTCATCTTCCTAATTCTCCAGCCCTAATATGGTCCAGCTTAGATTTCTTGGATCAAAGCTCAGGCCCCAAGCAAGACCTTTCTCTGCAATCACATCCTCCTCAGGCATTAGACCTGGTAGCCAAGAACTGGACCTGCTAAACACACATCCCACCAGACAGAGCCTGGGAGGAAAATATTTTTTTTAGGAACCCTCTCTAAATATTTATTAAAGCGGAGTTCCACCCAAAAGTGGAACTTCCGCTTTAAGGCCTCCTCCCCAGCTACTGTTTGTGAAACTGAGCTTTTGGGGAGGAGGGGGAGCAGGTACCCAAATTTGACATGTACCTGTTCCCACTAACTTTCTGGTCACCTAGGCGACCGTGAGCAGAGGGTCTCCCTCCCAAAGTCTTCTGGGACCTATGACAGATCCTAGAAGACTTCTGGGCCAGTCGCAGACCGCTCCCACATGAGCAGTGAGCACCCAGCTGTGAAGCTGTCACAGTCGGGTTTCCATAGTAGAGATGCCGGCACTGCCGTGGGAGGACAAGGGGAGAGCACGGCTGCGCTAAATACACCGCTGGACCGTGGGACAGGTGAGAGGCTGTTTTTTAAAAGTCAGCATCTACACTTTTTGTAGCTGCTGACTTTTAATAAACAAACAAATGACTGGAACTCCACTTTAACTTCTCCAGCTCAAATTACTGGCATGAATCCCTCAGCAATTGACAGGGGGAAAAAAGCAGGCAGAAGCAAGCAATGTCCTTGATTGTAGGAGAAACCTAATGATTCCAGATGACATAAACATAGCTCAGCTGCAAGCACTAAATTTAGACTAAAGCAGGATTCCAACATTTGTAAGCACATGTAAGTCATGTGATCATAGCCTGCCCACCTTCCCTTCTTTATTTTAGAATCAAATCAATTTTTATTGATTTTATATACATACATCATAAACAACATTCCACGCATGTATGTATTAAAAAAAAAAAAAAAAAAAGACAACACAACCCATAACAAAACACAACCCTCCCATCAAAAAACAACCCCAAATTTCCCCCCCTCTCTCTTTATTGCTCATAAATGTATCTACTCCCATCTCATCATCCATCCAAATAATCAGACCACCTTCTCCATATCTTTTCAAATTTCCCTGGGCAATCTGTGTGTAGAAAGATATATCTTTCCTTAATTGGAGTTTCCCTTAATTGTTTTCCCTTCTGCTACTGTTGGTGGATATGGAGATATCCGTTTTTTTTGTTATAAGCCTACGGGCCTGGAATAGACTCCTTATTATTGATACCTTGCAGTCTTCAGGGATCCCGGAATCATACAGGATAACCAGAAGACATCCCCCCGGCTCTGGAGACAACCCAGTCCCAAAAGCGTTGTTAATCATAGACACAACCTCATACCAATAACGATGAAGTTTAGGGCATCGCCATAGCATATGTATTAAATTAGCAGTGCTCCCTTTACATCTAGGGCATTGGGCTGTATCTCTACGTTTCCATTTGAATATTTTTTCTGGTGTATAGTGAGCCCTGTGAAGGATAAATAATTGTGTTAAGTTTTGCGTTGGGGATAGAAGGGCCTGGGGTATTGCCGACAGTACCTGTGCCCATTGTTCATCTGAAATTGGCCCTATATTGCCAGACTATGCTGACCTTGCTGGTATGTCCACCACTTCTTGAAATTTATCAAATAATATATCTTATATTTGTGATATCAGACCCTTTTTTCTTTCTGTCTTATCCTACAAGGCTATTTCGACTGATTTATTACATTTCAATTCATGTGATCGACCCTGTGCTTTTAAAGCATGCCTAAGCTGTAAAAATGTAAAAAATCTTTAGTTTTGGATATTACATTATTTGAGATATTATATCCCTTTCTTTAGTATAACAGGGCTTGTATCTTATTTATGTGTGTACACTAGATAATTTTTTAACCACTTCCAGACCGTCCACTGCACATATACTGCGGTAGGGTGGCCCTGGCTGCGTGAACCGGCGTACCTGTGCGTCGATCCATGAGTCAGATACAGTGGGTGGGCGGCAACCTACCGGCCACCCGCGATCGCGGTACAGAGAGGCAGAATGGGGATCTGCCTATGCAAACAAGGCGGATCCCCGTTCTGACAGGGGACAATACTGAGATCTACTGTTCCTAGTGATCAGGAACAGTGATCTCTGTGTTGTCCCAGTAAGCCCATCCCCCACACAGTTAGAACATACCCAGGGAACACAGTTAACCCCTTGATTGCCCCCTAGTGTTAACCCCTTCCCTACCAGTGTCATTTATACATTGATCAATGCATTTTTTTAGCACTGATTACTGTAATAATCTCACTGGTCCCCAAAAAGTGTCACTTGGGGTCCAATTTGTCCACCGCAATGTCGCAGCCCTGCTAATAATGGCAGATCACCGCCATTACCAGTAAAAACAATAAAAAAAATAAAAGTCCATATATCTATCCCATAGTTTGTAGATGCTATAACTTTTGCGCAAACCAATCAATATACGCTTATTGCGATTTTTTTGTTAAAAAAAAATGTACGAATACATATTGGCCTAAACTAAAATTTGTTACATTTTACAATTTACAATATTACAATTTAAATTTGTTTTTTGTATATATTATTTTGGATATATATTATAGCAGAAAGTAAAAAATATTGTTTTGTTTTTTTTTCAAAATTGTCAGTCATTTTTTGTTTATAGTGCAAAAATAAAAAAGGTGATCAAATACCACCATAAGAAAGCTCTATTTTAGGGGAAGAAAGGACACTAATTTTGTTTGGGTACAACGTCGTAGGACTGCACAATTGTCAGTTAAAGCGATGCAGTGCCGTATCGCACAAAATGGCCCGGTCATTAAGGGGGTAAATCCTTCTGGGGCTGAAGTGGTTAAGTAAGGCACTGGCTGTGCTCATCACAGCACAACAGCCCAGTATGATACCAGGACAAAGATCAGGACATCTAAAGCAGACTTTGCCTGAAAATGCAATTCATACCAGAAGTTGTATATCATAAGTATTTATCACTTTTATTTAGACTTTTTTCCTCTTTGACCTAGAGGCGTTAAATCAGGAGGGGGAGTGCTAACCAATATGTTATATATCGAGGTGGGGCACTAACATGCATTTTTAAGAAAAGTCCTTATTTAGGACCCCAAGGAGGCAATGACAATGTTGGAAGCACTTGTTATTTGCACAGTGATTTTCTAATTTTTATGGAAAATCTTCATGTGAACGGACCTTCTCAATCAAAACAGAGAAATAGAATTTCCATTAAGTTTGTTCTGCTTTAAATTGTTGTAAAAGCAGTGCAAGGAAGAATGCGTATGCCTAACCTTGGATTTAATGTCAAATTTTGTCACTCTTTAATTGTACTCGATAATACATGGTAACTTCATTTTGTTGAGAAAAAAACATTCCCCTCTGGGTGATCTATGTACATTACAAGGATTTTAACAAACTTTGTTGCATATTCCTACCTTTTGTTATTCTGAAGAAATCCCTGTGTGTTTGGCTGTGTCCATGTGAAAAGTTAATCTAATGGGAGTGATTTCATAACTATCATTCAGCTGCAGCACCTGCAGAGCTCTAATGAGAAAAACTGCAGGATCTGCATCCCTTTAGATGTGATTTCCTATTGGTAGTATCTCACCAAAAATGACATTTTTGTTGCCTGATATCTTACTTGGATCTTAGTGTAGACTTCTGGGGAAATCAGTAAACAAATTACACCAGCAAAAAAATTATGTTTCTGGGGGACGTTCTGCACACATTCAGTACAGAACACTGCCAGGTAGCCATATTGTGTTGCAGTTTATAGAAAATTACAGAGTTGCAGATTCCAAAGTAAAGGTCAATTTTAATAATATTAAATTACAATATGACTTGTGTCACAATTGTATATGCTGTTTTTTTGCTATTTTTTCCCAACGAAAGTGGAGTTACCCTTTAAATCTTTTTTTTTTCTTGTTTTAGAGCCTCTGTCAGTTTTTATATATATGCCTTGGGGAGATTTCTCCTCATTTCCTCTTACAGAGACACAACAGGAAGAAAGAAACAAACTGAGGGCAGATTCCAGTTTTAACAGTGGTCACTGGAAAAGTTTTCTCCTCTCCTCTTGTTCTGGTGACAGTTGTGACATTTTGGATTCACCTTTACTGAGTGATTCTTTCAGATGGGGAAACAAAAGCAACACATGCCTAACAGATATATTCATCCTTTCACAAAAAAAAAAAAAAAAAAAAGATCTAAGGTTGCATTTTAAAAACAGTTACATAAGCAGGATTACTGTTAAAGTTTCCTTACAATACTACACTTTGATCATTTGTAGGGGAGAAATTACTGATGAATAAAAGTGGAGTTTTCCTGTAACATTATTGGTGGTAAAAACATATACTATGCTATATATACTATACTATGGCTAATTGGTTGGATATGGTCATGGTATGTTTAATCTACTTTTGTTTATTTCCTTATGATAGAAACACTTACAACAACAATACAAGACGTTTTCCCGAAAGTAATGAAAAAATTGAGGATTCCCTTGACAACTGCAATATGCGCTGTGTTATTCTTACTGGGGCTCCCGTGTGTTACACAGGTAAACTTTTGCCTGACTGTTGCTGCATGCCTTAAAATAAATTTACTTGATGATTAGTAAGACCAGGGACATTGAGAGTTGTAGCAAGACCAAGAAACACTGAGAGTTGTACATATTTTTTCTTGAAATTGTGGATTTTTTCCCATCAAAAAGATCATATATCAAAAAGATCTAAATAGATATGAATAGATCTAGATTGAATGTTGAAACAACAGTATTCTTGGTATACTAATCCTTAATCAATGTTTCCCTAGGATGGTCTTACTGAATAGGAATAGCTACAAAAAAATTGGGTGTGGCTTGGTTAGACTGGGGTGTCCTTTGATCTCAAAGTTTGAAAGATTTAGCAGCATCCTTATTTTAATCAAAGGGACAGTCCATCCAAAAAAATTAGTTGGGTTCTATGTGAGCTGAAATATAATTTGTCTTATTGAACCTCTTGTAAAGTGAGATCTCCATACCAGATTTGCCAAATACTTTAACTCTCACCTTGGAGTGTTGGGTTTTCCTTTTTGGGCAATTCCAGTCCTTTTGCATTTTTATAGAAAATAAAATAAATAAAATAAAAAAATTGAATACAGAGAGCAGAACTCCCAGACAATCACTTCTGTAGGTATAGGTTCTGTAGGTGTGATATCAACCATGAACCTGCCAGCTTTGGCATTTCCAAGCCATTTGATGGTTTTACTCTCCATGATCTACCAAAAACTAACATATATATACTTTTTGAGTGATTTAAAATGTTGAAAGAGAACCTTTTTCCTTATTTAAATTCCTATACTAAATACATTCCTGGTACAAAATATATTTTACTTTTTGTTGGTTACACTCAGGCTACATACTATAGGCAAAAAATGAAAGATTTAAACAAATTAATAGCTCTATAATATGGTGTACTAGAAATAGCAGACAAACATTTATCTGATTATGTCTACAGGCAGGAATATATTGGGTAAACCTCATTGACTCATTTTGCGGTGGATGGGCTCTTCTATTTGCTGCCGTTTTGGAGCTGGTGGCTGTAATCTGGATATATGGTATGCACTTTAAAATGTTCTCACCTATTAAGACTGTGCTTTATAGCTGTGTACATAACAACATACTAGGACCAATTCACAAAGCTGCTAATACCTTGAGTATCTGTCATTTTGTTGGATACCACACTTTATATAGTTCATATCTCTAAAATCTCAGTTTTAAATGTGCATAACACACTTTAATTACTCTGCTCTGCAAGTAGTGATCAATAAAGCCCAGTTTATGTTAGTGTCTGTTTTGCACCCAATACACTAAGCCAGTGATGGCGAACCTTGGCAGCCCATATGTTTTGGAAATGTAATTCCAAAACATCTGGGGTGTCAAGTTTTGCCATCACTGCTCTAAGCCATAGCTGTCCAACAGGGATGTTATCTGAATAGTTTACAAACAGTTAGGCAGGCTTTTTATTTTTTAGCTATCTTTTTTATTCTTTAGCTATCTTTTTATCTGTTTTATTACAATAAGAAAATTTTAAAACAACGGGCATGTAAAAATTTACCAATTAACAAAATGGTAGAAAAACTGCCCTTGATGCTCAGCATAAAACAAAAATCAAAATCAAAACTCCCACTGCTGCACTTGCAAATAACACATAATACCAGTGCTGAACCAAAATAAAAGGAATACAAATGTTGAGCTATGTTACTAAATTAATTGTGTCTTAGTTATATGTACCCCAATACAAAGGATCATAATATTATCAAAAAATAAGTGTGATATGTGTGCCAGCATCATAAATACAACTACAATTGAAAAAACATAAATTCTGAGGGTGAGACACTATTCCAAAGTGACACAAACATAAAAATACCAATTAATAAACCAATAAACATAGATCCTGATGGAAGTCCACCACCTATATGCAAATGTTCAAATAAAACAAGTAGTTATTTGTAGGAGGGTTCCACCACCATTGTAAATCTTGCCATATGTTTCCACTTGTGAATGACAATAAGGCAGGCCATACATGGTTTAAATTCCTTTCCTGCAACCACGGATTGCAGGGAA
Organism: Aquarana catesbeiana; assembly: GCF_042186555.1. Classification (NCBI taxonomy): domain Eukaryota; kingdom Metazoa; phylum Chordata; class Amphibia; order Anura; family Ranidae; genus Aquarana; species Aquarana catesbeiana. The sequence continues at coordinate 108,849,783 of NC_133332.1, read as the reverse complement.
GAAATTTGCATGATTCCCCCACCAACACAGACATTATTGACAGGGGAATCCCTCCTGTTGAGCTATTGTCAGTTCCCAGGAGAGGGGTGGGGTAAGCCGCCCCTGCCAAAAGAAAAAACAGTGATAATCGCTAGCAGCTATTGCAGCTGCTAGTTATAATCGTAAGATAATCCAAGATAAACTTGGTGCATTCAGCCTGCCCATTAACGGTTCAAAACTCAGCCGGTTCAGGAGGATCTGTGTTTGGCTGGTCTAAGCAGCCTTGTGGATTCAACACCACCATCAAGTACAGCCTTTTACCAACCGATAAGACCCAAAATAATAGGTGGTCTTATAACATCATGTTATCAGTAATCATACATACATAGCCTTGGAACCATATGGGATATCACCTCAATAGGTTAATTTAATGTTATACATGCATTCCATAAAGAAAAATTATTTTCCCCATGGGGCTTTAAAACAGCAATGCACATAATGAAAGGAAGTTCTTAATGGATGTATAAAAAGTTTTATCCAATATCATGGTTTAATGTACAGTATAGAGAATCATCTGGTACAGTAACACACATCTTATTCCCCAGTGCAGTAACAAACACATATTAATACACATAGTTAGGTTACATAATGTTACATAAATAGCAAGCCCCGACGCGTTTCGACCTGTATATGGTCTCTTCAGGGGGACAGTTGGATCTAAAAAAGAATTACATAAATTAAATTCAAATAGATAAATATATATATTATTGTGCATCACTTGGATTAAACCAAGATAATGAGTCTTTACCGCAAAGTGGTGGAATGGGTGTTCTCTAGTCCAGGATATGTGCTGAGGGCCAATGGAAACACCAGAGGGCTCGGGGGGCCACCCTCACTCTCCCAGGAGAGCCAGCCTCAAGGGGCTTACAAGGAGCCACACTTAGCGCGCCCCCCGAGGAGGGGAGATGAGGGGGAGGAGCCCACACCTGCAACAGAAACCCAAGGATAGCCATGTATTAGTTAGAGGAAGTTTAATAATTAACTTGATAATGTACTGAGTGTTTCCAATTTGTCTATGTGGAGACTGGTGTTGGATAGGATTTTTACTATGTAAATATATTGAGATGTTAATTCCATCCCATAAATGTAATCGACAAAATTTAATGATCGTGTGATCCAACAATGCAGTGGTATGGTAGGTCTATTATAATGGATAGGTAAATAAGAAGGATATAATGGGTGAAAAAGGGGGGGAAAGGTGTGTGTGTAAAAAAAAAAAAAAAAAAAAAAAAAAAAAACAACGATGGCCTAAATGGAGAGGAGTGCATTATGTGGTGGAGGATAGTGTGAATGAGGTGGTGCATGATGTGGTAACATGACATGGTGCTTGCTTGGTGCCTACTGTGCGAAAACAAAAATGAAAAGTAAACTAACAAGTAAAAAAAGTCTAAAATTAGGTGAAAAGCCAATCAAAATGTGAAAATGTGTATGTAGGGTGGTGTAAAGTGCTGTGTGAAATAAAGGTGAAATAACAAGAAGTTTACCTTATCAGTTGTATAAATCGTGTAGGCTGGAGGTAATGTTGGACTTGTTGATAGGTTCAATGTGATAAGCTTGGTGGCGATCATGCAAAAATAGGGGCTCTAGTGTAGAAAGAACCTGGCAGCAGTAGCATTCATCCTGGCCTGTAGGAGATCATGATCTGATTGTCAGGCCTCCAGTCTCCCTTTATATCCAAATTCAGGCAAATGGGATAATCATGTGCAGGTGCAAACCCCCCACCCACACCGCCCACAAGAAAAAAAAAAAAAAAACCCGGAAGGATTGGCGCTGGAACCGCTGATAAAGCGGCCCCTGTGTGGCTCCCTCGGCGTCCTGGAAGGCCAACAGGCCCCGGCCACTGTCGTCATCTCCGCCGCAATGTCAGTATGAGAATAGATAGAATATAAATAGAGTTTGTCAGCAATTGCCATATAAGGCAATTGAATATCATGCAGTGTGGGGGTCTAAGTTAGATTCCCCCTCATGCATGAGGTTGTTAAAAATTGACCGAGTGGGAACAATTGATTAACAATGTGCAGGATACGTGAACAGCCTTTTACCAACCGATAAGACCCAAAATTATAGGTGGTCTTATAACATCATGTTATCAGTAATCATACATACATAGCCTTGGAACCATATGGGATATCACCTCAATAGGTTAATTTAATGTTATACATGCATTCCATAGTGCAACCCACACATTTATTGTAATAAGTATTTGTGCATCTACTCCACATAAGTACAAGGATAAATTGCATATAAACACAACCACCACCACTGCTAGCTCCAGCTGGTGTAATGACATCAGCATAAGCTTCCCCCCTAATGCATTTCAACCAATAGGCCATTCTCCCTCAGAACCTGTTAAGTAATGTTGGGTGAAGTTCGCCCGTAAAGTGAAACAATAAAAATAAAAAATTCCTTTAAATATAGTGGCTGGGGAGTCCCCTATGTATGCCTGTAAAGTGGCGCATCTGTAGCATGTATAGAACCTGCTGCAGCAAAAATTACATTTCTAAAGAAAAAAAAAAATGCATGGGATCCCCCCAAAATCCATACTAGACTCTTAGGTCTGGTATACATTTTAAGGGGAACCCTACGCCAAAATGTAAAAAAAAACGGTGTGGGGTCCCCCCCATGAATCAATACCAGAACCTTATGTGAGCATGCAGCCCAGCATGCCAGGAAAGGGGGAGGGGACGAGCGCCCCCCCCCTCATGAACCATACTAGGCCACATGCCCTCAACATTTTTTATTCTTTCTTTTTCTATTGCTGGCAATGGTATTGTATTGCCGGAAATTTGAATTTGAAATTTTTCTTTAGCGATGTCAGTTTTGCTGCAGCAGGTTCTATACACGGTACAGATTCGCCACTTTACAGGCAGGCTAAGGGGACCCCCCAAGGCACTATATTTAATGGAATTTTTAATTTTTCTTGTTTCACTTTATGCATAATTAAAATCACTGCTCCTTTAAAAATGATCTTTTTTTATGCATTGCATTGATACATGACCCTCAAGGCAGTACCCAGGCTCCCATATCCTTTTTATGGCCAATAACATGCACATAAGCCTTCAAAATGGGCACTTTTGATTTTTCACGTTTGGGTCTCATAGACTTCAATGGGGTTCAGTGTCCGGGTACGAACTTTTGCTATGTTTGGGAGTTCTGGTGAGAACCGAACTGAGGGGTGTTTGGCCCATCTCTACCCTTGAGAACTTGGAATGGTTTCAAAGCTATGAATGGATAATTACTGATAACATGCTGTTATAAGACTACCTATAATTTGGTGTCTTATTGCTTGATAAAAGACTGCAATTGGTGGTTCTGCGTTGACAAATCTACTTATTGTCATTCACAAGTGGAAACATATGGCAAGATTTACAATGGTGGTGGAACATTCCTACACATAACTATTTTATTTGGACATTTGCATAGTGGACTTCCATCAGGATCTATGTTTATTGATTTATCAATTGGTATTTTTTTGTGTCACTTTGGAATAGTGGTATCACCCTCTGAATTTTCTTTTTTTTTTTTCAATTGTGTTTGGATTTATGACGTTGGTACACATATTACGTTTCGTTTTGATAATTAGTAATTATGATCCTTTGTACTGGGATACTTATAAATAAGACACATTTAATTTAGTAACAAAGCACAACATTTATATTCACAATTTTCAATTGGGTAAAAGTGAAAAAATCTATCCTGATGTATACTTATTAAAAAATACATTATGGTTTTTTTACCATATATCTTATCATAATATTAAAGTAGTTCTAAAAGCTCAAGGTTTTTTACCTTCATGCATTCTATGCATGAAGGTAAAAAACCTTCTGTGTGTAGTAGCCCTCTAAGCCCCCCTAATACTTATGAACCCCCTCTCAATCCATAGATGTCCACAAGAGCCTTGCTTCTCCGGGACTCTTGGCTCCCACTGCTGTCAATTACAACCAGTGAGCCAATCAGGAGAGGGAGAGGGCAGGGCCAAACTGCTTGCTCTGGAGGCATTCCCAAGAAGGGAGGGGCCAGGAGCACCGGTGTGGGACCCTAGTAGAGAAGGATCAGGGCTGCTTTGTGCAAAACTATTACACAGAGCAGGTAAGTATGACATGTTTGTTTAAAAAAATAAAAATAAATAAGACTTTAATACACTTTAACTTTTGCACTTTTGTATGTTATTTACGGTTTTACTACTAACAGGTGGCAATAGAGTTATCTTGGATATAGAGATGATGCTTGGGAAGAAGCACTGGATATTCTGGTTGTGGTGGAGAGTATGCTGGTATTTTGTATCCCCGGTATTGCTAGCAGTAAGTTCTTTTATGGCTCTGTCTAATTATAATAACCACACAATGCAGTCATATATTGAAGCACATATTGAGGTAAAGTGATTACTTCACTTTGGACAGTGGTAGTCTTATTGCATTTATTTGTTCACTTTAAAACAAAAATTTCCGTGTCCAGCATTAACATTTAAAAATTAAATATACAGTATTTTTCAAGTAAATATTAAATAGTGCATTAAAAAAAACAAAATAGATATGACTTACAGCCAGCAGAGCAAAGAATAGGCTCCTTTTCACAGTGCGCCTCTTTACCTTACATGAAAATGCAAGGTCAATTTATGTTGCAACCCCCCTCCCTTGTAAAAATGTGCAGTAAAAGTAATAAAAAAAAAAATATCACAAGAAAAATACAGAGAGAACTTAAAGTGGATGTAAACCCATTTTTTTTTATGATGTCATAATGTAGAGTATAAGATTTCCTGTCATTTGAGCCCAGTCTTGCCACACAGAGTTAATCCAGCTCTGAACAATCCTCTTTTATTGTTCAGTGAGATAAAACTTGACAAACTGAGAAAAACTTTGTCAAATCCTCCCCCTTGCTGTGAGTGACAGGTTATTTACATATCTCATGAATTAGCCTAAGAGACATGCATTATATTTTAATTCCCTCCCACTCCTTTCTTCAGCAGCTCTGCAAGGATTGGCTGTTCCACACCTCATCATGATTTGGCATGCTGAAGTCATGTGGTTACTTTCCTGTCTTTTCACTGAATGTTAGAGATCATAGCAGAAGTTCAGAGTAAGAAATACACAGGAGAAAATGCATATTGACAAGGGGAGTGTAGAGGTGGGCGGGGAGTCTACTGACATCACGACTCCACCCACCGAGCTCCAGACAACAGACCCACCCACAGAATCTGCAGTTTTTCAGGTCTCATAACAGACAGAGGGGAGACATTTGACAGGTAGGCATGTATATCCTTATAGATAACCCCTATGGCAGTAGTTTAGAAAGGATGACATTGAGTTTACATCCACTTTAATGTCCAAAGACATGCTGGTAGGTTAATTGGCCCTAGTATGTGTATGTATGAATGTGAGTTAGGTATCTTAGATTGTAAGCTCCTTGAAGGCAAGAGCTGATGTTACATAGTTACATAGTAGGTGAGGTTGAAAAAAGACACAAGTCCATCAAGTCCAACCTATGTGTGTGATTATGTGTCAGTATTACATTACATATCCCTGTATATTGCGTTCATTCAGGTGATTATCTAATAGTTTCTTGAAGCTATCAATGCTCCCCGCTGAGACCACCGCCTGTGGAAGGGAATTCCACATCCTTGCCGCTCTTACAGTAAAGAACCCTCTACGTAGTTTAAGGTTAAACCTCTTTTCTTCTAATTGTAATGAGTGGCCACGAGTCTTATTAAACTCTCTTCTGCGAAAAAGTTTTATCCCTATTGTGGGGTCACCAGTACAGTATTTGTAAATTGAAATCATATCCCCTCTCAAGCGTCTCTTCTCCAGAGAGAATAAGTTCAGTGCTCGCAACCTTTCCTCATAACTAAGATCCTCCAGACCCTTTATTAGCTTTGTTGCCCTTCTTTGTACTCGCTCCATTTCCAGTACGTCCTTCCTGAGGACTGGTGCCCAGAACTGGACAGCATACTCCAGGTACGGGCGGACCAGAGTCTTGTAGAGCGGGAGAATTATCGTTTTATCTCTACAGTTGATCCCCCTTTTAATGCATGCCAATATTCTGTTTGCTTTATTAGCAGCAGCTTGGCATTGCATGCCATTGCTGAGCCTATCATCCACTAGGACCCCAGGTCCTTTTCCATCCTAGATTCCCCCAGAGGTTCTCCCCCCAGTGTATAGATTGCATTCATATTTTTGCCACCCAAATGCATTATTTTACATTTTTCTACATTGAACCTCATTTGCCATGTAGTCGCCCACCCCATTAATTTGTTCAGGTCTTTTTGCAAGATTTCCACATCCTGCGGAGAAGTTATTGCCCTGCTTAGCTTAGTATCGTCTGCAAATACCGAGATTGAACTGTTTATCCCATCCTCCAGGTCGTTTATGAACAAATTAAATAGGATTGGTCCCAGCACAGAACCCTGGGGAACCCCACTACCCACCCCTGACCATTCTGAGTACTCCCCATTTATCACCATCCTCTGAACAAACCCTTGTAGCCAGTTTTCAATCCATGTACTCACCCTATGGTCCATGCCAACGCACCTTATTTTGTACAGTAAACGTTTATGGGGAACTGTGTCAAATGCTTTTGCAAAATCCAGATACACCACGTCTACGGGCCTTCCTTTATCTAGATGGCAACTCACCTCCTCATAGAAGGTTAATAGATTGGTTTGGCAAGAACGATTCTTCATGAATCCATGCTGATTACTGCTAATGATATCATTCTTATTACTAAAATCTTGTATATAGTCCCTTATCATCCCCTCCAAGAGTTTACATACTATTGATGTTAGGCTAACTGGTCTGTAATTCCCAGGGATGTTTTTTGGGCCCTTTTTAAATATTGGTGCTACATTGGCTTTTCTCCAATCAGCTGGTACCATTCCAGTCAATAGACTGTCTGTAAAAATTAGGAACAATGGTCTGGCAATCACCTGACTGAGTTCCCTAAGTACCCTCGGATGCAAGCCATCTGGTCCCGGTGAATTATTAATGTTAAGTTTCTCAAGTCTAATTTTAATTCCGTCCTCTGTTAACCATGTAGGTGCTTCCTGTGTTGTGTCATGAGGATAAACACTGCAGTTTTGGTTACTGAAGCCCCCCGATTCACTCATGAAGACTGAGGAGAAGAATAAATTCAATACCTTTGCCATCTCCCCATCCTTTGTAACCAGATGTCCTTCCTCATTCTTTATGGGGCCAATATGGTCTGTCCTCCCTTTTTTACTGTTTACATACTTAAAGAATTTCTTGGGATTTTTTTTGCTCTCCTCCGCTATGTGTCTTTCATGTTCTATCTTAGCCATCCTAATTGCACCCTTACATTTCTTATTGCATTCTTTATAAATTCTAAATGCTGTGGATGATCCCTCAACCTTGTATTTTTTGAAGGCCTTCTCCTTTGCTTTTATATGCATTTTTACATTGGAGTTAAGCCATCCAGGATGTTTGTTCGCTCTTTTAAATTTATTACCCAATGGGATACATTGGCTAATGCCCTTATTTAATATGCTCTTAAAGCAAACCCATCTCTCCTCCGTATTCTTTGTTCCTAATATTTTATCCCAATTTATGCCTTTTAGCAAGGTTTGTAGTCTAGGGAAGTTGGCTCTTTTGAAATTCAGTGTCTTTGTGTTCCCTTCATGTCTCCTATTTGTGTAATTTATACTGAAACTAATTGACCTGTGATCGCTGTTACCTAAATTGCCCCGTATTTCCACATCTGTTATCAGGTCTGTATTGTTGGTAATCAGTAGATCTAGTAATGTTTTATTTCTAGTTGGTGCGTCTACCATCTGACCCATAAAATTGTCCTGCAAGACACTAAGGAACTGGCCAGCCTTAAATGAATGCGCGGTTCCCTCCGCCCAGTCTATGTCTGGATAATTAAAATCCCCCATTATGATAACACTTCCCATCCTTGCTGCTAATCCAATTTGTGATAGGAGATCCGTCTCCACTTCCTCCCTCAGGTTAGGGGGCCTATAGCATACTCCCAGTATTATTTTCCCCTTAGCTTCATCCCTTTGGAGCTCTACCCATAAAGATTCCACCTCCTCCCTAGCCCCCTCAGTGATGTCATCTCTCACATTCACTTGTACATTATTCTTGATATATAGGCATACCCCTCCCCCTTTTTTACCCTCTCTGTCCTTGCGGTATAGGGTATACCCTTGAATGTTTGCCAGCCAATCATGAGAGCTGTTGAACCAGGTCTCTGAAATTCCCACAAAATCCAAATCCTCCTTGTACAACAGTATCTCTAGTTCACCCATCTTGTCCGCCAGGCTCCTGGCATTGGTGAACATGCCACATAGTTTAGACCGGTCGCATATTGTCCTCGTATTGGGTGTTTCAAGATTGCAACTTGGACTTGCTACTATACTCACCTTGTGTTTTTGTGCTTTGGTTAACCTACCACTAATGCCCCCAATACTACCCTCTGGAATATCTTCCGCGCTGGCTATCACTGTCTCTGGACCCTCCCCCCCATCGCCTAGTTTAAAAACCCCTCTAACTTTTTGGCCATCTTCATTCCCAGCAGATCTGCACCCTCCTCATTTAGGTGCAGTCCGTCCCTTCTATAGTACCGGTTACCGACTGAGAAGTCGGCCCAGTCCTCCAGGAACCCAAACCCCTCCTTACTACACCAGCTCTTCAGCCACTTGTTTACTTCCCTAATCTCCCTCTGCCTCTCTGGTGTGGCTCGATGTACCGGTAGTATTCCTGAGAACACTACCTTGGAGGTCCTTTTCCTCAATTTAGCTCCTAAGTCCCTAAAATCGTTCTTTAGGACACTCCATCTGCCTCTGACTTTGTCATTGGTGCCAACGTGCACCATGACAGCCGGGTCTTCCCCAGCCCCTCCCAGTAATCTGTCCACAAGATCCGTGATGTGCCGAACCCGAGCGCCCGGTAGACAACATACTGTTCGGCGCTTCAGGTCTTGGTTACAGATTGCCCTCTCTGTCCTTCTAAGAATTGAGTCCCCTACCACCAGAATCTGTCTTTCCTTTCCCTTTGCTGCCCCCCCCACTCTCACTGGAGGAGTTCTTCCCCTGGCAGCTAGGAGAGTCCCTCATCTCCAGCATGTGACTGTACAATATATATGTAAAATGCTGCATACTTTTCCAGCGCTATATAAGTATCTGTAATAAATAAATAAATGTCTGCCTCCTGTCAGCGATAAGGTTGCCCCTGGGTCTTACTACAAGATCCTAGGAAAGCTTAGAATACCAAATGTCCTATAAAGCCACACCAGCACTGTGCAGAAGCTAATGCCCAGGGGATTTGGAAGCCTCAGCTTTCCCAGAATCCCACAAGTGGGCCCAGCGGGGGAGGCTGCAACAAAGGCAATTTAACTGCTTTGCTCACAGATGGACAGTTAAAAGGTCACAGTCATTGCTGTTTTTCTCCTAAAATACTGGCAGTGTGCATTACCAATAGGAACTTGGGTGTGTTAATACTGTAAGTGTAAATGCAGTCAGTCAAAGCTAACTGAGGATGAAATTAAAAGTAATTATTATATGGTGCTTATGAGCTCCAGTTCTGAAGTACCACAGAAGGTCATATTTGGTAATATCACATAGTGGCAAAGGTTGTGGGAATGAATGATCCAAGAACTTAAAAGAAATTACTATGTATAATTTAAAGGGATTGTAAAGTCAGACGGTTTTTTTATCTTAATGCATTTTATGCATTAGGATAAAAAGCCTTCTGTGTGCAGCAGCCTCCCCAGCACCCCCTGACACGTACCTGAGGTCCCACTCTGTCCAGTGATGTCCACGAGTGTCTCAGCTGTCCGAGATTCTCCCCCCTGAGACACAGCAGTGGCGCCATTGGCTGCCGCTGCTGTCAATCAAGGTCAGCTAGCCAATCAGAAAAAAGAGAGGTGATAGAGCTGGGTCGGGGTTCTAAATGGACACAGGGAGCTGTGACTCGGCTTGGGTGCCCCCACAGCAAGCTTCTTGCTGTGGGGGCACTGAACAGGAGGGAGGGGCCAGGATCACAGAAGAGGGACCTAAGATCAGGAGGATTCGGGCTGCTCTGTGCAAATCCTCTGCAACAGAGCAGGTAAGTATAACATGTTTGTTATTTTTATAAGAAAAAAAATGAAACTTTATGATCACTTTAAGAAATTCTGCAAAATTGAGGTCTGAAGTTGAAAAAAACTGCAATTGTTGCATTTTTTAAATACATTATGTAATAGCTTCTTGTTTTTTCAAACATCAAACCATTTTACTTTGTTTTTTTATTTTTTTGCAGGCCATTTTAATCTGGTCTTTGGTCACATATGAAGCTACAGGATATGGTGGTGTAGTTTACCCAAAATGGGCAATTATATTAGGATTTTTAATGGTCGTCTTCTGCCTTATATGGATTCCTGTCATTGCTATTGTGAAGGTCGTTCAAGCCAAAGGGAACATTTTTCAGGTATGAAAAAGCATTTCCTATGCTTGACCTGGGTTGGCGTAACAAAAATTTGCTATCCTATTGTTACTGATTTTGAACTTACACCATATACAAATATTGATATATGTTTTGTCATATTCTACCTCCTTGAGAGGCTTTACCTTGTTGGATTGTATTGATGTACTGTATGTAATTTCTAAACTTGATCACTTGATAAATTTGATTGTAACAAAAAAACTTTGCCATTCAAAAACAAACCCCAAAAAAAGCTGAACTCATGTAATGCAGAACCCAGTAAGATTGAAATACATGGAACTTCTCCATCAGCTGACATTTATCTAATGCAGAATGGTTTCCTTGAACATGTCAATGAACTTTTACACTAAACTCATTTTTTTTTTGTTATTGCAGCGTATTGCAAGTTGTTGTAGACCAACTGAAAACTGGGGACCTGCCCTGGTGAAGAATCGTGGGGAGAGGTACAAAGATATGAAGGATGACACAGTCAAGGAGGAGGACGAAGGAGTGGAAATTCCGGATATTAAAGGAGTTGATAATGTTTCATTTCAGAGAGACTAATACCGCGTACACACAATCGGACATTCCGACAACAAAATCCATGGATTTTTTCCAACGGATGTTGGCTCAAACTTGTCTTGCATACACAAGGTCAATCTTTTTGGTATTTACGAACATCAAGAACGCGGTGATGTACAACACGTACGACGAACCGAGAAAAATGAAGTTCAATAGCGGGTGCGGCTCTTCTGCTTGATTCCGAGCATGCGTGGAACTTTGTGCGTCGGAATTGTGTACACACGATCGGAATTTACGACAATGGATTTTGTTGTTGGAAAATTTGAGAACCAGCTCTCAAATTTTGTGTGACGGAAATTCCAATGGAAAATGTCCGATAGAGCCTACACACGGTCGGAATTTCCGACAACATGCTCCCATCAAACATTTTCCGTCGGAAAATCCGACTGTGTGTACGGGGCATAAGACTGAGACACCTCATATGTACAGTATATACATTGACCATCCCTAATAGACTGATGAATTCATATACTAACTGCTAAATGGCATCAAGAGGTTTGCTAAAGTGACAAGGAGCCTAATCAGAGCTGCGTAAACATGCACAAGTCACTTTTCTTGTATGGAAGGCTTGGGATACGAACATTAGGCATTGGAAGTGTAAAATACTGTGTGAACAAGTGCTAACTAAAAAGGAAATGTACATAAAAATACTTTCTATTAATAAAAAGAAAACACTTTTTTTGTATTGGTGTTTTTGAGGTAGTAAATCTTAGAATTAAATATTGCATGGACATGTTAAACTGTTTTCAACTTTCAATTAAGGTTAATGTAAACCAAAATTTGTTTAGAGTAGAACTTAAGGTATCTGTGGCCCATTGAGTCAACAGAACTAGTGTCCCAGCTGGAAGATTTTCCCTCAATTCCCGTTCTGATGGGCACCTAAAATTTGGGATTTTCTTTCACTCTCAGTGAAAATGGTAAACAAGACAAAATAGAGATGGTAATATCTCCCTAAGAGCCCTTTCACACCGGGCCGCCCGCAGCGTCAGCGGTAAAACGCCGTTATTTTTAGCAGCATTTTACCGTCGGATTAGCGGCACATTTCGGCCGCTAGCGGGGTGCTTTTACACCTCGCTAGCGTCCGAGAAAGGGTTAAAACCGCCCGCAATGCGCCGCAATAGCGGCGTTTTGCCGGCGGTATCCCAGCGCTGCCCCATTGATTTCAATGGGGAGCAGCGGCAGGACTTTTTTTCCCGTCCTGCCAGCGCAGCGCTCCAGTGTGAAAGCCCTCGGGCTTTCACACTGGAGACAATGCTGCAGCTGTTTGAGGGCGGATTGCAGGCCCTATTTTTATTGCTATAGCGACTGCAAAACGCCCTCGGTGTGAAAGGGGTCTTACTGGAAGACAGACATCAACTTGACAGTTGTTCTAATCCTCTTCCTCTCTATCCAAAACTAAAAAAAAGTTTTGACTTCCATTATACTTTATACTTTATCCACTTGCCGACCGCCTCCTGTAGCATTACTGCAACAGGGAGGCTTAGCCATGCAGGATCAGGTAAATATACATAACTTGCATTTTCGGGTAGGGGGCGCGTGGCCAACAGCCAGCCCCCCCGCCCAGGCTGTGCTGTCATTCGCTACAGCACAAGCTGATGACCGGGTCGCGGCAAATAATTTTTTGGGCTGGAACCCGCTGATCAGCTGAATGATTGACAGAAGAGAGTCCTGTGTTGGTAAACAACACAGCGCTCTCTACACACAGCAGTGGTGCGTTGTTTTTTTTCTCTATGCGGGGCAGGGAGTAAAAACCGACACATTGCTTAGTAACACAGCACACAGTAAACATTGTTAGGCACACAGTTAACCCCTTGATTGCCCCTAAATGTTAACCCCTTCCCAACCAGTGTCATTAGTACAGTGACAGTGTATATTATTAACACTGATCACTTTATAAGGCTGGGTTCACACTTATGCGAATTGGATATGGGTTTCCCCGCATCCAATTCGCATGACAAGAGATTGTGACCGGCTCTCAGGGGTGGGAGCGAATTGCACAGGGGTCCTGTGCGTCTTTGGCTCCATTTCAAATCAGAATTCAGGCAAAAATATCAGCCTGATTCATCCCTGAAACGGAGAGTAGGGACGCGCCAGACCCCTGCTGTCAGCCGCATCCATTTTAGGTATGAACCCAGCCTTAGTGTCACTGGTAATGTCAGTAGCAGTTAATCAGTTCCCCCTCAGCATCAGTTAGTGTCAGATTGTCCGCCACACTATCGTAGTCCCATTATAAGTTGTGGATCACCGCCATTACTAGTATAAAAAAAGTAATACTGTAGTATATATACCATAGTTTGTAAATGCTATAACTTTCACTCAAACTTTACCACAGACATGTAGCAGAATACATTTTGGCCTAAATCTAGGAAGACTTTTTTTTTTTTTTTGATATGTTGTATATCAGAAAGTAAAAAATATTGGGAGATTTTTCAAAATAGTTGTTTTTTTTCATTTATTAAATAAAAAACCCAATGGTGATCAAATATCACCAAAATAAAGCTCTATTTGTGGGAAAAAAATTATATACATTTTGTTTGGGTACAGAGTTGCATGACCGTGCAATTGCCAGTTAAATTGGTGCAGTGCTGAATAGCAAAAAATGGCCTGGTCATAAAGGGGGTCTTTCGGTGTTGAAGTGGTTAAGCAATGTGCATTGTAAACAAGTGCAGATGAGTTGCCAGTTACTGTACTTGTGCGTCATAAAAAAGAAGAACCACTTCCAATAGTAATATACAGTTTTTATTTAAACTAATAATGCAGAGGTAAAGTCCATCTATTTAATGTACTGTAAGTGCATACCAGTGCTATATTTATATATTTTTTATAAATATATTTGAGCTGAGACCAATGGCCAAGACCATACAGTGGTTTAACAGGACAGGTTCCACTCAGAACAGGCCCCGTCATGGTCGTCCAAGGAAGTTGAGTGCACATGCTCAGCATCATATCCAAAGGTTGCCTTTGGGAAATAGACATATCAGTGCTGCCAGCATTGCTGCAGAGGTTGAAGGGGTGGGGGGTCAGCATGTCACTGCTCATACCATGCGCCGCACACTGCATCAAATTGGTCTGCATGGCTGAAACCATGTCCTGTGGTCTGATGAGACCAAGATAAACTTATTTGGTTCAGATGGTGTCAAGGGTGTGTGGCAACAACCAGGTGAGGAGTACAAAGACAAGTGTGTCTTGCCTACAGTCAAGCATGGTGGTGGGAGTGTCATGGTCTGGGGCAGCATGAGTGCTGCCAGCACTGGGGAGCTACAGTTCATTGAGGGAACCATGAATGCCAACATGTACTGTGACATACTGAAGCAGAGCATGATCCCTTCCCTTCAGAGACTGGGCCGCAGGGCAGTATTCCAACATGATAACGACCCAAAATACACCTTCAATATGACCACTGCCTTGCTATAGAAGCTGAGGGTAAAGGTGATGGACTGGCCAAGCATGTCTCCAGACCAAAACCCTATTTAGCATCTGTGGGGTATCCTCAAACAGAAGGTGGAGGAGCGCAAGGTCTCTAACATCAACCAGTTCCATGATGTCATCATGGAGGAGTGGATGAGGACTCCAGTGGCAACCTGTGAAGCTCTGGTGAACTCCATGCCCAAGAGGGTTAAGGCAGTGCTGGAAAATTATGGTGGCCACACAAAATATTGACACTTTGGGCCCAATTTGGACATTTTCACTTAGAGGTGTACATGGGTCCATTGACACCTGCTGACATCCGATCCAATACTATCTGCTAAAGACAGATGGATGGGGATTGCTTCCCATCCATCAAGCAGATCAGATGGGCGTCAGGTGTAAATGGACAGGCAGTCCGTTTACATCCGACTGCCCATAAAGGACAGCGGGCTGTGGCTCTGCATAAGCGCACAGACACAAACAAGCCATCCATCTGCTCAGCGAGGATCAGTGGACAGATTCTCCACTGAGCAGGCGGACTCCTGGAGGAGGCCACCCCATTTGAAAGGGGCCTTCATGTCTGCAGGCTTCCTTTAAAACCTTGGGATCAATGTACGTGTTGACTGTTACTACCAGTGTTTTTTGTTGTTTATGTTTACTTGAGTTTTCCTTTAACTATACCACCTACAGCTCTTATATATGATAAATTAATGTATGTCATTAGATTAATGATATGCCTCTTCTAGAACCACGCCCATACTAAATGAATGCCCCACCCCTAATAAAGTACATTCTCCACTAATGGCTTGCTGAATGCACAGCAAGAAATTATGTTCCTGGATTTTTTTTTAATATTGGCATCTATGGCATTAGCAGTATCGCTCTGTGTGCCAGTGGGCAGATAGGAATGATCTCCTACCAACTGACTCTGCTTCCGTACTTCTCTTTCACTGTGAGTGGCTCTGCTTATAAGAGAAGAGTGGAAGCACTTCTGTTACATTTTAAAATGTTTGTTTACATTTATTAATAAGATTGTGTGTCTGTGTAAGGAAGTGTTGCAAACCACGGCCTCACAAAAATACACAATCCCTTCATTTATAGATAAAATGACATCTGAAAATAGGGAGAATATTAAGCAAGCTCTTACAAGAGCAATATACACTCACCGGCCACTTTATTAAGTACACCCTGCTAGTTCTGGGTTGGACTCACTTTTGTCTTCAAAACCGCCTTGATTCTTTGTTGCATCGATTCAACAAGGTGTTGGAAACATTCCTCAGAGATTTTGGTCCATAGTGACATGATAGCATCACGCAGTTGCTGCAGATTTGTTGGCTGCACATCCATGATGTTAATCTCCTGTTCCTCCACATCCCAAAGGTGCTCTATTGGATAGAGATCTGGTGACTGTGGAGGCCATTGGAGTACAGTGATCTCATTTGTCATGTGTAAGAAATCAGTGGTGAGATGATTTGAGCTTTGTGACATGGAGCATTATCCTGCTGGAAGTAGACATCAGAAGATGGGTACACTGTAGTCATAAAGGGATGGACGTGGTCAGCAACAATACTCAGGTAGGCCGTGGTGTTTAAACAATGCTCAATTGGCACTAACAGGCCCAAAGTGTGCCAAGAAAATACCCCCCACACCATTACACCACCACCACCAGCCTGAACCGTTGATACAAGGCAGGATGGATCCATGCTTTCATGTTGTTTATGTCAAATTGTGACCCTACCATCTGAATGTCGCAGCTGAAATCGAGACTCATCAGACCAGGCAAGATTTTTCCAATCTTCTATTGTGCAATCTTGGTGAGCCTGTGCAAATTGTAGCCTCAGTTTCCTTTTCTTAGCTGACAGGATTGGCACCAGGTGCGGTCGTCTGCTGCTGTAGCCCATCTGCTTCAAGGTTCAATGTGTTATACATTCAGAGAAGGTATTTTGCATACCTTGGTGGTAATGTGTGGTTATTTGAGTTACTGTTGCCTTTCTATCATGTCGAACCAGTCTGCTAATTTCTCCTCTGACCTCTCACATTAACAAGGCATTTTTGTCTACAAAACTGCCACTCCCTGGATATTTTCTCTATTTCGGACCATTCTCTTTAAACCCTAGAGATGGTTCTGCATGAAAATCCCAGTAGATCAGCAGTTTTTTAAATACTCAAACCAGCCCGTCTGGCACCAACAACCGCATCATGCTCAAAGTCACTTAAATGCCCTTTCTTCCCCATTCTGATGCTTTATTTAAGACCCCTTCAGACCCCTGGGTGTCAGCGGCAAAGCGGCGCTATTACCACCGCTATCCACCGCTCCAAAGAAGCTGCTGGCAGGACTTTTTGTGATGCCCTGCCAGCGCAGCGCCCCAGTGTGAAAGCACTTGGGCTTTCACACTGGGTTTGCAGCTGAGGCTTTTTTCAGGCGCTTTGCGGGCGCTATTTTTATCGCTGTAGCGCCTGTAAAATGCCTCAGTGTGAAAGGGGTCTAAACTTCAGCATTTCATCTTCACCACATCTAACTTTCTAAATGCATTGAGTTGCTGCCATGTGATTGGCTGATTAGCAGTTTGTGTTACCAAGCAATTGAACAGGTGTACCTAAAAAAGTGGCCAGTGAGTGTATGCTTCTGGGTCAGCATTGTCAATAACTGAAAATGCATATTGGCAGGAAGCTTTTACATTATTATGAGTTAAAGGGGGGGGGGGGGGTTACCTGTTCTCATGTATAGTTGAAACAGTCTTAACTTATACAGTCCTTGTTATTCCATTTGTAATAAAAAAATACCATTTTAAAAAGCAAGTTTAGTTTACAATAAGCTGTACTTTGAATTCAAGCATAATACTTTTATATACACCGCATTTCACCTTCCTAGTGTAACAAAATTACTTTCAATTTGTAAAACTACTCCACACAATTTTTTTCCAAAATTTCCATTTTTCCCAGAAAAAAACAGGAGAAGAAACATTTTTTTCCCATGGCTTCAAAATTTCTGAAAATTTTACGTCTCTACCCTTAGCTGAAAAGAAAACATTGGTCTTAATCTTACCTGAAGCTGGCCATACATAGATCAAAATTCTGCGGGTTTAACAGGACGAATTTCAATCTATGTATGGCAGTTCCCATATACAGTATGAGAAGTTGATTTATTGAACCACTTTTCCTGACACCAACATGGCAGCATACTAGCATACTAGTGATAGAGCTCCACCTCTTGACCACTCCCCCAGGACCAGTGAATAGCATAAATGAAGGCATGGATAGCTGGCACCCCATTCTTCTTTTTTTTCTTATACCTCCACGCACCAGTGATGAAGTAAGAAATTTTATGTCCCCCGCCCTGCCACTGAGCAGTAACCGGCTGGGTTCAAGCCTCTCCCAGTGCGTAGTCTCAGTGCTTGGGCTGCTAACATCACGCTGAAAAGCCTGAGAAACCCTCGTCTGTGTGGTCTTGATGGGTCCCTGCAGTGTTTCCTCTTTAGCAACAAAATCTGCCATTCAGCATGACTTGGTTCCAGAGCTTTGGGGGGGCAGCCTGTCATTTCCTTCTCTATGGGCTTCCTTGACCGTTAGACTATGACTTTACCTGTTTTTATTCAGTTCTGTCTCTACTCCCTTCTTATCTGGCTTTAGGTAGGTTCTGGGTGAGCGAGGAGCGGGTCGCACCATGCAGTAGGTGTCCTGGTCTCCCTATAGGTGTGGGGCGACCGCCGAGCACTGTATTTACCGGCCTAGGGCGCTCCCGATGTTGTCAGTGGGCTCCGCCCGGTTCGCACATGCGCACTGGCCGACGGAAGCTCTGAGCACCATTTTGGTTCTGGGCGAAATTATTAGTTTTGCCCACAACAACAGGAGGAGCCTGGGGGCGGGTTCTGCCTGTCCCAGGATCACTTAAAAGTTTTAGTGGGCTGCTGTGGGACGGGCAATATAAAGCCTCCTGACTGTGTCACCTGACTTTGAAGTTTGTTCATTTGAAGTACATTCTTTTCCTTTGGTTTGTTTCAGCTGTTTGCTTTGTTGTAATTTTCAGACTTTCATGTAGAAGATTACGGGCAATCTCCATCCTTCTGTTTCTCTTTTCAGCCTTCTCTCTTTTTCCGCTGACCGTCCCTTATTCTCTAATACCATGACCCTCAATACTTAAGGTAGGGAGACCACCAGTTGGTAAGTTTTCAGGTGACCTTAAAAGAGTGCCCTCTTTGCTTTGATCTGTTTCAGCCCCGCTCGGAGTGCAAGAACAAGAGAGGACAGGCGGTCTTCAAAGAAGCATAGCTCCAGACATCGGTCCCGGTCAAGGAAAAAATCCAAAAGAGCACATCGCACTTCCTCTTCTCCAGAGCAATACAGCCGTCCCAGCAAGAAATCATGCTGGGCTTGTGGCGCAATCCCCCTATTCAATAAATTGGTGTGCAAAGACTGTCTAGAGGAGTTTGCAGGGGACAGGGAGCAGGACACTGCGCAAGTCTCATCATTACTAAAGAAGGTAGTACGAGATTCCTTATCTGAGTTTACATCAGCCCAGCTACCCGCCCAAAGGGTCCCATTGAAGGATCAGCCGGGGACTTCAGCAAGCAGTATGACCATACCTAGTGGGATGTCCTTGCAGTCTGCTCAGCCTGTGGAGAAGGATAGTTCCTCCTCATCAGAGGAGGATCCAGAACAACTTGGGTTCAGTTTCTCTCTGGTAGAACCCTTCATTCTGGCAATAAAACAGGCAATCACATGGGAAGAGGAGGAAGTACCAAAGAAGGCAAAATCCTATTATCCTTTTTTACAGAAACGTCAAACCTATTTTCCATTCATGGGTGAAATCAAAGACATCCTAAAGCAGGAGTGGCAAAAAAACGAAAGGAGGTTTTCACTCAATGTATGCAAAAATTATATCCTCTACAGAAGATAGAGGAAATATCACTTTACTCACCACTTACGGTCGATGCGGTAGTCGTTTGCTTGGCAAAGAATGTGACTTTACCTATGGAGGATTCATCCTCTTTCAAGGCTTTGATGGACAGAAAAATAGACTTAGATCTTAAAAAAGCCTATCAGACAGTTGAGGCAGCCTGCCGTTCAGCTGTAACCCTCACCTCAGTGGCTGGCAGACTGAAAGATTGGATTCAGAACATCGAGCCGGCAGTGAAAGAGGGAACGCCAAGGGCAGATATCGTTCCAGCTCTGGATGAACTGAAGGTGTCAGCTGATTTTATAGGGGAAGCAACAATAGACACGGTCAAGTGCTTTGCCAGGGCTATGTTGCATACAGTAACAGCAAAGAGGGCCCTATGGCTAAAACAATGGTCAGCGAATCCTTCTTCTTCTTGGTGTAAGATACCTTACCATGGCAAGTTCCTCTTTGGTTCCAAGATGGAGTCGGCCATCTCGAGAATGTCGGGGGGCAAGTCTGGTCTACTCCCACAAGACGGAAAACAGTGAAAGTCAAAGCCTTTTTCCAGTATGTTTCATTCCTACAGATCTAGAGACTCTAGATTCTCTCGGCAGTCCAGGGCCCCGGCTGGCGGCTGGAGGGGGGCACAATCATCTTTTCCTAGAGCCCACAAGCAGAAGACGCCGAGTGCCCCGCAGGAGCCTGGTGAATCTTTTTGACGATGTGCAATCCCAGATGCTTCCAGTAGGGGACAGACTGGCGCACTTTGCAAACATCTGGGCCAAAAACTCTACAGACGCCTGGGTAAGATCCACAGTCTCACAGGGCCATTCCTGGAGGTTTCTCAGCACACCCCCTCCAGATCGCTTTCTACCCACCTTTCTACTGTCCTTCTGCAGTACATTCATTCATTCCAAAAGCAGAAAGCAGTAATACCGGTTCCCTTATCGGAAAAGTACTCAGGGTTTTACTCCACCCTATTCATGGTACGCAAGAAGGACGGAGGGTGGCGCCCAGTTATCGACTTGAAGGGTCTAAATCGTTTTATTCTGTTGGAAAAAGTCAAAATGGAGTCCATTCACACCATCATTCAGACCATACAGCCGGGCGACTGGATGCTCTCCGTGGATCTACAGGACACGTACCTCCATATTCCAATCTTGCCACCCTTCCAGAGGTACCTAAGGTTTGCAGTCGGCTAGACGCATTTACAGTTTACAAGGCTTCCCTTTGGTCTGCGCATGTCCCAAAGAACCTTCACGAAGGTCCTCATTGCCATGCTAGCCCCGCTCAATGTGCAGGGGCTTTGAGTCCGGCACTACTTGGACGATGTCCTACTACTGGCAAGGGATCAAGAAGAATTATTAACACACAGAGAGATCCTCTTCCACACTCTGCAGAAGTTTGGGTGGATCATCAACTTCAAAAAGAGCCATCTCATCCCAACTCAACAGTTGGTGTACCTGGGAGCACTGTTCGACACAAAGAAGGCATCCGTGTCTATTCCGCCAGAGAAGATGAAGGTGATCAAGAAGACAATTTTAGCAGCAGCAACTTCCATTCGCCTTTCAGCCTCTCGGTGCCTCAGTCTTACAGGCACCGTGTCATCATGCATTCCAATGGTTCCATAGTCCCACTGGCATCTTCGTCAGTTTCAGCTAGGCTTCCTATCACAGTGGAGGAAGTAGAGCTTAACACAACTGATAACGCTATCCGTCGTTATGAGGAAGAGCCTGTAGTGGTGGCTGAGAGTAGGATCCCTAAAGAAATCACGTCCCTTGGGTCCTTTAAGTTGGACCATTGTTACGACCGATACCAGTGAGACAGGCTGGGGGGCGCACTGCGAGGGTCAGTCAGTCAAGGGCAGGTAGAAATTCCCCACCAGGGGATTGGTCTCCAACATACTGGAGATTCGAGCAGCATTCATGGCTCTCCAGGCTCTACGCCACAGAATTAAGAATTGCCCAGTTACTCTACAAATGGACAACAGGGCCGCAGTGGCCTACATTCAACACCAGGGAGGAACTCGCAGCAGCACATTGATGATGAAAGTAGAACCCATAATGACCTGGGCCAAAATACACCTACAGTCTTTAAGAGCAGTCTACCTTCCTAGGAGGTTGAATACGCAGGTGGATCATCTTTCACAGAAATTCCCGGGTTAGACGGAATGGGCCTTACTTCCCAGAGTATTCGCTCAATTGGTCCACAAGTGGGGTCTACCATAAATCGGCCTCTTTGCTTCTCACAGCAACAGCAAGCTTCAGAGATTCTTGTCCAGATTTCCACATCCCCAGGCGGAAGGAACGGATGAGCTAGTCACACCCTGGAATTGCAGCCTGGCTTACGCCTTTCCTCCAACAGCTCTAATCATGAGGTTCCTTCTGAGGTTACTGAGAGAGCAGGTGACAATCATAGCCATCCTCCCGTTCTGGCCACGGAGGCCCTGGTTCCCTTTGGTGATACACCTCAGCAAACAACATCCAATCCCCCTTCCGGCATTTCCACACCTACTAGTATGAGGCAAGTTCCTGCACCCGAACATACGCAGGATGGATCTTCGGGCTTGGCTATTGAGAGGGGGAGGCTGGAGAACTTAGGGTCCTTCTGTGGAGTTATTGCCACATTACTGAGGGCCAGAAAACCCACTACTAATAAAGTCTACAACAAAATCTGGGACAAATTCACACTCTTACTAACCGAGAGGAGTCTCGATCCAGCAACCCCACCTCTATCGGCGGTGTTGGACTTCCTTCAGTCGGGCCTAGACATGGGCCTTAGCCTCAGTTCATTAAAGGTGCAAATATCTGCAATCTTGGCAATAACAAAGCTAAAATGGGCTGAGGAACCACTAATCAAACAATTCTTAAAAGCAGTTATCAAATTTGCCCACTGAATAAGAGAGTCTTTCCTCGATGGGATCTGTCAGTTCTACTAGACTTTCTTTAAGCCCATCCCTTTGCTCCAACTGAAGATTGTTCCCTTTGGGATATAACGTACAAGGCAGTTTTCTTAACAGCAATTACCTCTGGTAGGAGAGTGTTGGAGTTTCAAGCCCTGGGAGCCTCAGAGAGGCATATAAGATTGTTTCCGGATCGGGTCAAACTAAGGCCAGTCGACCGTTTTGTTCCAAAGGTGGCAACACCCTTCCACCAAACTGGTATTTGGGCCTTACCCAACTTCCCAGAGGAGAGTTCAGGAATTCTGCATGAATTGCATGAATTGAATGTCTCCAGAACGTTAAAGACATACCTACCTATTACTGCACCATTTAGGTCTTCGGAGAAACGCTTTATAGTCCCAGGGAGGTACCGGGGAAGGAAGTCACTGCAAGAACCTTGGCAGGATGGATTTCAAACTCATACGTAGAGCATACAGAGCGAGGGGCAGCGATCTTCCTACAGTGGTGACTGCACACTCCACCAGGGCGGTGGCAGCGTCCTGGGCGGCTCATTTGAATGTATCTATGGAAACTATCTGTAGTGCAGCATCTTGGGCTTCGCGAAATATGTTCTTAAGACATTATAGAATCGACCCAGGCGCTTTGTCGTCTGTAGATTTCGGAAGGAGGACTACAGATAGTTTCCATAGATACATTCAAATGAGCCGCCCAGGACGCTGCCACCGCCCTGGTGGAGTGTGCAGTCACCACTGTAGGAAGATCGCTGCCCCTCGCTCTGTATGCTCTGCGTATGAGTTTGACAATCCATCCTGCCAAGGTTCTTGCAGTGACTTCCTTCCCCGGTCTTCTGTTATGATTTAAAATAAATTTGGTTTGTCAAGCATTACCCACCCTGTCGGCTAGATATTTATCACTAGTATGCTGCCATGTTGGCGTCAGGAAAACAGAAAATTGTATCAAGTACTTACCGTAATTTTCCTTTCCTGACGCCAAACCATGGCAGCATATGAGCCCACCCATGTGCGTTCTGGTATTTGGCTTGTTACAAAGAATGGGGTGGCGGCTATACATGTCTTCATTTATGCTATTCACTGGTCCTGGGGAAGTGGTCAAGAGGCGGAGCTCTATCACTAGTATGCTAGTATGCTGCCATGGTTTGGCATCAAAAAAGGAAAATTACGGTAAGTATTTGATACAATTTTCCGTTTTCATGAACTGGTTTATTGGTATATTTTCACATGATCAGTGCTTGCAGCCAATCGGCTGTAGCGCTGATCAGTGTATAAAGATGGTGGGGAAGTCCTGCTTTCAGAATACAATGACACAACAGGGTGTGTTTCCCCATCCACCTTAACTATGTGAATAGAAAAATCGGTTCTGTTTTTCATTCAGCCAGCCAGAAAAAAACTGAGCCTTGCGAGGTCACCTTTAAAGTTGGATCCAATTCATATTCAAAAAGAATAATTACCACATAATGTTGAAAAAGAGCCGCTCATTTAGCCCGGGTTCACACCATAATATGCTGCGCACCACACAGGAGCGCTGTGCGTCCCTGTTCACCGTTTCAGGGACGAATCAGGGCCGATTCTATGCCTGAATTCGGCCCTGAAACGCAGCCAAAGACGCACAGCATTTTTGTGCAGTGCGCACCGCAGCCGCCCCGGAGATATGTGAACCGGCTCCATAGGGAGCCAGTCACATTCTCCTGCTATGCGAATTAGAGGTGCAGAAACGCACCTCTAATTCGCATAGGTGTGAACCCGGGCTTAAGGTGGGGCCATATTTGTCACAGATATATAATTGTGCACTTGAAGGAGAACTTAGTACTTAGCAGAATTGTTTCACAGTAGAGCTACAGCAATTCTAGGTGGCTTTGGGAAATTCACTTTAAATATTTGCAGAGCCATGAATGTGTTTCAATCCTATTGTGCACTAGGTTTACTGTAATAGCCTGATTAAGTATTCACAAGAAGTCAATTGTTACATTCCTTAATTATATGCTACCTGTCTAGTTTAAGCTTACATCACTCCATCACAGTACAACACAGAGGTTACAACAAGGGACTTGCTAACTACTTAAAAAGAGGACATGGGAAATATAGCGATACCAGGATTTTTAAAATGCTGTGGGAAAAACTCAACAAAAACTAATGTAAGTCATTTTCAAATAATTTATCTTGTGTACATTTTTTAGTGCATTTGTAAGGATTTATCTAACCAGTGTCAAGATTTAATTTTTCTATGCTATGTGATCTATAAATATGACCTTCCTTCCTTCCTTCCTCCCTCCTTTGCTAGGATTAGAAGGGAAAAAAAGGTTTCAACTTGATTTATGATGAAAACTTTTGTGTTATAGTTTGTTACATTTCATTGTAATTAACACATATTACTGTGTTATTGCTATATGCACTAAACGTAGTAATGGAATAATTTGAAAAGAAAACCATAAGCTATTAAATTCAAACAATTTACTTGTCTTCAATAAAATGTAATAAAAATCTGCTTGGGAAGTTGGGATTCGAAGAGTAGTAACATTCTTTACTTTAGAACTATGAGCATTTGGTGTTTTTATTTCTGGACAGATTCCAATTAAAAGTCAGTTGAAAGGGACAGAGAGAGAGAGAATCCAGGGCATGAATCCAAATTGCATGAAAAATGCATTGCAATCTCAGCTGAACCACATCTGAAAATGCTCATTGAATTTACACTAGAAATCTGAATAAACTCGCACCGCATCAGTGAGAACCTAGCCTAAATGTTTTGGGTTTTTTTTTCAACTAGGTCATAGTATATACCACCTCTTTCTAAACTGTCATGGTAATGGTAATAGGGTGATGGATTACTGCAGGAGAGCCATACAATTGATCATCTGACTATGCAATATGCATTAAATAAATCTACTATTAAAGTGGTAGTAAACGCAGTATTTTTATTTTTACTTACAGGTGAGCTTATAATAAAGCTTGCCTGCAAGTTAAAATAATATTTCCTAAACATGCACCATTTAGGAGATATTTTAGGGAGCAGCAGCTGGTGATAGCACCGGCGCATGTGCTCTGAAGGAACGGCATACCCATTGCGCCGGCGCATGTGCAGGAGTGATGTCATTGAGGCTCGTTCATTCAAGAGGCCCGTGATCCTGGAAGGAAGACTAGGAGAAGATAGTAGCCTCTGCAGCGGTGAAAGTGTGCCACTGGAAGGCTTCATTTCAAAGTAAGTCTTTCATAATGTCCTAGTATGCAATGCATACTAGGACATTATGCCTTTACCTTGCAGGGTTTTTTTTTAAACCTTTACTACCGCTTTAAGTTGAGTTTGCCCAATTATAGACTATAGGGTTAATGGGATTAGGCATGTTCACTTTATAAATTGTGTGTACACTCAGCTTGTGTGTACACTAAAGCCTAGTAAATACGATCAGAAAATTGTAGGAAAAATACCGCTTTTGAAGCGATTGTACCATAATCTGATCGTTAGTATGCCGTTTTTGTCCAAAATTATCCAAAGGGACAAACAGAATTTATCTTGTACAAGCTATTATTTTCATTTAATTGGTACAGTTTTCGTTCGAAAATACATTACAAATACAATACAACACATTATATCATTTCCGAATTTTTATTCTGACGTATGAGAATTTTATTAACTTTAGTAACCTCTTTGATATGGAGACTAGCAAAAAAAAACGGACAATCATTCATTCGATAATTTCTTAGTGTGTACCAGGCTTTAAGTTGTGTTCACTGCAATCATCCAATCATGGATAAAAAAATCCTGTATTTTTATTGCCCTTGCACAGGATTGGGTATTCAAAGTGAACATAGCTTCACCTTTTTTGGTAGGTTAAGTGAACTTTCACTTTGCTAAATAACTAACCCCTTTGTTGGAACATTCTTAACCTCCCTAGCAGTATTCCCGAGTGTGGCTTGGGGTGAATTTTCACTACCAAATGCGGTAATTCCGAGCCACACTCGTGATAGCATCGCAGGATCCAGGCAAAGTTACTTACCTTGTCCCCAGGATCCTGCGATGTCCTCTCGCTGTGTCCACGGCTGTGTCCCCCACCCGATGTACTGTGTGCCGGGCTCCATTCCCTGTGAGCATCGCGACGCATGGGGCGGAGCCTTGTGGCAAATTCAAAAAGTGCAAAATACATAACACATACAGTACACTGTAATCTGTAAGATTACATTACTATATCAAATGATTTCACATCCCTTTTGTCCCTAGTGCTTTGTCCAGTGCCCAGATTTTCGGATGAAAATTTGATTTTCTGAGATTCGCATGTATACGAATCGCTGAATGGACATAGTAATAAATGTCAACGAATCTGAAGGAAAGTTATAAGGAACTTAACGAGTGCATTTGTTTCATTTGTTTCATTCGGATGATGTCACATGAAGCGATAGTAGTTCGGGCCCATGGGTAAATAAATACAATTTTCAAATTTGTTTGATAATTTGGATTGGAGTACATTTATGATTTAAATTGAATTTGTAATTGTCACAGTCAGTCAGTTCAGTTCCACAGCCTAATGAAATTCTTAGGTTTGAAAAATTTGGGGGGTGCCAAATATGATCTTCCATCCCTCCTTTTGCTAGGATTAGAAGGGGAAAAAATGTTTTAAACTGGATTTATGATGGAAACTTTTGTGTTATAGTTTGTTACATTTAAATGGGACAAATAATTAACACATATTACTGTATCATTTCTACGTATATGTACTAAATGCAGTGATGGAAACATTTGAAAAGAAAACCATAAGCCTATCTTCAAAACATACATGCAAAATACAGGTCAATCAGTACTTGTTAGCCAAGCAAGTGAAAAGCAAATTCCTACTGTATTCACTGTAAATACCCAATCATCTGTACATGACTGGATAATTAAAATTAATATTGACGCAATTGTTTTTTCTTTTGTTTTCAGTGGGATTTTTTGTAATTATGTCACACATTTAACATGCTTCAACATTATTTTTCTCTTTTTCAGGATAACACAAGTGTGAACAGCACAAATGAAAATCCAGAACGAGAGTTTTGGTCTAGCAAAACAGATTACTTGTTGTCTTTAGTGGGGTACGCTGTAGGACTTGGAAACGTCTGGAGATTTCCATATCTCGCGTACAAACATGGTGGAGGTACTGTAAAGAATAAACGATCTGCTGAATTCCATGACTAAGTGGGTGTAGATTAGTTTTTTTTACAAAAAAAAGTGTATCCTGTGTATAGTAATTCCCTTGCAAACAGAAAGGTACAATTACATACAGTACTTTCCCAAGTGTCTGAAGGAAAAAAATGTTCTTGCTGCTTATAGCAATCAAACAGATAAAATGCAAATTAAAAATTGTCTGAAAAAAACTATGAAAAAAGGAGTCAATTTTGGCACAATTTTTATTGAATATATTAATATTCATCAAAATATACTCAGTAAGAATTTTCAGCTTTTTTATCTAGAGGGGTGCTTTCATTTTTTATCACATTTCACATCCAAAGAATGAAAATGAGCCATTGCATTTCCTCAATTGTGCCTGCTGTTTGCCTTGATACATACAGTAATTTTCACAGTAAAAGCCTTGCCATGTTCCTTCTTAGGGTCTTTTTATTAAACTTTTATTGTCTTCTTTTTTGCCGTTATTTGGTTACAAGATAACTTTCTAAAATGCATAGTCATCACTGCTGATTTTGTTTCATGTCTCCTGTATCTACATTTTATAGTTGTGTAAAAAATTAAAAAATAAAACCTGGTCTGAAACTACCGGTATTAACAAATGGCCCATCCAAGGTCAAAATGTAGACCATTAAAGGATAAGATGCACATATTTTTGCATAATAAAGGGCATTTATTATTTTTCCTAGAAGGAGCCTGGAAATCATTGCACACGTGTTCAGTAGATCACAGATGCAATGTTGGCTCCTGTCTGTAGACATGTCCTCCGGCATTCAGCCCATATCTTTGTATGGGCCTTCTGTTTGTAAGCAGAAGGGCACATCAATGGACTACAAGAGCGCTCATCACCACCCCTGCAGCCCATTAAAACTACAAATCCATCTTCTGTGGTGGCAGATGGTACTTTTAGTTTGTTTATTCACAGGAAACTGTGAATGAATGACGCAGCCCTGCACAGCTTTGCTTTTTTCAAAAAGTGACAGCAGGTTCAGGGAGAAGAACCCCCCTCCCACCCCCACTGTCATGGTGGAAGAGGCATCGGGGGCGTCAGGAGCTGGAACATGTTACATGTTCCACCCTAAATACAGGTGGAATATGTAACATGTTTCAAAGGTGAAATTATCCTTAAAGCGGAACTTCAGTCATTGTCTCATCTTTCCATCTATTAAATCTTCTGCTCTTGTTGTTTGGATAGTAAAACATTTTTTTTTCTGTCAGCAAATACATTATACAATCCACTTCCTGTTTCTTGTCTGGTAAAAAGCCTAGGCTTATGACATCATGCACAGCTCCCTCTCTCACTCTCATGAGAAATTGTCAGGAAGGGAGGGGGGTGAGTCATAAGAGGGCCAATGAGAGCTGCAGAGCTAGATATGTGCCTCTGTGTGTCTGTGTAAATCCAGGAAGTGAACAGGCAGGAGCTTCAGCTGCCCACAGTTGAAATGGTCGAGGGACTCAGTCAAGGGAGATTTATGCAGCATTTCACTTTAAATGGTTTCATTGGACCAAGCTGGCCCAAACAAACCATTTCTATTACAGAGTCAGAGGCTACTGTGTTAGCTGTAATGGACTGGACTGCTCTGTGTTCGCGCAGCAGTACAGGCAACTTCCCATCTGCTTCTGAAATTAAAGAGAGTAAGGCTGAGTGCTTCTCCAACATTCAGGAGAAGCCTAGTATTTTTTAATCAATAAGTGTTTATGTATATATGTTTGTGAATAACCTTAAAGTGTAGAGGAGGGCAGATGATATCATGATTTTCACAATGACCAATTAGAGGAAGCAGTGCATTGTATAATGTCTTAAAGTCTAACTTTTGCCAACATGTTTTATTAGGTTTTATGTAGAGTAGTTGGTGTTGGAGCTTCTGATACTTTTTTTATTGCAATCGGTGTCCCTGTTAGTGACATTCCCCTCACTGTTAGAACAAGAAATGATAGGAATTCTCCCCAATGGGGACACATACTGTACTGTATGCAAATAATTTGATACAATGAAAAATGTATAGAATTTCTACTAATATTTTATGGCTGTTTATGCTTCCCTGCTCTAGTGACACCTACAAACTCATTTTTGTATAGGTGTCACAGTAACAAGAAGGGAGGGGAAATTGTCTCAGTAAGGTCACAAACATGAATAAGACTTAACTATTTCCCACTCTATGCAAAAATAAAAACAAAATTGGTTGGAGTTAGGCTTTAAAACAGACCTGTGTGCATGGTCTAGAATGTTGCTGTCAATAACTGAATCTGTTGCATCACCAGGGCTTTTTTCAGATGGAACTTGGTGGAACTCAGTTCCACTACCTCTGGCTCAGGCCCTCTGTTCCCTGCTCATCACTATCACTTGTAAACACAGAAGTCTGGCTTCTGTGTTTACAAGTGACAGATTGACTCTCAACGGCTCCCGTAGATCCAATCTCCTGAATGGCTCCCACTGAGTACAGGATCGGGACAAGGGAGATGCAGGTTCCGGGGTGGAATGAGGATGCCGATACCCCCAATGGATGATCTCCCTGCAAGTGCGAGAGTTGGAGCCACCTACAGTGTTTGGGTAGGTACTAGAGCCGGCTGCATGCTTTAACTTAATACAGCAACAAAAGTTAAGTGGAAGATGGTGGAACTTTTAAGGAAGGGGGGAGAATATGTGGGCAGTAGAGGGGGTTGCATGCAGAGGTCAGAGCTGAAGGGGGGTGAAAGTGAGCTGTGAATGGGGAATGCAGAGGTTAGCAGCTGTGGAAGAAGGCTGAATCCTGCACTCTGTGTGTAGAGCATCCCTGAACTCTGAACTCTGTATGCAGCGCAACCTGAACCCTGCACTCTGTGTTACCCCCCAACTATGCACGCAATGCACTCCTGGTATTAAATGCTCCTTTGAGACCCTCCCACTGATAAGGAAATTTGACCACACCCACTAATTGATGCAGTTTGGAGGGTGTGTGTGTGGGAAAAATGGCTCGTGGTTGAGTTCCTGCACCTGCTTTCAGAGAAAAAAGCCCTGTGCATCACTATTATCAGGTCTTGTATATGGTCACCCTAATGCTATAGCTTTAAATGCTACTGAAACACCCACTAATCCTGACATACTGGTTGATAATTTCTTTAAGCAATGCAGATGTTAGCACAACTTAAATCAACTTATTTAAATGATTGCAATCATTCTTGTTAAAACCGTTAACCTGCTGTTCTTATCTGTTTTAGGTGCCTTCCTGATCCCTTATGTAATAATGCTGGCTCTGGCAGGTTTACCTTTATTATTTTTAGAGTGTTCACTAGGCCAGTTTGCCAGTCTCGGCCCCATTGAAATATGGAGATTTGCTCCCTTATTCCAAGGTAATCTTGAATTACTCCTTGTTTTACTGTCATTAAGAGGTCCTGTTGAGTCAAGATTATTGAAGGGCACCTGACATGAAAGAAGTATACTGATCTAGAAAAAATATGCAACACACCAAAGTGAAGCAAAATTCCGCATCTGCATCTTTGTTCCAGATAATTGACTTATTTTATATAAAATATATCATTATTTTTATTATATTATTATTATACGCGATTTATATAGCGCCAACGGATTACGCAGTGCTTTACAATGTATAGAGGAGACAACACAATTACCGTAAAGTTCAATACAAAAGGTACAGATGGGCTCTGCACGTAGAGCTTACATTCTAAAGGGAGGGGGTGGTGGTACAAAAGGTAATAGCTGCAGAGAATGATTTCATGGGGGTGGCTCGGGAACAGTTGTTATGTGGGTGTGGGATAGGCTTCCCTGAATAAATGAGTTTTCAGGGATCTCCTAAAGGTGGACAGGGTAGGGGCTGATCGGACATACTGGGGCAGGGAGTTCCAGAGGATGGGAAAGGCTCTAGAGAAGTCCTGAAGGCGAGCATGGGAGGAGGTAACAAGGGAGCTAGAGAGCAGGAGGTCCTGGGGGGAGTGGAGGGGACGATTTGGGCAATATCTGCAGATGAGGTTGGTGATGTAGCTGGGGGCGATGTTGTGTATGGCCTTGTATGTTATGGTTAGCATTTTGAATTTTATACGGTGGGGTAGGGGAAGCCAGTGAAGAGATTGGCAGAGAGGGGCAGCAGTCACGGATCGATTAGTGAGGTGTATTAGTCTAGCAGCAGCATTCATAATAGACTGAAGGGGGGATAGCCTGCTTAAGGGTAGGCCATTAAGGAGAGAGTTGCAGTAGTCAAGGCGGGAAATAATCAAGGAGTGAATAAATTGCTTTGTGGTGTCATTAGTCAGGAAGGGTCGAATTTTGGAAATGTTGCGGAGGTTAAGGTGGCAAGATTTATCCAGTGATTGGATATGGGGGCTGAAGGAGAGGTCAGAGTCAAGGAGTACACCCAGGACCCTGGCATGTGTGGAGGGACCAATGGTTGTGTTGTTGATATTAATGGTGAAGTCACAGGGGGTGACCGTGAAGGAGGAAATATAACAAGCTCAGTTTTAGAAAGATTAAGTTTGAGGAAGTGGTGTGACATCCATACCGATATGTCATTCAGTACGTTTGAGATTTGTGAGGAGATCGAGGGGGTGAGTTGAGGAGTGGAGAGATAGATCTGGGTGTCATCGGCATAGAGGTGGTATTGGAAGCCATAGGAGGTTATCAAGTGGCCCAGGGAAGAAGTATAGAGTGAGAATAGGAGAGGCCCAAGGACGGAGCCTTGGGGTACCCCAACAGAAAGAGGAAGGGGAGCGGGGGAGATGGAGTTGTAAGTGACATTGAAAGTGCGCTGAGATAGGTAGGAGGAGAACCAGGATAATGCAGAATCACGGAGGCCAAGGGAGTGTAATTTGCTGAGGAGGAGCAGGTAGTCAACTGTGTCAAAGGCAGCATAGAGGTCTAAAAGTATAAGTATGGAGTAGTGGCCATTGGTTTTAGCAGTTAGTAGGTCATTGGTGAGTTTTAGTAGGGCAGTTTCAGTAGAATGTTGTGGGTGGAAGCCAGATTGTAGGGGGTCGAGAAGGTTGTTGTCCGTGAGGTAGCGACTCATTTGGTCATGGACAAGGCGTTCGATGAGCTTGGAGGCAAACGGGAGCAGGGAGATGGGTCTTAAGATATTCAAACAGGTGGGATCTAATGAGGATTTTTTCAGTATGGGGGTAACCAGTGCATGTTTGAGTGGGGATTATATTTCTTATAGGACAGGTGTCCTTCAAGCAAATATCATTTATAAATATAATTGATAATAAATAATTGTGTAAATGTTTTTTGTGATATCTATGCATTCAAAATCAATAAAGGTATTTTTAAATATATCTGGAATAGGTAAGGTAAATCTATCTTTATATTAGCTTTGTGTGATCTCTTGCACAGCAGGTCTATGAGAGGGAGGGGAAACCTCTGTGAGCTAATCAGGCTCTAAGGTATTGTACAATGCTCTTAATCTTACAGAAGGAGCTCACTGTCAGGAAGAGATAGCAAAGTGATTACCTGCACAGGGTGGTATTGACCTTCAATTGTCTAAACCAGTTATAGATATATGCAGCCTATTGCATTAAGGTGAGCACCCCAAAACTTAAATACATATGTGTGTGCATGTGTATATACTGACAGTCTCAGTAGAGCAGTGAATGGTGTCAGTAGGGCAGAAACTGGTGTCTCATTGGTTTTTATTTTTATTATTTTATTTTTTACAATTTTTTTTACTATTTTTTTTAGGAGCCCCATTAGGGGGCGTTGGTGTCTTTGTATACCAGGGGGAATCTGCACCACATGAGGTGATTAGGGTGTGCCCGGGCACACCTGGATCACACGGTGTGCCTTTTTTTCAGTCAAAGCACCCTTTAAAAAGATGCCCAATCTCGAGGCATCCCATTCTAAAATGTAAAAAATGTAACTAATAGTTTTACATAATGCAGCAACATCAACACACGTAGGACACCCAACGTTAGAGGTGATTTATTCTTGCAAAGCAAAAACACCTTGCGTGTGCACTGGTACTGACTAGTACACCAGTGTTTCTCTTCTTCCTTAGTTGCTCTCCCTCACTCAGCTAATGTGACCCCAGTGCTGATGAAGAGGGTAAGGAGTGGGGTAAACAAGAATGCTGTGCAGGTGCTTAACATCCTCCTTATCAACCTATGAAGTCATTGATTTTTAGGACGCCGGTAGCTGGAAGATTGTAATGGTTCACAGTAAAAACCTGTGGCTTTGTGTAACTAAAAGGCAGGCTTGGCCCACTTACTGGCTTGTATACAATTTTGGAGCAACTTTTAGGCATTTTGCCAAGGCACCCCTGAAGAAAGCTGATCACCCTGGTTGAAAAAAGCTGGTCTAAACAGTGGTCTGAGAGGTGATTGGGTGACCAAGCTGCATAGAAAAGTGAGGCTACACATTTTGCTGTGCAGTGTCCCGTAAGTGTTTGGTTTACAGCACTGTCTGGGCAGAATTAAACATTATTTAACCTTTTATTCCAAATATATATGTGTTTTAACTGTGTTTTAGATGTTTACCTGAAGTTAAGCTTCAATAAACTATGGTAAAGGTCAGTGATGGCGAACCTTGGTATTCCAGATGTTTTGGAACTACATTTCCCATGAACTACACTGCAGAGTGCATGAGCATCATAGAAAATGTAGTTCCAAAACATCTGAGGTGCCAAGGTTTGCCATTACTGGTATAGGTAAACATTTGATTATTGTAAAATATGGGAACATTTAAGTAATTTAATTGATTGAAAATATCAGATGTTGAGTAACGGCGTGTTTATACAGACCTATACCTTTAATCCTTTCTAGAAAAAAAAAGACTCCAATGCTTACCTAACACCTGACCCAAGATTGGTCCACCTGCAGGTTCTTCTGTCTGTAGATTTAGCTAGGGACTCACAGTATTGCTATCATCAGACAGGAACTGTGCCACTGATTGGTTGGTTAAAACTCACGTGAATCACCTAGTCATTCATATAGCTACGAACCCAGCCAGATCAGGGGATTCTACTGTCCAACTGTGAATGTGACTTTGTGTCAGGGCTGGACTCAGCCCTTCCTTCTCTGAGCTGGCCGCTCAGCTGTCAGCTCATTGCCAACTCCTATCTCTCCACAGTGACTCACCTGTTGATGATATCCTGCTCATCAGTCCTGCCTACTTAAGCCGTCCAGCCCACATGATCTCTGCCTTTGTCTTGGTCAAATCTCTAGAGACACTCTCCTGTGTTCCTGTTAAAGACTTTCCTTCTGGCTCCAGATCCTGCTTGCTGTTCTACTATGCTCATCTCTGGCTCCCTGACATTTTGGCTTGTCTGACTATTCGTTCCGGTTCCTGAACTCTGGCTATGTTTTGACGACGTTTACTCTGTTTACCCCTTTTTTTATTATTATTATTATTTGGGGGCGATCCAGTCCAATGCAGAGGGTTTCTCAACCAGGTTAAGATATACTTTGAGATGTTGCCCCAGGCGTTTCCCACAGACAGAAGCAAAGTAGGTTTTGTGATATCCTTGCTGTCTGAGAGAGCCTTGGCCTGGGCAAACCCTCTATGGGAGATGCAAAAACCTGTTGTCTTGAGTTACCCTGAGTTTGCGGCTTCCTTTAAAGGGGTATTTGACGTTCCCACACACTCCGCTTCTGCTGGCAAGTGCCTCATGTTCATCAAACGAGAATTGTTGCCGATTACACCATTGAATTCCGTACTCTGGCAGCAGAGGTTGCTTGGAACAATGAGGCCCTCGTGGCTGCTTTTTCTCATGGTCTCTTAGATACCATCAAGGATAATATAGCAGCCCGAGATATACCCACTGAGCTGGAGAAGTTGATCACATTTGCCATCCTCATTGACTCCAGACTCAGAGAAAGACTCTATTTTAAGGAGCGCTTGCAGAAGCCTCCTGTATTTTTGTCTCCAAGCTTTGCAGTCCCACCCTTGCCTCCCTCACCTCCTATGCCTCCTGGTGCCGAGTCGGTCATTGAAAGGTGAACCCATGCACTTAGGCTTCACGCGTCTCTCTGCAGATGAGAAAACCCTTAGGAGGAGGGAGAGATTATGCCTTTATTGTGGCCAGGCAGGTCACTTTTTGAAGTCTTGTCCTACCCGTCCAGGGAACGCCCGAACCTTGAGTTCCTCTCACGGACAGACCTTAGGTGGCATTGTTTCATCCCAATTGTCCAGAAGGTTAAGTCCCTGATTTCGGTTACCCTTTCTTGGGCTGAGTCGTCCATCGAGATACAGGCTTTAATCGACTCTGGGGCTGCAGACCTGTTCATTGATGCTGTCTTTGTATCCAAGCACTCGATTCTGCTGCAGCTGCTTGACACTACACTTGCCATTGAGGCTCTTGACGGGAGACCTCTACAGCCTGCCCATGTGACTCATGTGACTGTTCCGTTGTCCATGGCTGTAGGGGCTCTTCACCATGAGATAATCCAATTCCAAGTTATTTCCTCACCTAAGTTTCCACTGGTCATTGGTTATCCTTGGTTACAGAGGCACAACCCCTCTTTTGATTGGCTCCGTGCTGAGGTTCTCTCCTGGTCGCCACAATGAAGTAAGACATGCTTCCAGAAGGTAGCCAAGGTCCTGTGCACTTCTTCTCTCTTCTCCCTGCCAGAGGAGTACTGCGATTTTAGTGATGTCTTTGACAAAGGTCAAGCCAGTAGTTTGCCTCCACACCAGTCGTATGATTGCCCTTCAACCTGGTGCCATACCCCCTCGTGGCAGGATTTACCCTTAGTCAGTCTTGGAGGATAAGGCCATGGAGGAGTATGTTGCAGATGCACTTTCTCGAGGTTTCATCCGCAAATCCTCGTCTCCTGCTGGTGCTGGTTTCTTCTTTGTGAAGAAGAAGAGTGGTGAGCTGAGACCTTGTATTGATTATAGGTGTCTGAATCGTTTCACGATTAAGAATGCCTATCCAATTCCATTGATTATGGAGTTATTTGACCGCCTCAAGGGAACAACGGTTTTCACAAAGCTTGATTTGAGAGGGGCATACAATCTCGTGAGGATTAAGGAGGGCAGCAAGTGGAAAACTGCGTTTGATACCAGAACAGGCCATTATGAGTACCTCATAATGCCTTTTGGCCTTTGTAACAGTTTTCCAGGAATTTATTAATGATGTTATCTGAGATTTGTTGCAGTTATGTGTGGTGGTTTATCTCGACGATATCCTCATATTTTCCAAGTCCCTGGAGAGCCACCACACAGATGTCTGTCCTGTGCTTTAGGAAATAAGAGAGAATAATCTCTGTTGTAAATTGGAGAAGTGCAAATTCCATCGTGAACAGGTTAAATTCCTGAGCTATGTCATTTTCAATGCTGGTTTTTCGATGGACCCAGAGAAACTTTTAGCAGTCCTACAGTGGCTCCGACTCATGGGTTTACGTCCTCTGCAGCGTTTTCTTGGCTTTGCCAACTATTATCGAAAGTTTTTTTTGTAACTTCTCGTCTCTGGTTAAGCCCCTGACTGATATGACCAGGAAGGATGGTAACCCACATGGTTGGTCTCTGCAGTCCATTAAGGTCTTTGAGAGTCTCAAGGCTGCCTTTGTTTCTGCTCCTGTGTTGGCACATCCTGATCCTACGTTACCTTTTATCCTTGAGGTTGATGCTTCTGAGACTGGAGTTGGCTCCCTTCTTTCTCAACGTCCTACCTCTGAGAGCGCTATGCATCCTTGTGGCTACTTTTCAAAAAAATTGTCACCCGCGGAGTGCAATTACGAGATTGGTGACAGAGAGCTGTTAGCAATCATTTTAGCCCTGAAAGAATGGAGATATCTCCTCAAAGGTACCACTGTGCCGGTTCTAATTCTTACTGACCATAAGAATCTCACATTCTTGTCTGAGGCTAAATGCCTCTCTCCCAGAAGGGCACGGTGGGCTCTTTTCTTGTCTTGTCTGTTTCAATTACATTGTCTCATTCTTACCGGGTACTAAGAATGTAAGGGCTGATGCTTTGTCACGACACTTTTCCTCCACTTCCAAGATGGAGTCGGTTCAGGTTCCTGTGATTCCTCTTGATCGTATTCTGGCTATGGTTTGCACCAGTCTGACTTCTCCTTTGGGTGACAAAATTCTTGCTGCTCAGGTTCATGCTCCTCCTGAGAAACCTTGTGACCACTGCTTTGTCCTAGAGAGTCTCCGTACTGCTGTGCTCTAGACTTACCATTCTCCCAAGGCAGCTGGCCACCCTGGGAATAATCAACTCTTTTGGGCCATTTCCCAACAATTCTGGTGGCCTAGTCTCCGTGCTGATGTAACTGCCTTCGTAGCTGCCTGTTCCGTGTGTGCTCAGAGTAAGACTCCACTACACCTTCCAGTGGGCCTCCTACAACCCATACCCAATGGAGAGAGGCCCTGGACCCACCTGTATATGGATTTCATTGTGGAGTTATCCAACTTCCAGGGCAACACAGTTATCCTTATGGTGGTTGACTGATTCTCAAAAATGTCTCATTGTATTCCACTTAAGAAGTTGCCCACTTCTAAGGAACTGGCTTCCATCTTTGCCCGGAGATCTTTCACTTACATGGGCTATCCAAGGTGATTGTCTCAGACAGGGGTAGTCAGTTTGTGTCCCAGTTCTGGCGAGAGTTTTGTGCACAGTTGGGAATTCAGCTTGCTTTCTCCTCTGCGTATCACCCGCAGTCTAATGGGGCTGCAGAACGAGCCAATCAGTCCTTGGAGCAATTCCTACGTTGCTATATTTCTGACCATCATAACAACTGGTCAGACCTCTTACCGTGGGCGGAGTTTGCTCACAATAGTGCCTTGTTTTCTGCTTCCTGATTGTCCCCATTTATGGCAAACTATGGATTCCAACCTTCCATGTTACCTGACTCATTTGTTCCGCAGAGTATTCCTGCATTAGAGGAGCATCTCCGTGGTCTTCATTTCACTTGGGCACACGTCTAGGAGCATTGGAAAGGGTACGGTCTGGAGGAATGCTCTTGGGTCTCATCCTTGGACGTACATGCCCCTGTCCTCCTCCGTGTTTTCCATAGATGTTTTCCCCTCAAGCCTGGTGGTCCTCCGAGGGGAAGGGGTCATTGAGGAGGGGGTACTATCAGGGCTGGGCTCGGCCCTTCCTTCTCTGAGCTGGCCGCTCCGCTGTCAGCTAATTGCCAGCTCCTATCTCTCCACAGTGACTTACCTGTTGATGATATCCCACTCGTCAGTCCTGCCTACTTAAGCCGTCCAGCCCAGATGATCTCTGCCTTTGCCTTGGTCACATCTCTAGAGACACTCTCCTGTGTTCCTGTTAAAGACTTGCTTGGCTGACATTCCTTCTGGCTCCAGATCCTGCTTGCTGTACTAGTACGCTCATCTCTGGCTCCCTGACGTTTTGGCTTGTCTGACTATCCGTTCCGGTTCCTGAACTCTGGCTATATTTTGACTACATTTACTCTGTTTACCTTTTTTATTATTATTAAACAAATGAGATTTAACTGTACATCTGTCTCAGTCTGATTCATGGTTTCTGACACTTTGCCTGTACACTTCAGAAAAAATGAAAGGCTGTCTCTGTGTGTTGCTCGGTGAAGAATATTAAATCAGGCAAAAAAGATCACTCTATAAAAGCCATCATTAGCAGAACAACTGTAACAGGTTTCATAGAGCCAAGTAGAGAGTTTCAAAGAAAACAAAACTTTAAAATGATGTAACAAAACTGATCCCGGAATGAGTTAATCTGGGAAAATGCTTAATGATGAAGTTAAAAGTTTAGGGCTAGTCAGAAATAATTAGGAAAGGCATTATGAATATGATTTGGAATATGTAGGCAACCAGGACAGTGACACAAATATAACAATTAATGCTGCTGCTGCTATGTCTAGGGCATGCTAAGGAGGGCAAATGCCTTGCTAACAAATTTCCTATGCCTGTCTTTTCATTGATCTGCCAGCCCACACTGCTGCTGTACTGAGGGAGGGGATGCAGGATATGGAATAGGAAGCATAACAGGTGGTTTACATATTGTAGGGGCAGCCTGACTATTGCTGCCTATGAGATGGTATAGAGTAGAATTGTGAGTATTAACTACCTTTGATGTTAAAATCTGTTCCTTTACAAAATCTCTGAAAGCCATTACAATTATGAAAACCAGGATCATTATTTTGTTTAACTGATTTAAATGCAAGCATTATTCTGTTTAATACATTTTGTTGCTTATTACATTTTGTCCCTTTGAACCAAACACTATTGCATTTTAAAGATTACGTCACTCGCAGTGTGTACACAAGAGATTTGTATCTGGCAGAGAGATGTCACAATGCAAACTTAAAAGTGAAGTGAAACTGATGTGACTATTTTCTGTGTTTAGGTGGCACATTTCCAATTCTACATTGGAAGTAAGATGGCCGTTACATGTCAAGAAATAAGTGTCTGAATCTGGCAGGTAGCAGAAATATGGTTCAGATGGAGCTGCCTCAGGCAGTACCTAAATGTGGCATCCTTGCAGAAGAGGTACACGTTAGACCACATACACTATATTGTCAAACGTATTGGGACACCTGCCTTTACACGCACATGAACTTTAATAGCATTCCAGTCTTAGTCCGGGTTCAATATTGAATTGCCCCCCCCCCCCTTGTAGCTATAACAGCTTTAACTCTTCTGGAAAGGCTGTCCACAAGTATTAGGAGTTTGTCTATGGGAATGTTTGACCATTCTTCCAGAAGCACATGTGTGAGGTCACCCAGTGATGTTGGACGAGAAGGACTAGCTTGTAGTCTCCATTCTAATTCATCCCAAAGGTGTTCTATCGGGTTTAGGTCAGGACTCTGTACAGGCCAGTCAAGTTCCTCCACCCCAAACTTGCTCATCCATGTCTTTATGGACCTTGCTTTGTGCACTGGTGCGCAGTCATGTTGGAAAAGGAAGGGTCCACACCCAAACTGTTTGCACAAAGATGGGAGCATGAAATTGTCCAAAATGTCTAGGTATGCTGACGCCTTAAGAGTTCCCTTCACTGGAACTAAGGGGCCAAGCCCAACCTCTGAAAAACAACCCCACACCATAATCCCCCCTCCACCAAATGATTTGGACTAGTGCACAAAGCAAGGTCCATAAAGACATGGATGAGCAAGTTTGGGGTGGAGGACCTTGACTGGCCTGGTCCTAATCTGAACCCGATAGCACTCCTTTGGGATGAATTAGAATGGAGACTGCGAGTCAGGCCTTCCCATCCAACATCAGTACCTAACCTCACAAATGCTCTTCTGAAAGAATGGTCAAACATTCCCATAGACACACTCCTAAACCTTGTGGACAGCCTTCTTAGAAGAGTTGAAACTTTTAGCCCGGGTTCACACCTATGCGAATTAGATGCGGATTACACCGCATCTAATTCGCAGGACATTTTAAAATACATTCATATGAATGTATCTGGTTCACATATGTGCGTTGCATTCGCACTGCGCATTGCACAAAAAACGTGTGCGTTTTTTGGGCATTGCGGTGCGAACTACAAGCCTATTATCTCCTATGGGAACGCATCTGATTCGCAGATGCATTGCGTTCTGAACAAGGATTTTCTCTTTCTCCTCACTACACCTCCCCCTCTCCCCCCCCTCCCTCCCCCTCTCCCTGCTCTCTAATCCTGAGCAAAAACGCAATGAATCCGTTGAACAGGAGATTGTTATCTCCCCAGTGAAACCTGAGCTTCAATTCGCACCGCACATGTGTGAAACCAGGCTTATAGCTGCAAAGGGTGGGCCAACTGAGTATTGAACCCTACTGACTAAGACTGGGATGTCATAAAAGTTCATGTAAAGGCAGGTGTCCCAATACTTTTGACAATATAGTGTATGTTATGTTCTGTGCAACTCTTCATGCAGGGATTTCAAGGCTTGCACCCCAATACTTTTGGGAATATAGTGTATAGCTAAGGAGGAATCAAAATATTGCTTATAGACCCTCAGGAGCCTGTCTTCGAAACCAGCTTGTAATACTATCAACCTGCAATTTGAATTTTGACCCGGAGCTGCCCCACATTTGCCCCATATTTCATAAGTTTCCGTATATTTCCTGTGTACCACGTCAAACCTGTTTCTTTAGCTATACACCTTTCTATCCTCATTATCTTTATATTCATCTACTGTTTTGTTATTACAGACTATTTTATATTCCAGTAATCTTTTATTGAAAAAGTAAGCAGGCTGGTAGAACCTGTTTGAAGAAAAAGCCTTTCTGAGCTTTCAAATTCAGATTTCGACATTTATAAGTATTGTGGTACTTAGTAAAAAAAATTAACACTGATTGTAATTATTGAGCATTCAAATCTATCTTGCGTTTACTGACAGTAATTGCCACGTGTCACAAATAACCTTATTTGACCATTTAAAATGAATCTTTAAGGACATAAACATGTAAATTGCCATTGCTGACTTGGCAAAGAGAAAATGTGTTAAGGCATTACTTTACTAACAAATGAGTCACTGACCCAGCCCAGAACAACCATACAGACAGTGATATGTATATATATAGGAAGGCCAGTGCGGTGGCCTGAAAATATGGGAGGAGTCGGGGGGGGTATTTAAGTAGACCACCCACAGTGGTCTTTGTCGGTTCCAGTGCGTGGTATTACATTACCAGGCCGACTCTGCCAGCTCACTGCGTGTTCGTGAGTCTGTGTATTCGAATTCCAGGGTGTTGCAGTTCCCCGTTCGAAGGTTTTCATTGATCGTTCCGCACTCTCTGATGCAGGTAGGATTCGTTATTACCTTTTCCTACAAACGAACCATTGGTTATCATGTTCCCTGTTCGTAAACTGTCGTCACCACATGTCGTAAAGTTCCTTGCCTTATTCCCGCTGCTTCCAAATAACTTACCACATCATTCGCATGTATTCGTACCTAGTAGGTTTTTCAAAAGTCACTACCACTCATTTGTAAAGATTCTATACCTCATTCAAGTCCAGTCGCATCGGCGACATAACGACTCGTGTCAGCCCACTGCTCAGGCCTATTCTTATCAAGACGCCTTGGTGGCATGAACGATTCGAATCCACATAACTCACTCACACTACAGCCGCTTCCAAATCAAGTCGCACCAGTGGCATATTTCCCAAATCCTCTGTCCTACATACCACACCATTCACTGACCCTTCAGCCTGATCCAAATCTAGTCACATCAGTGACACAACAATTCGGATCCTCAGCACTACAAATCCCTCCATTTACTCACACTCCAGCCGATCCGAATCTAGTTGCATCAGCGGTACAATGCAGAGGCACAACAATTCTGATCCTCAGCTCTACACACCACACCCCTCACACTCTCTTCAGCCCGATCCAAATCTAGTCGCATCGGCGTGACATCACGGCGGCACAATGATTTGGATCCTCGGCTCTACACTCAACACCATTTACTCACTCTTCAGCCTGATCTGAATCTAGTCGCATCGGCGTGACATCATGGCGGCACAACGTTTCGGATCCTCGGCTTTACATTTCTCTTATTAAGCATAAACATACACATATCACTCCATCTATTTGTACGTTGTTGCGGTCGGTCATTCCTACATGCTCAAATTCCACTATATTTGTTTTCACCTTCCTGATAAGGCTGCTTACTTGCAATCTTTGCAAGCATTTCTGCAAATGG
Source organism: Aquarana catesbeiana (assembly GCF_042186555.1). Lineage (NCBI taxonomy): Eukaryota > Metazoa > Chordata > Amphibia > Anura > Ranidae > Aquarana > Aquarana catesbeiana. Next base: position 108,806,845 of record NC_133332.1, on the reverse strand, counting down.
CTCAAATCGGTCACTGTTCGTCTTCAGTGGCAAATTGGCCATTCACCTATTCTCTGTCGCTTCCCCCTTTAGGTCAGTAGAGTTCAAGTTGGTCCATCCTGCACCAGGTTTGGACGGTATTCTCTCAGGTAATAGAAAAAAAAAAAAGTGGGTTCATTAAAAAAAAAAAAAAATACACACTGAATTGCAGGGCTCGCACCTTCACCAGGGGGCCAGCCATGCCCCAAACAGCTCTTTGCAACCCCCCTTACTACAGGTTCCTGGTCAACCCAGTTCTCGACCCCAACCAGAACTTCACAAGCTAGGGCATCGAGTCAGGTGCGTAGTACAAGAGGCGTTAGTATCTGTCACATATTTTTGTGCACTGCACTTCACTCTGTTTTCAAAGCGAGAGCCTTCACCACGCAAACAAGGTCGCTTAATGTCAAGCTTGCTGGCAGTGCAAGCGTTAGCAGGCCAAACATACATCAATAAACTACAGATCGAACATTCCTACATAGAATACCAGACTGAAGCTCCCCGCCCCATTATGCCCTGGGGGCTCTGGTTCACAGGTGTGTGCCAAGCAAAGATGGTCACCTGAGCTATCAGTTACCTGGCCAGTCACCTCCTGGCTCACCTCGGTTGCCATGCACTATTTTGAGTTTTCTAAATTTCCACTCAACAGCAAATCAGCTTCTTCACTACGCCTGTCATTTCTTTTCCTGTGCTTCTCGTTTTTCTCCTTCTTTTCCATCTTACCTACTCAACACATCTGTCCCCTCCTGCCTTTACAACTTATCTTAACATATGAATTTCCTCTCCTTGTCTTCTAGCTGAAGCCATGTCGCAGGTCGACAGCGAAGACTTCGCCTCTGCCCCGCCGTCACCCTGTGCAGGTTCAGGAAGCGGCGGCACTCAATCTCCCAGAGCTTGGACCATTCCCAAGCTCACAGCAGAGCTGTGGCACAGGGGTATTTCCTACCCTGCCACAGCAAGTAAAGCCAAGCTTTTTAGGCTGTTATTCCCACCGCCAGCGGCAGCCCAACCAGGCACCCAGGCATCACTGCAGTCTATATCCTCAGCTATTGCTCAGCTCCACTCCATGGTGACCACGCTGTCCACAGCAGTCACCGACATCCAGGCCAGAGTGGGAGCCCTGGAGGTACACACAGCTATGGCTTTACCAAGCCCAGTCACCATCGCCGTCCCAATGCCTTCAACTACAGGTATGCCCGACATCTGCACGACTATATTCCCTACGCACCTCATCCCAGCCGGCATCAGGAAGGACATCTTGGATGGCAAGGATGTTAACCTAGCATCCCTCCTCATATAAGTTCACAATATGGCTGACAACAAATCATATAACTGGGGGGACGTCTCAGTCATCCTGAAAGCTAAAGACCCTAGGCTTAACCGCAAGCTCACTATCACGAAGTTTGTGCTAGCCTTTGGGATGGTCAGAGATGTTCTTTGCACAACCAAACCCAACAGGAGGGAAGAACTGGACCTGTATCTACATGCAGTAGTGGATTTGGGTCACCAGTATGGGGAGGGGTTTCATTCTATGACTACCACTGGTCATTTTCATCTAAGGCAACAGCTAGACTCTCTCAGTTTCAGATTACCACCACCTGGAGCACCATTGAAACAGAGCTATTCTGCCGCCACTTTGCCGGCCTACGTAACCAACTCTGTGCTAACTGCCAGTCTTCCACCCATACGGCAAACTGGTGCTCCGAAGTAGGTGGCAGACATCTCCCCAACTATCCCTCCACCTCTAGTGCCACTCAAAATTTGCCGGCTTTCACACAGTCATCCCAGGTGGACAAGTTAGGACGACCAATCCGGTCATTGGGGGGCGTGACTATCTGCAATAATTTCAATTTCGAGACTTGCAACTACGCTCACTGTAAGCTCCTTCATATTTGGCTCGTATGCCATAAAGCACATCCCAAAGTCTCGTGTGGCATCAAGCAACTAAATTCCTCATGACTAGGCCGCGTACACATCGGGTGGCTTGGGTTCTACCTACCTACCTAGGTTTTGAGACTAGTTTTGTAACACATTTTTTTAACCTGCATTACCAGGAATCATGCTTTCGCTCCACTACTAGATTTGCGAATTGTCTATTATTAATTTTCATCTGGTATCACCGGGGTTAAATGTATGAACTACTGCCTAATATCATTATCTAATTTAGTTACGGATAGGACTAACTCTCTACATGTGGCATTTATGAAAGCTGAGCAAACTGCTTTGAAACCACATCAACTTATGTCAATATTGGGATCCTACTATATGAATTAGTAATTAATGATATTGGTGAAGGAGGTGTGTCTGAGTGTGGTGGCCATCTGTGTCATAAGGCAACATTGTCTATTTTTATTGTATGTGGTGGAGGTGTGTCGTATATATATTTGTAAGTTATCAGTGTTACATGGATTCTTGCAATAAAGACTTTATATTTTTGATAATTTTGCCTGTTCCTCCTAGAAAAATTATTTAGGGAAATTCTTCTCCCCTTTTTTTCTGTATGCTTGTCTTAATTCAGAGGAACACACCTCAGACTTCTTAAGAAGTTAACTTCTGAGGTGACGGTATGTGATGGCTTTTTGAGGAATTACTGTAACGATTTTTTCCTCTCTAGTCTAACTTAAATTATAGGTGCAGCCGTTGTGCCATTTTTACTGCCCCCCCTTTTCTGTTAGTTTTGTAACACGCCAATAGATGGCAGCACAAGGCTGCACTCACAGTCACAGGGAGCATCGACCTTCATGAGTCAGTGTGCCAAAATACATTGGGGATTATTTACTAAAACTGCAGAGTGCAAAATCTGGTGCAACTCTACATAGAAACCAATCAGTTTCCAGGTTTTATTTCCAAAGCTTAAATGAACAAGCAACATTAGCAGCTGATTGGCTACCATGCACAGCTGCACCAGATTCTGAGTGCACCAGTTTTAGTAAATCCCCCCATTGTCCTGTGTACATCGTGAGCTATGCAACTGGTCCTATTTTGACCATGTGTGTTACCACGTCTGCTATTTCATTATGGACAGCAATGATGTCAATGATAACAACAACGGTGATACTACAATGAGTCGTTTGAGGTGTTTTGAGTGGCACACGCGCTTTGAAAGCATCACTGAAAGATAACGAGAGATCAGGAAGACCTTTAACACACCCAACCCCTGAAAATGTTGAAAACCATAGGCTCCAGGAACAATGTTAGACACAATTTAAAATGTGTCTTTACATTTTACAGCTTTACGTTTTAAATATCATTTATTACTTTATACTGCATAAATATTCCTTCTGATAAGAAATATTATAAATCAGTGTATTATCTTTTTCTGTTCTAGGTGTTGGATATACTATGGTGATTATATCAACCCTTGTATCTATATACTACAATGTTATCATTGCTTACAGCTTATTTTATTTATTCTCTTCATTTCGAAGCTATCTGCCATGGAGTGATTGCTATGAATGGGCAGATAGTAGCTGTCAAGGTACCATAAATGGTAAGTAGGCCTTTTCATGATAGCTGTATAAATCATGAAAATTCAGATGAGAACTGAAAGTTTTGTTTTCCAGGTTTCTGCAACGTCACTTTGGACAATGCTACAATAACTATGAACATGTCTTCAGTACATGAACAAAATCTAACTTGTATTTCAGAAAACACAACAGAGCTACCAAGCAAGCAATACTGGGAGTAAGTTTCATGGATATTTTATTTATTTTTTTATTGGCGAGGTTGGGTTAGGTTACAGATGACAGAAAATAAATGACAGAAAATAATCAGATGAATGATAGCTATTATACTCTTAGAAGCTTGCCCTTTTCTCTCTCCCCTAAATCACAGCCCCCCCCATCTTAAAATTCCATATTGCTTATATTAATGTGTTGTATAACCTGGCCTTTCTATGATAAACTCGATCAAGACATATTTGACCTATAATCTGAGAAGTTGGCTAGGCCCCCAGCCTATCCTAACACCTTTGCTAACTACGCAGTGTAAGAAAGATATTATACTTACCTATATTTACGTGATCGCTGTGTCAGCCAGCAGAGAGCTCCCCAACAATGGCTCGTTAAGCCTGGAGCAGTGACGTCAACCACAGGCTTCAAAGACCCATCCATTGTTGGAGAGTTCTTTCCTCTACTCTGTAACCACCGTTGGCTTACACAGGGGATCATATGACCCGATTAGAGCAGCCTGAAACTAAGTACGTAAATACATCTTTCTTACACAGGTTAGTCAGCATGTAGCCCGGTTGCCTAAAAAGGGAATATTTTCTGTTAGCAAGAGAATCAGACTGCCCAGGCTGGGAAGGGGTTAAACCTGCCTCTGCAGTTTCTTGGTCTTTTCTGATCTCTGCTCTCTCCCCTCTGCTGTAATAAAAAGGTGAGGGCTCTGCTCACAGGTCAGTCTGCATAAAAAGATGTAATCTCCAGCTATTTCAAAGAGCCCCTGCTTAATCAGGATGCCGTGATCTCATGGAGCTATGGAAATCAGTTGACCAGGGAAATGCCACATCATGGCAAATACCAGAGATGGATTGATACCTGGCTGAGTTGTGCCTTGGTCACCTAGGTTAGTGAGTTAGGGAACGCTGCTTATTATTGTTTATGTTGGACTGTGTTTCAAATCATTAAGTAAAAGTTGCATTAACTGTTCTAAGCCTGGTCTGAAGTTATTCAAAGAGGTGCATGATGGCTCAAGGCATATGCAAGAAACTACTGAGGGGGATGAGGAGGGCATCCTGAGTAAGTTCACCTTACAGAAACAGTTGAACCCTATTCAAAGCTAAAAAGTGGAGCTCCAGGCTCCTTCAGAAAAAATTAAAACTCAGCAGCTACAAATACTGTAGCTTCTGATTTTTAATATTAGGACACTTACTTGTCCACGAATCCAGTGGTGTCTTCACCCCAGGCAATTTTCAATTGGCTCTCGGGTGCTGCTGCTGCCGCCATCTTGGCTAAGGGAAATGGACAGTGAAGCCTTGCAGCTTCACAGCCTGTTACCTACTGTGTATGCATAAAGAAGGCTGCGCTCTGTGAATAGCCCAGTGGTGGGGGAAGGAGTATTGGGGCCGAACTTCTGTTTCAGTGGGCTGCAGCGAGCTCAGCCGGAAGTGGGAGCAGGTACCTGTCAAAACCAGTAGCGGGGGGGGGAGGTAAATAAGTGGAGCTTGCTCTTTTGGGTGGCGCTCCCCTTTAAACAAAAAACTTGGGCCGGAGTTGAGCTTTAAATACAACTGTGCTTTACAAATGTTAATGCTTAAAGTTCAATTTGAGGCAGATAAAAAGACACAAATTAATGCATCTCTCTGTATGTTCTGCAATGCATCATTAAATGTATTTTTAAAAGCAAGCAGTGCGCATGATCTCAGCCTTCCGCAGTCCCTATACAGCTGATAGGAGAAGAAGTACAAACTGGCATTCAGGTGTGCTGAAGTGCAAGGAATGTGTTAACAAAAGGCAAACGCAAAGTGACAGAGAGATGGGATCATCAGTCTGCTGCTTCTCCCTTTACTGTCCAATCACAGGCTGGGGGAGGGGCAAGAGCTGAAGCTAAGCTTGTGGGTAGGGTCTGCCTGCACCTGTGCACGTGGGGTAACACGTCACCCGAAAGCATGCTCACCAATCGCTGTGACCGGTCGAAGGCTGTGCTAATGTGAAGAATCAAACATTAAGGCAGTCCCTGACTCAGAGGTGAGCCACTTGTATCCAGCACTAATACAGGTACTCCTCATTTAACGACCAGGTTCCGTTCCAGCGACCAGGTCATTAAACAAGGAGCCATAAGTAATCAGTATTTTAAGCATTCTTAACTACTGTACTGTACTGTATTCTGAAAAAAGGTCTAAACACAAAACTCCAATGGAAAAACATTGTCTTAATTTGCATAAGTACAGAACACACAAATATAAACAACAAAAATACTGTACTGTACCGGATACAATGACGTACACTGCCCAAAAAGTAAACGTATACAGTAGACATTTCGAGTAACATTTTAATCATCAAACCCTTCAAAGAGTGATAGTGCTTCAGGGTCATTAGTGTCATCATCAAAATTACCAGCAGGGTCATCAATGTCATCACTGGAGTTACCAGCAGGGTCAACAGTGTCATCATTGGATAATAATACAAATAATAGTGTGCTAAAGATTAATTTCTTAATATCTGTATAAACTCCTAAATAAACAGTGAAAATGAGTGATATATATAGATACTAATGCCGCGTACACACGAGCGGACTTTACGGCAGACTTTGCCCGGCGGACAGGATTTCGTCGGACAATTCGATCGTGTGTGGGCTCCAGCGGACTTTGTTTTCTCAAGAAAAAATCTATCTGACGGACTCGAGTCCAGTCGAAAAGTCCGCTCGTCTGTATGCTAGTCCGACGGACAAAATGCCAAGCTAGGGCAGCTATTTGCTACTGGTTATGAACTTCCTTATTTTAGTCCGGTCATACGTCATCACGTACGAATTCGATGGACTTTGGTTGATTGTGTGTAGGCAAGTCCGTTCATTCAGAAAGTCCGTTGTAAAGTCTGTCGAAAAGTCAGTCGAAAAGTCCGCCGGCAAAGTCTGCTCGTGTGTACGCGGCATAAGTGATAAATAATATATAAACAGCAATAGGCATATTAAAAAAACTTTCAATATATGCTCTTAGTTAATCAGCTGTGATAGGTCATGGTGCATTCTCCTACACTATAATGGATATAGCCAGAGTCAATGTAATACCCAAAGAGTATGTATATAAAACCAAACCAATTCCTGGATGTACTAAAATCACTCTCACTCTCAGCGGGTTACACAGCCTGGGTCACGCTGCTGCCGACTCCCGCTCTACCACTTCAATCCTCCGGTTTAAGATGTTAACCCCCTACTGTGAACATCTTTTGTACTTCTTCCATTGTTTCCTCCTTTTCTTCCTCTTCCTGTTCTAAGTGCTGCTGTGCTTCCAACTCTATTAAATCTTCATTACTTAGCTCTCCCTTAACAAATTCCACTAATGTCCTGTACACACGGTCGGATTTTCTGACAGAAAATGTGTGATAGGACCTTGTTGTAGGAAATTCTGACCATGTGTAGGCTCCATCACACATTTTCCATCGGATTTTCCGACACACAACGTTTGAGAGCAGGATATAAAATTTTCCGACAACAAAATCCGTTGTCGGAAATTCCGATCGTGTGTACACAAATCCGACGGACAAAGTGCCACGCATGCTCAGGATAAATAAAGAGATGAAAGCTATTGGCCACTGCCCCGTTTATAGTCCCGACGTACGTGTTTTACGTCACCGCGTTTCGAACGATCGGATTTTCCGACAACTTTGTGTGACCGTGTGTATGCAAGACAAGTTTGAGCCAACATCCGTCGGAAAAAATCCTAGGATTTTGTTGTCGGAATGTCCGAACAAAGTCTGACCGTGTGTACAGGGCATTACTCTTTAAAATCTGTCACTTCAACATCTAAGTCAAGCATGTTAGCAAGTTGCACACTTTTTTGATTTATAACCTCAACATCTGTTTCATCAAACTATTCACTATTGTTCACAAAACTCTTACAGCATTTTTTTTTTTTTCATATACCCTGCACACAGTTTTCTGCTACTCCCTCCCAAGCTGATGCAATGTTTTTTATGCAGTATAAAATTTTGTAAGCTTTCCAAAAATCACAAAGGATAACTTCATCATTTTCAGTTTCTGTTACAGCTTTGGAAAAGGTGGTGTGCAAATAGTAGGCCTTGAATGTTGCTATTGCACCCTGGGTTTGAGGATAGCAGTTGTGTTTTTAGGCAGATACACAACTTTTATGTCTGGATGTAGGTCATCAAGATGCTGGGGGTGGCCTGGGGCATTATCAAGCACGAAGATAATTTTAAAGAAAACACCCTTTTGCTGGCAATAACGCTTGACCAAGGGTATGAAACAGTTGATGAACCAGTCATCAAATAATGCTTGTGTCATCCATGCTTTGTTATTTGCATGATAATAAACAGGCAGTGTGTGCTTACTAACCTGCTTCAATGCACGTGGGTTCTGCGAACGATAGATGAGGAGAGGCTTTAACTTGTTAACTTGCTTTAACAATGTGACCCTGTCTTTAAAAGCCTTAAAAATTGGGCATTGTTTTAACTTCTTTGTGTATGTAGGACCTTTCGGGCATTTTTTTCCAAAAAAGTCCAGTTTCAGCCATGTTAAATATCTGCTCTGGACAGTAGCCACCTTTTTCGATGGTTTTATCAAATTCAACCACAATTTTTTCTGCTGCTTCCACATCTGCACTTACAGCCTCCCCACTGATACGCCGATTATGGAGGTCCCACGAAATCTCACACGAAACCTTTGAAACCATCCAAGGCTTGCTGGAAATGTTTCAGTCGATTCTTATCCTTTGTGCAGTTTCAAATTCTCAAAAATACTGTCTGCTTTGGTTTGAATCAATAAAAGACTCATTGGTATTCTTTTTTCTATTTGGTCGTCAATCCATACTGCCAGCAATTTCTCCATTTCATGAATGAGGCCTTTCCACTGCCTAGTTATTATGGCTTGGTATCCTGTCGATGCTTTTACTGCCTCTTTCACTTTATCCTTATCCTTTTGGATTGTTGAAATGGTAGAATGTGCAAGTTCCAATTCACTTGCTAGTTCTTTAACTTTCTTGCAAGCCTCATAGTCCTTAACGATCTTAATTTTCATATCAAGATCAATAGCTTTTCTTTTTTTCTGAGCACTTTCTGCAGGTCCAAGCATGCTTTTTCTTTTGCTGACATGGTGTGGGCAATACCTGTACAGTACAAGCACACATTACATTACAGTACTATACATAAACACATAAAACAGTACAGTATAAAGACATAAAACAGTGCTGTATACAGTAAAGACATAAGATATAAAACAGAACAGTATAAAGAACACTGGAAGGGGCCTTTAGATGAACCGAGTACAGTACAGTACAGTACATACCTGTAAAACAGCAGGCCGGGAATGAGAACAAGGCTGATGCAGAGTGATGATATGAGGTACTGTGCATGGGTCGGGAGAGCTGGTCATAAGTCAGAGTGTTCGCGGGTCAGGAGAGCTGGTTGTAAGTCCGAGCAGTCGTCCTGTGTGGGTCGGGAGAGCTGGTCGTAACTCTGAGCAGTCATTAAACAGGTAAGTCGTTAAACGAGGAGTATCTGTATATGGAGTTTGAGATTTTTTGTCCCAAAACACTACGCACTTGTACTAATGTATGTGTTGCATTTCGATGGGGCATGCAGAGCCATTGCCCACTCCACCAGTCCAGGGCTTTGCTGTGTAGCAAAGCTGTGTAAATCTCAGAACTGAGAAGAAAGAAAAACACTTTGGCAGGTAAAACAGTTCCCTTATACTGTATGTATTTCATCTGTAAATTTTCCGTTTTGCCTGGAGGACATTTTAAGTCACAGAGACAAGAAGACCTGGGAATATTTGTTCATGACATGTGATGCTCTGAAAGCAGAAATTAACTTGTTACTTAGTTTTATGTCTTTTTTATGACATTTAAGAGGTCCATGTAGACGGATCATGTAAGGTCATTATCACCTCCTAGGACCAGACATTGAACAGAATACAAAAAGTTTTAAAGCCCAACTCAAAAAGTTTTTCCTTGCAGTGGGGCTGTGCCATCAAACCCACAACAGTAGCAAAAAAACAAAAAAAAAAACAAAGGAATTTGGAGATTTGGAGGAGGCTGAGAGCAATAGAAGTTCATTTTTGGGTAAAGAATATATACCTGATTATGATTTTTTTTTAAACAAGAGTTTTGTGTCACTTAAATGCTCTAAATTAATAAATGTAATTACTTTGATCCATTGCTTGTGTTTTCTTAATCAGCAATTGGACTTTTATGTTTTATTTTGAGTAACTCATGAAACAAATGATCATATGTTTTATATATAACTTTTTACATCATGTGTGATATCTTGGCTTTAAGAAAAGACGTGTATTTCTGAGTTGACCTTAAGGCCCTTTTCACATGGGGCAGATTCCAGTGCGACCGTTGTCCATTTACACCAGACTGCCCTCTTATCCGATTCAACTAGACAAAGGGGGACGGATCCCCTTCTGCTTTTTTTAGTGAACCAGATTGGATCGGAGGTAGGCGGGTGTAAACGGACATCTGCCAGTCCATAGCGGTGAATGGAGGGTCCAGTCAGGTCCATCTGAAAAACTGACAGGCAAACCTGATCAGACCCTTCTTGTGAATGGGGCCTTATAGCTCTCCCAGTTGTTTCATGCCAAATTACTCAGACCCATCTCCTCCTCTATGGTACACAGCATATACACTAACAATTCTTTGGTTCAATATATGAACTAGGCGGGATCTCTGAGTAGGATCTCAGGCAGCGCCAGATTTATAAGGGGGCAAAAAGGGGCAACTGACCCACGTCCCCTTGACAGAAGGTAGTATCAATATTCCCATCTTTCCTGGATAAGGCCTTAGGAGTAGTGGGTGCTGCAGCAACAACCAGCTGGAATTGGAGATATCACAGATTAAAAGCACATATTCGCTAGCATACCACGGATCGTCAGTTACATTCAAATCTTTGTGGAAGGATGATCACATCACTGAAGACACAGTGCAACATTTCGGAGCTGGGCAGGACCCCTTCATCAGGCATGTGATCTATCACATGCCTAACGAAGGGGTCCTGCCTCGCTCTGAAACATTGCAGTATGTCTTCTGTGATACGATTAATCTTCCACAAAGATCTGAATGTAATGTGGCGAATGTGTGCACTTGACCCTTGACAAAAGGGGCATCCCTCTATACAAAAATAATATAAAAACAATATTTTAAAAAAATGATATTAAATACTAATAAATAAAAAATAAAATTCTATAAAATATATAATAAAAAATGACTTTCTTTTAATAAATGTATCTTGTGAAGTATTATTTTGCCTGTCATCATCTGTAAAAGATTTTACTCTGGACTTGTATATTGTATCTTTTTTAAAAAATAATTTTGTCAGCTCAAGCAAAGCACACATAGAGTGCTTACACTCTTAACCTACCTGACGGTATTCCCGAGAGTAGCTCAGGATGGATTTTCAGTAACAAAAGCAGTAACCCCGAGCTACACTTAGGATTGCATCGCAGGATCCAGAATACTTACCTTGTTCCCAGGATCCTGCAATGTCCTTACCGCTCTGTGTGCAAGCCGTCCTCCGCCGGATCTATTACAGTGCTAGGCTCCGTTCCCTGCTAGCATTGCGACGCGCAGGGACGGAGAATGGCGCCAAATTCAAAAAGTAAAAAACACACACTGTAATCTTCCATATTACATTACTGTATCAATTTATGTCACCTCCCTTTTGTCCCTAGTGGTTTGTCGAGTGCCCTGCATGCAGTTTTATATTATAAATACTGTTCTTTCTGCCTGGAAACTGGAGATTGTCCATAGCAACCAAAACTGTCCCTTTACGTCAAAAGTGGTTTTAGACCAGCTAGAAAATAGAGATAATAAATTAGAATCATTTGCAGAATTGAGCGATAGTGATTTGTGGGGAAATCAAACACTGAAAGTAATGACAGCGACAATTCTGCAACTGAGCAAATTTCAGTGTTTTTGATTTGATTACATTATTGAATAATTTTTATTATTATTATATTGTTATTTGTTATAATTATTTATAGTTATTTATTATATTATAATTTATGATTTAGTGTTTCAAACTTTATCATACCCGGAATATCTACTAGACTCTTGTTTGGGCAGATTTAAGTGTGTTATACCTAATGCCGCGTACACACGACTCGTTTTGCCGTCGGAATAAACTTCGAAGGTTTCTCCGACGGAACTCTGACGGAATTCCATTCAAGCGGTTTTGCCTACACACGGTCAACTCAAAGTCTGACCAAAGTCCAACTTTCCAGAACGCGGTGACGTACAACACTTACGACGGGACTAGAAAAAGAAAGTTCAATAGCCAGTAGCCAATAGCTTCCGTCTCGTACTTGCTTCAGAGCATGCGTCGTTTTTGGTTGGAACAGCATACAGACGATCGGTTTTCCCGAGGAATTGGTTCCGTCGGAAATATTTAGAACATGTTCTATTTCTTGTCCGTCAGAATTTTCGAAAAAGAAAAGTCCGATGAGGCCTACACAATGAAAAGCTTCCGTCTGACTTTTTCTGTCGAACATTCCGCTCGTGTGTACGCGGCTTTAGAATTACAGGCCTACAATACAAAACACCAAGTTTCCAAAATAATTGTACCGCTTTCAGCATAAAAAATCTGACATAATCATACCGCCAGGGAGGTTAAGGAAGGTAGCCTATGACTGGATGTGTCTGTGCAAGATTGACCACAGAATGATGTTGTGTCATGCATCTTGAAAATGTAAGACTGTCATTGAGAATGTAAACCAACTCTGTATGAGGGGCCAAACCTGAAGTGCCCTGGGCCCCCAAGGTCTAAATCTGGCCCTGAACACAGCTGTCATCTGCCATCTGTGTAGAAGACAGGTGACAAATCTTTTTCTGACATGAGAAAAAATATAATATTTTGTGCACCTATCAAACAGATATAATAAAACACTTTGAATGGTATATTTAACAGATCCTAGTATTACTTTTAGGGTTTACTTACATTCTAATGATAACTGTGAAAATAATACTATTATGGCTGAAAATGAATGATGACCTTTTTGTTTACAAACCTAACTTCCATCATGAACAACTACAGAAATTACATTGATATTTAAATAAAAAGCCAGAATGTACTGCTAATGATAGCAATATATAGTCTGCTTTTCATGCACAGCTACCATTTTACTATACACATTATACCAGTGGCGGCCCGTAATGCAGGGTACAGGGGTGCCATCCCCCTAATCCATGCGTCCAGCCCCCTAATCTACATGCAGGGCACCAGACGCATTGATTCCAATGGGAATTTCTTTTTTTTTTTAGACGCATGTGATTAGAGCCAGAGGCTCTGATAGGCTTCAAAAAAGGGTGGGCTTGGGGCGCAGAGCACTACGCCCCGAGCACACCCAGTTGTGTGACAAAAGCAAATTGTCCTCAGACCCGTCACCCGATTGGCCGAGAGGAGAAGCGATCCTATTGGCAAACGTGGAGACGAAGGGAAGGAGGAGGCACCGGAGGACGAAGGAGATAAAGAGGAAGCCACTGTGAAGCATCAGAAGGAGGAGACACCACCTACCGCCCAGAGGAAGTGCTGCCGCGACCTAGATGGGGTAAGTGAAGGGGCTGGTGACTGACTGAGCAGGGGGATGCCTGTGACCCAACTGACCCGGGGGGTGGCATTGGGTGGAGTGTTTGTCGCCCCAACCAAAAAATATACCACCAGGCGCCACTGCATTATACTACTAAAAACAAAAGAGGGAATGGCTGCCTTTCAGTGGAACTGTAAGGTTTCTTGTGACTCCTTCTAAAAGCCATAGCACTCCTCTCCCATTCATTTTTATGCCTTAACTTATGTTCAGTTCTCCGGGGGGCTGAAAAAGTAGAAACAAAAAAAATGGTAATTTTTGGTAGCTAGCTAAATATGTTACTTTTGGATATTTGAGTAAATGTTTTTGTATTTTCAGTAAAGTAGCTCTGAAGCGATCAAGTGGTATAGATGAAACAGGTCAAGTGGTTTGGCACTTAGCATTATGTCTGCTACTGGCATGGATTATAACTGCCGCTGCACTCTTCAAAGGAATAAAATCCTCTGGAAAGGTAAATATTTTTATTGTGCTATTGACTCATATACTGACTTTATGGCTGCTGTCACATCAATCAGTTTTTGTTCAGTTGTTCAGTTAAAAGTGCATAAAAACCAGATCACTGTGAAAGGGGCACCAAACATGCATCAAAAATTCAGCTAGCAGGACTTTAACCACAACTGAAATGTACCTGACAGGTGTGAACAGTTACATAGGATTTAAAGGGATGCATTTTTCTTCTGCTTTTCTTCTTTTTTAACTGAAAAACTGATCAGTGTGAAAGGGCCCTTGGTCAATGGGAAGACATCAAAAACTGATCGGCGTGAATGGGAAGACATCAAAAACTGATCAGTGTGAATGGGAAGACATCAAAAACTGATCAGTGTGAATGGGAAGACATAAAAAAACTGATTGATCAGTGCAAAAGGGCCCTTGGTCAATGGGAAGGCTTTAAAAACTGATTAGTGTGAAAACAGCCTAACTGCAGGGAAAACTCTGCTAAACACCAGCATCCAAAATGTGATTTTAGTAACTACATTGACATCATATATAATTGTAGGTAAAACTTTGGCATGACATTATAGGATAAATTCTTAATCACAAACAAACCAGTGAAATTAGCACCACATCCCTAAATTGAATAGATATAGGAATAGTTGTGGGATTTTTAAGGTGCATGTACTAATAAATTGATCCAATGAAGTATATTAAAAAATATACATTTTATTTAAACAATGATTAAAGAATTGTCTAAAAACAATTCCACAACAAGTACAAAGTACAATCCTTATGGATACAGCAGATTTGACGGAGTTCTCAACATGTTTCGCCCTCGATCTTGGCTTTCTCAGGGGAGCTGTCCACTTGGAGCACAAGCCTTCTAATAAAGAAAATATACACATTGACATCAATACAAAGCATTTTTAAAACACCAAAAGCAGAAAATAAAAAAAACAGCAAAAACATAAAGAGATTGGATTTACATACATGAGCATATTCAACTCAAAGGTATCCCTACTCACCCCAGGATTTGAGACAAATCTATACACTACAGCGTAGTCAAAGAGTCTACAACCCCACAACAAGCCAAGGACTGCAGGTGACCATAGGAGGCATTTAGGGACCAGCTAAGAATAAATGAAAATTGAAAACGAAATACATAATAAAGAAATAAATTACATGGGAATAGTTATCTCCAAAGCAAAAACAAAGACTTACAAGAAATGGTCTTGCACAAAAACGCAGAACACTCAGGGACATAGAGTTTCCAAGGCAGGACATTCACATATGTAGCTACACAATCATACAAAGAAAGACTTCAAATGTATGCATTGATGTTAAAAAATCACCAGCATCTAAACATTCAAAACAAATGCTTCATACTGAAGCAAGTTTCCCCAAACAGCGGGGGACAAAGAAGGATGCTGTGCCAATACCATAAAATATATAGAAAGACTCTTATCCAAAAAACCAATACCTGATGTCCTGCAATAACGAACGTGTCTCTGTAGTTCCAGCAGTGTGTATTGGACGGAACAAGTGGCCTTAAATACCTCCCAGCCAGCCAGCAATCCGCACGGCCAGTAGGGATACCTTCGAGTTGAATATGCACATGTATATAAATCCAACCTCTTTGTGTTTTTTGCTGTTTTTTTATTTTCTGCTGTTGGTGTTTTAAAAATGCTTTGTATTGATATCAATGTATATATTTTTCTTTATTAGAAGGCTTATGCTCCAAGTGGGCAACATCCCCTGAGGAAGCCAAGATTGAGGGCGAAACATGTTGGGAACTCCATCAAATCTGCTGTATTCATACCAATTTTACTTTATGTACCTGTTGTGGAATTGTTTTTAGATTTTTTTTAATCATTGTGTAAATAAAATATATATATTTTAATATACTTTCTTGGATCAATGTATTAGTACATGCACCTTAATCCCACAACTATTCCTATATCTATTGCCATGACATTGGAATATCAAGACAGCTGAGTATTTATGAAAGCATGAAAATCCTTTGTGCTGGCACAGAGTATGAACATTAAAATCTGTTCATTGTAGATACATGGTTGAATATATAAGGATAGGATTTACAAATAGGATATTAAACTCAGCTCTAGAAAGACACTAGAAGGGAAATATACTCTCTCAGGTTTTTATTGTTGTCTGACTACGTTTGGTAGAACCCAACCCCTTCCTTTCTCTTTGACACCAGGACCAAAAGGAGGGGACAACTGTCACCAGAACAGGGAGACATACATATTGATTCAATAAAAGATCTATCCTTTCCTCATTAGCGAACATTCCCATCACCTCCATCAGTCACCAGTAGGCACACAGACAGCAATGCAAAAGCCATATAAACCCAATGGAGTCTCAAACCCTTCCCTGTTCTATCAAAAATGTAAAAATTAGTCTTGTCTGGGCTTCATTGGAAGATTTGTCATACATGTTTCCTTTTGTTACTTTGTTCTTTTGGTACTTTGGCAAAATCTTTTACAATTTAACTTTAAAGAACAACTTAAAGGGGTTTTTCTGTGTCAATGGACGCAGCAGTAGGCCTCAGGAGTGCCCCCATGGAATGTGGCTCTCCATGGGGGCACTCAAGAAGAGGAAAAGCCAGGAGAGCCACGGGGAACCCCAGAAAAGGAGGATCGGGGCCACTCTGTGCAAAACCCTTGCACAGAGGAGGTAAGTATGACATGTTTGTTATTAAAAAAAAAAGACTAAGCTTTACGATCACCTAAACCTTCAGTTTAAATCAGCTGAATACATTTGGCTACATCAAAACAAACAATGTTCAATGTCTTACTGAAAGCAGCCACAACCTGTGAGGAAAAATCTGCCCCTGCCAGCATGCTTTGGAGAAGGGCCTTTGTTCTCTGAGTGCAAGCAGTGGTCCCTCTGCAAACACATCCTGTGTTGAATCAGACCTACTGTATAGCTCTACATTTTATTACACCTTATTTAAAGTCTCTCTAATCCCAGATCATGAAAAACTTTCAATAAATGATGTATAAATGTACTCAGTCTGTATTCTGAAAAAAACCTGGTTGATCCTGCTGCTTTCTATCTCCGTCTTCTGTCTATTTCCCCAATTAAGCTAGGGATTTTGCAGTTGTGGTGGCAACTCTGCACATGCTCAGTTTTCAGAGAGTTTGTATGCTGATCATTTCCTTCATATAACATCTGAGCAGCCCATATGACTATAGGGTCACACATGTGGGCGTATACACAGTGGTAAATGACAGCCCACTCCCTCCCTCCGCCTCCATGTCCACTAACCATCCCACTCCATGTTATTGCCCAAAAAATATTAATAAAGATTTGATTTAAAATATATATTTGTATAGCAATTTAAACAGTTTGTTCATATTAATTATTTATTTGTACTCTGTATTCCAGAAGCTGTATATTTATTTTGAACATGTGACAAGCAGTCAGGGCTGGTGCAAGGATTTTTGACACCCTAGGCAAAACCTCATTTTGCCACCCCCCTTGGCTCCACCCCTGACTCCACCCCCTTTTCCTTACTCCACCTTTTTAATGAAGCGCCCATTAAATGCAGCCCACCAGCACCCATCAATTGCAGCCCACCAGTGCCTATCAAATGCAACCTACCAGCCAGTAGTGTATTTAGGTTTTGTGCTGCCCTAGGCCTGACTAAACTCGTGCACCCCCTAATTTAAATATGACCCACCCCTTCCTGTCAAGACCAGCCCCCTTGCTGTTTAAGACCCGCCCTGAAATCTTCGAGTGGGGACACTAGTTCTGAGGGCCTGGGGGGGAGGCAATAGATTGCCTTAATTTGCATAGATTTCCTCTGCCTTCCTGTTTGGCCATGGGGCAGCAAGTGAAGGGAAATCTCTGCAATGGGACAGGGATGGTAAAAAATAAACTGACAGGGGTTATAACCCTCCCTTACTCTACTCTAAAATAGTGTTGCTTATAGTGCTACTTTAAGCACAAATTTCTGATAATTTTATGGAGAGGACTAAGAAGATATAACCATGCCAGTGGTGCAGCAGAAAACATATAGCACAGTGAGGAAGGTTTGTGGTCCAGGATGAGCGGACAGTCAAAATTAGAAGCGGCACCCCCCCACAGTTGCGGAATGCCAGCCGTCCGCATACTGGAAGCAGTGAGGCCACTTTATGGGGGCGCTAGATTAATTTGCCCCTCAGCCCAGTGCGCCCCATAAGACTGGTGCTACACAAACGTGTAGCGCAAGCCGGCGGGGACTCTTTCCGTGCTGCCCCCTGCAAAGTGCTGCCCTAGGCCTGGGCCTTGTCGGCCTAGGCCAGGATAGAGTGTTACTACCAGCGCCCATCAATGCAGCCTACCAGCGCCCATCAAAGAATGTTTGCTTGCTTCCATTCATTTCGGACACAGTCCTCCTTCGCCGCTGTGCCTCTGCCACTATGGACGAATGGAGTGGTGGCTGCCTGCTGATGCTGAGACTTAGTTGCTTACTGCAAAGAAAAGAGAGTAGGAACACCAGTGGCTGGGTGCCCTAGGCAGCAGTGCGCCCTAGGCGGCTGCCTAGTTTGCCTAGTGGTAGCACCGACCCTGCCAGCAGTAGAGTACTAGAAGCTCCTCCTGCTTATGTTTCCCTGCAGACATGCTGGGAAAGATCTGGGTCATGTGACAGCTGTATATCGATTAGGAAAAAGTTACATATAGTGAGGGAAAAAAATCCCTTACTGATTTTGTATGTTTGCCCACTGACTATAATTTTATTGTTAGGTTTATTTTAACAGTGAGAGACAGAATAACAACAAAAATATCCAGAAAAATGCATTTAAAAAAAAGTTATAAATTAATTTGCAATTTAATGACTAAGTATTTGATCCCCTATCAATCAGCAAGATTTCTGGCTCCCAGGTGTCTTCTATACAGCTAACCAGCTGAGATTAGGAGCACTGTCTTAAAGCTTGTTACCTGTATAAAACACACCTGTCCACAGAGGCAATCAATCAATCAGATTCCAATCTCTCCACCATGGCCAAGACCAAAGAGCTGTCCAAGGATGTCAGGGACAAAATTGTAGACCTACACAAGGCTGGAATGGGCTACAAGACCAGCGCTAAGCAGCTTGTTGAGAGGGCAACAACAGTTGGTGCGATTATTTGCAAATGGAAGAAACACAAAATAACTGTCAATCTCCCTCGGTCTGGGGTTTGTGCAAGATCTCACCTTGTGGAGTTTCAATGATCATGAGAACAGTGAGGAATCAGCCCAGAACTACAAGGGAGAAAATTGTCAATGTTCTCAATGTAGCTGGGACCATAGTCACCAAGAAAACAATTGGTAACACACTACGCAATGAAGGACTGAAATCCTGCAGCGCCCGCAAGGTCACCCTGCAGAAGGGAGCACATGTACAGGCCCATCTGAGGTTTGCTACTAAACATCTGAATGATTCAGAGGAGAACTGGGTGAATGTGTTGTGGTCAGATAAAACCAAAATTGAGCTCTTTGGCATCAACTCAACTCGCTGTGTTTGGAGGAGGAGGAATGCTGCCTATGACCCCAAGAACACCATCCCCACTGTCAAACATGGAGCTGGAAAAATTATGCTTTGGGGGGTGTTTTTCTGCTAAGGGGACAGGACAACTTTATTACATCAAAGGGACGATGGACAGGGGCCATGTACCATCAAATCTTGGGAGAGAACTGCCTTCCCTCAGCCAGGGTGTTGAAAATGGGTCATGGATGGGTATTCCAGAATGATAATGACCCAAAACACATGGCCAAGGCAACAAAGGACTGGCTCAAGAAGAAGCACATTAAGGTCCTGGATTGGCCTAGCCAGTCTCCAGTCCTTAATCGCATAGAAGATATGTGGAGGGAGCTGAAGGTTTGAGTTACCAAAGATCAGCCTCAAAACCTTAATGACTTGGAGAGGATCTGCAAAGAGGAGTGGGACAAAATCCCTCCTGAGATGTGTGGAAACCTGGTAGCCAACTACAAGAAACGTCTGACCTCTGTGATTGCCAACAAGGGTTTTGCCACCAAGTACTAAGTCACGTTTTGTGAAGGAGTGAGAGACAGAATAGAAACAAATATATTCAGAAAAATGCATTTCAAAAAAGTTATAAATTGATTTGCATTTTAATGAGTGAAATAGGTATTTTTCTGAATATATTTGTTTCTATTCTGTCTCTCACTGAATAAACCTACCACTAAAATTATAGACTGATCATTTCTTTGTCAGTGAACAAACATACAAAATCAGCAGGGGATCAAATATTTTTTTCCCTCACTGTGGATGTTTTTTTTAGTAATGACAGTGGCATCATCCACATACAGAAATAGAAGGGGCAATGTAAATTAAACCGTGTGTGTTTAGCATCACTTTAAGTCTATTCTTGCTGATGATTGGAGAGCTCTGGTTCTGATTCAGCGGTGGTGTGTTGGACTTCTGCATAGAGACTGTTGCTTCCACCAAGAGAGCACACAGGCTTTGCAGGTTGTATTTGCTTTCATAAGAAAACAAACTGTAAAACTTTGAACACCATTTGTTTTAACCCACCAGAAATGTGTTTTGCTGATTTAAACTAAAAGTTCAGTTATGTTTAAATGTGCTATATAAATATTACTGCTCTGTAATGCAAACAGAATAGCACATCTGAGAAACATTAGAGAAGGAACTGGCAGCATCTTTATTCAGACCATAAGAAGGCAAAATACATGTTTTTTTTGTCCTATACCCAGTGGACACAGACATTCACAGAGATCTGGTACATAAAGTCCTTCTGTGCCACATCATCAGACAAGAACATGGCATAAAAATAAATTTGGGTGGGTTGTACTTGTGCAATAAACATAACAAAATCAGGACAGTGTTTATGATGTACTGACGGAGGTTGTGAATTTTTTGCACCTATCAAAACCATATATTCCATATTGAAATAGGTACAGAAAAGGCACTCCATGTGAATTGTTTGTTCTGACATGATCCACCCCATCAGATACCAACTAGCTACAAGCATATCCTCCCTAGTTAAATGTCAGGTAGGTTCACCTTTTTTTTCCTGGTTTACTGCAGGAGCATGGAGGTTGTAGCTGATCCTCCAAAATATTCACTGAGCCCTAGGCTCCTGCCTATTTTGCTTTTTGAGTGATCCAGCTCTGGATAGTATCACTGTGCTCTGCACTATGTCTTCAAAATGTTTGGATAAACACTGCAATTTTTTTTAACACTACAAAATCCATCTTTGACACTAAGAGCAAAGGTCTCACTGGTAAACACAGAGAAGTTAATTTTAGCACATCGGTTTTCCTATGTAAATTCCTTTTGAGAACTGAAAATAGTCAAAAAGGCTTTTATTACATCACTTTTCGTCACCATATTTTCTCATTAGTATTAATCTGAAAGTATTGATTGCCATGATAAGATAGTATTTATTGTTGAGACAAGGAAAAAAGAGCAATAATGGGACTTTAAATGAGGATAGTGGGGCCGTTCTATACCCCTCCTCCATCCCGGTTCAAAAATAAAGTAAAAAGGGAGAACAGGTGCGGGACTTTAAAAGAGGCACACGGGAGCAAAAGTATAAATTGAATAAAATAGCGGTTTTTAATAATATTCATACAAAAATTAATATATTCACATACTTAGGCACATAGATCTATAATGATAATTTGTATTCCAGCATAAAATACATTCCAACAAGGACTTCAAAAAGGCATAAACCTCCTAGTGATAGATTCAATATGGGGACAAACAGAGTATATAATACGAAGATTCAGAGTAAATAAAAGGATAATTAATAAATTAGAATTGGGTTGAAAAAATGTATTCGTTAGTAATGCGACCGTGTGCCTCCATCCCTAATTATTTGATTAAGACAAGGAAAAAAGAGCAATAATGGGACTTTAAATGAGGATAGTGGGGCCGTTCTAAACCCCCTCCTCCATCCCGGTTTAATAATAAAGTAAAAAGGGAGAACAGGTGCGGGACTTTAAATGAGGCACACCGGAGCAAAAGTATAAATTGAATAAAATAGCGGTTTTTAATAATATTCATACAAAAATTCATATATTCTCATACTTAGGCACATAGATCTATAATGATAATTTGTATTCCAGCATAAAATACATTCCAACAAGGACTTCTTTATCAAGCAGGATGAGGGCATTAATATAGGGGAAAATACTAATAAATGAATATGTGACACTGAAAGTGTCACTAGAAAAATTATAACAGAATCACAATACAATGAAATTGGAATGGCCATAGATAGTTGGTAATTGTGTACACATAACGGTAGTTGTAAGCTCTACGTGTTTCGGGACCTTGTAGTCACTCATCAGGAGCAGAACCGTGGTGAGCACCTATGAATATGGGAAACAGCAGTATTTAAATAGTTTAAAAAACAAGTGGGCAAATGCAAAACATTTTAATCCCACATTATTACATTAAAACCACAAACTTACAATTATATCTGCGCAATAGCTCCAATAGTTCCAATTTCATCGTATTGTGATTCTGTTATATTTTTTCTAGTGACACTTACAGTGTCACATATTCATTTATTAGTATTTTCCCCTATATCAATGCCCTCATCCTGCTTGATAAAGAAGTCCTTGTTGGAATGTATTTTATGCTGGAATACAAATTATCATTATAGAGCTATGTGCCTAAGTATGTGAATATATGAATTTTTGTATGAATATTATTAAAAAACGCTATTTTATTCAATTTATACTTTTTCTCCTGTGTGCCTCATTTAAAGTCCCGCACCTGTTCTCCCTTTTTACTTTATTATTTATTGTTGAGATTAGAAGTGAGCTTGGGAGTGTTGGATACACCCACGTAGGTGAGGCCACCAGGTAGCTGTCACTTGTAATGGGCCAATCATTTGCACTAAGGCCTTCCCCACCCTGCAGCTATACCTATGCAAGGGATGTGTATACATGCGGCTCTGTGGTGAAAATAATCTTGGCTGCAAATGATTTTCCTATGACAGGCAGTGTTGCCAACCTCCCGCAGCATTTTTTTCTGACAAAACATAGAAATTTTACTGACGGAGCACATTTTTAACTGACAAGCTGAACTTTTACAGGAACTCCTATTAAAAGCTAAGACAATCAATATTTAACCACTTTCCGACCGGCTCACGCTGATATATGGCGGCAGAGGGCCACCGTTGCATGAATCACCAAACCCGTACGGTGGCTCCTTTAAGAGCCATAGCAGGCACACGCCCACTGCACAGAGGGGGACAAGATGCGAATGGCCAGCAGCCACCTGCGATTGCAGGCACGAGAGCCAGAATGGGGATTTGTGTGTGTAAACACACAAATCCCTGTTCTGACAGGGGTGGAGAGACAGATCGTCTGTTCCTACTAAGTAGGAACAGCGATCTGGCTCCTCCTCTAGTCAGTCCCATCCCCTCACAGTTACAAACACACCTAGGGAACACACTTAACCCCTTGATTGCCCCCTAGTGTTAACCCCCTTCCCTGCCAGTGACATTTATACAGTAATCACTACATTTTTATACTACTGATTGCTGTATAAATGTCAGTGGTCCCAAAAAAGTGTCAAAAGTGTCCGATCTGTCCGCCGCAATGTTGCAGTCCCACTGAAAATTGCAGATCACTGCCATTACTAGTAAAAAAATAAAAACATTAAAAACATGCCAGAAATGTATCACCTTTTTTTGTAGACGCTATAACTTTTGCCCAATCCAATCAATATATGCTTATTGCGATTTTTTTTACCAAAAATATGTAGAAGAATACATATTGGCCTAAACTGCTAAGGAAATTATTTTCTTTACTTTTTTTGTGGGGATATTTATTATAGCAAAAAGTAAAAAATATATATATTTTTCAAAATTGTCACTCTTCTTTTGTTTATAGAGCAAAAAATAAAAACCGCAGAGATGAGCAAATACCCCCAAAAGAAAGCTCTATTTGTGGGAAAAAAGGACAGCAATTTTGTCTCGGTGCAATGTAGCACGACCGCGCAATTGTCAGTTAAAGCGACGCAGTGCTTTATCACAAAAAATGGCCTGGTCATTAAGGGGGAAAATCCTTCTGGGGCTGAAGTGGTTAAGCAGTATAGACACAATATGGAAACACTGAAAATACCCATAACAAGAAATTTGTCTGGTTTATACCTAGAAAGTTAACACAGCATGACAAAATATCAGTCCCTTATATTTACAAACAGCTGTATAAAATCACAGATCACAGATTTTTACAAACTGTCCATAAATTAACAGTTAGCAGCCCTGATTACAGATGACAGCTTCCCAGCAGGCTTGGTCGCATTGGTTTGGAAGTGCATCCAAACATTCCAAGCTCATCAGTAGTCATGATAGTATACATTTTGCCTGAAGATAACCTGTCATTAGAAACATGGGAGCTGCTGTTGACCTTTAGTGCTCAAATCGCTAGTAGCGCTATTAGTGATTTGAGCACTATATTACTCGATATATAATAACATGCAGCGCTTGATAAAAGTAGGACTATATAACATAATATGGAAATGTCCTTAGGAGGAACCAGCAAAAAAAGAAGGGATATCCCAGCACCTGCTTCAGTGTGACAGCAGGAACCACACAACACCACTGTGATCAGGCAATTTCCCTTACTGGAAGGAGTGGACCCTCAAATTATAGAGTGGTCAAACTCATTTGGTAGCCATCAGATGGAATCCTCAATCCAAAGGAAATGTGACCAAATCAGATGGAAAACTCCAACAGGTGTTAGGGAGCCGGTACCCTAAGGACAACTGTGTAGACCTCCAATGGCCAGCACCAAAGCATACATCCTCATCCAATGCTAGTATGGATCACCTCACAAAGGTATTAAAATTACCACAGTGCAATATGTTTTTAAAATCAACAGTATCTTTATTAAAAATGCACATTTGCGTGTATATCAAATAATCAGTGCTTCACATAAACAATCAAAATGATCACGGTGGCTGGCGTGCTTGCATGAGTTGTCACGCTGTGGTAAAGATGGCTGCAAAACGTATAAAAAAAGTGAAGAAACTTTTTGAAGAACCCTAGTTTTTAGGTTTGCTGTGCAAATAGGAACTCCATAACAAACGTATAGTTGGGTTTTCTCAAATATGACTGCAAAAATGGAAATACACAGTAAAGATATTTTGTTTTGTGATGGTTTTTGTTTCAATATTAAAATATTTCCTGCAGTGCTTTGTGGTCTGATGAAAAATAAAATTATAGTAATAAATAAGTAAAGCTGTAACAACTGTTTTTCAGGTGGTGTATTTCACAGCCTTGTTTCCATATGTAGTCCTCATCATACTTCTTATTAGAGGAGTCACATTGGAGGGAGCAAGGGATGGCATTGAATACTTTATTGGACAACAATCTGATATTTCAAAGCTTTACAATGGTGAAGTAAGTGTTTTGATTGTCTTTCCAGTCCCCCAAAGGAGTTCAATCTAACGTTCCTTCCATATTTATGCACAACCTAGGGTCAATTTTCAAAGGAAGTCAATTAAACTATCAGTATGGTTTTTTGCATTATGGGAGGAAACCAGGGAACTCAGAAGACATCAATGAAAACTAGGACAAAGCTACACTGAGAGCAAACCATACAACTGTTATGGAGCCCACCACTGTGCATTTGGCAAATACATTTGTATTCACTAAATGTATATAAACGCTAATAACCTCTATACAATTAGTACAAAGACAAATAGAATAATGTAACTGTGTGTAAAATAACTTATAAGACTATATTTCTACTGATAATGGATGTTACAGCTGAAAAAAGTCCTTGCTCCCATGATGCAATGCAAGCCTATGGGCCAGCTTCACACTTTTGGGTTGTGGTAACGTGTGCCATAAGGCACATAACATGTATTGCTGCATTGCAGAGCCATTTTTTTTTTTAATGACACCGCAACACACCTCCTTGTAGTGTGTTGCCATGTGTTGTGTTGCAAGAAAGAGGCATCTTAGGCATGTTAGGGTGCACTGACAGCCCATTCACTTTGAATAGGCTACCTTAATGCAACGCATGGTAATGCTTGTTAGCGCACTTGCAGTAAAGCACTGCAAAAATGTAAAGGGTCCTTAGTATTTTGCTGAGTGTAAAATTGTCACCAAGACAGAAGGTAATGTAAAATCCGAGGTTTTACGATTGTCACCAGAAAAGGAGGAAAGTGATACCTGTTCTGATGGCATTTATCTACAAGGGGAGCTCCTCTCACTTTGTAGATATTTTCTCATATTTTCTGTTGTGCCTCCAATTTGAGAATGACAAGAAGCTTCTACAATGGGAAACAAGCATTATAACATAAACTGACAGTGGTTTTAGCTTTCCCCTACTCTATCCAAAAGTGAAAAAAATATTTAGGCTACACATAAACTAGAGTAAACTATATTTTCTTTCCAGTATATATTTAGAGAAATGATTGTGTAGCATCCACTTAAGATCACCTTCTTCCCTAATCTGGAAATCTAGGGAACCAATGGAAAGCAGCACCATCTATGGACAATCTTGCTTAAAGCAGTGTGGCTACAATTATCACATGGTTAATAGGACTGTCTAACAATTACATGTTTACTTTATCACATGTTAATTATTGTGAGAAGTTTATTGGGTTGTTTCTTACTACTAGCTACCTGTAGCTTCTGTGATTATTAACTGATACAATCCTAAAGACACATAGGGGAGATTTACTAAAACTGGTGCACTCTGGTGCATGAAGGTACAAAACCTTCTGTGTACAGCAGCCCCCCCCCCCCCCAATACTTACCTGACCCCCTCTCGATCTAGTGATGTCAACAAAAACCTTGCCTCTCTGAGGACTCACACTTCTGGTTGTCTTTTGGCCAATGGTTTTCGACTGCTGTCAGTCACAGCTAGTGAGCCAGTCAGGAGACAGAGAGGGTGGGGCCAAGCTGTGTGAATGGACACACAGAGCAGCAGCTCAGCATGAGTGCTCCCATAACAAGCTGCTTGCTCTGGGGGCAACTGGCAGGAGGAAGAGGTCAGGAGCGTGGGACCCCAGAAGTGGAGAATCAGGGCTGTTCCGTGCAAAACAACTGCACAGAGCAGGTAAGTATAACATGTTGGTTATTTTTTAAAATAAAAAACTAAACTTTAATATCACTTTAACACTAACATGGAAAGATAATATTGTTTTTAATAATAAACACCTTTCATTAAATAAATGATACTCCAGTTCCTGTTTATCTGTCATACTGATGCTTTTGCTTCCATACTTTCTGAGTTTTTGACCTGGAAAAGTATAACGAAAGATATTTTTCTTTCATTCGGTGCATGCTTGTTCTGGCACTACAACTCAGTAATATCAAATAGATATGCAACTAGCACTTTCAGAAAAAGGTCATCAGCTGCAACCCTATATTTTTCTCACGATAGGTCTAAAAAATACTAAAGTTTCTCTTTAAATCATTCTGATTGCTAAAGGTAGGGTTGACAGAAGCACATAAACTTCAGCATGTCAAGAAAGGGATAGCACTGACATCACTGACCAAATATCACTGATCTCACCTCCCTGCCCACTCTATGAAAAAGAAAAAGTTTAGAGACAATTTGAGTGATTTTGATAATTATCCTTTAAAATTAATACTGTTAGTTACTGTTACTGTTTAAGTGCTTTAAAAGTTTACTTTTCCTTTCTAGGTGTGGAGAGATGCCGCTACCCAACTATTTTATTCTCTTAGCACAGCTTGGGGAGGACTGATTGCTCTTTCATCCTATAACAAATTCCAAAACAACTGTTACTGGGACTCCATAGTGGTTTCCATTATAAACTGCCTGACCAGCATCCTTGCAGGATTTGCTATCTTCTCTATCCTTGGTCACATGGCCCTAGTGTCAGGCAAGAAGGTTCCTGATGTTGTGGATGAAGGTAATTCACGTTTATTTTAATTTCTGAAACTGATATTTTATCAGCAGTAAATGGATTTCCATGTAGCAGTCCCACCTTTTTTTTGGACTGGTATTTTTCTGGCAAGCGGTATATGAAAAAACAAAACAAAAAAAAACAAAAACATACACATGTTCTCAGTAATGTTGTGCCCTGCAGTTATTCCTTAATCACTTCAGCTATCAAACCGCACATGGCCCAGAATATTTTTTTCTCATAATAAGCGATAATAGGTCTTACTTAAAGCTCAATTGTAATTGTATTTATTTTTAAATTTTATTTTACTAGATCCCCAACCTCCCACAGCCTTACCTTCAAAAATAGGGATGGATCAAACGGACCCCTGTTCTGTTCGCACCAGAACTTTCGAACACTGCAAAAGTTCAGACCCGAATAACGAACCCCATTAAAGTCAATGGGACCCGAACATCATAAAATCAAAAGTGCCCATTTTAAAGGCTTATATGCAAGTAATTGGGCACATACAATGGTGATAGGGGTCCGGGTTATGCCCTGGGGGACATGTATCAGTAAAAAAAAAGTTGTGAAAGAAGTAGTGCAGTGTTTTTGGTTTTTAAAGTGAAAGCATAAAATTAACCAATCCTTCCAATATAGTGCCTGGGGGGTGGGGGGGGGGTCCCCTTAGTCTACCTGTAAACTGGCAGATCTGTACCATGTCTAGAATCTGCTGCAGCAATAATTGCATTTATAAAGCCAAAAAAATGAAATTTTCCCTGCAAGCTGCCTTTATTTTGCTCAGCAACAGCTGGGGAGCCTGTATGTATGATAAGGCCACAATGTAGTGCAATGGGAGCAAGATTAGAGATTTTTTGGATACATTCTGGTGTCACTTTGTATAGAAGTAACGGGTGCGTAAAAATTGGTCTTTGGGTGTCGGTGGCGCCTTCCCACCATAACCCTATAGAGGTAATCTTGAAGAAAGCAAGAATTGGCCTTGCTGTAAAAAATCGCAATGATATGCACCTGTCAAACAGGTGCAGAAAAATTGGCCATTGGGTCTCGGGGCGCCTTCCCACTGTAACCCTATAGAGGTGCTCTTGATGAAAGCAAAAAAAATTGCAATGATATGCACCTGTCAAACAAGTGCTGAAAAATTGGTCTTTGGGTGTTAATTGTGCCCATGAAACCTACACCAAAAACATTCTTCCAGATGAAATGATTGAACACCCTCAAAGCTAGGCAGGCTCGAAGTCCTGCAGAGATTCCACATGCCAAAAAGACTTAATCAGTGACATTGGCATCAGGGGCTTCATACCTGGTAATTCAGGACTGATTCATTTTTATAAAAGTCAAACGGTCCACGGAGTCTGTGGACAGATGCATGTTATGATCAGTAAGGAAACCTCCTGCAGCACTGAATGCCTGTTCTGAAAGCACACTGGATGCAGGGCAGGCCAACAACTCAATAGCATACTGGGCAAGTTCTGGCCAGTGGTCTATTCTCATGATCCAGTAAGTCAGTGGATTGTCAGCAGAAAGCTCTCCATCTCTGCTTTGGCCCCAAGCTAATCGCCCACCATGTGATGCAGACGCTGCTGATGGGATGTGGAAGCTGACAGCCCTGGGTGGCGAGGACTGAAAAAATTCCAAAATGCCTCACTTAGGCGGACGCCTTCTCCAACGCTCCTCTCTTGACAAAAGAGTCAAAACTAAGTTTTCCACAACACTGTAACCTACCGGAGTCAGGAAAAACATGCAATAAAATCCTCTTTAATGTGTCCTCAAGAGATTTTATCTTCTGCACTCTCTGTGGGGACGGGATAAGTTCTGAGACCTTCCCCTTATAACGGCGGTCAAGAAGGGTTGCCAACCAGTAATCATCCTTCTCCTTTATGCCACGTATTCTTGGGTACTTTCGCAGGTTTTGAAACATGAGGTTGCCCATGCGCCTCAAATTTGCTGAGGCTTGAGAAGCAGACTCCTCGGGGTCACTCTGGATGACAGCATCTGGAACTTC
The DNA here is from genome assembly GCF_042186555.1 of Aquarana catesbeiana. Lineage (NCBI taxonomy): Eukaryota > Metazoa > Chordata > Amphibia > Anura > Ranidae > Aquarana > Aquarana catesbeiana. Next base: position 108,777,263 of record NC_133332.1, on the reverse strand, counting down.
CTCCTCCTAGCCACATATTACTCTCAAGGGTCCTGGGATTGCAAAGCCATCGCTTAAAGATTGACGCATATCTTTCTCTTCTTTGAAGCCTATGAAAGTGCCAGAATCCTCCTCCTCATCCTCCTCCCCTCTCTCCTCTTGTGTGTTCTGTGACATAGAAATGATGGTGTCTGGATAAAGTGGGCCTTGAGAGGAAAGGAAGTCCTCCTCTTCCTCCTGCTGCTCTGCCTCCAGTGCCCTGTCCATAATGCCACACAGAGTCTGCTCCAGCAGGAACACAACAGGGATTGTGTCACTGATGCATGCACTGTCACGGCTCAGCATCCTTGTGGCCTCCTCAAATGGTGACAATACAGTGCATGCATCCTTAATGATCAGCCATTGGTGTGGGGAAAAATGGTGAGGTGGCCTGAGCCTGTCCTCAAGCCGTTGACGGCCCTCTGCTGCATGTATAGCTGCTGCAGCATTGACAAAGTCGAGTTCCACCTGGTGGGCGGTTACGGGAGGTGTTCCTGCTGAATTTCAGCCAACGGAACACTGGCTGTGTATGACCGCCTGAAATGGCTACATACAGACTCTTCTGGCCAGCTTTAGCACATCTTGCAACCCTGGGTACGTATTTAGGAAACGCTGTACCACCAAATTGAGGACATGTGCCAGGGATGGCACGTGTCAACTTTTCCTGTCTAAGGGTGGACAGGAGGTTTGAGCCATTATCGCACACCACCATTCCTGGCTCCAGTTCGGTGATGAGATGCTCAGCCGCAATAAGACATTTGAATTGTGTAAATGTTTCAAAGATGTCCGTACTTCTGTCAGTAGCGATCCCAGCCATGGTGGTTCCCAGACCACAACAGTCATTCCTGGGAACATTCAGCACGTAGAACGCCTGATTCTGGATAATCGATGCAATATAACCATGAAATGGACTAATCTTTCTGTGGGAACATTGAACACAATCATTCACGAACATTTGTATTCTACAGAATGATGTTCATACGTGTCTGAAGAAAAAAATGGCTTGGTTTGATCACTAAGGGCGTCCTGTTTCTCCAGGACAATGCACAAGCTCATACTGCTCACTGCACATTACAGCAACACAGCTGTAGGGTATTGCCACATCCCTTTACAGCCTGGACCTCGCTCCGAGTGATTTCCTACTGTTTGGACCCTTAACCACCTAAAATGCATTCTGCTACTCCTCCTGAGTATGGCGATACCACATGTGTGAGACTTTTACACATCCTGGCCACATACAAAGGCCCAACATTGAAGTAGCACCTTCAGGCGTTCTACATGCATAAATGCACATCTCATTTCTCAACCACCTATTACACTTTTGAAGGCCCCGGAGTACAAGGACAATGGAATAGCCCACAAAATGACCCCATTGCTTTGGAAAGCAAACCCCCCAATGTATAATCTATGAGGCATAATGAGTCTTTTGAACGGTTCATTTTTTTCCAGAAGTTTTTGAAAAATGTGGAAAAAAAATGAAACCGCATTTTTTACACAAAGTTGTCCATTTATAAGATATTTCCAACACATAGCAAATACATAGCAAAAATGACACCCCAAAATGCATTCTGCCACTCCTCCTGAGTATGGTGATACCACATGTGTGAGCCTTTTACACAGCCTGGCCACATACAGAGGCCCAACATCCAAGTAGCACCATCAGGCGTTCTAGGAGCATAAATTACATATATAATTACCTGGCAACCTATCATTTTTGAAGGCCTTTCATATTTCTAACACATAGCATGTACATACCAAGAACTACAATCCAAAATACATTCTATTGCGGAAAGGGTAAAAAAAAAAACATGTGCTTTTAGTAACCTGTGCTTTTAGTAGTGTCCACAGAGGAGAGCACTGATCCAGGCAGCAGGCAGGGATGTGCTTAGCGACAGCAATAGTAAGTATCCAGGCAGCAGGCAGGAATATTGTCTATAGTCAGCACAAGGATATTGACAGCACAGCACAGTCCATAGAAATTGTCCAGGCAGAGACAGCCAGCACAGCCAGCACAGCCATAATATTGGTCCTGGTACACTGTTACCTGCAGACACTCATTATTGTACCACTCTCCAGCCCTTAATAAACATACTGCCTCTTGCTACAGCTTGTTATTTGCATAGTCCAGGTAGCGGTGTGGTCTCTTCATGCGGCCGGCAGAGGCATGATGGCTGTAAGTCAGCAGCAGGCTGTGGGCCGCAATCAGGTAAGACCTGTGCACAGGGGCACAGGGGTAGAGGCTTCGACCCACCCAAATCTCTATGAAGCCTCCGGACTCCAGACCCCAGACCGGGAATTCCGAAACCCGGAGAAAAAAAAATAGTTTTCTCCACCCGAAAAACAATTCTGGAGCCCCTCACATATGTGAGACCCCTGTGTACTACAATAGCAGGGCAACATATCAGTCCAAGCGGTAGGCAAAAGCATAGTCCATAAAACAGACCAGGGTCAGTTCACGTGCAAGCAGTCCAAGCAGTAGGCAGAAGCGTAGTTGATAAAACAGGCCAGGGTCAGTTCACGTGGAAGCAGTCCAAACAGTAGGCAGAGGCATAGTCACAAAACAGGCCAGGGTCAGTTCATGTGGAAGCAGTCCAAACAGTAGGCAGAGGCATAGTCAAAAAACAGGCCTGGGTCAGTTCATGTGGAAGGCAGTGGCATGGTTATTTGGGGAAGCATGGAAAATGGTCAGCACAGATGATGAAAATGGGGAAATGGTTAAAAATATGGGCTAATATTTTAGGGATTTATGATAAATTTGGAAGCATTTACCAATGCAAAGGCCAGGTTGGGAGGGACACTGGGGACAATGGTAGCTGGTATCTCTTCAAATCCTCTTTTGCTGCACAGGCAACATTTTTTTTCCATCTTTGGCCTGCTTCAGATGGTGGAATGTTGTACGGGAAGTGGCGCTCATGAAGCCGGCTAACAGCATCAGAGCGAAGATCTTCTGGGGGGGGTCTTTGTTGATAGATAAGGGACGTGACAACTTCTTCTATGAATTTTAGGAAGGGGCAGGGTTTCATGGATTTGGTGTAAACTACGTAGGAATTATAAATGGCCAAATGGATGAGATAAATTGCTACCTTCTTGTACCAGAATCGGGACCTTCTTATTGACAAATAGGGCTGAATCATTTGATCATTGAAATCCACCCCCCACGTAGAGATTGTAATCTTGGACATATGTTGGCTTTTCAATGGGACCTTCATTTTTTTTTGAAGCCCCATGTTTATGGTGAGGCCCATAAACAATTTGAACTTCTCCAAATTTAGATCTCTCCACTCAAACGGACGGGCATATGATGGTTGGGGGTTGTTGGCAATATACTGCTGTGCATATAAATTTGTCTCATCCACAAAGAATTGCAGCAAAGTGTCGGGCAAAAACAGATAAAAGCAATTGATCTCTGTAAAATTTTGGGTGTTGGCCTGCACAGCTGGCTGTGCTGTGAAAGGGGGAATAATTGGTGATCCCGAGTCAGAAGGCAGCCATGTTGGGTTGGCAAGACCATCTGGCATGTATGTAGAGGCCCTGGCTCTTGGGGGACGTGACACTCCAGTAGTTGGGGGATTTTAATTTCCTGTGCTGGTACTCAGGCGTGATGCGGCAGCACTAGTACTGGGCCTGGGCATTTGTTCCTGGAGCCTATCAACGGCGGTATCGCTGGTACTGAGCATTTGTTCCCGGAGCCTATCGCTGGCTGCAGCACTGGTACTGGGCTGGGAATTTGTTCTCGGGGCCTACTGCTGGCGGAAGCGCTGGTACTGGGCCTGGGAATATAATCCTGGTTGTTGGTGGCTGCCTGGTTTCCAGAGTGCTGTGTCCTTTTAGGAGGGACCCATTCTTCCTCCGAATCATTTGCTGATTCACTATTCTCAATCGGTTCAAATGCCGAATTTGATTCAGAATCAGAATTGGAATCTGATGAGAACTCCCCGCTGCTCTCATCAGTTATGGAGAGAATCTGGAACGCCTCCTCACGAGTATAAAATCTTTTGGACATGACGCTGATGCCTGTGTGACAGGTGATGGTCACTGATGGGCTGTGCGATTGGTGGCAGGTGACGTTCACTGATAGGTGATGATGGTGTGATGGTCACTGATAGGTGACAGGTGATGGTCACTGATAGGTGACAGGCCACGGACGGGGACGGGTGATGGTCACTGACGGATGACGGGTAATGGTCACAGATGGGTGACAGGCCACGGTCACTGATGGGTGATGGGTGTACCACTGACAGTCACTGATTGGTGAAGTTTGATGGATGACAGGCTACGGTGACTGATGGGTGATGGGTGCACCGCTGACGGTCACTGATGGGTGACAGGGCACGGTCACTGATGGGTGACAGGTGCACCGCTGACGGTCACTGATGGGTGAAGGGTGATGGGTGACAGGTGACGGTCACTGATGGGTGACGGGTAATGGGTGACAGGTGATGGTCACTGATGGGTGACGGGTAATGGGTGACAGGTGATGGTCACTGATGGGTGACGGGTGCACCGCTAGCGGTCACTCATGGCAGTCTTATGTGACAGGTACACTTTATGGGATGACTGTGGTGACTGTTGGGTGACAGATGACAATGGGAGGGGGCAATGGGACAAATGTTGTGCTTGGTGCATACAATACACACACAGATTGGTAACTCACTGCTCCTGGCTTTTCTCTCCTCACTCTGGAAACAGTGTGTGAGGAGAGAAGAGCTGGTAAAAGCTAGTTACCGCTCTGTGTTTACATTTAGTGATCGGCTGTGAAAGGATCACAGCCGAACACGTGGTAAACAGCCACCGGCCAATGGCTGTTTACCAGCATCGGTGACGAGCAGTGTTCCCGCTGCCACCAACGTGCACGTGCAGTGCGCTCGCAATCGTGCTCATGCTCCGCGCACAGTGGGGCGGAACCATCTGTAATCGGCCGTGACTTCATCACGGCCGATCACGTGGTAAACAGCCATGCCAAATGGCTATTCATCCCCCTCGGTGGCGAGCAGTGTCTCCCTGACATGCCGCCACTGATGGTACTGGGCTGTGCGCACACGATTGTGCGCATGTCCTGTTTAAATGGACGGACGTCATATGATCCCCGCCCAGAACGAGAACCGCGCCGCCCGGCAGGCAGCAATCGGTTAAACAGGGAAGTGAGCTTTTTTGCACTGATGATGAAAACTCACTTATTCAGGGAAGCCTATCCCACACCCACCTAACAACCCCATCAAATGGTTTGTACTTTATACTTTAAAAAACAAGTCAGCAATGCCAGATAACATATTTCTGTCCTATCAGATCACCACCTATGAGTACATGGACAAAATTTACTTCTGTCATTTTTTTTTTGTAAACCAAGATATTTAAAGACAGTCTTGTTTTCACCCTGGTTCCACTATCTTGTAAGGGATTGACCTGAAACAAACATGCGGCCAGTTAGTCTGAAAGGTCTAAGCTCGCTTGTACATTCATTCCTGGTCAGTAAGTCATAAGGAAGTGAAACGAGAATCAAACTGAAAGCCCCAGTCACCAAGCAGTAACTGCCATACAGTAAAACGTTGGTTTGAGAGTAACTTGGTTTGAGAGCGTTTTGCGTTTTAATGAAGGTACAACATTTAGAAACATATTGCTACACTTAGAGGTGCCGCTCTTCTCTTTTATACTTTATACTGTAGCTAATGCTGGATTTTGCTTCTAAGCCCCTTGTGGAGGCTTCCATTTGTGGATGGACATTTTATGGTTACGCAACCTGGTCACATTGCTATAATCTTTTTATATGGACTATAAATTGAAGGACCTATGAATAAATGGTTGTGGAATGAATCATTTGAGTTTTCATGATTTCTTATGGGGAAATTTGCTTTGATATACAAGTGCTTTGGATTACAAGCATGTTTCTGGAACAAATTATGCTCGCAATCCAAGGTTTTACTGTATTTACATTTTTAACAGGTGCACTTTAAAACTATAAAAAAAAATCTCTCCTAATATCTATCATCCTACAGGATTCGGGCTTGCATTCATTGCTTACCCTGATGCATTGGCCAGGCTTCCAGTATCACCTCTCTGGTCTATTTTGTTCTTCTGTATGCTCCTGGCATTGGGGCTTGACTCTCAGTTTGCACTAATTGGTGAGTTACATAAATATTCTATGCTCCTTTCATGTTAATACAGTGTTCACTTCAATGTGATTTTCCCTTATTTCTCTAGTAAAATAGCCTGACCAATATGTATGTAGCAATGACCTTTGAAGGAACTGCTGAGTTTTGATGGGATCTTCCACCTTAAAAATGACCTGCTCTGTTGGCTTGAATGTCTAGAGGGAGCTGGTTAAGGGCACAGGATTACCTTAACATTAAAAAATATATCAGGCCTTCTCAAGTCAGCAAAAAAATAGCTGGTGGGTCTAGTTTTTCTAGTAGCAGCCTCCCAGTAATATCAATGTTGATAACATATGGGCGGCACAGTGGTCTAGTGGGTAGCACTCTCACCTAGCAGTAAGAAGGGTCGCTGGTTCGAATCCCAACCACGACACTACCTGCCTGGAGTTTGCATGTTCTCCCTGTGCCTGCGTGGGTTTCCTCCGGGTACTCCGGTTTCCTCCCACACTCCAAAGACATGCTGGTAGGTTAATTGGATCCTGTCTAAATTGTCCCTAGTATTTATGAATGTGAGTTAGGGACCTTAGATTGTAAGCTCCTTGAGGGTAGGGACTGATGTGAATGTACAATGAATATGTAAAGCGCTGCGTAAATTGACAGCGCTATATAAGTACCTGAAATAAATAAATAAATAAAAATAAATAACAGCTGTAGTGCGTTAGTGGCAGCCTGCCAGTTACAAATAGATCAGCTAAGAAAAACTCATTGGTGGCCCTAAATTCTTCAGTAGAAGCTTTCCAGTGACAATAAATCTTTCAAGTACCTCCAGTGGTAACTAAAAATACTACAGTAGCAGCATCCCAATAAGAATTAGTCTTCTGGCCAAGCAGTCACAAATACATTACAGAGCTGACTTATGGGGTCTCCATGCAATGTCCATTGAGGTAAGCTCTCCTGGACATTTTTTCACAAAGCAGACTCATCTGAGAATACTTTTAACTGCTAGCCACCTTTTTAATTCTCCAGTCCTAACACAGGCCAGCTTAGTTTTTTTGGATCAACACTCAGGCCACAGGAAACACTTTTCTCTGTGAACACATCTTCCTCAGCTATCATACCAGGGAGGTAGGAACTGAATCCTTCTAAATGCACATTCCCACTAGACAGAGCCTGGGAGGAAAATACCTTTTTAGAAATTCTCACTAAATATTTATTAAAGGAGAAGTAAGGCCAACGCTCATTTGACTGTACTTCTCCAATGGATCACAGGAGTGCAGTTCATTCTGCACTCCTGTGACCCATTTTCAGCTGAAGCCCGCTGTCTGCTGACATCACAGAGCCAGGCTGGGGCAAGATCATGACAATCAAGTCAGGACTCACCCACAAACCTGGACCTGCACCTGGCTCAGCCTCTCAGTGAGCCCCTAAGAACCTGAGCCAGCCGCTCCCGCCCCCTCCACAGCTCAGCGCTGCATTTGCCTAGGCAAGCATGATTTTGAAGAAAAAAAAAAACCTGAACTTCTCTTTTAACTTCTCCAGCTCACATCACTAGCAAGAACCCCTCAGTGAATGGCTAGGGCAAAAAAAATATTCATTACTCAATACACTATATCTTTTCACTCTAGCTACCGGAGAACACTCTCAAGAAGCAGACAGTCCTTGATCTTAGGAAAAAACCTAATGATCCCAGATAACATAAACAAAGCTCAGGCTGGCACTAAATTTAGACTCCATCCTAAAACAGGATCCCTACATGTGTAAACACATGTCGGCCATGGGATCACGTCCCCCCCCCCCACCACCACACACCTTCCCTTCTTTAGTATAACAGGGCTTGTATCTTATTTGTTGAGATAATTTATTGAGCAAGGCACTGGCTGTGCTCATCACAGTCCGACAGCCCAATATGATGCCAGGACAAAGATCAGGACATCTAAAGCAGACCTTGCATGAAAATGCAATTCATAGCAGAAGCTGAGGTGTAACATAAGTATTCATCACTTTTATTCAGATTGTTTTTCTATTTGAACTTAAGGTTTTAAATCAAGAAAGGGGAGTGCTAATTTATATTTTATATATATATGGGGGGGGAGGGGGTAGCTAACTTGCATTTTTATGAAAGCTCTACTTTAGGACCCCAAAATGGCAATGACAATATCAGAAGCACTTGTTTCTTTTTTTAGAGATTTTCTAATTTGTTGGAAAATTTTCAAGTGAATTTACCTTCTCAATCAGATCATAGAATGTCCATTAAATTTGTACCATTTATTATCAAGTACAATTAATCTTCAAGCAAATCTTTTTTTTTCTAGAACCTTTATTAGTTTTATATATATATATATATATATATATATATATATATATATATATATATATGGGGATATTTCTCCTCATGTCTACTTCCAGAGACAGAACAGGAAGAAAGAAACAAACTGAGAGTAGAGCCCTGCTTTAACAGTTTTTCCCTCTCCTTATGCTCTTCCGACAGTTGCGATGTTTTGAATTCACCTTCTTGGAGGTATCCATTCATATTACAACACTAAAGCAATAAATGCCTAACAGATATCTACAAAAAAATTATCTAAGGTTGCATTTTAAAAACAGTTGCATATGCATGATTACTTTCAGTACTACACTTTGAAAATGTGTACGGGTGAAATTATTAATGAATAAAAGTGGAATTTTCCTATAAACTTTTTGGTGGTAAAAGCATATAATATACTTAATATTGGCTTTTTGTTTGGATATAGTCATGTATGTTTAATCTACTTACTTTTGTTTATTTTCTTATAGAAACTCTTACAACAACAATACAAGATGTTTTCCCAAAAGTAATGAAAAAAATAAGGATTCCTTTGACAGCTGCGATATGTGCTGTGTTATTCTTACTGGGGCTCCCGTGTGTTACACAGGTAAACTTTTGCCTGACTGTTGCTGCATGCCTTAAAATAAATACATTTAAATATCCTTTATGATTAATAACACCAGGAAAATTGTAAAAACTGAAAATTTTTCCCTTTTTTCTTGAAATTGTGGATTTATGCCCAACAAAAACATAATTTATAAAAAAAAAAAGATCTAAATAATTATAAGTAAAAAAATGTTGAAACAGCACAGTTTTCTTGATACCCTAATCCTTAATCAATGTTTCTCAAGGATGGTCCCACTGAATAAGAATGGCTTCACAAACATCTGTATGGCTTGGGTAAACTGGGACGGTCTTTATCTTATATTTGGAAAGATTTAGCAGCATCCTTATCTTGGTTAATCAAAGGGTCAGTCCAACCAAAAAACAATAGTTTAGTTCTAGGTGAGCTGAAATATCATCTGTAATTTTGAACCTCTTGTGGAGTGAGATCTCCATACCATATATGCCAAATACTTTATCTTGGAGTGTTGGGTTTTTCTTTTTGGGTGATTCCATTCCTTTTGCCTTTTTATAGTAAATAGTATAAATGAAATAAAAAATCTAATACAGAGAGCGGAACCCCTCGGCAATGATTTCCATAGGTCTGCCAACCTATGCTTTCAAAGGTGAGTCTGCAATCTTTGGCGTTCCCAACAAATATACAAAGCCATTAGATGGCTTAAAGTGATGTTCCACCCAAAAAAAAAAAATCATGAATGTGCCTAAAAAAAATTTAAAAAAACATTTTATTTTATTTTTTTTCCTCACCTCTAAATGGCTGTTGCTAGGGGGTCCATCGTAGTCTGCCTCCTTCAGTGCCTGGGCTCTTGACATCACTTCCCCTCAGTGCAGGAACGGCTCAGCTCTGCCCCCTCCCTCTTGTCAATCATCTGGGACACGTGACAGGTCCCAGATGATTGCGCGGCCAATCATGGCGCGTGCGCCGTTTGCGCATGCGCAGTGGGTGCCCGGCTGTGAAGCCACAGCCGGGTGCCCACAGTTACAATGCCTGTGCTGCCGAACGGAGGGGGAGACGAGCAGGGCTTCGATCCCCCGCATCACTGGACCCTGGGACAGGTAAGTGTCCAATTATTAAAAGTCAATATATATAAATCAAAAGCTCTATAACATGGTGTACTAGAAATAGCAGACAAACATTTAACTGATTATGTCTACAGGCAGGAATATATTGGGTAAACCTCATTGACTCATTTTGCGGTGGATGGGCTCTTCTATTTGCTGCTGTTTTGGAGCTGGTGGCTGTGATCTGGATATATGGTACGTTCTTTAAAATGTTCTCACTTATTATGACTGTGCACCATGCATATGTACAGTACATAACAACATATTAGGATCAATTCACAAAGCTGCTGATCCATTGAGTAGCTGTCATGTTTTGGATACCACACTTTACAAAGCTCATATCCCTAAAATCTGTAATACTCTTAGCCAAAGCAGTCCAACCGGATTGTTGTCTGCATATTTTATGAGCAGTCAGCTAAAAAAAATTAGAAAGCCTGACTATCTGTTTTATTACAATAATGAAAATACAAAACAGCAAGCATGTAAAAATGTCACATCAAAATTTACTTTTAGGTAAGAGTAAAAATATCAGTTAAATTTCCAAATGTATATTCATTGGAATACATTTGTTTAATACCTATATTTTATCATAGGATTAACCTTTGCGCATCAAACATTTGACAAAGGTGATATATATTATTACTGTTCATTTTAACAGGTGGGAATAGAGTTATCCTGGATATAGAGATGATGATTGGGAAAAAGCACTGGATATTCTGGTTGTGGTGGAGAGTATGCTGGTATTTTGTATCCCCGGTATTACTAGCAGTAAGTTCTATTATGGCTTTATCTAATTAATACAGCAATAGAGTGCAGTCATGTATTGAAGCACATCCTGACATAAAGTGATCATTTCGGTAACAGTGATTATTTCTGTAACACATTTATTTGCTCACGTTAAAACAAAAAGTTTACAATTCTGTTTTCCCTAATTTCCAACACTGTGTCCAACATTAACATTTAAAACTTAAAAATATGTTTTTACGTTATTGCATAAAAATACTTAATTTATACAGTATTGCCTCGTACACACATTCGGATTTTCCGACGGGAAATGTTCGATGTGAGCTTGTTGTCGGAAATTCCGACCGTGTGTATGCTCCATCTGACATTTGCTGTAGGAATTTCCGACAACAAATGTTTGAGAGCAGGTTCTCAAATTTTCTGACAACAAACTTTGTTGTCGGAAATTCCAAGCGTGTGTACACAATTCCGACGCACAAAAGTCCACGCATGCTCGGGATCAAGCAGAATAGCCGCACTGGCTATTGAACTTCATTTTTCTCGGCTCGTCGTACGTGTTGTACGTCACCGCGTTCTTGCCGATCGGAATTTCTAACAACATTTGTGTGACCGTGTGTATGCAAGACAAGTTTGAGCCAACATCCGTCTGAAAAAAAAATTCACTTTTTTTTGTCGGAATGTCCAATCGTGTGTACGAGGCATATGACTTAAAGCCAGCAGAACAAAGACTAGGCCCAGTTTCACACTGAACCCCTTTACCTTACATGAAAATGCAAGGTCAGTTTATGTTTCAACCCTCATCCCTTGTAAAAAAACGTATAACGTAGAGAAAAGTTATGTCTATCTTTTTTTTTTTTTTTTTATTGAAGATTTTCAAGAAGAACAAGACAGGAAAAAAAATAATAAACATTGTCTCTCATGCATTAGTACATAGTAAGAAGAACATCTGAGTGGATATACATGTCTGAGCATAAGTAGCAAACATAAAATGTACAATAGAGTCAGTTCCAAGTGCTAGTTGAAAGGTGGTAGGTATTGTCTTACACCTCCAGACACCCCATCTTGGGAACAAGCTGTGTCATGGTGGGGAGACAACTCGACCGGCCTTAAGTTTCAAATTCTTTCTATTGAGATCTTCGTTTAATAATTTTTTATTGGGATTTCAAAGAATCAAAACCTATAAAAGCAGAAGAAAAAGACTACAAATGCATGAAAGGGAGAATAAATGGGTGAGCAAATGAAGACACCAGCCCTGGGTTCTTTAGTGATAAATACACTGAGAAGGCTAGAAGAGGAGTGGCGTAACCTGCTAATACCATTTTCATTAAACACAAAGAACTGTCTAACAGTTGTTTAAACACTAACTTATTACCAAAAGGGTTTTGATTCAACCACTTCCTCCCAATCAGAGACTGAGCCCAGGATAAAGCTACTGATATGTCCAAAAGCAAGGATAATCCCTGACATGTTGATCGGCCTAAAATAGCAATGAACAATATAGGGGGAAACCAGAAATAGAAAGCTAGGCAGATAAAGCCTACAAGAGCATAGGGGTATGGCACCAAAGAGTATTCCAGAGCAAGAATCATTACTATTCAACCAGGAGGTAATTGAATATAGTTCTTCCATAAAGGCACGGACTGCCCCTTGAACTTCTGTAATGTTTTCAGGAAGCCCTCAAATCCAAAAGTTGTAACGCCTGGAACGATTTTCCAGGTCATCAATTTTGGAGAGGGCCGTGTCCAATTGATCCTATAAATCTTGTATGCGGGCCGTGTTCTGGTTAGTTCTGGAGATTGTCTGTTCCATCTTTTGTTCTATGACCTCAATCCTGGTTCTGCTTGAATGGTGGAAGTGATTTGAGATGCCGTTTGGGCTAGGCCCCTGGAGAGCATTTTAGAAAATATATTACATAGTTACATAGTTACATAGTAGGTGAGGTTGAAAAAAGACACAAGTCCATCAAGTCCAACCTATGTGTGTGATTATATGTCAGTATTACATTGTATATCTCTGTATGTTGTGGTCGTTCAGGTGCTTATCTAATAATTTTTTGAAACTATTGATGCTCCCCGCTGATACCACGCCTATGGAAGGGAATTCCACATCCTTGCCGCTCTTACAGTAAAGAACCTTCTACGTAGTTCAAGGTTAAACCTCTTTTCTTCTAATTTTAATGAGTGACCGCGTGTCTTGTTAAATTGCTTACGCAAAAAATTTGTATTCCTATTGTGGGGTCACCAGTACGGTATTTGTAAATTGAAATCATGTCCCCTCTCAAGCATCTCTTTTCCAGAGAGAATAAGAGTTCAGTACTCGCTACCCTTCCTCATAACTAACATCCCACAGACCCTTTATTAGCATTGTTGCCCTTCTTTGTACTTGTTCCATTTCCAATACATCCTTCCTGAGGACTGGTGCCCAAACTCTAGGTGCGGCAGGACTAGAGTCCTGTAGAGTGGGAGAATTATCATTTTATCTCTGGAGTTGATCCCCTTTTTAACACATGCCAATATTCTGTTTGCTTTATTAGCAGCAGCTTGGCATTGCATGCCATTGCTGAGCCTATCATCTACTAGGACCCCCAGGTCCTTTTCCATCCTAGATTCCCCCAGAGGTTCTGCCCCCCAGTGTATAGATTGCCTTCATATTTTTGCCACCAAAATGCATTTTTTTACATTTTTCTACATTAAACCTAGCTTGTCATGTAGTTGCCCACCCCATTAATTTGTTCAGATCTTTTTGCAAGCTTTCCACGTCCTGCAGAGAAGTTATTGCCCTGCTTAGCTTAGTACGGGCCTTCCTTTATCTAGATGGCAACTCACCTCCTCATAGAAGGTTAATAGATTGGTTTGGCAAAAACGATTCTTCATGAATCCATGCTGATTACTGCTAATGATACCGTTCTCATAACTAAAACCTTGTATATAGTCCCTTATCATCCCCTCCAAGAGCTTGCATACTATTGATGTTAGGCTAACTGGTCTGTAATTCCCAGGGATGTATTTTGGGGACTTTTTAAATATTGGTGCTACATTGGCTTTTCTCCAATCAGCTGGTACCATTCCTGTCAGTAGACTGTCAGTAAAAATTAGGAACAATGCTCAAGCAATTACTTGACGGAGTTCCCTAAGTACCCTCGGGTGCAAGCCATCTGGTCCCGGTTATTTATTAATGTTGAGTTTTCCAAGTCTAATTTTAATTCTGTCCTCTGTTAACCATGGAGGTGCTTCCTGTGATGTGTCATGAGGATAAAGACTGCAGTTTTGTTTACTGATGCCCCCCGATTTCCTTGTGAAAACTGAGGAGAAGAATACATTCAATACCTTCGCCATCTCCCCATCCTTTGTAACCAGATGTCCTTTCTCATTCCTTATGGGGCCAATATGGTCTGTCCTCCCTTTTTACTGTTTACATACTTAAAGAATTTCTTGGGATTTTTTTTGTTCTACTCCGCTATGTGTATTTCGTGATCTTAGCCGCCCTAATTGCACCCTTACATTTCTTGTTGCATTCTTTATAAAGTCTGAATGCTGATGATGATCCCTCAGCCTTGTATTTTTTGAAGGCCTTCACCTTTGCTTTTCTATGCATTTTTAAATTGGAGTTAAGCCAACCAGGACTTTTGTTCACTCTTTTAAATGTATTACCCAATGAGATTAATTGGTTAATGCCCTTATTTAATATGCTCTTAAAGAAAACCCATCTCTCCTCCGTGTTCTTTGTTCCTAGGATTTTATCCCAATTTATGCCTTCTAGCAAGGTTCATTAATCATAAACTAAAAGCCCATCGGGTCTGCCGGGGATTGTGTGCCCAATAAATCTGACATTGCTGGGCTAGCTGCATGATCCCTCAATGGGGTGGTGATTAGCTCATCCAGCGTTCTTTCTAGGAGGAATACTGTGGATGCAGGCAACAATAGCTGGGGGAGATGATTACTCACAATTTTAGGCCCAGGAGTAGTGGCTTGAGGGCCTCCATCTGTGCCTGCCATGTTCTCTTTCCTGTCTTCCTCCTCGGCTGGGCTCCAGACACCATCTTTACTGCTTCAGTAGGGGTGTCGGGATAGATGACCGACCCCGCTTTCATGTGATCAGTCCCTGGCTTCTCCGTTGCTGCTTGTCCCCAGATAAAGAAACCAAAGTGCAGGCTGATTGCCGTGGTGGGATCAAGTAGGCTGTGGCGGGACTGGGAAGGCTGGAGCGGAAAGGGTCTCTCCTGACCGATCCTGGATGTGCTGGCTCAATCCCCAGCAGCGCTGCTCTCGATTTAACCCGGAGGATACGGAGATCGCGCTGCTTGGGGTGGTGGGGCTGAGAAGGCCAGAACGGGAAGGAGCTCCGATGTTGGTTGACCTTCTAGGAATCTCCGCGCATGCGCACTTCGAATTATGTCTATCTTATGTCTGCTTCCTGTAGGCACTAATGATACCATATAAAGACACTCCAGCACTGTGTAGAAGTAATTGCTCATGGGATTTGGAACACTTGGAATCACATGAGCGGGCCTAGTGTAAGGGTGTAAGATAAGATTTTCTTCTACAATTTCTCTCTAATTTTTCTGATACATTTTACTGTACATCTCCCTCCACTGAGTCTGGCTGCAGCCATTTTAACTGTGGGCAGCTGAAGCTGCTGCCTGTTCACTTCCTGGATTTACACACACAGAGGCACACCTCCAGCTCTGCAGCCCTGTAGCTCTCATCGGGCCTTTTATGACTTACCGCCCCTCCCTTCCCCGCAAACTCTCACGAGAGTGAGAGAGAGAGCTGTGCATGATGTCATAAACCTAGGGTAATGACCAGACAAGGAACAGGAAGTGGGCTGTGCAAGGTATTTATTGGCAGAAAAAAATGTTTTACTATCCAAAGGGAAAATAACAAGGACAGAAGATTTAATAGATTCAAAGTTGAAAAAACTACTGAAGGTCCTCTTTAACCGCTTGCCGACCAGCCGCCGTCATTATATTGCGGCAGGTCGGCACGATCCCGCATACAGTCATAGCTGTACGTGCTGCACTGTGGGTGCCATGGCACGTGGCCAGCTGTCGCAATGACGGGCATGAGAGCCAGAACAGGGACGTGTGTGTGTAAACATACAAATCCCTGTTCTGTGAGAAGAGGAGGGACAGATCGTGAGTTCCTACTAGAGGATCTGTCATTTCCTCCAGTCACTCTCATCCCCCTACAGTTAGAACACACACATAGGGAACACAGTTAACCCCTTGATCGCCGCCTAGTGTTAACCCCTTCTTTGCCAGTGACATTTACACAGTAATCAGTGCATTTTTATAGCACTGATCGCTGTATAATTGTCAGTGGTCCCAAAAATGTGACAAAAGTGTCCGATCTGTCCGCCATAATGTCGCAGTCCCGATAAAAATTGCTGATCACCACCATTACTACTAACAAAAAAATAATAATAAAAATGCCATAAATCTTTCCCCTATTTTTAGAGGCTATAACTTTTGCGCAAACCAAACAATATACTCTTATTGCGATTTTTATTACCAGAAATATGTAGAAGAATACATATCGGCCTAAACTGAGGAAAAAATGTGCTTTTTTAAAAAAAAATTGGGGGTATTTATTATAGCAAAAAGTACAAAATATTGTGTTTTTTTCAAAATTGACGCTCTTTTTTTGTTTATAGCGTAAAAAATAAAAACCGCAGAGATGATCAAATACCACCAAAAGAAAGCTCTATTTGTGGGAAAAAAAGGACGTCAATTTTGTTTGGGTACAGCGTTGCACGACCGCGCAATTGTCTGTTAAAACGACACAGTGCCATATCGCAAAAAATGGCCTGGTCATTGAGCAGCCAAATCTTCCGGGGCTGAAGTGGTTAAAGTGATTGTAAAGGTTTTTGTGTTTTTAAATATAACAAACATGTCTATACTTACCTGCCCTGTGCAATGGAATTGCACAGAGCGGTCGCGAACCTCCTCTTTTTGGTTCCTGGCCCCTCCCCTTGATCAAGTGCATACTCATTTTCAAGCCCAGTTGCTGCGTCCATTGACACAGACAGCAAGACTCGACCTCCCCGCTACCCGCTCCCTCATCACTGGCTTTGATTGATAGCAAGCCAGCGAGACCCAGAAGTGAGGGGAGAGCTGCAGACATGCACAGCACTGGATCGAATGAGGGCTTAGGTAAGTTAAAGTGGGGTGAGGGGGGGTGCTGACACCTAAACGTTTTTACCTTAATGCAAGGAATGCATTAGGGTAAAAAATGTTTAGGCTTTACAATGCTAATTGAGGATAATATTAAAAGTAATTCTTATACTGGTGCTTATGAACTACAGTTCTGAAGTACCCCAATAGGTCATGTTTGGTAATGTCACATAGTGGCAAAAGTTGTGGGAATGAATAATCCAAGAACTTAGAATACATTTCTTTGTATGAGTTAAGAAATTCTGGAAAATTGAGGTCTGGAATTGAGAAACACTGCAATTGTTACATTCAATAATATTTTCATATATAAACCATTTTTAATTTATTCTTTTTTTGTTTTTACAGGCCATTTTAATCTGGTCTTTGGTCACATACGAAACTACAACATATGGTGGTGTAGGTTATCCACAATGGGCAATTATATTAGGATTTTTAATGGTCGTCTTCTGCCTTATATGGATTCCCATCATCGCTATTGTGAAGGTCATTCAAGCCAAAGGGAATATTTTTCAGGTATGGAAAAGCATTTCCTATGCTAGATCTAGGTTGGAATATAAAAACTTTGCTATCTAAAAACAAGCCTAAAAAAGATGAACTCTTACAACGCAGAAAACAGTAAGCACAACATATAGAACTATTATATCAACTAAGAAACTTTTTTTTAGTGCAGAAAGGTCTCCTATAACATGTTAGTGAACTTTCACACTAAACTCATTTTCTTTTGTTATCGCAGCGTATTGCAAGTTGTTGTAGACCAGCTGAAAACTGGGGACCTGCCCTGGTGAAGAATCGTGGAGAGAGGTACAAAGATATGAAGGATGACACAGTCAAGGAGGAGGACAAAGGAGTGGAAATTCACGAAATTAAAGGATTTGATAATGTTTCATTTCAGAGAGACTAAGACTGAGACACCATACAGTGCCTTGCAAAAGTACTGACCCTCCTTGACATTTTTTGTGTTTTGTTGCTTCACAACCTGGAATTAACATGGATTGTTTGAGGATTTGCATCATTTCATTTACAGAACATGTCCATAACTTTGAAGATTTTTTATTATTATTATTGTGAAGCAAACAACAAATAGGACAAAATAACAGAAAACGTCAATGTGCATAACTATTCACCCCCCTAAAGTCAGTACTTTGTAGAGCCACCTTTTGCAGCTATCAGAGCTCCAAGTCGCTTTGGATAAGTCTCTATGAGAATGCCACACCTTACCACTGGGATTTTTGCCCATTCCTCCTTGAAAAACTGCTCCAGCTCTTTCAAGTTGGATGGTTTGCATTTGTGAACAGCAATCTCTAAGTCTGACCACAGATTTTCTATTGGTTTGAGGTCTGGGCTTTGACTAGGCTATTCCAACACTCTTTACATGCTTCCCCTTAAACCACTCAAGTGTTGCTTTAGCAGTGTGTTTGGGGTCATTTTCCTGCTGGAAGGTGAACCTCCATCCTAGCCTCAAATCACACACAGAGTGGCACAGGTTTTGCGCAAGAATATCCCTGTATTTAGCACCCTCCATCTTTCCCTCAACCCTGACCAGTTTCTCAGTCCCGATTGCCAAAAAACATGGTGTTCTTTGGGTGATGTGATGTGTTGGGTTTGCACCAGACATAGCGTTTTCTTTGATGGCCAAAAAGTTCAATTTTAATCTCATCAGACCAGAGCACCTTCCTCCATACACTTTGGGAGTCTCCCACATGCCTTTTCACAAACTCAAAACGTGCCATTTTGTTTTTTGCTGAAAGTAATGGCTTTCTTCTGGTCACTCTGCCATAAAGCCCAACTCTATGGAGCGTACGGCTTGTTGTCGTCCTATGTACACTTACTCCAGTCTCTGCTGTGGAACTCTGCAGCTCCTCCAGGGTTACCTTAGGTCTCTTTGCTGCCTCTCTGATTAATGTCCTCTTTGCCCAGTCCGTGAGTTTTGGTGTGCAGCTGTCTCTTGGCAGGTTTGCTGTTGTGCCATGTTCTTTCCATTTGGTTATATAGATTTGATGGTGCTCCTAGAGATCATCAAAGATTTGGATATTTTTTTATAACCTAACCCTGACTTGTAGTTCTCAACAACATTGTCCCTTACTTGTTTGGAGAGTTCCTTGGTCTTCATGGAAGCGTTTGGTTAGTGGTGCCTCTTGCTTAGCTGTTGTAGCCTCTGGGGCCTTTCAAAAAGGTGTGTATATGTAATTACAGATCATGTGACACTTAGATTGCACACAGGTGGACATCATTTCACTAATTATGTGACTTCTTCAGGTAATTGGTTGCACCAGAGCTTTTTATGGGCTTCATAACAGAGGGGGTGAATACATACACACATGCCAATTATCAGTTTTTAATTTCTGAAAAATAGTTTTATGTATATGTTTTTCTAATTTTACTTCACCAACTTAGACTATTGTGTTCTGATCCATCACATATAATTCAGATTAAAAAAACATTGAACTAAAGGCTGTAATGTAACAAAATATGTAAAAAGCCAAGGGGGTGAATACTTTAGCAAGGCACTGTATATGTATATACATTGACCATCTCTGATAGACTGATGAATCCATAGACTAAGACAGGCCATACATGGTTCGAATTCTGTCCAGTTCAGTAGGAACCAGCCGAGATTCAAACCGTGTATGAGCAGGCTGAATATACCAAGTTGTTTAATCAGCACGCTGGGTTTTACCTGCAATTATCGCTAGCTTTTCCCATAGCTGCTAGCAATAATCACTGTCTTCTCCCAGCATGGAGGGTTTCCCCACCCCATCCGCCGGGAGAAGACATTGGCCCAGCAGGAGGGATTCCCGCATCAGCATATTCTGTGTTGATGGGGGAATCGAGTTGCAGGAAAGAAATTTGCTCTAAACTGCTAAATGGCATCAAGAGGTTTGCTAAAGTGACAGGGAGCTTAATTAGAGCTGTGTAAACATGCAATAGTCACTTTTTTATATGGAAAGCTCAATGTACGCACAAGGAACATGGAAAGTGTAAAATACTGTGTGAATGTTTCAAGTGCTAAATAAAAAGCATATGTACATAAAAATGCTTTCTATTAGTAAAAAGAAAACACTTTTTTGTATTGGTGTTTTTGAGGTAACCATACAGTAAATCTTAAAATTAAATATTGCATAGAAAATTTAAACGGTTGCGCATGGTTAATGCAAACCCTTACTGAAATGTGAATAAAGGAGAACTAAAGGCATAACTTTTTTTCCATTCTGGAAAGAGTAATGCCGAGTACACACGAGCGGAAATTTGCGTCGGAAAAATCTTGGATGGTTTTTCCGACGGAATTCCGCTCAAGCTTGGCTTGCATACACACGGTCACACAAAAGTTCGCTGAACTTTCGACCGTCAAGAACGTACGACGTACAACGCTACAACGAGCTGAGAAAATTAAGTTCAATGCTTCCGAACATGCGTCAAATTGCTTCTGAGCATGCGTAGGAATTTTGCGTGTCGGAATTGCTACAGACGATCGGAATTTCCTATCAGAACTTTTTCTGACCGAAAAATTGAGAACATGCTCTCAATCTTTTGCTGGCTAGAATTCCGCTGGAGCATACACACGGTCGCATTTTCCGACAGAAAGCTCTCATCGGCCTTTTGCTGGCCGAATTTTCGATCGTGTGTACGGGGCATTAGAGAGGGTCATAACCCTTGTCTGGTTTTTTTTTTTTTTTTTGCCATCTTTGGCCTATTGGGGAGCTTTTTCTTCACTTCCTATCCCAAAGCCACAGTAGGAAGTAAGAGGAAATCCCTCGAAAGAGAAATCTCTATTAGTCACCAGTCAACAGAACTAGCATTCCAATAGGAAGAATTTCTCTCTATTCCTGTTCTGCTGATCACATAAAATTTGGGATTTTCTTTCAGTTTCGTTTTCAGTGCAAATGGTAAACAGGACAAAATAGAGAGGGTATATCTCATGGGGAGACAGACAACAACCTGACAGATGTTCTAATCCTCTTCCACTCTATTCAAAACTAATGTGCATCGTAAACAAGTGCAGATGCATTGCCAGTTACTATACTTATGTGTCACAAAAAAGAAGGAAGAACCACATGCAATAGTAAAATCCAGTTTTTATTTAAACCAATAATACAAAGTTAAAGCCTACTAAATTACAGTACTGTAAGTGCACGGCAGCACTATCAATATTCACAAGTGTGCATTATTTTACAGCAGAGATCCCTGAGGTGCCATGCTTTACACATTCTCCGAATGTGTGGTCAGTGCAGGCTACCACTTCCTTGTGTGTGATGATGTAGCTTCTCTCTACCCGACACATTTGGTTAGTATACTTCCTTAGGAGAGTGGGGTAGCAACTAGTCATCACACTTATAATACATCAATTGCAGCTTCGACCCATTTCCAATGCAATTAATCACATAACCTTACAACATAACATATATATATTTACTGTATATATATACACACACACAGTAAAACCTTGGATTGAGAGAAACTAGGTTTGAGAGTATTTTGCAAGACAAGCACATTTTTTTTATAAATTTTGTTTTGATAAACAAGCGATGCTTTGATATAAGAGTAGCTTCATGTCACAACCAGCAAAATATAGCAGGAGCTGTATTGTATAAAAAAAGGGAAGTGAGATGCCTCTAAGTGTAGCAATATGGTTATATTTAATGAAGGTACAACATTTAGCAACTCACGTGGTTGATGATTAAAAGAGGCACATCTAAGTATGCAGGCATCCGGGGTAAAGCTGTCCACATAGACCATTATCCACACTGCCATCGACGTCATCTCTTCCACGCTGCGCTCCATGAGGATAGTCACCATTGCAGACTGACAACGGTGAGAGCTGGTGGTGGAGAGGGTGGTCTATATGGACAGCTTTACCCCTGGTGCCGGCATAGTTAGATGTGCCTCTTTTAATCATCAACCATGTGAGTTGCTAAATGTTGTACCTTCATTAAATGTAACCATATTGCTATACTTGGAGGAGCCTCTCTTCTCTTTTATACTCTTTAGCTTCTGCTGAATTTTGATTCTAATCCCCTTGTGGGGGCTTCCATTTGTGGATGGACATTTTATTGTTACACAACCTATCACACTGCTATAATCTTTTTTATGGAATATAAACTGAAGGACTTAAATGGTTGTGGAACGAATCATCTGAGTTTCCATTATTTCTTATGGGGAAATTTGTTTCAATACAAGAGTTCTTTGGATTACAAGCATGTTTCCGGAACAAATTATGCTCGCAATCCAAAGTTTTACTGTATATATATATATATATATATATATATATATACAGTATCTCACAAAAGTGAGTACACCCCTCACATTTTTGTAAATATTTTATTATATCGTTTCATGTGACAACACTGAAGAAATGACACTTTGCTACAATGTAAAGTAGTGAGTGTACAGCTTGTATAACAGTGTAAATTTGCTGTCCCCTCAAAATAACTCAACACACAGCCATTAATGTCTAAACTGCTGGCAACAAAAGTGAGTACACCCCTAAGTGAAACTGTCCAAATTGGGCCCAATATGTCAATATTTTGTGTGGCCACCATTATTTTCCAGCACTGCCTTAAACCTATTGGACATGGAGTTCACCTGAGCTTCACAGGTTGCAACTGAAGTCCTCTTCCACTCCTCCATGACGACATCACAGAGCTAGTGGATGTTAGAGACCTTGCGCTCCTCTACCTTCCATTTGAGGATGCCCCACAGATGCTTAATAGGGTTTAGGTCTAGAGACATGCTTGGCCAGTCCATCACCTTTACCCTCTTCTTTAGCAAGGCAGTGGGCGCCTTGGAGGTGTGTTTGAGGTTGTTATGTTGGAATACTGCCCTGTGTCCCAGTCTCCAAAGGCAGGGGATCATGCTCTGCTTCAGTATGTCACAGTACATGTTGGCATTCACGATTCCCACAATAAACTGTAGCTCTCCAGTGCTGGCAGCACTCATGCTGTGCCGGACCACGACACTCCCACCACCATGCTTGACTGTAGGCAAGACACTCTTGTCTTTGTACTCCTCACCTGGTTGCTGCCACACATGCTTGACACCATCTGAACCAAATAAGTTTATCTTGGTCTCATCAGACCACAGGACATGCTTCGGGTAATCCATGTCCTTAGTCTGCTTTTCTTCAGCAAATTGTTTGTGGGCTTTCTTGAGCATCATCTTTAGAAGAGGCTTCCTTCTGGGACGACAACCATGCAGATCAATTTGATGCAGTGTGTGGCGTATGGTCTGAGCACTGACAGGCTGACCTCCCACCCCTTCAACCTCTGCAACAATGCTGGCAGCACTCATACGTCTATTTCCCAAAGACAAGCTTTGGATATGACGCTGAGCATGTGCACTCAACTTCTTTGGTCGACCATGGCGAGGCCTGTTCTGAGTGGAACCTGTCCTGTTAAACCGCTGTATGGTCTTGACCACCTTGCTGCAGCTCAGCTTCAGGGTCTAGGCAATCTTCTTATAGCCTAGACCATCTTTATGTAGAGAAACATTTTTTTTTTCAGATCCTCAGAGAGTTCTTTGCCATTGAGGTGCCATGTTGAACTTCCAGTGACCAGTATGAGAGAGTGAGAGAGTGAAAGCACCAAATTTAATACAACTGCTCCCCATTCACACTGGAGACCTTATGAGTCACATGACACCAGGGAGGGAAAATGGCTAATTGGGCCCATTTTGGACATTTTCAGTTAGGGGTGTACTCACTTTTGTTGCCAGTGGTGTAGACATTAATGGCTGTGTATTGAGTTATTTTGAGTGGACAGCAAATTTACACTGTTATACAAACTTTACACTCACTACTTTACATTGTAGCAAAGTGTAATTTCTTCAGTGTTGTCACATGAAAAGATATAATAAAATATTTAAATATTTACAAAAATGTGAGGGGTGTACTTTTGTGAGATACTGTGTGCGTATATATATATATATATATATATATATATATATAAAATACATTGATACATCAAACAAAATACAGGCAAAAATATCCTCAGTAAACCAAGTAAAAATCCGCACTTAGAACATAGAACTAGGTGTGCAGCCTACCCTACTAGGTCCCCAATAGGGGACTATAATAATAGAAAAAAGGGGGGTATAGTGGTGCTACCTACATGCTGAACAGCAATAGACCCAGATCGCTCTTTAGGTGGTGTGTGCTACAAATGTGAATGATATTGGATGGAATGGCTGGAGGGGAGCTTGGCTGGATGACCTGATTCTGGAAGTATCATCTGTACACCAAGCCTGTCCTTTATGCGAGATACCCCCGTAGGGGTTATTGGAGCTGGTGAGTGGGGACCCAAGAGGTGGAGCATGAAAAGTCACCTGGATATTTTCTTGTACTTACAATCACTGAGCACTTTGGAATCTTTAAAGACTTTGTTTTGGTTTTTTTGATACATACTTTATTGCTTTTAGCACTTGTGAAAACATTTTTTGGACACATTTTTTTCGACTGGTTACTTATCTTCAGTTATATATATATATATATATATATATTTTTTTTTTTTTTTTGATTGGTTATTTGCAGTTTCGCTGCACTATTATAGTATCGTATGCCATGTTATTGCATATGGTATATTCACACATTCTCATATTTGTAGCACACACCATCTAAAGAGCGATCTGGGTCTATCGCTGTTCAGCATATAGGTAGCGCCATTATACGCCCCTTTTTTCTTAAAAATATTCTCAGCTTACACCCTTATCATGTGCATCACATTGTATATTGATATTATTCTGCCAAAGAGACAGTACATATCTCTTTATTTCCTAACAATCATAGATAATTCATTTCAAATTCAAATCATTACTGAGTCCCTGTGGTGACAAAAATGTCTAAAATGTCTAAAAATAAACCCATTTAGTCTCATTTTGCAATTTATGTCCAGTCAAGTTTGACTCCTCCAAAGCCTTGTAACCTTATTGATCCCACAGATTGTTAACCCTTTTGTTATACGTGTGTGTGTGCTATCCATGAAGTTGTAACCAGTTCTTAGCAGTTCTATGGACCAGCCCTCTGGGCACCATGTCTGATACTATTGAGAACCTTTTTTTCATAAAATTTTCTTGGCTAATTAGGTCACCTGTAAGGAAAAGCTAAGGTTCCCTTCGAGAAACTGTCACATGACATTATCCAGCCACTAGTCCATTCAGCTGTGGCCACGGAATTCCTCTCCTCTTAGCTGCATTTAATAAAAGGGGTTGGGATTCTGGTAACATCATTGACCTTATATGGTCATATGGTGAACCTGCCACTTTCAAAAAACAAATAAAATCCATCTTGTAAAAGAACAGTTACCTGTCGTGTTGCCTGCTCCACCAATGCGGGCTCTGCTGCAGAGCTTGCCTAAAGTATCTTCAGTATTCAACTTCCAGCAGTGTTGGATGCCTGGTTCCCGTCTGCATTCTGTGTTCCTCCCACCAACCTCTACCTAACTACAGAACACAGTAGGTGCCTCTAAAAGATTCATAAAACACTCATGTGCATATCTGGACAATCAGACAATAATTTAGCTGGACATGCATGGTCAAGACTGCAATCTCATTAGAATCATCATGGGGAACAGAGTAGTGATTGTGGAGCTGGAGTGTACAGGAGGCAGAGAGGGACCATTATGGACAACTGGGATAGTGAGCCGAATGAGAGACAATTTCCTGGAAGATATTTGTGTTACAGAGAAAGTACAGACTGTACTTATAATTTAAATAACTTAAGCTGCAATGTTTCTTCTATTACGCTTGTTGCTGAAAGTAATAACTTCCGCTGTTTATAAATACATACTCCAAATTATAGGAACTTTGCCAAATTAACTCTTATGCCGTGTACACACGATCGGGATTTTGGTCGAAAAAAGATATGACGGCTTTTCCGACTGGATTCCACTCAAGCCTGCCTTGCATACACACGGTCACACAAAAGTTCGCTGAACTTTCGACCGTCAAGAATGCGGTGTTGTACAACACTACGACGAGCTGAGAAAATGAAGTTCGATGCTTCCGAGCAAGCGTCAAATTGTTTCCGAGCATGCGTAGGAATGTTGCGTGTCGGAATTGCTACAGACGAACGCATTTTCGGATAGGAACTTTTTCTGACCGAAAAATTGAGAAAATGCTCACAATCTTTTGGTGGCTGGAATTTGGCCAGCAAAAGTCCGATGGAGCATACACACGGTTGCATTTTCCAACCAAAAGCTCTCATCGGTCTTTTGCTGGCCGAATTTCCGATCGTGTGTACGCGACATAAAAGACATGAAAAAAACAAACAAAGAAAAACCACAGGAAGATCAACAAACAGAAAAGTTTATTACCATCTGTATTCCCGTCTCAGTTAGCTATAGATAATGTAACTGGCTATTTCTTTAAAGAGCCCAAACCGATATTTCAGTTTTGGTAGATATGGAAAGGCAACCAGTTCACTGGCAGAGCAATTTGTTCACACACATGCTAAAATGCACATTCTTTTTAAAAGTATATGTACTTAAAACAATTAAACATGGGGCAGAGGACCCATTGAATAAAAACATGGTAGAATTAAAATTGTGTGCAACCACGATAAACTATGTATGATAACCAGAATTTTCCATAGGTGACATTTTAAAACCCAATTGAGCACATCACTGTAGAGTTAACTGTAAATAATGGCTCTAGAAATAATCCTCTTACTACTGTGTGTGAAGGCAATACCCAAGATGTGTTGCGGAATTGCTGTTAATGTTCCCATGTGCACCATATTTTGGCTAGTATGTGCAAGTCTTCAGGGGTTGGAGGGATTTACATTTTTTTAATTTATTTTATAATATTCTAATCTTTAACCACTTCACATCCCTCCCATATCAATATGACGTCCGCAGGAGGGATCTCCCATCTTGGGCGGGGGCGTCATATGATGTCCTGGGCTTCCCGGCCATCTGGGGGGCGCACGCGCGCTCCCGGGAGCCGATGCGCGTGCCCGGCAGCCGCGATGTCCGCCGGGTACCCGCGATTGCCCGATAACAGAGCAGGACCCTAGATCTGTGTGTGTAAAGGAGAGGAGACCGATGGTGTGTTCCCAGTACAGAGGAACACCGATCGGTCTTCTCCTCTTGTGAGTCCCCTCCCCTTACAGTTAGAATCACTCCCTAGGTAACACATTTAACCCCTTGATCGCCCCCTAGTGTTAACCCCTTCCCCGCAAGTGACATTTATACAGTAATCAGTGCATTTTTATAGCACTGATCGCTGTATAAATCTGAATGGTCCCAAAATGGTGTCAAAAGTGTCCGATATGTCCGCCGCAATGTCGCAGTCACAATAAAAATCGCAGATCACTAGTTAAAAAAAAATAAGAAGAAGAATGCCATAAAACTATCCCCTATTTTGTAGACACTATAACTTTTGCGCAAACCAATCAATATATGCTTATTGCATTTTTTTTTACCAAAAATATGTAGAAGAATATATATCGGTCTAAACTGAGGACATTTTTATTTTTTTTTTTAAATTGGGATATTTATTATAGCAAAAAGTAAAAAATATTGTGTTTTTTTTTTTCAAACTTGTCGCTCTTCTTTTGTTTATAGCACAAAAAATAAATACCGCAGAGATGATCAAATACCACCAAAAGAAAGCTCTATTTGTGGGGAAAAAATGATAAAAAATTAATTTGGGTACAGTGTTGCATGTTTGCGAAATTGTCATTCAAAATGCGACAGCGCTGAAAACTGAAAATTGGCCTGGGCAGGAAGGGGGTGAAAATGCCCCGTATTGAAGTAGTTAAACACTTTTTTCATATTTTTTTTTCTCAACCTTATTGCTACCCACAAAGGAGCTGACAAATCCCCTGCATGATAACATATGCAGATTGTGAGGTACTTTTTGCAGAGGGATTCAGTTTAGAAGTTATGGTGTACGGGCCAATGAATCTTGGGGCAAATTTGAGAGAAGGAACCTGGAGTTTGATGTTCCTGGTGGAGAGCCAGACTTTGTCTGCTGGCTGAAGAGAAGGTGGCTTACACCTGCGACGGTCAGCAAAACTCTTGAATTTGTTGGCATCTTTCTGGAGGGAATCATGAACGTCAGCCCACATGGAATTGAATGATTCCTGAACAGTAGCCAAGGCTGGAATGTCGGAAGAACAGGTCATAGGAAGAGGGAGTTGAGGATGTCTTCCATAAACAGTGATAAAGGGTGTTTTCTGAGAACTGACGTTGACATGATTGTTGTGGGAAAACTCTGCCCACGGAAGTAGTGATACCCAATCATCGTGATGAGCCGAGACCAAGGTACGGAGAAAGACCTCCAACTCCTGATTAACCCTCTCAGTCTGGCCATTGGATTGGGGATGGTAAGAAGAGGTAAAATCCAAAGTAATGTTGAGGGATTTGCAAAAGGCTCTCCAAAAACGGGACGTAAACTGAACACCCCTGTCCGAAACGACATGGGAAGGAACACCATGAAGGCGGAAAATCTCTCGTACCAAAATGGGAACCAAGGCAGAGGCAGAAGGGAGACCAGGAAGAGAAACAAAATGAGCCATCTTGGAGAACTGATCGATTACCACCCAAATGGCTGTATTATTCTCCGACAGTGGAAGATCGGTGATAAAATCCATGGCGATGTGAGACCAGGGCTCCTTAGGAATGGGCAAGGGCATGAGAAGACCAGCAGGGGCTAGTGTGGAAGATTTAGACTGAGCACAAACATGACAAGCCTTAACGTACTCTTTAACATCCGAGCGGAGGTTAGGCCACCAGTAGAGATGACTGATGAGCAGGAAGGATCAGAGGAACCCAGCATGACCTGCCACCTTGGAATCATGTCCCCAACGAAGAATCTTAGCTCTTAGCTCCGTGGGAACAAAGGTCTTGCCAGGAGGAATTTTTGATTCCAGGGTGGTGGAATGGGCAACAATGCATGAGGTCAGAATGATCGGCTCAGGATCAGGGGTGGACTCCTCATCCAAAGTGTCAAATGACCTAGAGAGCGCATCAGCCCGACCGTTGCAGGAACCAGGTTTGTACGTAATCGTGAATTTAAAACGGAAAAAGAAGAGACTCCACCTGGCCTGTCTGGGGTTCAGACGTTTAGCATTCTGTAGGTATTGTAGATTCTTGTGATCAGTAAAGATCGTAATGGAGTGAGGGGAACCCTCCAAGAGATGACGCCACTCTTCCAACGCCAATTTAATTGCCAGAAGTTCCCGATCACCAATGGCATAATTTCTCTCTGCCTGAGAAAATTTTTTGGAGAAGAACGCACATGGTTGACGTCTCTTCTCAAAGAACTGAAGAAGCCCAGCTCCCACCCCCATCGAAGAAGCGTCTACTTTAATAAAAAATGGATCCCCAGGATTTGGTCTCAAGAGAGGTCCAGAAACAAAGGCCTGTTTCAGATCGTGAAACGCAGAGCCAGCCTCGGGAGGCCAGTCTTTGGCATTCACACCCTTCTTGGTTAAAGCGATAATAGGCGCGGCAATGTAAGAGTAATTCCTTATGAACTGCCTATAATAATTTGTGAAGCCAAGAAAGCGCTGTGTGGCCTTGAGGCTAGCAAGAAGGGGCCAGTTGGTAATGGCCGAGACCTTTCCGGGATCCATGCGGAGACCCAAACTGGAAACAAAACATCCCAGAAACAGGACCTCAGGACATTCAAAGGAACATTTCTCCAGTTTGGCATAGAGATTATTCTCTCTAAGGCGCTGAAGAACGGTGCAGACATGGTTTCTGTGAGCAAGCAGATTTTCGGAAAAGATGAGAATGTCATCCAGATAGATGACAACAAACTGGTACAGTAGATCCCTGAAGATTTCATTGACAAAGTTCTGGAACACAGCTGGAGCATTACACAAACCAAAAGGCATAACCAGGTATTCGTAATGCCCGTCCCTAGTGTTAAACGCAGTCTTCCATTCGTCACCTTCCCGTATTCTAATGAGATTGTATGCACCTCTGAGATCCAACTTGGTGAAAATGGAAGCCCCCTTCAACCTGTTGAATAGCTCAGATATTAGAGGTAAGGGGTATCGGTTTTTGATGGTCACTGCGTTTAACCCTCGATAGTCGATGCAGGGTCTGAGGGTACCATCCTTTTTAGCAACGAAAAAGAACCCTGCTCCTACAGGCGACGAGGATCTCCGGATGAAACCTCTCTCCAGATTCTTGGTGACATACTCAGACATGGCCTGGGTCTCTGGAATGGACAGAGGGTAGGTACGACCCCTGGGCAGAGTTGCTCCAGGGACAAGGTCAATGGCACAGTCGAAAGATCTGTGGGGAGGAAGCACCTCAGCAGACTTCTTACAGAACACATCCCGGTAATCGCTGTATGCTGCGGGAAGATCAGAAGATACGGATGTGGTAGCAATGGAAAGTCTCTCCTTGGGGACCACCTTGAGAAGACAGGAGAAACACGAAGGACCCCAAGCCAGGATCTGCCCAGAGACCCAGTCCACATGTGGAGAGTGGAGCTGTAGCCAAGAAAAGCCCAATACAATGGGGGTAGAGGCCTTGGGTAGAATGAGGAAGGAAATCCACTCCTGGTGGAGTATCCCTACCGACATCCTAATAGGTAGCGTCTGGAAACGTATAGGACCCCCTGGGAGCACAGTGCCATCAATTGCCGAAACTATCAGTGGTGTAGCGAGGGGAGAAAGGGTAAGCTTCATAGAAGAAGCAGTTCTCCAGTCCATAAAATTGCCGGCAGCCCCGGAGTCCAGATATGCTAGGACCGATTGGGGAGAAGAGCCTACATGGAGGAACACCGGAAGAAGAAGATGAGAACATGATGTTTCTGGGTCCAATACTCCACCTTCCAAACGTATTAGACCCTGAGCATTTCCCGGACGAAGCGAGCAGGAGTCACGAAAATGACCCTTGCCCCCACAATAAAGACACAAGCCTAGAGTTCTGCGTCTAGCATGTTCTTCTGGTTTAGTCTAGTCCGGCCCAGCTGCATAGGTTCCTCAGCAGGCAGAGGATGCTCCACAGAGCGACGGGGGAAGAGTTCTGGCTGACTAGGACCTAGAGGGTGCTGGCGTCTTATTTCTAGGGACCTCTCCTGGAAACGAATGTCAATCTGATTGCACAAGGAGATTACATCGTCCAGACCGGCGGGGATGGCTCTTCCTGCTAATTCGTCCTTCACTCGGTCAGAGAGGCCATGTAAAAAGGTTGCGACCAGGGCCTCATTGTTCCTGCTCAATTCAGCTGTGAAAATACGGAACTGAAGCGCATATTGTCCCACTGAACAAGATTCTTGGCGAAGGCGTAAAAGGGCACTAGCCGCTGAAGAAACCCGAGCTGGCTCCTCGAAGATATTATGAAACAGCTTCAAGAAGTCGGGCAAGCTGGAAACCACTGGGTCATTCTTCTCCCACAGGGGGGCAGCCCAAGCTAAAGCTTCACCAGAGAGGAGGGAAATGATATAGGCTACCTTAGCCCGATCAGACAGAAAGTTTTGAGGCTGGAGCTCAAAATGAATGGTGCATTGGCTGAAGAAGCCCCTGCAGGCCTTGGAGTCCCCAGAAAAACGGGACGGAACTGGCAGTGAATATGAATGTGTGGCTGCGACTGGTGCGATAGGTGCAGCTGCTGATTGTACTTGAGGATGCAGGTTCGGGTTTCCCAAGGAGGCCTGCAGCTTCTCGAAGCGGGAAGCCAGATCCTTAAGGAAACGCATCACCTGAGTCTGATTAGATTGCTGGGCCTCGAGTCTGCGAACTATGCCCTGCAATGGATCGGCTGCAGGAAGTGACACGTCAGCCGGGTCCATGGCTGATCAAACTGTCAGGTCACCTTGAGGCTAGGTGACAGATACACACCGTTGGGATTAGGAGTGCACTGCAAGGCAGTAGACCCTACGGCTGACTGCTGCGGATGGGAGTCCGGGTATAAGGAAGGCAGGGTCGCTGGAACACCAACACGGATCCCACCAGGGTTAGAGCGTAGGATTCCCTGGGGCGCGGAGTCTAAGAGCCAGCAGGTTTTCACCAGAGCCTCTGATGGTGAGGATGGACTGGGCTGTAACTGGCTCCAGGTCGCGACCCCCAGGGTCCCCCAGCTCACACCCACAGTAGGCAACAGAAGGATAAGGATAGTAAGGAATAAGCCAAGGTCAGGGCCACAAGCAGATAAGGACAACAGAGTACACTCCAAGGTTCAGGGTCACAGGCAAACAGGGATAGTCAGGGACACGCCAAAAGGTCAGGGTCACGAGCAGACAGGAATAGTATAGAACACGCCAAGGTCGGTAACAGAAATAAATGTAGAGCACACGGCAGGCAGGGACAGGAAGCCAAACACACAAAGGTTGATCAGCAGGGCTGACCTGCAGTGCATAGGTTAATATAGAGTTCTCTGATAGGAGCTGGGGTGGAGCCATGCTGGAGGAGAGTTAATAAAAGCAGTCAGGTGAGAGACAGCTGGTCTTAGGAGATGAACATATGGAAACAGGTATGCTGACAAACAACCTCTATTGCATAACCATGACAAGATCGAGGGGGTAAGTTAAGGGGGTAACAACCCCATAGAGAGAGGGAGAGGTTAAAGATGTGGGTTAGGGAGTTTAGGATAGAGCGGGAAGGTGGTCGCAGTAATTGTGATCAGTTATTTGGATGGTGTATTATTGTTTATTATTTGTTAATGAAATTAAATAGGTTGCCATTGTTGACCTGCTGAAAATGCTATTTGCTTGTCTTTTTCTGTCCTCAGAATTTTCTAACTCACTCTTCCTGGATAAGTATGCAGCTATTGAAGTAAAAATAAAGTCAGAAATCTTGATTTACATACAGCATATATTCTAAGTCAGTGACTAAGCACAAGTGGTAGGCAATGCACAGATTCAATTTCAGTACAGCATTTGATGCATTAAACCCATAGCTTACCAAGTGCATATGATCCAACAGTATACAAGTTTACTAGTTACTATTATGTAGGTCTCATATGAAAACATTGGGTTGCTTTTTCCTTATTCTTATTTGGCTTTTTAAAAATTACAAAACACTGATAAGTCAGCCAAGGGAAAATGCACCACTGACCATGACTAGTCTTAGTTTAAATAACCATTTCATTATTGTATGTAGTTTTACATTTTAAGCCATCAAATGGTAATCTGAACATGGTAACACTGGCCCAAAATTTGCATACTTGATTATTATGCAAAACAAAGGGACGGATTGTCAATTTCTCCAATTATAGTACTGATTCTAATTATTTTGCACTACAGTACTTAAACTAAACAGAAGTTACACCTTCAATGGGTATAACTAGCATTTAATGTGAAAATTACCAAACATTCACTGTAGGTTAATCAATCTTTGTATTTAACAACACATGCATAAGGGAGATATACCTGTTGTGACTGTTTGGTGAATTTACTACTTTAGTCAGTAATTCTAGAAGTGCAACACATTACACAAGACATGGAAAATACACCCAACAGATAATTTTTACATGGGGGAAAAAAAACTGTATAATAACATACAGTGCCTTGAAAAAGTATTCATACCCCTTAAAGTTTTCCACACTTTGTCATGTTACAACCAAAAACGTAAATGTATTTTATTGGGATTTTTTGTGATAGACCAACACAAGGTGGCACAGAATTGTGAAGTGGAAGGAAAATGATAAATGTTTTTCAACATTCTTTACAAATAAATATGTGAAAAGTGTGGCTTGCATTTGTATTCAGCCACCGAATCAATACATTGTAGAACCACCTTTCACTGCAATTACAGCTGGAGGTATTTTTGGGGATGTCTCTACCAGCTTTGCACATCTAGAGAGTGACATTTTTGCCCATTCTACTTTGCAAAATAGCTCAAGCTCTGTCAGATTGGATGGAGAGCATCTGTGAGCAGCAATTTTTAAATCTTGCCACAGATTCTCAATTGGGTTTAGGTCTGGACTTTAACTGGGCCATTCTAACACATGAATATGCTTTTATATAAACTATTCCATTGCAGCTGTGGCTGTATGTTTAGGGTCATTGTCCTGCTGGGAGGTGAACCTCCGCCCCGGTCTCGAGTCTTTTGCAGACTCTAACAAGTTTACTTCTAAGATTGCCCTGTATTTGGCTCCATCCATCTTCCCATCAGCTCTGACCAGCTTCTCTGTCCCTGCTTAAGAAAAGCATCCCATCAACATGATGCTGCCACCACCATGTTTCACGGTGGGGATTTAGGGTGATGTGCTGTGTTAGTTTTCAGCCACACATAGCGTTTTGCTTTTAGGCCAAAAAGTTCAGATTTGGTCTAATCTGACCAGAGCCCCTTCTTCCACATGTTTGCTGTGTCCCGCACATGGCTTCTCGCAAACTGCAAATGGGACTTCATATGGCTTTCTTTCAACAATGGCTTTCTTCTTGCCACTCTTCCATAAAGGCCAGATTTGTGGAGTGCACGACTAATTGTTGTCCTGTGGACAGATTCTCCCACCTGAGCTGTGGATCTCTGCAGCTCCTCCAGAGTTACCATGGGCCTCTTGGCTGCTTCCCTGATTAATGCTCTCCTTGCCCGGCCTGTCAGTTTAGGTGGACGGCCATGTCTTGGTAGGTTTGCAGTTGTGCCATACTCTTTCCATTTTCGGATGGATTGAACAGTGCTCTGTGAGATGTTCAAAGTTTGGGGTATTTTTTATAACCTAACCCTGCTTTAAACTTCTCCACAACTTTATCCCTGACCTGTCTGGTGTGTTCCTTTGCCTTCACGATGCTGTTTGTTCACTAAGGTTCTCTAACAAACCTCTGAGGGTTTCACAGAACAGCTGTATTTATACTGAGATTAAATGACACACAGGTGGACTCTATATACTAATTAGGTGACTTCTGAAGGCAATTGGTTCCACTAGACTTTAGTTGGGGGTATCAGAGTAAAGAGGGTTGAATACAAATGCACGCCACACTTTTCTGATATTTATTTGTAAAACTTTTTGAAAACCATTTATCATTCTCCTTCCACTTCACAATTTTGTGCCACTTTGTGTTGGTCTATCACATAAAATCCAAATAAAATACATTTACATTTTTGGTTGTAACATGACAAAATGTGGAACATTTTAAAGGGTGTGAATACTTTTCGAAGGCACTGTAAATGTATTTTCAAAGCATTCACTATGTCTGGCAGTACTGGGTAATTTTATTTGCTCTTGGTGGCTGAATGGATTCGGGAGTGAAGCAAAGGTGAGTATGTGCTGCAAAAAAAATAAACTGTCAGGAGTTTCAACCTTTACAATAGTTATGCTAAAAAATGGGGTATTGGCTTTAGTAATACTATAGCTTCAATCAACAATAATATTTTCCTTACCTGTAAAAAAAATAAAAGTAACAAATATCCATTTTTTGGATGTTCACTGTCTAGAAGTGTGTCTATCAATAAGTAATAATAATAAAAAAAAAAAACCCATTGCTTGCATGCATAGCTGAAATGCCAAACTTTAATGTAATGCATTCTTATTATTCAATGACCCCGTTTTTAAAAGCTGCAAATGATGGTATCTCAGAAAGTAGAGGTTGTAGAACGGCCATGTTTTTTTACAATAAATAATGCAATAAATTTATAGGCTTAATATTCATTAAAGGAGATTTCCACTCAAGATAACACATTTTATAGATTATGCATACTTGGAATCACTCCTTTAAATGTGAATTGCAAAGTGGCAGTGCTAAAAGGTTACTAGCTGGATTATATCAGGTAGATTTCTTGTATTGTGATGGATGATAAATGGGGCAGGACATTTCCGGATATGTTGGCTAGTCTGTTGCCTACAACACACAAAAGCAGGATATTGCCTAAAACAGGCTTCATTTCACACCACAGACCCAAAACTGTGGAGAGCAGTACAATTTATTTTGGGTACATACAAACATAAAAATCAAACATAAATAACTATTCAGCTTCGATATTGTAAATTCATTTTGCATTGCTCCTTTTAGAACTCTGTTTCAACCAAACGTAAACGCACATTGGTATAGTGCAGTACTTCTTCATTATTTGTTGAATACATTTTTTAAACAACTACTTACAAGTACAATAAAACTGCAGAGCTTCATCACATACACAGTAGTGGCTGTGGGAGGGAGTGTCAAGAGATGAAGCCTCAAATTCAATAATCCAGAGCAGGGATATGCAATTAGCGGACCTCCAGCTGTTGCAAAACTACAAGTCCCATCATGCCTCTGCCTCTGGGTGTCACGCTTGTGGCTGTCAGAGTCTTGCTATACCTCATGGGAATTGTAGTTCTGCAACAGCTGGAGGTATGCTAATTGCATATCCCTGATCCAGAGGTTAGATCCTGTGTTTAAAACCAACCCAGGACTTCAGCTACAGTAAGTATGTTCATGGACATGATAAAGCTTTGTATTCTTTTTATGAGAAGTTTTGAAAAAAATCTTTATTCAATAAATAGACAAAGTGTATTTCCATTCATTGTGATTTCCCATACTTTATATTTGCTGCATGTTGGGCAGTTAATGTGTGAAATTTCACATTTCTGAGTTTTTGAAAAAAGCTTTCTGCTACCATCACTCCTGTTGGTCATCTCCCATCATGCCCTGCCTTGCTGCATCACAGAATAGGGTGTGATAGGACATGTTCACCTGTCTGTACCACACCTCCCTCATTACTAGACCACCTCTTGTTTTTATTTCACCCACTTTCCTAATTCTTCTCTTAAAGTGGTTGTATATCACCGGACGCTATTTATTTATTTTTTTTCCTTGTAAGGTAAAGTCATATATTGTCCTAGTATGCATTGCATACTAGCACATTATGTGAAACTTACTTTAAAAGAAGCTGTTCTGGCGCCACAATGTCAGCGTTGCAGGGGATACCATCTTCACTCGTCTTGCTTCCGGGTTCACGGGCTCCGGCTCTGTGACTGGCCGGAGAGCCGCGATGACATCCCTCCCACGCATTGCGCCCGGGAGTCACCATTCAAGGAACGGCACGGGTGGCAGTTCCTTCAGAGCGCATGCGTCAGTGATGTCACTGGCTGCATGTAATGTAAATATCTTCTAAGCTGTGCAAGTTTAAGAAATATTTACACTACCTACAGTTAAGCCTTATTATAGGCTTACCTATAGATAAAAGTCAGTAAAGGAAGTTTACTTCCACTTTAAGATGACCATACATTGTACAATCTGATTGCACAATCTCCTTTAGATCCACCTTCAGCTACAGTATCTAGTGCAAAGGCCTGTCTGATTTGATAGAAGTTAAATGGATTGTTCAGGTTGGTCCTCCTATTCCATATTTCTGGTAAATCTTAAGCAAATTGTACCGAGATTGTACAATCGGAATGCAAAGTGTATTGCCATGTTCATCCCTTTTATGACTAAGCCTATTTTTGACATTTGGTGTTTACAAGTTAAAATCCGTATTTTTTGCTAGAAAAATACTTAGAACCCCCAAACATTATATATATATATATATATATATATATATATATTTTTTTTTTTAGGAGAGAATCTAGAGAATAAAATGGCAATTGTTGCAATATTTTATATCACACGGTATTTGTGCAGCGGTGTTTTAAACGCAACTTTTTGGGAAAAGGGAACTTTCATGAATTTAAAAAAAATGAAACAGTAAAGTTAGCCCAATTTCTTTTCATAATGTGAAAGATGATGTTACGCTGAGTAAATAGATACCAAACATGTCACGCTTTATAATTGCACGCACTCGTGGAATGGCGACAAACTACGGTACCTAAAAATCTCCATAGGCGATGCTTTAAATTTTTTTTACGGTTACTCGGTTAGAGTTATAGAGGAGGTCTAGTGCTAGAATTATTGCTCTCGCTCTGACGATCGTGGTGATACCTCACATGTGTGATTTGAACACCGTTTACATATGCGGGTGCGACTTCCGTATGCATTTTCTTTGCTGCGCAAGCTCGCCGGGACGGGGGCGTGTTAAAAAAAAGTTCTTATTTATTTTATTTTTATATTAATAAATTGTGTTTTAAAAAAAAAAATTTGATCACTGAAAAAAATTTGATCACTAAAAGACCCCCGATCCCTCCTTTGCACTTCAAAGTATTCAGATCGCTGTTTTCAGCGATTCTGAATACTGTATATTTTTTTAAAACCGGTGCCACTGGCAGCCGAGTAAACGGGAAGTGACGTTGTGACATCGCTTCCATGTTTACAATCAGGAGACTGGAACAAAGCCTTTTCCGGCTTCGTTCCAGTCTGACCCTAGCCGCTGGAGGCATCGGATTGTCGATCGGGTCTTCCGGTGGGACGGGAGGCCCGGTGAGAGCGGCGGGAGGCGGCAGGAGGGGGGGATGTTCCCTCCCGCCCCCCCGGTATAACAGCCAAGTGGCTTTTAGCCGC
The DNA here is from genome assembly GCF_042186555.1 of Aquarana catesbeiana. Lineage (NCBI taxonomy): Eukaryota > Metazoa > Chordata > Amphibia > Anura > Ranidae > Aquarana > Aquarana catesbeiana. The sequence goes on along the minus strand of NC_133332.1, from coordinate 108,738,946 downwards.
ATCGATTGTTATCCCTGGAAAGCCGATCGCCGGCACAGCTGCAGGCATCATCCCGGTATAACCCCTGAAAGCCGAGGCCGCGTATCTGCGTACGCTCGGCGGCAAGGGGTTATACAAGTACATAGGGGAGAGTGGACAGAGACACTCAGCTTTCAGGCCCCATTCACATCTTCACATAGCTGGGCGCTTTTTTTTTTTTTTTAACTTTTGCTTGTCATTTGAATGGGCTGCTCTGTGCGCAACAAATGCCCCAAAGAAGCTCCATAACTTTTTTTTTTAGAGTGCAGCGTGGCACATTTTTTACCCCCCTTTTTTTTCACTTGTAGCTTGCTTGTGGCATTCCAGATTCATGCCTGCTACATAGTTGCATAGTTAGCCTGGTTAAAAAAAGACATCCATCTAGTTCAACCAATAAAAGGGAAAAAAACATCCTTAAAAATAAAAATCATACAATCCTATATACACAATCCTATACCCACAGTTGATCCAGAGGAAAGCAAAAAACCTCAGTAAAGCCTGAACCAAGCAGGGGAAAAAATCCTTCCTGACCCCCCGAGATATTCAGATTTTCCCTGGATCAACTTTATCTATAAATGTCAGTATCCAGTTATATTATGTACATTTAGGAAAGAATCCAGGCCTTTTTTAAAGCAATCTACTGAGCTGGCCAGAACCAGCTCCTGAGGGAGTCTATTCCATATTTTAACAGCTCTTACTGTGAAAAAACCTTTCCGTATTCAGAGAATAAATCTCTTTACCTCCTGGATGTAAACAGTGTCCTCTTGTCGTCTGTGATGACCTTAAAGTGAATACCCACACCAAGTTCACTATATGGACCACTTATTTATTGTGACAGGACGAGACTCTGTCACTATAAAATTGATCACTTAAAGCAGTGTTTCTGAACCTTTTTCCAGTCAAGGCAACCTTTAAAATTCTGCACAATTTTGAGGCACCCCCTTCTAAAATATAAAAAACAAAACAAATAGTTTTACATAATGCAGCAGCATCCACACACATGAGACACCCAACTTTAGACCCCTTTCACAGTGAAGGCCCATGATGTTAGTGCTAAAGCGCCGCTCGTTTTAGCGATGTTTAAGCGGCGCTTTTTCGATGCTTTTCGGCCGCTAGAGGGGCGATTTTAACCCCAAAAAAGGGTTAAAATTTCTGTTTTGCGGTGCTTTGTAAGCGTTTTTCATGCGCTTTGAAAGCGCTGCCCATTTATGCCAAAGGGCAGGGCGTTTTGGGAGAGTGCGAAAAGTCACACTGGAATGAATGGGAGGCAGTTTTCAGGCACTTAGCAGAGGCTATTTCCAGCGCTATAGCACCTGAAGGGGTCTTAGAGGTGACTTATTCTTTCAAAGCAAATACACTTTTGCACACTGGTGCTGACAAGTATTCCAGCATTTGTTCCTAATTTATTCTCCCCCACACAGCAAACGTAATCCCAGTGTTGATAGAGAAGGGCAGGGGAGTCAGACAAGGAATCTGTGCAGCTACCCCATGTTCTCTTTATCAACCAATGATGTCAGCGGTTGCTAGGACACCGGTAGCTAACTGGCCCAGTGTCCAAGTTTGTAGTTTTGCACATTGAAAACCTTTGGCTTAACACAAACTAATTGTGATCCACCTGTTGGCTTGTACACAATTTTTGGGTAGTTTGGAGCAATTTTTAGACATTCTGCAAAGGGACCCCTGAAGAACCCAGAAGGCACCCTGATTAAAAAAGGCTGAGTTAAAGGAAACAGGGTGTGCACATTGGCTAAGCGCAGGACTACAGAGCATAGATGTTAAGTGGAGAAAACTGCTTTTGCAGCTTTCTCCAGGTTTTTTGTATTCCTGGAAGGGGCTCTGTAGTTTAGAGTTTTCACAGTGTCTTGGGTGGGATTAAATCTACAACCCTGTGTCTGGGTTTTGTGGAGGACCAGCAGGATGTGTGCGCAGGTGCACACAGCCCTTAAAATGGAACTTTAGGAATACCCCAGGGCTCCCAGTTGGAGGCTGCTCCACCCAAGACAGATAGGAGGTCTCCAGGAGGCAGAGGCTGATTGGGGCAACCAGAGAATGGGTGTCTGCAAGAGACAGATAATGGCCTGGGGACTAAGGCCAGAGCGGAGCCGTCTGCACTGAAGAACCTATGGTCTGGGTGACCAGCATAAAAAGCAGAGGTACTCTGATTAAAGCTGAGTGAGAGCTTAAGAGCCAGGTGGGATAGCATTTTCTATTCATTTGTGTATATTACTGGAGAAGAACCCCTGTGTGGGAAACCTTTATATGTTGGACTTTTGCTTTGTTTTTGCCTTTTTCTGAATAAAAATGGGCTGCCATGTCCTGAAACTAAAGTGCTGACTGACGTGAATCACTTGAAAATGCATCTATCCGGGGGCATGTCCAAGATGGAGACCAGAGCAGACGTGCAGTGAGAGAGCTCCGCTCAGTCTCTGGCCTAAAGTACTGCTTCTCTGCAGACTGGTGATTCTACATGGCCCGGCAAGGCTGCATTAACGGCTGAAGATGGTATGACCAAGGGGAGGGGGTCCCTGTCCACCCGAAAGTCCCAAAACACCGCTGTACAGAGCCCCTGTCCCGCCACTGGCTCCAATATGGCGTCTCAGACCGAGGATACTGAGACAGATCCTGCAGAGAAGGAACAATCCAAATTCAAGGCCCTCATGCAGGCAATCACCAATTGCCAATCAACCCTCACGGGCAAGATCGAGCAGATCCAGCTCGATATAAGTCTCATAAGAAGGGACATGGATACTTTCCGCTCCCGCCTCACTGAAGCTGAGCGCCGTGTGGGAGATGCAGAAGACATGCTGCAAGACCACACGGTCTCACTCCGCACGCTGCAAACAAAAATCAAAACCCTGGAAACTCATGCAGAGGATGCAGAAAAAAGAAATAGGAGGAATAACCTCCGTGTGGTGGGTCTCCCTGAGGGGGCTGAGGGAGCGGACACCACAGCCTTCACGGAACATCTCCTGCGTACCCTTTTACCCCAGGCACCATTTTCTAATTTCTTTGTGGTGGAGAGGGCACATAGAATGCCTGCTGCCCGGGGGCCCCCGGGAGCTCCTCCACACACATTCATCCTTAAGCTACTTGACATGGACATTCCTTGTACTGTTCATTTAAGCACAAGAGAATCCATTTTGTTCTCACTGTTGAAATGTGTTCTGTAACCTTCACCTAACACACAGACACATCTCCTACTAAACGCTCTCTACTCCCCCCTCCCTTTTCAAAGTTTTACTTTTGCAATTGTTCTATTCGCTAGTTTTTAATAATATATTTCTATTTGTTAGCTTTTAATAACATATTGCTATTTGTTAGTTTTTAATAACATCTCACACCACCCCTTTCTTATCTATGTATAAAATAACATGTAATAATAAATTTTTCACTGAACGGACATTTTAAACACAGTGATTGAGTCCTGTGAATCTGTTCCTGCAGCTGCAGTATTAACTTTGTTTTAGAATCCCAATCAGAAATCAGTCATAACAGTCTTGGCGAGCCAGCCAGGAGGCCTCTCTGGCCAAAGCCTTAAGTTCAGAGAGATCTAGGTTTGCATATGTGCCTTTTGATTTATGCCAATCATCTGTTTGTAGGATACGAGCCAAATCCCTCTTTGTAGGTTGATATGGGGCTGTTAAACCTCTGCTCTCCACTATATTGCATAGCTCATCTTTTGTGTGTTCCATGTAATCTAATTCTTTTGCTTTTGTGCGTGGACCCCTTAAAGCCAAACTGGCAGCCACATAAGGTGGGGGGTCCTCCTCTACAGAGTCTTCTGGCCAAACGTAGTAAATTTGGGCAGTACTTTTATTAAATATCTCCATCAAGCCAGTTTGATTTGCTACTTTAGCTTCTGTCTCCCATGTGCAAGCTATTCTCCACGTTCCTTCACTGCACAGTAGTGGGCCATAATTGTGCAGAAAAGTTTGCCATACTTTTAAATCAAAAGTCCCTTCAGATTTTAAAGGTTTAGCTGTTCCCTTTGTCCATTCTACCCATTTATCTAGGGGCTCAGTATAGGCAGAACCGTACCTTCGGTTCATATATTCTCTAGCGCTCATCTTGCGCTGGGCATTTTCTGAAGGCCTCTCTCCCTTCATTCCCTTAATTAATTTAATGCCCATAATGACTGGCCAGTCTTCTCTCTTCTCTACTTATGCCTATACCCTCTTGCCTCTAAAACAAATAGTACAGCAAATCTGCAGATTTACAAGAATAGTCTCCACTTATCTACATGGATAGAAGGGGTTTAACAGCCCCATATCAACCTACAAAGAGGGATTTGGCTCGTATCCTAAAAACAGATGATTGGCATAAATCAAAAGGCACATATGCAAACCTAGATCTCTCTGAACTTAAGGCTTTGGCCACATTCTTTAAGTATATACACCACATTCTTTAAGTATATAGCCAGACATGTTGCTTCCCACTGCTTTAATAAGAAGCTGATGAATGTCAGTAGCAGAAGCCTCATATGCTTCCTGTGCAGCACTAAGTTTGTTTGCAAATCCTATTGGATTCTTTCTAGGATCTCCCAATCCCTCTAATATGGCTCTCATATCTTGAAGGTAAAAGGGGATGCAAGGGGAAGTGACATGACAGCCAGAGGAAATGTTTTAGCGGACCAAGCGGCAAAGGATGCTGCCCTTATGGCATTTGGAGTCACACCCACTGTAGGGGTCGCCCAGGTAGCGGGGACAGATTCCCCTCATCAAGAGCAGTGGGATGTAGAAACTCTAATTCAGTTGCAGAACCAGGCCCCTGATGAAGAGAAGGATAAGTGGATCAAATGTAATGCTACCCAAAATCAGCAGGGCCTGTGGAGTGCTGACAACAGGTGGTGTCTACCCAGGAGTTTATACCCAGTTTTAGCACAGCTGGCACATGGCGTCAGTCATCTTGCTAAGGGCGCGATGGTGGCACTTACTGACTGCTATTGGATAGCCCCTGGATTTAGTGCATTTGCAGCCAGGTTTTGTGCTTCATGTCTCACTTGTGCTCTGTACAATGCAGGAAGGCCTGTTCATGTTCCCCAAAGGCATTCTCCTAAGCCAGATTTCCCTTTCCAAAGAATTCAAATAGACTACATTCAGATGCCCAGAATAGGCACCTATGAGTTTGCTTTAGTGTGTGTTGACATGTTCTCAGGTTGGCCCGAGAGCTGGCCAGTAGCCAAAGCAAATGCAAAAACAACAGCAAAGAAAATTTTGAATGAAATAGTTTGTAGATATGGAGTTCCTGAAACTATTGAGAGTGACAGAGGAACCCATTTTACTGGGGAAGTAATGAAAGAGGTAATGGAAGCCCTTCACATACAGCAAGCTTTCCATACACCTTATCATCCACAAAGTAGTGGTAAAGTTGAGAGACTTAATGGAATTTTGAAAAACAGATGTGTAAAAATTAAAGCAGATACAGGAAAAGGATGGGTGGAAGCTTTGCCATTAGCCCTATATTCTGTACGAACTCCCCCTAAACAACCACATGGGCTGTCCCCCTATGAGATTTTATTTGGAGGGCCACCCAAAACAGGGCTATATTTTCCCCAACAGTTGCAGGCTTCTCACTCTAATCTGTTAGAATATGTTCAGATTTTGCAAAGAACATTGAATAAAATACATGAAGGTGTTTATAAATCTATCCCCGACCCAGATTCTGTTTCAGGTATTTACAGAATCCAACCAGGTGACTGGGTGGTGGTCAAGCGACACGTCAGAAAGCCACTAGAACCAAAATTTGACGGACCACATTTGGTGCTTTTGACAACCGGTTCTGCTGTCAAGTTGGAAGGAAAGCCCACCTGGATTCACGCCAGTCACTGCAAGAAAATCCTGAAGTGATGATATCCTTTGAAAAAAAGATGATAATGTTTCTTTTCTTTTTGTTGTTTGTGAGAACTGAGACATGGAAAAATAACCCTTTCATCCAAATGTTAAAATTGTATGCAACCCATAGCAACGCTAGTAACTGCTGGGTGTGTTCTCACTTACATCCCCAAACTGGAACAATACCCATGATAGCAATGCCTCTCAATTTCACTGATCTAAACAGGACCAGAATAAATGGCTCATACATAGTCTCCACAGCTAATGAGCACAGATCAGTAACTTTGATGGTTTCGAAACAGATAAACACTCCACAGATTTGTTTAAACATTACATGCCCATTTAACACTAAATGTACACGGTTGGGCAGCGGAGCAAAAATTACAGTTTATGGAGGAAACTATGGTCAATATTATTATATCCCAGATGCAGAACTAAATAGAACCCTTTATAGTACAAATTGCTTACAGTTTCCAATATGTGAAAATATCGGTTTCCTGAGATTCCATGTTATTGCTTCCAGTTTTTTAGGAGCAGGCATACCGTCCATACGTAGAGGGTTATATTATATATGTGGAAATAAAGCTTACGCCTGGCTTCCTACTAATGTTACAGGTACATGTTACATTGGGAAGTTAGTACCTGCTTTGGCTGTTGGCAAAGATACAGTGCGACCAGATCAAAGTCCAGAATACCCTTTAGTGTTCAAAAGAGAGCTGTTCACTGAAGGTGACATGGCATGGTCATGGTTCCCTTCCTGGACAGGATGGGGAATTGAAGCAATGAGAAGACTAAATAATTACACTAGAATTGTAGATGAGATTTTTAACCTTACTACCACTGATATAGGTTTATTAAAATAAGAAATGGCTCAGCTTAAAAAAGTAGTATTAGAGCACAGATTAACGCTAAATTATCTCACTGCAGCTCAAGGTGGGATGTGTAAGATATTTCGCACTGGCTGTTGTATATACATTTCTGATAATGAGGACATTATTAAAGGGCATCTTGCTAAGATAAGAGAACTACAGAATAAGGCCAGAGATATTGCTAAAGATGGATGGAACCCCTTTCAGGGTTTAGGAGGTTTTGGTGATTTTTTATATGGCATAGCAACATGGTTACAGAAACTAGGCGCTTACATTGTGATGTTCCTATTTCTCATGTTTGTTATTTACTTCCTCATCAGGCTATGCCTCTGTGTGACTACCCACTGTACCAACAAATGTACCACCAGCCCTGATGAACCCATTATTGTGAGAAAACTAGGAAAGAGCTGAACAGGATGCCGTCTCTCTGCGCCAATGTAACAGGAGTTACCAGCAATCGGCTGAATGTAACGCGGAGAAGAATGGTGTCAAATAAACAAAAGGGGGGAAATGACATGGACATTCCTTGTACTGTTCATTTAAGCACAAGAGAATCCATTTTGTTCTCACTGTTGAAATGTGTTCTGTAACCTTCACCTAACACACAGACACATCTCCTACTAAACGCTCTCTACTCCCTCCTCCCTTTTCAAGGTTTTACTTTTGCAATTGTTCTATTCGCTAGTTTTTAATAATATATTTCTATTTGTTAGCTTTTAATAACATATTGCTATTTGTTAGTTTTTAATAACATCTCACACCACCCCTTTCTTATCTATGTATAAAATAACATGTAATAATAAATTTTTCACTGAACGGACATTTTAAACACAGTGATTGAGTCCTGTGAATCTGTTCCTGCAGCTGCAGTATTAACTTTGTTTTAGAGTCCCAATCAGAAATCAGTCATAACAGAACTTCAGGGACCGAGACCTGGTTCTCCGTGAGTCAAGGAAGGTTGATCAACTGAGGTATGAGGGAGCTAAATTAATGATTTTCCCAGATTTTTCGGTGGACACCCAAAAACAACGCCGATCATTTGATCAGGTCAAGCTTAATCTGCGTAATAAGAAGATAAAATATAACATGTTCCCAGCCAGATTGCGAGTCTAAGATGGCGAGACAGTACGTTTTTTCACCTCTCCTGAAGATGCATCGCACTGGCTGGAGACCCTGCCCAGAAATTGACGACCCCCAATTGATGTGGGGTATGCTTGAATTATCCTGTGTTTCTTTCTCCATTGATCCCAGGGCCTTTCTGGTCACTGAAGCTGACAGGGTTTGGGTTGTTGTCCTGTTTCCCCCCTCCCTAATATTTGTGGAAGGGGATGGGGGATAGATGGCCATGGGCTTCACGGTCCTTCTGAGCTCCAGTTGAAGGAAACAAGGCCTTGCGTACATGCCTACCGGTATGCTATATTTGGTTTTCACATGCAACTGACATGTGCTCAGGAGAGGAAGAGAGTGAGATGCCTCTGAACTTTAACTTTACACAAGGTTTGCACCTGTTCAAGTTTTGTACCCCCGAAGGGGTCTGTTTGCATCTCCGGGAGATTCATATTCATACCTTATATTCTGCAGGGAACGTTGAGCCTTACAAATTGCTGGAAGACATACTGCATGTACTGTGACACTCGGGTGTCCTTTTGTTCATTTCCCCATTTGGCAGTTGCCATGACAGTTCTTGGGAAAGAAGCACACCAAAGTTTGGGGGGTGGTGCGGGGTGGGGGCATGGTGGATGGGGTTGGAGCACATGTTTTTGCTCCTTGTTGGGACTTTTTCTTTTTTGTTTTTGTTGCTGCTGCATATATGCTAGATTTAGTACCTATGTTTTCTACATCAGGTGTCAGTGTGGTCCTGATATCTCTCCACTAGATGGCGTGAGAGATCTCACTGATGATACTTTAAAATCGAAGCATAAGGTTCTAAGACTTTTATGTATGCTCATAACCAGTCTGATTCTGTTAATGGTAATTTGCTACCCTCATTTATTCATTACAAAAAGTCAATGTCTTCACTGACTATTTTGTCTTGGAATGTTCGGGGTTTGAACTCCAAAGTTAAGAGGTCCTTGGTATTCAATTTTTTGAAACAATATAACCCGCATATATGTGTGCTTCAGGAGACCCATCTGGTTGGGAGCAGGACGCTGGCACTCCGGAAGCCATGGGTTGGTGCATATTACCACTCCACTTATTCCTCTTACTCTAGGGGTGTCAGCGTGTTGGTCCACAAGTCACTTGGGTATACTTTACTGGATCTTCATTTGGATCCGGATGGGAGATACCCTGTTTCCCCGAAAATAAGACCTAGCGTGATTGTCGGTGATGGCTGCAATATAAGCCCTACCCCCCAAATAAGCCCTAGTTAAAGTCCTTGTAGGTCTTATTTTCAGGGTAGGGCTTATTTTTGGGGAAACAGGGTAGGGCTTATTTGGGGGGTAAGGCTTATATTGCAGCCATCACTGACACTCACGCTAGGTCTTATTTTCGGGGAAACAGGGTATGTAGCCCTTCATGCAATGTGTGATAGATTAGAATTGTTGATCGTGGGTATATATATTCCCCCCCAGCCACGGTAGATATCCTTAAAAAGATTACTTTAATAATAGCACAATATCCATCGGCCAGAGTTATTTTGACTGGAGATTTCAACATGACCCCAAATTCGGCTTTAGATAGACTCAGTGGAGGTCCCACTAGTGTATCCCCCTTATCACAATGGGCGGACAACTATGGGTTTACTGATGTGTGGAGAATGAAACACCCAGATAAGAAACAATATACCTGTCACTCGGCCACACATGCGTCTTTCTCTAGGATTGACTTGATTTATACTACTGACTCCCTGCTCTCCCAGATACAGGAGGTGGAGATCTTGCCGCGTGGTATTTCGGATCATGCACCCCTCTTACTTAACTACAAACAGACTCGCCGATGGGCACTGCACTTTGGCGGCTCTCCGGGTTTTGGATTACAGATGAGAGGGTGGCTCCCCTGGTGGAGGGAGAGCTGGGAGTCTACTGGGCGCTCAATGGGGGTATGGTCCCCCCGCCGGTACTATGGGATGCCTTCAAGGCGTACACCAGAGGGCAATATAAAACAGCGATAGGGAAGGTCAGAAAGGACACGAGGTTGGCATTGGAGGAAGCAGAAAGGAAGGTTCTCCTCTTTTAGAAAACAATTATGTGCACACTAATGACGCTCTGACATACGATGCTATGCAATCTCTACACAGGGAAATTTCTCTAATGAGGATTGAGACTACTAAGAAACAACTCCTTGCTCAGTCACAAAGAATTTTCGAACAGGGAGAGAAGACAGGTAGATTATTAGCCTGGCATTACATATTGCTCACATAAGGGATGACCAGGGGGTGCTTCATTCAGACCCTATTGGTATAAATGATCAATTGGCAAGTTATTATGATCATCTCTATACCTCCAAGGCCACCTTTACCAGAGAAAACCTGCAGACCTTTCTAGACCAAATAGAATTCCCACAACTCTCAGTTGAGGCCCGAAATACACTAGATGCCCCAATTACTGACAAGGAGGTCCAGACTGCTATAATGTCACTCCAATCAGCAAAAACTCCGGGTCCTGACGGTTTATCGGCAGAATTTTACAAAACGAACAGTGAACTTCTTGTCCCTAAATTCCACAACCTGCTCCTAAAAATGCTACAGGATGGTTGCCTCCCTCCCTCTTTGTCGGAGGCGGTGATTGTGGTTATAGCCAAACCTAATTAAGACCCCACAGCGTGTGCCTCATATCGCCCCTTATCGCTTTTAAATGTAGATGCTAAGATAACCACTAAAATACTCTCAAATAGACTCAACTCAGTCATCCTCTCTGTAATTCATGGCGATCAGACGGGCTTCATGCCGGGCAAAGGCACCGACATTAATCTGCGTCGACTTTACACTAACATATCTCGTGCAGAGAAGATGGACTCCCCGGGTGTGGTGGCCTCTTTAGATGCCGAGAAGGCCTTCGACTCGGTGGAGTGGGAGTTCCTATGGCAGGTGCTTGAACGTTTTAATTTTGGTCCTAAGTTTATCTCCTGGATAAAACTCCTGTATAGTAACCCCACAGCAAGAGTTCGAACGAATGGAATGCTTTCCTCCCCCTTCTCTTTAGGAAGGGGAACCAGACAGGGATGCCCACTATCCCCAGGGCTATTTGCCTTAGCCATCGAACCCCTGGCTATCCTACTTAGAGCATCCCCAGAAGTTAGGGGAATAGCGGTTGGTCCACTGACTGAGAGGCTATCATTATATGCCGATGATGCACTGTTGTATCTTCCAGACGCGTCTGCCTCTTTGTCGGCGGCCCTGGACATTATTAATCAATATGGATCCTTCTCAGGCATTCGGATCAGCTGGACTAAATCGACTATATCTTCCCTGTCCCCGAATCCACCCTCTGCAGACCCATTGATCCCACCAGTTATGGTATCTAAGTTCAAATATTTGGGGATTGAAATCCAGCGAACACCATCTTTATACCTAATAGACAATGTATATCCCGTCCTACATCAACTTACTACCCAATGTCAGGCAAGTTCCTCCATGTCTTCCGTAATACCCCTGTACCCATCCCTAACTCCTTCTTTGACAAGCTAGACCAAGTAGTTAACACATTTGTATGGGGGGGACTGGCCCCTAGAGTCGCCCGAACCACTTTACAGCTCCCCTTGTCACTGGGGGGTCTGGTGCTCCCTTGTTTTAAGAAATACTACTGGGCGGCAGTTGTGACTGTCCGCTGGTGGTTCTCCCAGCCAAAATCTAACCCAGTAGTTAACCTTGAAGCTGCTATACTGGGATCTTACTTGGCATTGAGTAATTTGGTGTTCAGGGGTCCTAGGGCGCACCCAGACATGACAATTTCAATGCGAACAACGGTTGGAGTATGGGAACAGATGTCGAGGAAACTTACTGGAACGAACACGATTTCCCCATATACACCATTATTGGGAAATCCCAAACTAAAACATCTTCAAACAATCCCAGACCCGGCCTTGTGGGCAGGACATGGAGTTAAGATCATACAACAAATAATATCAGGGGGCAGGATCATTCCTTATGAGACACTAAAAAATGACTTCCAACTGCCCTCAAGAATGTTCTTTCGATACTTGCAATTGCGATATGCAGTACAGGCCCAATACCCTGCAGGAGTTACCTTACAGTCACACGGGGTAGAGACCTTCCTAATCTCCAGAAACGTAGATCGCATTCTATCCTCCCTGTATCTTCGGATATTGAGTGAGGAACCGGCTGGGGGGACCAAGCTCTATGACAAGTGGAAAGCGGATCTGCCTGCCCTTGCCGCTGATGATTGGGAGGAGGGAATACAGCAGTACATTCCCCTTATGGTATCAGCAAGGGATAGATATATTCAGCTCAAATTCCTTCATAGAGCATACTATACGCCACAGAGATTATCCAGAATATATCCGACACAGTCAGATAGATGCCCGAAGTGCAAGGGGGAACTAGGTACCTTTTATACATGTTGTCTGGTCCTGCCCTGTTATACAGCAGTTTTGGTTGGAAGTGGTAGATGTAATCAACTCGGTGGGCAATTTACATATACAAATGAACCCGAATATTTTACTTCTCAGAGTATGTGACAACCTTATTTCTAATACACACAAAAGATTGTTTGTATTCTACGCCTCATTCTATGCTAGGAAAACTATACTAATTAAATGGAAGCAACCTGACCCTCCCACGGTCTCCCAATGGAAAGCCTTAGTAAACTCTACATTACCACTTTACAAACTTACATATCTTAACCACATATGCCCTAAGAAATTCTCCAAGATTTGGGGAGCATGGTCAAAACAGTAAGATTGACATGACTGACAAGACCTGTGGTGAACCAGCGTCTGATGTGTCCTCTTCCTCCCCCTCTCTCCCCTCCCCCGGGTCCCCCCCCTTTTTTTTTTTCTTTTTCTCTCCCTCCCCCCCCTCCGTTCTCTCCGTCCCTCCTCCCCCCCTCCAATTTCTTGATCCTTTGTAACTCAACACTCAGATACACTGGCAAATAGATAATAGCATAATCTGACTCATTGGGTAGAGGATATTACTGCAGTCCTATATAAATATTGAGGTTTCGTTTTTCCTGACGCAATTACTTATATGTACTATGAATCATACGCATTGACATAATATGATGATTGAAATCTTATGATTTGAAATTGTCCACTATGACTATGTATATCTACTATGTAGCAGCACTCTGTTATATGTTCATAGGTTTGTATGCTTAAACTTTCTCCTTCTGGAGACAAATAAAAACTTTTCTGTTAAAAAAAAAAAAAAAAAGAAAAAGAAAATTCATCTATCACTAGGGCTAATGGTCCCCCATGTTACAGTATTGATACATGTTGATCATATCCCCCCTCTTCTCATGAGAGAATAAATTCAGTTCCTCAAATCTTTCCTCCATAGCTGAGCTCCTCCATGCCTCTTATCAGTTTGGTTGCTCTTCTCTTCACTTTCTCCAGTTCCCTGGTATCCTTTTAGTGAACTGTTGCCCAAAATGGAACTGCATATTCCAGATGAGGTCTTAATGATGATTTGTAGAGGGGTAAAATTATATCTCTCTCTCTGGAGTCCATACCTCTCCTAATACAAGAAAGGACTTTGCTCACTTTGGAAACCGCAGCTTGGCATTGCATGCTATTATTAAGCTTATGATCTACCAAAACACCCAGATCCTTTACCTCCATTGATTCCCCAGTTGTACTCACCCTAGTATGTATGATGCATACATATTCTTAGCCCCCAAAACTGCAAAATTTTACATTTATCAACATTAAGCCCCATTCGCCACATAGTTGCCCAATGAACCAATTGCCGACCCCCTGCCATCATTATACTGCGGCAGGTTGGCATGGCTGTGCGAATTGCCGTAGGTGTACGTCGGGTGCTTTAAGCACGATAGGGGGCGCAGCGCGATGCTGGAGCAGATGCGCATGGCCGGTGGCCGCGATGTCCTCTGGCCACCCGCGATCACTCCTCAGAGAGCCAGAACGGGGATCTGTCAATGTAAACAGACAGATTCCCGTTCTGACAGGGGGGGTAGAGAGAGATCTGCTGATCCTAGTGAAATAATAAATAAATAATAAAAATGCCAGAAATCTATCCCCTATTTTGTAGACGCTATAACTTTTGTGCAAACCAATCAATATACTCTTATTGCGATTTTTTTTTTTTTACCAAAAATATGTAGAAGAATACATATTGGCCTAAACTGATGAAGAATTTTTGTTTTTGGGAAATTTATTATAGCAAAAAGTAAAAAATATTGTTTTTTCTTTCAACATTGTCGCACTGTTTTGTTTATAGCGCAAAAAATAAAAACTGCAGAGGTGATCAAATACCACCAAAAGAAAGCTCTATTTGTGGGAAAAAAAGGACATAAATTTTAATTGGGTACAATGATGCACGACCGTGCAATTGTCTGTTAAAGCGACGCAGTGCCGTATGGCAAAAAATGGCCTGGTCATTAAGGGGGCAAATCCTTCGGGTCCTTAAGTGGTTAAACAGTGCATGGAAGTCGGCTTGTAAGTTTGAGACATCATGTAAGGACGTTATTCCACTGCATAGCTTGGTTTCATCTGCAAAGACTGAAATGGTACTTTTAATCCCAAACCCTATATCATTTATACATATATTAAAAAGAAAAGGTCCCAACATTGAACCTTGGGTACACCCCTAACAACCCTAGACCATTTAGAGTATGAACCATTAACCACTACTCTCCGAATATGATCTTTTAGCCAGTTTCTATCTATGTACAAACTGATTTTTCCAGGCCTGTAGACTTTACACATTAGCTGTGTGTGGGGAACTGTGTCAAAAGCTTTTGCAAAGTCCAAGTATACTACGTCCAAAGCCACCCCTCTGTCCAAGGTTTTAATTAGCATCTCATAAAAATAAATCCGGTTTATTTGACAACTTCTGTCTTTCATGAATCCATGCTGTCTGTTGCTTAAAATTTTTTTTTTCCAGAAAGAACTCATCTATGTGGTCTTTTATTAAACTCTCCAGTATCTTTCCGACTATAGAAGTTAAACTAACAGGTCTATAGTTACTTGGTAAACACTTTGATACCTTTTTAAATATAGGCACCAAATTGGCCTTATGCCAATCAAATGGCACTATTCCAGTCATTAAAGAGCCCCTAAAAATTAGAAACAATGGCTTTGAGATGACAGAGCTCAATTCTTTTAGGATCCGTGGGCATATGCCATCCAGTCCAGGAGCTCTATTTACCTTTATTCTGCCTAAATATTTCAGGACCATATCGCTTTTGAGCCATTGTGGATTATTTGGGGCTGTGTCAATACCATCCCCATTGTGGACATGAGTTCCCCCATGCCCCTTTGTATACACAGAACTGAAGAATGTATTTAATAATGCCTTCTATTTGTCTCCAGTCACCCACTCTATAGCTTTATTTTGTAAAGGGCCTACATGCTCAGACCTGACCTTTTTGCTATTAATATATTTGAAGAATGTTTTGGGGTTTGTCCTACTATCTTTTGGAATCTGCCATTCATTTTGAATGATTTCCATTTTACATATTCTGTTATATAATTTGTAACATATAAACGATGATAGAGTTCCCTAATTTTTATATTTGTGCAATGCACATTTACAGCACATTTCCAAAATGTGCAGCAAAGCATGTGTTTTCTGTGCAGTTTGCCGTCCATTTGGAAACACACAGATGTGAATGGAGCATCATTGCTCTTGCCTAAACAGACCAATTTCAGTTTCAGGCCCCATTCACCCCTAGCATAGTGAGAGCGGACATTTTTTGGCAATTTTTTTACCGCAACACACATAGGGCATCTTATTGATTTCAATGGAGTGCCCTACACGTGGCAAAGTAGCTCATGGGACATTTTGGCATGTTGCAGTTTGCATGTTTTTTATTGCACATTTTGCAATGTTGGTCACTCATTTTTTCCACGTGGCAAAATGTGTGTTTGCTTCTGCATTTGGGGTACCATTAACAATTAATGATCAAAAGCATTATTAGTTAATTTGTAGATGTATAAATGTGGCCATATACTATACAATCTAATTGTACATTCTCTGTACAATCTCCTTTAGATTTACCAATAGGAATACACCATCTAGCCAATCACTCTGTATCCAATCAGGTAGGCCCTTGCACTACATAGTTGATGGTAAATCTAAATGAGATTGTACAATCAGATTTTCTAGTGTAAGGTGAGCTTCACAAACTTTCAGGGACACACCTCTCCTGTTTTCAATACTACAGCTCTGCTGTGCATAGACTGATTGCTCAGCTCCTGCACACTCTGCAAAATGAACAAACTATGCAAGAAGAAGGTAAGGTAGAAAAAATTGATGACTGTATGTTTACTAAGAACAGTGATTGCTGGTTGCATTGGAATAGCATGAACCTGCAAAGGTGGGAGAAAGTGATCCCCTGAAAGAGAAGGGCAGATGCAGGGTGTGTGTTAATGAATACAACTAGTGAACTCCTTCCTTTGTATGAACGGTTTTCTCAACCTAAAGGCCATGCAGGAAGTAATGGAGAAGTTTCTTATACAACAAATTGAAGGCTTAGGTAAGGCCTGGTCTAGGAAAAAAAAAGGCGTATTCTTTTTTGCAAAAGATATAATTTATTGCTATATTGGTACATAGGGAAGCTGGAATTTAGAAACAAAAGGTGAACTTAGCTGTCACGGGAGTCATGTACCTGATGTGAGACTGAAGTAGTGGGGAGGCCTCCCGTGCACCTTGGGTCCTTGAAGCCTCTGGAGATGGAGACAGAGACTTGGTGGACACCGAGTGGCACGGGTGCCAGGGGTGTGGAGCACCATGTAAGCCTTAGTCCGAGATTCGAGCCAAGGTCAAGTTCAGTTGGGCAACGAAGTATAAAAGGGTTAATCAGAAGAAGAATAGTCGAGATCAAAGCCAGGGTCAGTTCCAATCTGGCAGCTGAGTACAAAAGGGGCAAAGAAGTAGAATGGTTAAGGTACAAATCCGAGGTCAATGGCAAGCAGCAATCAAGAGTAGTCAAATAGGTTTCCAGGTCACAACAAGTTCAGACAGATTACACACTACCACAGGAACAAGGGGGGATTGAAGATAATCCAGCAATTTGGCAGTGTCTGGGCTGGGCTTATATAGGGAAGTTTGAGGTCACTTCCTGTGCGCCTCCTGGGCATTTTGCCGCCTTTTTACATCAGGTTGAAGTCACGGCCTGGGCATTTTCCTGCCTTTTTCCATCAAGTCTTCTGTACAGGTGCGAATTAGCACACTGAGGCGTCCTTGGCGCATGCTCAATTGGCACGGATTTCCTCTTGTGGCAACGTGCCATTGGTGCATGCGTAGTAAGCCCTGGACTCTTACATTAGCCTTTTAAAGATTTAAAACCTGGCCTCCTGGATGTTAAGGTGGAAGTAAAGTTCCGCTGTTACATATTGTGAGCAGGCTAGTTTTTTGTTGCAGGAGAGAGATGCAATGCCTCTTCTACAATAAACTACACCTACCCGCCTACCCACAGTGTTCTCTGAACTGTAAACTGAGCTGCATGTGTGTGGACCAGCTTATAGCAGCCAGCCCGATCCCTGTGTGCCTGAATAAATAGCTCCTGCGCATATGCAGGATTGACCTCATCCTGAGTCGTCCAATGAAGACGACCGAAAAACAACACAAAGGAGAAGTTGCCGCACCGGCAAAAGACTGTTAGAAAGGTGAGAATTTATCCCTTTAGTTCTGTTTTAATGGGGATCTCACAGAACACTGTGAGATTGTTCAGAAATGTTTGTAATCTGCCATGGGGCCTTCTTCTCAGAAACATCGAAAAGGTAAAAAGTAGTTTAAAAAACGTTTTGGCCATGCTTTATAAATTGGAACATGTAACAAATGTTTTCAACATACCTCCTGACTTTCTGAGATGGGGAAAAAGGGACACCTATTAGCAAAAAGTATATAGGCAAAAGACACACCCCTGCCACACCTCCATTACATGGAGAATAATTGCACAAAACAGCTTGATTAAGTCCTTTTTTTACCATCATTATTCAATTATACTGGCTTTTGAAATTCACAAATGCAACAATTTAAAAGTTGCGTGAAAGGTTTAGCACTGTAAAATACTTTTTGATAGATAAACAGTTCATTTTCATAGAGGTATATACATCAGACCAAAATGGGGGACAAATGTGTAGAAAAGAGGTATGGAGAGACAACAACATACAGTATATGGGTGGCACTGGCAGGTGGTGTCAAAGCCCCCCCCCCCCCATAAGGATGGTTGCTCCAGTTTTAAATATAGTATTTATTATTATCACAGGTACTTACAGTATCAGCCACCGTGCTGCAGTCATTTTTTTCAGATCCTCAGAGAATTCTTTGCCATGAGGTGCCACGTTGAACTTCCAGTGACCAGTATGAGAGAGTGAGAGCGATAACACCAAATTTACCACACCTGCTCCCCATTCACAAGTGAGACCTTGTAACACTAATGAGTCACATGACACCAGGGAAGGAAAATGGCTAATTGGGCCCAATTTGGACATTTTCACTTAGGGGTGTACTCACTTTTGTTGCCAGCGGTTTAGACATTAATGGCTGTGTGTTGAGTTATTTTGAGGGGACAGCAAATTTACACTGTTATACAAGCTGTACACTCACTACTTTACATTGTAGCAAAGTGTCATTTCTTCAGTGTTGTCAGATTAAAAGATATCATAAAATATGTACAAAAATGTGAGGGGTGTACTCACTTTTGTGAGATACTGTATATAGTGCCGTCAATATTATATACATTCACATCAGGCTCTGCCCTCAATGAACTTACAATCTAAGGTTTCAAACTCACATTCATACATACACACACTAGGGTCAATTTAGACAAGATCCAATTTTTTTTTTATTTAAACTTTATTTGATTTTATATTATGAACAACATTTATATACAAAACATTATTTCAATAGGCACAGTTATATATAAAAAAAAACCTTAACCTCCTATAGGGGAGGGAGGGGGGGTGGATAACATTTATTCGAGACAGGATCCAATTAACCCACCAGCATGTCTTTGGAGTGTGGGAGGAAACCAGAGTACCCAGTGGAAACCCACGCAGGCACAGGGAGAACATGCAACCTACAGACAAGTAGTGTTGTGTTTGGGAGTCAAACCCATGGCCCTAGTGCTATGTGGAAATGCTAACCACTTAGCCATATATGTTTTCTTTTCCTATTCTTCTTTTACAATATTTATTCTTTCTGTTCAAGATGTACACATCACTGTCCTGTAAAAATTGCTCTTTTCCTTATGGTGTAAGAAGACTGCTAAGTTCTGACCTTCAATTTTTGCCCCTCTATGTTGGGCCATCAGTTTGTTGAGTGCTTGTAAATGACACTACCGCATGCGCGATTTTAAAATAAACGGCGGTAGTGTCGTTTTTTATCCTTGCTCGTTTTTACTTCGTTTTCTTGGTTTTTAATGCTATATACCGCAATTTGCCAATAAATCAAAAGTTATCTGCACCAGCGGAGCATTTTTCTTTGTTTCTTTTTTGGCATTATAAATCACATCTTTTTGCACCGGATCCGTGGTAATTTCAAGTTTGCCCCATGAGAGGACAGGATTTGGGAGAGCATCCACAGTGGTTGTCGGCTGGTTCGCTATCTGGCAAGGAATCCTGACGCATTGTTCTATCGGTGTTCCGTGGAGTATTCTTATGGTGGTTCCCCCATATCTGCTAAGCCTGTTTTGACCCCCCTGAATAAGGGCGGTCACAGGCTTTCTGGTAAGCCTTTTATTCATCTATTCGGTGGTGGGCAACATTGAATATTGAAGATGTATCCCTGAAATCTACATCGCATCAAATACACTGTTTTGGACTTTTATTTTATTTACAGGAATTTCTTTCTCACTTATTTTAATTTATATGTCCACGTTCTAAAAAATATTTTACATATATATAGGTCACTAGTTTGATATATTGATTTTGAATAACTTTTTTCACTATTTTAATAACTGGTTTATCAAATTTCACCATTCACTTTATATGTCCAGCGCTGCACTCTCTATATTATAATTCGGTTGGTAAGCAGACTGGTTGGTGAGTTGAGCTGGGAATTTTCTCTGGTTTTGTCTTTCTCGCGTTTGCCCTTCCATGTGCTCAGTGCTATGAATGCCAGGTATAGGTGGGGGGCCAGAGGCCATCTCTTTGTTACTGGTGTAAATTTGGTCAGGAAACACATTGGGCACCTTTGCTGCCAATGTACTATGTGCTGAGTGTCCAGTGTGCCCCTGTGCCTTTTAAGGAAGATTGGGATACCTCCAGGCAGACCTGCCCCTTATCTATCTGTTAGAATGCATGTGTTCCTATTGTGGAGACTCTCATAAATTTAGATGGGTTAGGACTGAAAGTAATACAGGGTGTTGTGAAGAGACCTTGCAGCTTACGAATGTGTTTGCAAATGTGTGCTAAACTAAAACCCTGTTTTTAACGCATACTGTTGGACAGGTTAATTCAGTTGGTAAGCAGACTGGTTGTTGAGTTGAGCTGGGAATTTTCTCTGGTTTTGTCTTCCAATCTAATAGTGAATATTTTTAAGTGTATTTTCTTGTAAACCAGTAAAACTTTAATTAAAGAAAAAAAAAAAAATTGGAGCTTTACTAAAATTCACATATATTTTCTATTTGGAACTTTTTCCCCTAAGGGGTGTTATACTTTGGAAACTTACATGCATGCTTATTGCTTATACAATAAGCGGTTAACTCAACTGATTCTCAACTTTCTAGCATTACTTGCTGAAAGGTAGAGTCTGCTCACAGTCACAAGGAAGAGGGATCAATACTGGCTACAAATGTAAATGTCATGAAAAGAAAAATAATACCATTATGACAGTCATCTTCCACAAAGACAGTCAACATACAGAAACATAAATAGTACACAATATGAATAAATTGGGCCAGAGCGCTGGAAGGAAATAATAAGCCACATACATGATTTTTTCATGCATATAAAACTGTATTAAAATATAGTCATAATAGCTTATGTTAAAAATATTCAGCAAAGTCACATAATCTGTGCTAACTACTAAAAGATTTTCAATTTGCCCCTATCATCATTTATGGGTTGGAAGAACCTAATCAGAGATTTGTCTTGTGCAAAGCTCCCTGTAGGCACATCAATCCACAAATAGTCTTACATTTGTAAAGAGAATGAACAGATTAAAGATGAGCACCTACAGCAAATAGAGGGCTTACTTTTGAGAGGGAACAGGATCATAACTGGAAGATACTGTTCACATATGATATACTTTAATGTTAATATTAATGAACAGAAATCCAAATATATGTGGAAATGTTTTCAGAACTTATCAGAACAGACATTTGAGAAGTGAACTGAACTCAACACAATGAGCTGAGTTATTAGGTTTTTTTAAGTTTTTCTTACAATGACAATACAATAGAGTTATCAACCTATTGTGTTAGCATATGATTTACACAGGTTTTAGAGATGGCTTACAGGTTCTTAGGTTGGTTAATTTTAAGCATATAAAATCATTAGCAAGCTTATAACTAACCATATCAACTGTCCCCAATTATCTAGGCCCAAAGTCCATGTATATGATTTGTTTCCCTGATGAAAATGATCATCTGGTCATTCTACCATGCAGAGATTGACAGAGAAATCGACAATTGTGTTTTTTCTCTGCTGATAATTAACTAATTTACATACCCCCGTCCCCGTTATATTCCTGGCTGAATAACATCTTTATATATATCAAACCACCTGGATAATGTAAGGACTGTTTTGGTATCTGCTGTTCTAAAACATCCACAAAAGCTGCTAGCTTTTTGGTTTGAAAGAATCTAAGGTGACTCTTTTTCTGTGTTAAATGCAAACTGGATTAAGGCAGAACTCCTCTCTTACCTTCAGTCTTACAGTCGTACAGGCTCCTATTCTGTACTGAAATGACTCTGATTTCACTGCACCCAAACTCATGAGGTTTTTGTTTTTTTTTTGCATGCTTGTGCTCATTTCATTCATTAATTCATGAATAATACCAATATGGTCAGCACAATGGGGGTTATTTACAATAGGCAAATCCACTTTGCACTGCAAGTGCACTTGCAAGTGCAGTCACCCTAAATCTAAGGGGTAGATCTGAAATGAGTGGAACCTCTGTTGATTTTATCATCCAATCATGTGCAAGCTAAAATGCTGTTTTTTATTTTCCTTGCATGTCCCCCTCAGATCTACAGCGACTTTACTTCCAAGTGCACTTGCAGTGCAAAGTGGATTTTCCTTTAGTAAATAACCCCCAATGTATCTATTTACACACCAGGATTTCACAGTATGATTAAAGTCTACTGACACATCATAATATATTATCCAGTTTGGTCATACTGGTGGATTGCCCATTGGTCCATTTGATTCCATCTATCTTAAGTCACTTCCCTTTCTGGAAGAGCTGTGTTGGCTGTTTGTGCTTCGTAAAAGTTTGATACTGCTCATCACATGTCTAAAATTCTCTCGAAACTGGTTCCCAACAAAGCAGTACAACAAAGGATTAATACAACTGTTTGAAAAGGCAAGGCAAATACTTATTGGCAAAGCTGCTTCAACAAGTGCCTCTGTCCTGCAGTCCTTAATAACCTCCATTCTTGTTAGGACATCAAGGAAAGTCAATGTATAGAATGGCAGCCAACAAACTAAGAAACAGACAACAATTGCTGTGACAATTTTGAGGACCCGGTCTCTGCTTTGTTTGTTGAGTATAGGTCCTTTAGAGTTTTTGAAATGCAATCCAATCTTTAAGTAACAGGTGATGATGACTGTTACTGGCATACAGAACCCAAAAGTAATCTTTGTCAAGGACATGGCCACGCACCAGCTTATATAATTGTTTTTTGGAAAGTCCATTATGCATGCGTGAACATCAAGGTACTCAAGGTAGTATGTGTTCCGAAAATGGAATGTAGGAAGAGTGGCCATGATGGCCAAAGCCCAAACACATATTGCCACAATGGCGGCCTGGGTTAATGTTCTCTTTTGTGAACGTAGCGGATATACAATTGCCATATAGCGGTCTATGCTCATACAAGTGATGAAGAAGATGCTTGCAAATAAATTCAAAGTTAAAAGGGAACTTGAAACTTTGCACATCACTGTGCCAAACATCCATTTTAAACCAAATGCATAATATGTGGCCCAGAAAGGCAGTGTTATGAGGAATAGTAGGTCAGCTGTGGCAAGATTTACCATATAGATGTTAGCCACGGTTTTCAAATTCTTCTGGAGACACAGGACTGCAATGACTATACTATTACCTATGAAACCAAAAATACAAATGAAGGAGTAAAATACTGGAAGCAAATCCATTTGATAGCCAGCAATAGTATTATTGATACATGATGATGTAGAAGTTAAGTTGCTGGTTAGGTTTTCAGACATAATCTTTAATTTTTCACTGATGATGACCAAAATAGATAAATTCTCATAGAATATTTTCCTTTGTGGATGGCAGAAGATATTCAGCTTTTGGCCTGCAACAGCTCATTACTTATCTGTAAAATAAAGTTTAATATGAATATACATACTATACTCTATGTATACATGTAAGCATAACATACATTTATAGAATATTAAGAAGAATAAGGAGAAGGTGAATATTATTATTCCTACAATTACATTTGGTGTATATCAGAGACTGCTTACAGGCAGGAGGTCATGGGAACTAAAGGTTCCTAACAGCAGATAACATAGAGAAATTAGCTTAATACATTTATTTTAATTATGCATCAAAATGCTTTTTCAAACATTATTTAGGGCTTGAAGTCTTGTAACAAGATATTCAGACAGAAAGGAAATATAGCCTGTATCACATGATAGTATATCTAATGTGTAAAATAGGGATGTGTTGTCAATATATTAATTGTTAGGAACCATGGTATTTGATTTTCTATATTTGGTGTTATGCGTACTGTACCACAGAAAAAGTCTCTCAGTGATATTATTTGTCATCTGCTTAAAAATTATGGGTTATTATACTATAATCTGTGCCACTGCATTTTGCATCTCCTTTAATAAATAAACCTAGACTGTTGTTAATTAAAATTAAATTAACCCCATACTGACCAGCCATCACAGTTATACTGCGGCAGGTTGGTTCCTCTGGGCAAACTGTCGTAGCTATATGTCGGGCCTCGCCCTTTGACCACTAGGGGGCGCGTCAAAAGTGTCCGATCTGTCTGCCATAATGATGCAGTCCCGATAAAAATCGCTGATCACCACCATTACTAGTAACAAAAAAATAATAATAATAATGCCATAAATCTTTCCCCTATTTTTAGACGCTATAACTTTTGCGCAAACCAAACAATATACTCTTATTGCGATTTTTATTACCAAAAATATGTAGAAGAATACATGTCAGCCTAAATTGAGGAAAAAATTTGCCTTTTCAAAAAAAATTGGGGGTATTTATTGTAGCAAAAAGTACAAAATATTGTGTTTTTTTCAAAATTGTCACTCTTTTTTTGTTTATAGCGCAAAAAATAAAAACCGCAGAGATGATCAAATACCACCAAAAGAAAGCTCTATTGTTTGGGTACAATGTCGCACGACCGCGCAATTGTCAGTTAAAGCGACGCAGTGTTGTATCGCAAAAAAATTGCCTGGTCATTGAGCAGCCAAATCTTCCGAGGCTGAAGTGGTTAAATTTAGCTGAAATTTAAAAACCAACCAACTAAGCCTTTGTAATTATAAACTGACATTCTATATGTCACATAATGTGAATGCCATATTCTCACATAATGAATTGTTTTTTATAGTAAGTATACTTCTTTTGGGCACAAAAAAATATTCAAATAAATTAGGCTTGATTTTCTCATAAAAAATACATAGCTTAGAAAAGAAAACTATGAAAACAATTATTCAATTCTATTTTTTATTAATACCTTGGAAATACTTTATGTTAAGATTAATGAGCAGTTACCTATAACAATCAATCAGAAATCATCTTACATTAGAGCCTACATTAACGCTACCTACAAAGCTTATAATTGTTATATTATAGCCTGACATAAGTCATATAATTTGCATAAGATACAAAGGAGGGTTGAATCTAAGAAATGCATTAAGAAATGAATATGTGGTACAAAGATTTTTTCATACAAATTTAAAGCTGCTTACCACAATGAAATATGTCCTCCGGAGTCCAAAATGCTTTTTCCTTTCCTTGTACTACAGTAATAGCTTGAAAGGTCTGCTTTCTTTCTTATAGCCTCTGTTTATTCCTTAGGGAGATGTCAGCATACATGACTGTGGGATTGGAGTGGAGAATTTTGGCACACATCTTTCTGGCAGAAACTTCTGCTATTTCATTCTGTCTTGTGCATTTAACTCATAGTAAATCCTCAGACAAGAGATGTAGGAAGCATTACTTCAGTCCCTGTTATCATGTATATTTAGAATGTAGAAGTTATACATTGTTGGTGTTATATACTGTATTTAACTTGTAAAATAGATTTCTTTGTTACACTATTCTATTCCAAAGTGCAGTTAAATTCCAACCAAAGCTGACAAAACCAGCTGCTGCCTATCCAAATGTAGTCATAATACTAACGAAACATCCCCTAACAAGTCTACTGCTATACATTATTCCATATCTTTTAAGCCCTGATGAAGGAAGCATGATTTTCCCCTGAGATGCACTGGATTTATTACTTTTTTCAATTAATTTTGCATTGGAATAAACTTGTATCTAAATTACAACAGCACAGTGTGGGGCATCGTAGAGTCCTTCAAAAGTTTCTACATCATTCAGATCTGTAACAAGCATGAAGTCAGCGAAGTCAGAATCTGATCTACATACATGGGTCAGCAAGACAACATGGAAAGTGGCATTTAAGAAGAAGGTCAGCAATGGTAGCATAAATTCCAGAGATAGGGTAGTTGTTATGCCAAATTTAAAAAATTACAGTACCATGTTGCAGAGACAACAGACAAACATATAGCACTGTGGCTGCATAGTATGTAGGCAGTTTGATTGGGCCCTGGACAGCATTGTAAGAGGGAGAGATGAATTATACAGTTGTAGTATGTTATTTCAACCACAGCAGCCAGAAATATTGTACAGAATGGCTGCACATTATGTAAGTATTTGTACTTGGTCACTTTGTTAGAGGAAGAGAAGAGGTATATTTTATTTTGAAAAATATGTCAGTGTATTATGTCACAGTTAGGGATGAGCTCGATGTTTGTTTCGAACAAAAGTTTGACTCGAGCATCGGGTGTTTGCCCATTCGCCGAAGAACGAACATTATGGGGTGTTTGCAGCAAATTTGAGCGCTGTGGAATACCCCATAATGCACTGCGAGATCACAGTGCATTGCTGTATGATGATTGGCCAAAGCATGCACCTGACCTGCACGCTTTGGCCAATCCCAGCGCCCTCTGCTAAGAGAGCCATAATTGGCCAAAGGCAGGGTGCCTTTGGCCAATCATGGCTCAGGGGGACTAAGTCCATGCCCCACACTATATAAGGCTGCCTACTCAGCAGCCCTGTGTTGTTGGTGTGGACGGAGAGATAGCTTAATTTAGATTAAGGAGGCAGGTTATTCAGTTAGTGGCAGTGTATTTGATATATATATATATATATATATATATATATATATATATATATATATACAGTCAGTCTAGTGTATAGACAGGCACCTACTTTTAGGTAGGTGACCTTTCTTGTTCGCTTTCTATGACAGGTAAATTTAGACAGGCTGATGCTAATACAGCAGGCCTGTTTGGTTAATTTCCATATTTGAGCGACAGGTAGTTTGTGTTGGTCTCGGTCAATCATTAATTTGCTTGGTAATCCCGAGACTCTCATATAAAAACGGGGTCACATGGTGCCCGCGGGAGTTCGAGTCCAGTCCTGCTCTGAGGAGCGAGAGAGCCAACCTGGTTCCCGGAGGGGAAGTTGGAGGGTTTCCCCTCCGGGGAGCCAACGGAGCTTCACCTCAGCGAGAAGGGTGGAGATCCGATCCTCATGGAGGAACAGACGATATCGAACATACGATATCTTACAGAGTGTAGTTGTGGATGTCGTAGGCCGCCCCTGCGGGGAGGGGAGCGGGCCACAAAGAGTTAGAGAAACTGAGAATCATTGCAGATAAAGTAGCACAAAGCGGAAGGAAACTGGGCGATTGATCGTTATGAGTGGCACATGGACTATTGATCACGTGAGTGAAAGCCCAAGGGAAAGGTACTGCCAGAGACTGAGGGTTGTTGGTGCACAAATCAGTAAGATGGGCAGTAATGGCCTTTGACTTTGAGTTCAGCATTGCCCCGGGATTTCAATCAGGCAAGCGGGAGGAGTTATGCAGACTGGCTCTCCTTTAGCTTAATTTGGAAGTACCATGCCGGTGGGAAGTAGTGGTAAAGAGGTAGCGATGAAGCTGCAATTACACATATAGAGATATGGATCGTTCCTTTTAAAGTTATCCAGATGAAGAAGTTATTCAGAGTGACTCTTTATCAACGAATTCTCTATCAAATCTACTTCCATCTTCCCTGAGTGAAGAGATCTTCTGATTACCCGCAATTGTTCATAGATTTTCTGTAAGAATCATTGAAAGACGACAATGTAACAAAAGAGCATCTCAAAAGAAGTCCTTCTCCCATCCCAGTTTATGATGATGAATAAAGCATTAATAAAAAGCATTAAGGACTGTGACTTTTAAATCTATGGGCTGCGAGGGTTGAGTGGTAAACGTGAATTACAGATTAGGGATGAGCTTCGTGTTCGAGTCAAACCCATGTTCGACTCGAACATCGTCTGTTCGCCCGTTCGCCGAATTGCGAACGATATGGGCCGTTCGTGCCAAATTCGTGTGGCGTGTCACGGCCCATATTTCACTGCGGCATCGCAGTGCATTGCTGGCTGATGATTGGCCAAGCATGCACTATGACCCGCATGCTTGGCCAATCACAGCGCCGTCTGAACAGAGAGCCGTAATTGGCCAAAGCCAAGGAGGCTTTGGCCAATTATGGCTCAGGGGATTCAGCACACGCCCCACACTATATAAGGCCGCCTGCACGGCGGCCCTGTGTAGTGTGTGTTCCGGCGTTCATAGATAGAGAGAGAGAGAGACAGACAGTGTCATTTGATTTGAGTTAGATAGATTAGGCAGAACAGTCAGTCAGTTAGCTGCACTTAGTGTATTGTGTATATATATGCATCCCAGGTGTTGCATATATATATATATATATATATATATATATATATATATACACTGTATTCAGTTTAGCTAGATCCGTTCCTGTTATCTTCTTACTGACAGGCAGGCTTGTCTTGTTACAGCATTTACAGCTACCTGAAGAAAATTGCTGGTGTTCTTTTGATCCTATTAGTACCACAGTCAGGCAGCTAGACTATTTACAGTTAGTGCAGTGTGTCCTGCTCACAGTGTTCAGCTAAAACTACAAGTTAGTGGGGTGCGTCCTGCTCACAGTGTTCAGCTAAACCTACAAGTTAGTGGGGTGCGTCCTGCTCACAGTGTTCAGCTAAACCTACAAGTTAGTGTGGTGCGTCCACCTCACAGTATTCAGCTAAACCTACAAGTAAATGCGGTGCGTCCTGCTCACAGTGTTCAGCTAAAACTACAAGTTAGTGCGGTGCGTCCTGCTCAGTGTTCAGCTAAAACTACAAGTTAGTGCAGTGCGTCCACCTCACAGTGTTCAGCTAAACCTAGAAGTTAGTGCGGTGCGTCCTGCTCAGTGTTCAGCTAAAACTACAAGTTAGTGCTGTGCGTCCTCCTCACAGTGTTCAGCTAAACCTACAAGTTAGCGTAGTGAGACCTCTGCACAGTGTTCATCTAAAACTACAAGTTAGTGCAGTGCATCCTGCTCACAGTGTTCAGCTAGATCCTTTCCTGTTATCTTCTTACTGACAGGCAGGCTTGTCTTGTTACAGTATTTACAGCTACCTGAAGAAAATTGCTGGTGTTCTTTTGATCCTATTAGTACCACAGTCAGGCAGCTAGACTATTTACAGTTAGTGCAGTGCGTCCTGCTCACAGTGTTCAGCTAAAACTACAAGTTAGTGTGGTGCGTCCACCTCACAGTGTTCAGCTAAACCTATAAGTTAGTGCGGTGCGTCCTGCTCACAGTGTTCAGCTAGATCCGTTCCTGTTATCTTCTTACTGACAGGCAGGCTTGTCTTGTTACAGTATTTACAGCTACCTGAAGAAAATTGCTGGTGTTCTTTTGATCCTATTAGTACTACAGTCAGGCATTTAGACTATTTACAGTTAGTGCAGTGCGTCCTGCTCACAGTGTTCAGCTAAAACTACAAGTTAGTGGGGTACGTCCACCTCACAGTGTTCAGCTAAACCTACAAGTTAGTGCGGTGCGTCCTGCTCACAGTGTTCAGCTAAAACTACAAGTTAGTGCTGTGCGTCCTGCTCACAGTGTTCAGCTAAACTTACAAGTTAGTGTAGTGAGACCTCTGCACAGTGTTCATCTAAAGCTACAAGTTAGTGCAGTGCGTCCTGCTCACAGTGTTCAGCTAGATCTGTTCCTGTTATCTTCTTACTGACAGGCAGGCTTGTCTTGTTACAGTATTTACAGCTACCTGAAGAAAATTGCTGGTGTTCTTTTGATCCTATTAGTACCACAGTCAGGCAGCTAGACTATTTACAGTTAGTGCAGTGCATCCTGCTCACAGTGTTCAGCTAAACCTACAAGTTAGTGTGGTGCGTCCACCTCACAGTGTTCAGCTAAACCTACAAGTTAGTGCGGTGCGTCCTGCTCACAGTGTACAGCTAAAACTACAAGTTAGTGCTGTGCGTCCTGCTCACAGTGTTCAGCTAAAACTACAAGTTAGTGTGGTGCGTCCACCTCACACTGTTCAGCTAAAACTACAAGTTAGTGCAGTGCGTCCACCTCAGTGTTCAGCTAAACCTACAAGTTAGTGCGGTGCGTCCTGCTCACAGTGTTCAGCTAAACCTACCAGTTATTTTTTTGCGAGCTCTGCACAGTGTTCAGCTAAAGCTACCTGTAGAAGGTTGGTGGTGTTCTCATACTACAGGCAGGCAGTTGATTTTGCTAGCTGCAGTATCAGTACATATATATATATATATCCCAGCTTAGTGCAGCTACAGGCCATTAGTATGTCTGGAAGGCCAAGAAGGAGAGGCAGACAGTCACAAGCCAATAAGAGAGGGCAAGCAGGCTCTGTGTCTAGTGCTGGTCGTGGAGACGGTGCATCCTCATCAGCACGTGGCCGTGGGACACGCTTGGCCTTTTTTTCTGCAGCTGGCCGCGTTGAGCCGCAACATGCGGAAGACTTGGTCGAGTGGATGACCAAGCCGTCCTCATCCTCCTCATCCTCTCTCACCCATGCCCAGGGTACTTTGGCAAAGCAGCGGCCTCTTCCCTTGGCTCAATGTCATCAGTGATTCCTTCCCTAGCCCCACCATGTCCTCCTGAGGAGTCCCTCGAACTGTTTGACCACAGTGTTGGGTACATGCTCCAGGAGGATGCCCAGCGTTTGGAAGGCTCTGATGATGATACTGAGCTCGATGAAGGCAGTAACGTGAGCACGGACAGAGGGGGTGCCCAAGAAGGACAGCAATCTGGCAGTTATGCTCCCCCTGCTGCAGCATACTGCCAGGTTTGCTCCAGTGATGAGGAGGGAGGGGATGATAAGGTCACTGACTCAACGTGGGTGCCTGATAGGAGAGAGGAGGAGGAGGAGGCGGCACATCACCAATGAGGCAGGATGCCCTCCAGGGGCCAGCCTAAGGGCAGCACCTTGACTGCATCACACCCCAAAGCTCCACATGTGCAGGGCGCTGCAGTCTCTGCGCGTTATTCAAAAAGTTATTTGGCGTGGGCCTTTTTTGAGACGAGTGCATCAGATCGCACCGCTGCTATTTGCAACATATGTCTCAAGCGTATCTCGCGTGGCCAAAACATCTCCCGCTTGGGTACCACATGCTTGACCAGACATATGTTGACCTGCCATGCAGTTCGTTGGCAAGCGTATCTAAAAGACTCACACCAAAGAACAAAGAGGACCTCTCCTTGCTCCTCATCAGCTGAGATCTCCAACCCCACTATACCTTCAGTCCTCTCTGAGACCTGCACTGAGAGGAATGAAGGTGTAGAATTAGGTGTGTCACAGCCAAGTACTTGTGGGCAATCTGCTTTTGGACTCATGGTCCAGCAGGCATGGACAGGGACGTTACCTAAGTTTCACGGCGCATTGGGTGACTCTGCTGGCAGCTGGGAAGGATGCAGGACAAGGTGCAGTAGTGTTGGAGGTTGTTCCGCCACCACGCCTCCAAAATGCTAATGATTGTGACACACCTCTCTCCTCCACCCCCTCCTCTTCTTCTTCCTCCATGGCCTCTTCCTGTGCTTTTTCCTCGGAACCAGCGGTGCTCCGTATCCGTTCAAGGGGCTACGCAAGTACGCAGGCCAAAAGATGCCATGCGGTGCTTGAGCTGGTGTGCTTGGGGGACAGGAGCCACACTGGGGCAGAGGTTCTGTCAGCTCTGCAGGGGCAGGTTCAGAGGTGGTTGACGCCACGCCAACTTAAGGCAGGAATGGTGGTTTGTGACAATGGCACCAACCTCCTCTCTGCCCTCCGACAAGGACAAATGACCCATGTGCCCTGTTTGGCTCACGTCCTTAACTTGGTGGTGCAGCGGTTCTTGGGCAGGTACCCGGGCTTACAGGATGTACTGAGGCAGGCCAGGAAAGTCTGTGTGCATTTCCGCCGGTCATATAATGCCAGTGCTCGGCTGCCGGACCTCCAAAAGGAGTTTAACCTGCCCAAGAACCGCCTAATCTGTGACATGCCCACCAGGTGGAACTCAACATTGGCCATGCTGCAGCGGCTGCACACGCAGCAGAGGGCCATCAATGAGTACCTGTGTGACTATGGCACCAGGACAGGGTTAGGGGAGCTTGGTTTTTTTTCCCCATGCCAGTGGGCCATGATCAGTGATGCATGCACTGTCCTGTCACCATTTGAGGAGGCCACGAGGATGGTGAGCAGTGACAGTGCATGCATCAGTGACACTGTCCCCCTTGTCCACCTGTTGGAGCACACGCTGCGTGGAATAACTGACAGGGCACTTGAGGCAGAACAGAGGCAGGAAGAGGAGGACTTCCTTAGCTCTCAAGGCCCCCTTTATCCAGACAGTGTTCCTGCGTGCCCGCCGATCACACAGGAAGAGGAGGAGGAGGAGGAGGAAGATTGTGTCAGTATGGAGGTGGAGCCTGGCACTCAGCATCAGCAGCAGTCTTTAAGGGATCAGTCCCAAGAAACACATGGACTTGTATGTGGCTGGAAGGAGGTGGCTGCGGACCATGTCGTCCTTAGTGACCCAGAGGACTCCGGACCGAATGCCTCAGCAAACCTACGCTGCATGGCCTCCCTGATCCTGCAAAGCCTGCGTAAGAATCCTCGTATTCGTGGTATCAAGGAGAAGGACCAATACTGGCTGGCAACCCTCCTTGATCCACGTTACAAGGGTAAGGTTGTGGACCTTATCTTGCCATCGCAGAGGGAGCAGAGGATGAAACATCTTCGGGAGGCCTTGCAGAAAGGTCTGTGCAACGCGTTCCCAGAGACTGGGAGGTTACAAACTCCTGTTTCTGGACAACGTGTTGCTGGGGCTTCGGTCAGTCAAAGAAGGAGCGGTGGAGAAGGTGGCCGTCTGACCGATGCGTTCAGACAATTTTTTGGTCCGCAGCCCCAAGGTATGATCGGTTCCAGCAACCATCACCAGCGTCTGTTTTACATGGTGCAGGAATACCTAGGGGCAAGATCTGACTTGGACACCTTTCCCACCGAAAATCCTCTGGGTTACTGGGTCTTGAGGATGGATCACTGGCCAGAGCTTGCACAGTATGCAATTGAGCTACTGGCCTGTCCTGCATCCATTCTTTCGGAACGCACATTCAGTGCTGCTGGAGGCTTTGTAACCGATCACAGGGTGCGTCTGTCCACCGACTTGGTCGATCGACCGACCTTCTTAAAAATGAATCAGTCTTGGATCACCACCAGCTACCAAGCACCTGATGCTGATGTAACCAAATAATTTTTTTTGAAATCTCAGATCCCTTCAAAGACTACCTATGCTGATGCTGAGTGACTATCCCTGAGTAATTATCCTCTTCCTCCTCAATGATCACGCTGATAGCTTGTAAGAACATTTTTGGTTCTGGGCACCACCACCAGTGCCTAAGGCCCAATTTTTCAGCCCCTGTTTAACAGGGGCGTGTTATTACAATTTTTGATGCAATACTTTGCAGCAGGGCTCATTTCTGCGTTCCAACTAGAGTATCTGTGAGGGGTTGCAGTGTTGTGGCACCAGCACCAGTGCCTAAGGCCTAATTTTTCAGCCCCTGTTCAACAGGGGCATGTAATTACAATTCTTGATCTAATATTTCACAGCAGGGCCCATTTCTGCACCCACCAAGAGCGAGTGAGGACTTACAGTGTTGTGGCACCACCACCACCAAAGGCCCAACTTTTCTGCCCTTGTTCAACAGGGGCATGTAATTACAATTCTTGATCTAATATTTCACAGCAGGGCCCTGTGAGGGCTTACAGTGTTGTGGCCACAACAACATCTAAGGCCCAAATTTCTGCTGAGTATATAGGGCAGGCCCCTACTTTCAAACATCTAACTTACAAACGACTCCTACTTGCAAACGGAAGGAGACAACAGGAAGTGAGATGAAATCTACCCCTAGGAAGGGAAATTCTCTCCTGTAAGAGTTAATATGGGAAAAACATTTCTCCTTTCCAGTGATGCTTTCCAATCCTTGTTCCACAAAAAAACCCAAATTTTCAAAAAACATTTGTCATTGGGACAAAAAGTGAGGTGAAATCTTCTGAAGAGGAGGAAAGACAGCAAAACAAATGTCACAGGGGTGATAACCCTTCCCTATGTTTTCCAAAAAGCTTAAAAAAGATTTTTTGGCTGGAGCTAAACACGTTAAAAATGTACCCGTTAAAAATTACAAACAGATTCTACTTAACAACAAACCTACAGTCCCTGTCTTGTTTGCACCGCCTGTATACTGCTGTTCAGAGTATATAGGGCCTGGTGGCCCCACACCTTTCCTTATTTTAATTTGGGTGCGGGGTTCCCCTTAATATCCATACAAGACCCAAAGGG
Source organism: Aquarana catesbeiana (assembly GCF_042186555.1). NCBI lineage: Eukaryota > Metazoa > Chordata > Amphibia > Anura > Ranidae > Aquarana > Aquarana catesbeiana. Next base: position 108,705,004 of record NC_133332.1, on the reverse strand, counting down.
CCTGGTAATGGTCTGGGGGATACCCATGCCGTTTGTCTCACTGATTTTCATCCATATTGCCAGGACCCGACATTACATTAAACCCGCAAGCAGTTTTAAATGAGATTTTTTCCTTTAAAAATGACATTTTGTGCAGGGACTGTTCTAAACAAGGGAAACACGCGCCACTTTACAGGCATACTATAGACACACCCCAGGTACGATATTTAAAGGAATGTTTCACTTTTTTTTTTACTTTAAGCATCACTAAAATCACTGCTCCCGAAAAAAAGGCCGTTTTTAAAAGGTTTTTTTGCATCGATACAAGTCCCCTGGAGTAGGACCCGGGTCCCCAAACCCTTTTTAGGACAATACCATGCAAATTAGCCTTTAAAATGAGCACTTTTGATTTCGAACGTTCGAGTCCCATAGACGTCAATGGGGTTCTAACGTTCGTGCGAATTTTCGCTCCGTTCGCAGGTTCTGGTGCGAACCGAACCGGGGGGGTGTTCGGCTCATCCCTATTACAGATATAGCAAATATTCAGCCGCTCCTTCGGGGGTAAGCGCTACATATACATATATATATATCTAAAGGTGAACACATAAGGAGAGGATGACTTAAGCTACTGATGGATACATTCTATCTGGAGCGGAGGCACCTGGGGACGGCTATACTGGATCCTAAGACACCATTCTACTGCCTGGTACTACATGCCTATTACCCCTGTAGGGGTTTAAGGAGCTGGTGAGTGGGGACCCTTGAGGGGGAGCACCGCAAAGTCACTGGATATCAGCTATTTTCCTCACAAAAGTCACCACTTATATGAACTTTGTTTATGCCGGAACTTTATTTTCACAGTTTTTTCTTAATTATTGTTTTTTTCTTAATTATTGGTTTTGCACCACATGCTAATCTGGTTCTAAGATTATATTCCATAGTCGTTCACTTTGCATCATGGATAGGACTGTGGTCTAATATGGACTTTGGATACATCTGATATATTTGATTCACTTGGTGGATGCTGTTCGCATTTATTTGTTTATAATTTCAGATATTGGTATCTGCAGGTTGTTCACCACATTACCCTTATACCACTTGCTGGGGGGATCTCTACTGTTAAGACTCCTCCCCATGCAACAGGTGGGGGATTTTCATTCACACTTGTATGGTTTATCTACACCTTTAAGGTTTATACGAGTGGTTTTTAGCATCTTGTACACATCAGCACGGTTTATTAATTGTAAATAGGCTTATATACACCCTTAAGAGTTATATGAGTGGTCTTTACCGCTCTGTACACACTAGCACGGATTATTAATTATAATAGGTACCCCGGCATAGGTAGCGCCACTTACCCCTACCCATCTTCTCTTTACTTTTCTAATGGTGTACACAGTACACAGTACAGTGCAGCAATAGTGCAGTTGCTACTGCACTTCTGGTGGTGTACACAGTACACAATACAGTGCAGCCATAGTGCAGTTGCTACTACTTTTCTGGTGGTGTACACAGTACACAATTCAGTGCAGCTGTAGTACAGTTGCTACTACATTTCTGGTGGTGTACACAATACAGTGCAGCCACAGTACAGTTGCTACTACTTTTCTGGTGGTGTACACAATACAGTGCAGCCGTAGTACAGTTGCTACTACTTTTGTGGGTGTGTACACAGTACACATTACAGTGCAGCCATAGTACAGTTGCTACTACACTTCTGGTGGTGTACACAGTATCTAATACAGTGTAGTGTGAAGTTGCAAAACAAAATATACATCATGTCCGGAAGGCCACCAAGGAGAGGCAGATGTTCACAGGCAACTAAAAGAGGGCAAGCAGGCTCTGTGTCTACAGTCAACAGTGCTGGTCGTGGACATGGTGCATCCTCTGCAGGTGGCCATGGGGCACACTTGTCCTTTTTTTCTGCTGCTGGCCGTGTTATTGAGCCAGAACATGTAAAAGAGTTGGTGGAGTGCATAACAAAGCCGTCCTCATCCTCCTCATCCTCTGTCACCCAGACTCGGAATAGTTTGCCTTCCAATGCAGCTGCCAAAGCGGCCTATTCCACCGGCTCCTTGTCCACAGTCATTCCTTCCATAGCCCCACCATCATGCATGGAGGAGTCCCCTGAACTATTCGACCACAGTGTCGGGTACATGCTGCAGGGGGATGCACAACGATTTGAAGGCTCCGATGTTGCTTCCCAGGTTGAGAAAGGGAGTAACATGAGCCTAGAGAGAGGGGGTGCCCAAGCAGGACAAGAAACTGACAGTCATGTTCCCCCAGCTGCAGCATACTGCCAAGTTTGCTCCAGTGACGAGGAGGGAGGGGGATGATGAGGTCACTGACTCTACTTGGGTGCCTTATAGTAAAGAGGAGGAGGAGGCACAACTCCAACGAGGCAGGATGTACTCCAGGGAGCAGCTTAAGGGCAGCCACCCTATTGCATCACACCGCAGAGCTCTTCGGGTGCAGGGTGCTGCTGACTCCCTGCTGATTTTGAAAAGTTCCTTAGTGTGGGCCTTTTTCGATATGTGTGCAGCAGATCGCACTGTTGCTGTTTGCAACCTATGCCTGAAGTGGATCAAGCTTGGCCAGAACAGCAGCCGCTTGGGCACCACATACTTGACCAGACATATGACGACCTCCCATGCAGTCTGTTGGCAACAGCACCTGAAAGACCCACATCAAAGAAAAAAGCAGACTTCTTCTTGCTCCTCAGCTGGGAGCACTGAGAGGAATGAAGGTATAGCAATAGGTGTCCCAAATACTTGCAGCTAATCTGCTAGCAGTACACCACCATCTGATTTTAGCAGGCAAATTTCCCTACCCCAGTTGCTAAACCGTAAAAAGAAATTCGGTCCCAGCCATCCACATGCTCAACGTCTGAATGCTAGCTTGGCCAAATTGCTAGCACTGCAGCTGCTGCCTTTTCAGCTGGTAGACTCTGCCCCCTTTCGTGAATTTGTGGAATGTGCTGTACCTCAGTGGCAGGTTTCAAAACGCCATTTCTTTTCACAGAAGGCCATTCCGGCTCTCTACCGGCATGTGGAAGGCAATGTTTTGGCCTTGTTGGACTGGGCGATCAGCAGTAAGGTGACCTCCCTGGTCCAGCAGGCATGGGCAGGGACGTTGCCTTTCCTTCATGGCACACTGGATAACTCTGCTGGCAGCTGGAAAGGATGCAGGACAGGGTTCAGTATTGTTGGAGCTAGTTCCACCACCATGCCTCCAAAATGCTAGTGGTGATTCTGCCACAGCTCCCTCCTCCACCCCCTCCTCTTCTTCTTCCTCTATGGCCTCTTCTGCAGATTTGTCCTCTGAACCAGCGGTGCTCCGTAAGCATTCAAGGGGCTATGCAAGCACTCAGGCAAAAAGATGCCATGTGATACTTGAGTTTTCTGCTTAGGGGACAGGAGCCACACTGGGGCATAGATTCAGCTCTGCAGGGGTAGGCTCAGAGGTGGTTAACGCCACGCCAGCTTCAGCCAGGAATGGTTGTATGCAAAAATGGCACCAACCTTCTCTCCGCCCTCCGACAGGGACACTTGACCCATGTTCCGTGTTTGGCACACGTCCTGAATTTGGTGGTGCAGCGGCTCTTGAGCAGGTACCCAGGCTTACAGGATCTCCTGTGGCAGGCCAGAAAAGTCTGTGGTCATTTCCACTGTTCATACAATGCCAGTGCTCGCCTGGCTGACATTCAAAGGAAATGCAACCTGCCCACCAACCGCCTCATTTGTGACACCAGGTGGAACTCAACGTTGGCAATGCTGCAGTGGCTGTACATGAAGAAGAGGGCCATCAATGAGTACCTGTGTGAGTATGGCACCAGGACAGGGTCAGGGGAGCTTGGCTTCTTTTCGCCACACCAGTGGCTACTGATCAAGGATGCATGCACTGTCCTGTCACCATTTGAGGAGGCCACGAGGATAGTGAGCAGTGACAATGTATGCATCAGTGATACTGGGTCTCTTTTCTTCCTGTTGGAACACGTGCTTCATGGAATAATGGACAGGGCACTTGAGGCAGAACAGTGGGAGGAAGAGGAGGACTTCCTTACCTCTCAAGGCCCCCTTTATCCAGATAGTATTCCTGTGGGCCCACCAAACACACAGGAAGAAGAGGTGGAGGAGGAAGAGGATTGTGTCAACATAGACATGGAGGATAACACTCAGCAGCAGTCTTCAAGGGATGGTTTTTAGTCCCCAGAAACCCAAGGAGTTGTACGTGGCTGGGAGGAGGTTGTTACGGATCATGTGATCCTTATTGACCCAGAGGACTCAGAATCAAATGCCTTTGCAAACTTACGCTGCATGGCCTCCCTGATTCTGCAAAGCCTGTGAAAGGACCCTAGGATTCATATTATCAAGGACAGGGATCATTACTGGCTGTCAACCCTTCTTGATCTACGTTACAAGGGTGAGGTTGCAGAACTCATCCTGCCTTCACAGAGGGAGCAGAGGATGAAACATCTTCAGGAGGCCTTGAAGAAAGTTTTGTGCAATGCATTTCCAGACACTGGGAAGTTACCATTCCCTGGTTTTGGACAACGTGTTGCTGAGGCTTCGTTCAGTCAGAGGAAGAGCGGTGGAGAAGGTGGCTGGCTGATCGATGCCTTTAGACAATTTTTCAGTCCTCAGCGCCAAGGTCGTATTGGTTCAAGCAACCATTGCAAGCGTCTGCATTACATGGTGCAGGAATACCTAGGGGCAAGAGCAGACTTGGAGACCTTTCTAACAGCGCATCCACTGGGTTACTGGGTCTTGAAGATGGACCACTGGCCAGAACATGCTCAATATGCAATTTAGCTACTGGCCTGTCCTGCATCCAGCGTTCTTTCTGAATTCAGTGCTGAATTCAGTGCTGCTGAAGGGTTTGTAACGGACCATAGAGTGTGCCTGTCCACAGATTCCATTGATAGGCTCACATTCATAAAAATAAATCAGTCTTGGATCAGCAGCTATCAAGCACCTGATGCTGCTGTAACTGGTTGAATTTTCTATGGATGTGGGATCCCTTGAAGACTGCCTATGCTGAGTGACTATCCTATTCCTCCTCAATCTTGATGATGCTAGCTTCCAACAATATTTTTGGTTTAGGGCACCACCACCACTGCCTAAGGCCCCATTTTTCTTACCCTGTTTAACAGGGCATATAATTACAATTTTTGATCTAATATTTCACAGCAGGGCCCATTCCTGCGCCCAACAAGAGTTACTGTGAGGGGTTATAGTGTTGTGGCACCAACACCAAAGGCCCAATTTTTCTGCCCCTGTTTAACAGGGGCATGTAATTACAATTTTTGATCTAATATTTCACAGCAGGGCCCCTTCCTGTGCCCAACAAGAGTATCTGTGAGGAGTTACAGTGTTGTGGCACCACCACCACCAAAGTCCCAATTTTTCTGCCCCTGTTTAACAGGGGCATGTAATTACAATTCTTGATCAAATATTTCACAGCAGGGCCCATCCTGCATCCACCAAGAGTAACTGTGAGGGCTTACAGTGTTGTGGCACCACCAAAGGCCTAATTTTTCTGCCCCTGTTTAACAGGGGCATTTATTTACAATTTTTGATATAGTATTTCACAGCAGGGCCCGTTCCTGCGCTCACCAAGAGTAACTGTGAGGACTTACAGTCTTCTGGCACCACCAACACCTAAAGCCCAATTTTCTGCAGAGTATATAGGGCAGGCCATATAGTATATATACTGCTATTCAGAGTATATAGTGTCTGGGGGCCTGGGGGACCCCCACGCCATTTTTTTAAAAATTTGGGTGCGGGGTGCCCCATAATATCCATACCAGACCCAAAGGGTCTGGTAATGAACTGGGGGGGGATCCATGCCATTTTTTCTCAATGATTTTCATCTATATTGCCGGGACCCGACAATACATTACAGCCGCAAGCAGTTTTAAATGACTTTTTTTCCTTTAGAAATGTAATTTTGCTGTGGTATTGTTCTAAACATGGAAAAACTGTGCCACTTTATAGGCATACTATAGACACCCCCCAGGCATGATATTTAAAGGAATATTTCATTTTTATTGTTTCATTTTAAGCATTATTAAAATCACTGCTCCCAAAAAAACAGCTGTTTTTAAAACTTTTTTTGCATTGATTCATGTCCCCTGGGGCAGAACCCGGGTCCCCAAACACTTTTTATGGCAATAACTTGCTTATAAGCCTTTAAAATTATCACTTTTGTTTTTTCACATTCGTGTCCCATAGACTTTAATGGTGTTCGAACAAACTTTTTGCCTGCTCCCATGTTCTGCTGTGAATCGAACCAGGGGGTGGTCAGCTCATCCCTAGCCACAGCCAGGAAATTTAAACATAGAATACACAGGATTTATCATAAAATAAAAATCAGAGTGTACTTTTTCAGAGCCAAAAGCCAAAAAAATAGAATTGATATGATGGACAGTGTGTGCTCCATTTTGGTAATACACAATGTCAGGGGTGATAGCAGGTAGATTTCCTATGCAATAAACAAATAACAGTGTCTTTTTTTTCTAAAACTGTAGGCCACAAATTGTACATATGTGCGGCAAAGACTATGAAGCCTTTGTGCAGATTTCATCTAGAAATCAAAAATGTATTTTTTTGTGTGATTAAAGATTGAGCCTAGGTTCACATTGCTGTGGGTTAGAGACCGTGCGAGTTCAGCTGAACTCGCACAATTTCAACCCAGCAATGCAGTCCGAATTCAGGGGCAATTTGACAGACAGTGCCATTGTCAGCAATAGCCGCCGATTTGGCATGCGATTTGACATGTCAAATCGCATGCCAAATTGGACAAATGTGAACCTGGCTCAAAGTTTTAACTAAACATGCCACAATTTCTGAGGGAGAAAGCATGCATATTGCCTTTTGAAATAAAAAATGGGTATACTTTTGTATAATGTTTGAAAACAGAAAAAAATGCATCGATTTTCACCACACCATTTAAGCCTTTATTGGATAGGTTACAATTACTGAGGAAGAGAGTAAGCACACTGCATCTGGAATAAAAATGTGTGTCATTTTACAGAGAATGAAGACAGAACAATTTCACTACCTCATTTAAACCTTTTTGGACAGGCCATAATTCCTGAGGGAAAGAGCAAGTAGATTGGATCTGGCAATGAAAACAGTATTGTCCTTTTTCCTTTAATTAAAAACAGAAAAATTGTATGAATTTGCAGCACACCCTAATATATAGACCACAATGTCTAAGGCCTGATTCACACCTATGCATTTTTAGTGCTTTTTGCATTTTGGAGATTTGCACTACAGTCCATTTAACATGGTTTCCAATGGAACAAGTTCTGTAGTGTAAATCTGCAAAATGCAAAAAGCACTAAAAATGCATAGGTGTGAATTAGGCCTAAGGGAGAGAGCAAGCATATTGCATCTGGAATTCAAAAATAATGAGTGTCTCTTTTCCGCAACTGAAAATGGAAACATTTTACAGATTTGCAGTCAACAAGCCTGTTTGGATAGTAGTTTCTTAAGAGAGACAGCAAGCAAATTACATTTGGAAATAAAAGAAAATGTTTTTGTTTTTTTTCCGAGACTTAAAGTGGATGTAAACCTACTCTCATTATTTCTAAATGACTTCCATAATACTTATCTATAAGGATATACATGCCTCCTGCATGTATCCTTACCTGTCACATATCTCCCCTTTAGCTGTTTGGAGCTCTGCAATACTCTGGATTCTGTGGGCGGGTCTGTTGTCCAGGGCTTGGTGGGTGAAATCATGATGTCAGTAAACTCCCTGCACACCTCTACACTCCCCTTGGCAAGGCATCGATATTTCTTACACTGAACTTCTGCTGTCTTGTGAATTGTGCCCAACGATCACTAACATCCAGTCAAAACCCAGGAAAGTCACCATATGACTTCAGCATGCCTAATCATGCTGAGGGGTGGAGCAGTCAATCCTGGGAGAGCTAGAGAAGAAAGGAGGGGCATGTAAAGTACACAGAATGCCTCTCTCACACTCCTGCATGAGATAAGGAAATCACCTGTCACTCACAGCAAGGGGGGAAGAAGGGACAGCAATTTATCTGTGTCTCTGCTTTTATCTTACTGAAGAAAGATAAGAGAATTGCTCAGAGCTGGATTAACTCTTCTGGCAAGACTGGGCACAGATGAAATTACATCCTCTGCTGTAACAGATATGAGTCTTAATTTTAAAAAATTGGGTTTACATACACTTTAATGAAGTTAAAAATTTTACTGATTTGCACCACAACTTTTAAGCCTTTTTTGGACAGGCCACTATTTCTGAGCACAGAGCAAGCATGCATCTGGACATAATAAAATGATTGTCTTTATATTTTAAATTTAAATCAGAAACTGAGTTGCAGCACACCTTTTAAGCCTTTTAGAATATGCTTCTGTTTCAGCAGGAGAGAGCAGGCAGATATTAATAAATATTAAATATTAAATATTAAATTAGACTGTATTTTTTCAGAGGTAGATAAGTTGTACAGATTTGTTGAACATAATCTCATCCTTTTTAATTGGATACAAGGAGAGAGCAGGTAGATTGCATCTGGAAATAAAACTTTCTTGTGTTGGTTGGCTGGTGAGGGAGCGGAGAGCCAGGGCTGTGCTGTCATGAGTGCTGAATAACGACACCGCTGCGGTATAGATTGCCTGTGAGATTATCACTAAGGATCGGAGATCGAAGTGAACACCTTTTAACCCTTAATGGGTTGATGCCTATTTGCCGAACATGAGAGAGTGAGGCAATTATATCCGGTGAGTTGACACCTATAGGGGAGTAGGGTCACAATGTGCAAATGGTGTGGTGGATGAGTCTGTCAAGCAGGATCCTTTGTTCATAGCCATACCATTGAACATTTGAACACTTGAGGACTTTATGAAAGCAGCACTATTTACTATATTGGTAATCACAGTAGATGTGTTTTTATTTTACGATATCACTTTAGTTTAAATACAAGAAATACCAGAACTGCTTGTAAATGACAACAATGTGGAAGCAGTAAAAAAAAAAGATGACTTGTTGGACAAAAGCCTAGCGGAGTCCAATCTGCAAGATGTAAATATTCCCTGGTAAAGAAAGCTTAACTGAGGTCAGGAGAGGAGCAATAAACTCTTACAAGTGCTTTCACAGCTTTGGTAATCATACCATTTTTTTCTTATTTCCTGTATGATCACATATTTTATCCATTATGAAGCAGTGGATGTAAGGATACCGACCTAAGGTGACCTAAGGAACCTAAATCTCTACAGGTCACTGTTCTCACGACCTGAAATGAGAACATCTTAAGCAGTCCAAGACTTCATCAACTGTCATTGCACACTGACATATATTAGTGGCCGCTGCATTCCCTGCCCCACAGCCACACATATACAAGCCTCTTGCATACAAATGGCTGCGGAGAGAGAAATTCCTTGCCCACTTATAATTGGTGGGGCACGGGGAAGGGGGGGCCTACATCATTGGCTGTATGGGGCCCCATGATTTCAAACAGCTCCCTGGGTTTGCTTATTCCCTTTAATAGTCCAACAATGCACACAGACCACAATACCACTGAATCTCTTTTATAAATCAACAAGCATTATTGTTCATTGAGCAAAAGACGTCCATCAGACCATGCTCTTTCTCAAATGCATTTCTGTCCAACTGGTGCCTAATAATAGTGGCCTCTATAACTGGCCTTTCACTTTACTCTAAAAGTGGATATACAGTATCTCACAAAAGTGAGTACACCCCCACATTTATATATATATATGTATTAGACTGTATATATATGTATATTAGACTATATATATATATATATTTTTTTTTTTTTTTTTTTTTTTTTTTGTTTTTAATACACCACCTGACGTGTATTAGAAACTGTACACACTGTATTAGATACTGTGTACACTGTCTGCACTGTATTAGAAACTGTACAACGGCTGCACTTTATTATACTGTATACTGTGCACACTACTAGAAGTGTATTAGAAACTGTACACACTGTATTAGATACTGTGTACACCACCTGCACTGTATTAGAAACCGTACAATGGCTGCACTGTATTGTATAATGTGTACGCCACCAAAAGTGTAGAAATTGTATACACTGTATTAGAAACTGTGTACAACGCCTGAAGTATATTATAAACTATACATACACCACCGAATGCACTGTATATATAGGCTACACTGAATGCCGAATAAATATATATATATATATATATATATATATATATAGAATATACACTGCCACTAAATGAAAAACCTGCCTGCTTAATCTAACTCAAGCTATCTCTCTGTCCACGCCAACACTACACATGGCCGCTATGTAAGCAGCCTTATATAGTGGGGAACATGGACTTAGCCCCCCTGAGCCATGATTGGCCAAAGGCACCCTGCTGGTTTTAATAAGAACAAATGAACATCCAAACTGCGGGCTCATCTCTATACAAGAGTAACACATTTATCTATATCCAATAATTTTATGTGATATTGATGAGAAAATTATACCCTCACATTGTACTGGTTACCGGAATTTCTAAATATTATTTATTTTTATATATATATATATATATATATATATATAATCAGCAC